>NW_028227271.1:25197500-25775000 GCF_978045245.1 Mus caroli
TAGAGGCCAGCCTGGTCTACAAAGTGAGTGCCAGGACAGCCAGGGCTACACAGAGAAACCCTGTCTCGAAAAACCAAAAAAAAAAAAAAAAAAAAAAAAATGCGTAAGGCCAGACCCTGGGTTTAGGGCACAGGGTAGGCACTGCTGACGAGGAGACACTGAAACCTGAGTGGACAGCGAGTAGTTGTTGAGATGTTGAGTGGCAGCAGCAGCTCAGCTGTGTTCACTGTCATTCAGCTCCAAACTACATTTCCCAGCATCCCCTGAAGCAATGTGATCACAGGACTGCTTTCTAGGGGCTGGGTAGAAGCAACTCCCTCTAAAGGGCCTTCTCTGCAGTTCAGCTGTGCCCTCTGACCTGATGACCAAGCTGCTGGGCTGCACATGAGACCTGCACTGCACACCTCTGGGCCATTCTTGCAGAGCACTTTAGTCTACAACTGGGCAGCAGCCTGACAGTGCAGGTCTGCAGAATTCACCAAGGGCCCTGGACACATGCCTTCGTGGGTGCAGACACAACAGCGAACACAACAAGTGAGGAATCTGAGACGCAGATGGAAAAGCCACCGGCCTCCGGCTGCATGACCAGGGTCTAGTCAGGCTTGGGGACTTATCCCTTTAACCGAGGCAGCTAGAGGCAGCCGTGGGCCGGGGCCAGGGCCGAGCTAGCAGACAGAAGAGCCTCTTAAGCCTCTTCTCTACAGCCCCAGGACCCCTTCCAGCTGTTAGAATGTAGGAGGACGGAATGAGACAGCGGGTCAAACCCTCAGCTCTCATCTCTGGATGACCAAGGACATGTGCCGCTCTTTCTGCAATGTGTCACTAGATTAACTGAGCCCCAGAAAGTACAGCCACAGGGCCCCTCAGGTGAGTGCACAGAACCCCACTCAGGGACACAACATCCTCATCCCCCCCCCCCCACAAGGGTCCCAGCCTAGCCCGACACATACTTGGTGACATCTGGGGCTGAAGTTGGCCGCACAGTTTTCCTGAGAGCCTCAATCCAGTTCCGCCGGATGCCCGAGGTCATGGCCGACAGGGTATAAACAGCGTCCTTGGTCTGCAGGGACATCCTATGTGTAGCTCGCCACACGGCCAGCCCTGTGTTCCCTCCCCATCCCAGGAAGGGGTATAGGGTTGAGTGGGTGTGGAAAGTGCCTCACTCCAGAACTCTCTAGGTCTGTTAAGTATGGGCATCAGAACTGCTGACTGGCAGAGGGCAGTCTGAGACTAAATGAGTGAGTGAGTCAGGCCGCCACCTGCCCAGGGCCTCGAGTTACACCCCCTGCCTCCCGGGTCTACCCGCAGTCTCACATGGATCTGGAAGCCATAGTTGCGCTGGACCGCATACTCTGTGACGTCAGTGCAGGACCGCAGGTCGATCTCACCATCCAGCTCATCTGCCTAGAGCAACAAGATCCACCGTGGGTCCCCACTCCATGAACCCCAGCCACAGCCACGGCTCTCAGCCCTTCCCCGGGCCTGCCCACCCAGGCACCTCACCTCCTCAGCCGTGGAGTCTCTGTAATATTTGAGGCTTGAATCCGTCAGCACAAACCAATGCTTTTTCCACTGTGGAAGAGGAGACGGTGAGGGAAAGGTTTAGGGAAGGAAGGAGCCTGTGTGTGCTTGTCCACCCTTTACCCCCATTCTTACAGCTGAGGGATGTGAAGGGCAGATCTGAAGCCAAGCAGACAGAAGCTGGGAAATGGATTGTTCCCTCCTCGGTAACCAGGCCTTCTGTGGCCCCAGTGCACAGCTTTTCTCTGGCTGGCTGGCTGTTCTTTGAGACAGGGTTGCATGTAGCTCAGGCTGGCTTTCATCTTGTGATAGAGCCAGGATGATCAGGTTGTGGGTGGGTACATGTGTGATAGTATGTGTGTGTGTGTGTGTGTAAGCATGTGGGTATGTGGGTAAGCATGTGGGTGGGTACATGTATGGCATGTTCGAGTGTGTGTCAGAGGACAACTCCGTGGAGACCGTTCTCTTCCCTTCACCTTTACCCTTCTTAGATTCCTGGAATCAACTCAGGCCACCAAGCTCGCCTCGGCAAGCGCTTTAGCGGCTAACCTGTCTTTCTGCCTTGACCCTGAACTTCTTCTGATCATCCAGCCTTCAACCTCCTGGGCACTAGAATTACAGGCATGCGCCATCATGCCTGGATTATACGATGCTGGGCATCAAGGCCAGCGTCTTGCCTGGTAGGCAACCATTCTATCAACTGAAGTATTCGCAGCCCATTCAGGACCGCTCAAAACATCAGAGCTCAGCATAGCACGTGCCTTTTTCCAGTGCAGATGAGGGAAGGTACAGGCTCTGTGAAGTTAAATGCCTACAGGGGCAGTGACTAAGTGGGGCCAGACCTCTGCAAGTCTTTCTCTGCGTGCTGGCCTGACACAGGGTCAAGGACAAAGGCTTCTCAGACAGAAGGACTAGAAAGAGGCCTGGGGCAGGCAATTGAGTGCTGCTTCCCCATCTGTGCTGCGGGCTGGTTACACACATGTTCCGGTGTGAGAATGCATTGGTTAACTCTCACATCTGTGATTCCGCAATTTGAGTCCCTGCAGTACCTCTTTTAGGCTGGGAAGCCACATGGGAAAGGGACAGGCAGCCGAGCAGCTCATGTGTGTCTCAGACGACTGCTGGCCACTTTCCTGGGATCCCAGTTGCCATCAGCCCACTGCTGGATCAGTGTGTCCTGGTGCAGCCCTCCTGGGGCTCCCCCAACACCACAACCCTGTCTAGGCTATTTCCTATTTTTATCCCTTAGGGACATGATACGGTTTCTAGCATTTGAGGGTGATGCTTTCTACTTCTTCCCAGGGGTCTCCCCTGAGAAACAGGGTTTAAGCACCAAATGCCCAGAGTGTGAGTGTTGCCTTGTCACGTGTCCCTCAGCAGGGGTCACCACCTCCCCAGCCTTCACTGTTCTGACTGTACACTGGGAATGGCAAGAAGTCTAGATTTTGGGTCAGGCTAGAGGTTATCTGTCGTCCCGCCCCGCTCCCCTTTCCCCGCCCGAGACAGGGTTTCTCTGTGTAGCCCTGGCTGTTCTGGAACTCACTTTGTAGACCAGGCTGGCCTCGAACTCAGAAATCCGCCTACCTCTGTCTCCCAAGTGCTGGGATTAAAGGCGTGCGCCACCACTGCCTGGCATACTTAAAACAATCTTGCTCTTGGAGTGGACTAAGGTACCACTTGGAAACTCAACTGTCTCTGTGAAGTGAGGTGGGTTCTATGGAGAATGGTTTCTTGGTTGTCTAGGTCAGCTCTGTCCCTAATTGCAACAGAAGATGAATGAAGCTCTGAGGGCCCCAAGTTCTAGGCTTGGGCTGCCCAGGGTATCACTCAGCCTGGAAAAGAGCTCACTCTTGTGGCTCCGACTCCCATCTGTGCATGAGGGGCTGGGGCTGGCTGCCCTCCCAAGGCCCTTCCAGTTTGGACATTCCAAAACCCAGTGAAAGAGCATGAGTAATGGCCAGTTCTGGGTGGGGCCCATAATCCCTCTGCCCTCCAGGGACTTGGGAGGCCAGAAAGGGGTCACTGGCAGGGTGCCAGGCCTTGTGTGAGCCTGGCGAGCAGCCACTAGGGGATGGCAAGCAGGCAGCGGGGACAGAAGGCTGCGGGGAATTAAAGCGCGTGGGCAGGAAACACAATGCGATTCCCCTTGGCTCTGAGCCCTGCCCAGCATGCGGGCCGCATGCAGATCCGAGCCATGGGCACATGCAGGCAGAGTAGGCGGAAAGCCAGTTTAGCTCCCAGCCTCCGGCTTTGCCTGGCCGCTGAAAGAGCAGAGCTGGCGAACGGTACCACCTCAGCTATTTCCAAGGCCAGCCACAGTAGACTGGAAAGATGGAGGGGTGATGAGCTAAGCTTAGAGGCTTCCGGCTCCTCACGCAGTCACCTCTGTGAGTGACTCTGTTCTCCATCATACCCATGTCACAGAGCTGCTGACTGAGGCTGTGGTTCAACCGACAGGTCTGGTGTGTGTTCTGTGCCCTTCTCTGTACTGTCTGGAAGTTGGTACAACTCAGGTACAACTCGGGAAGCCTTCACCCCAGACCCTCAGACTCCTGTCAAGCATTGTCATGAGGAAGGAGAGCCAAGATACTCCTGGCGGGAGCTAAAGATGGGATCTGGAGCCTGCATGGCAGGGAGGTTCCACCCTGTGCCTTACATGTTAAGACTCATGAGGAAGCCTAGAGCCAGCAACCTGTCCCTCCTAAGCATCCACTAAGCCTCTCCCTCGGCCAGAAATTCAACTCCATGAGGGTTTTCACTGGCCCTCCCATCAGACCCCTTTGCCCACCCCAAGAGCCTCTCCACAGAAGCCCTGCATCAGCCCAGCCAATCCCTCCCCTCCAGCCTCCTACCTCTCCAGGCTCAGCCAAGATTGACATCCATCCCTTCTTGAAATTGAGCAGATCGGGCTGCAGGAAGATGAGAAGGCAAATGGTCAGACTAAGTGAGAAAGCCGACGGGGCTGCTAGAGGGGAATGCGACAGCCATCCTGTCGTAGTCCTGGTGACACTGAGGTCCTGGGAGACCAACGGAGAGGGCAAAGGACCCAGAGAACTTAACTCTCCTCACCGACCTCCAAACCAAGCAGCCTCCCAGCCACTGAGACAGCCTTGGACCTTTCCCCAGCATCTCTCCCTCCCCCCCACCCCCAGATGTCCAAGCTCCCCGGCCCTACCCAAGATGGGGAGAGGGAGAGACAAAAGGAACTTTTCCTATAAAGAGAGCCCCAGGGAATCCAGAGAGTAGCCTCAAGAAATAGCCTAGTCCTCTTCGGTAAGATCTAGGTGGGCCATGCAGAATACAACCCAGTGCTCTGTCCAGGCCACCACTCCTACCCTTCCCTCATTTCCTAGAGACCCTGAAAGGTTGAGCCAGGCCCAGGCTGAGGGCAGATATTCTAGGGCCTCTTCCCCTTACGTCTCCTTAGACAGGCCATAGCATCTCAATCCTGGCAAGCCCTACCTGGCAGGTCCTACCCAGAGATGCATAGCCCTGAAGTCTGGGAGGCCCCAGCTGCAGCATGTTCCACAGGGAGGCTGTGAGCTAGATCGCTCTGCCCGGGCCTACATGTAGGTGATCATCCTGGCATTTTCCCGACCGGCTCATCTGGTGGACCAATCATCCACCAGACCCTCTCTGACCACTGGGGCCCCTCTCCTATCTAGGTCTCTTATCCTTTAGTAGCCTCAGCTCCTGCTTTAGTAGCCTCAGCTCCTGCTCGCTGGCAGGGAGAACAGGGCAGGCCAAACAGGCTGGTGGGGAGGAGGTGGCCACCTGTTGCCATGGCTCTGAGCCCACCTATCAGAGTGTGCATCGAGTGAGCCTCACCAGGCCAAGGTGTCTGGTTGCATGAAGAGAGTCAGTGGGACAGTGTAGCAGGGTGCCAGTGGCAGCTGGGAACCAGAGCCACCTGACCCAGCCACCTCTGTGGGCCTGCACTCCTTTAGAGAACCCCAATTTCCTCAGGCAGAGTCAGTGTGCTGAAAACATACCCCAGCCAGTAGCCTAAACACCTAGAGCCATCCACAGCCATAGTTGGGGCTCTCTCATCATGTATACCTGTCTGAGGGAGAAGGTGGGCTGTGCTCCAAGCCCGGAAACCCTGAGGCTGTGACCGTCCTGTTTGCTTTCTCTTCTGTCAGACCGTCTCCCATCTGTGACAAGGCGACCCAGGATGATCCCTGGCTAAGACTGAAGGCTGTAACCACCCATATCTGGCTCCATTTCCCTTCATCTCGGACCTCCCACAAACACAGCCTCAGGACCTGGAAGAGAGGCCTAACCACAACAGGTCTCAGGAGAGGCTGTGTAGGAAGATTTTTTTAAACCTCCTTTATAAACATTCCTGTGCTTTGGGGCAGATCCCCTGACCCCAACACTGACTCCAAACAGCCAAAAGCTGGTACCATGGGGCTAATCCGAAGGAGAAGGCCACCAGGCACAGTGACAGACAGGGACGTAGAATGCTGCATACCAACTGTATACAATAGCAACAACCATCTCCCTTCGTGACATGTGTGGCCCTCTCCAGCTTCTGGGTCATATGTGGCAGATGACCATGGGTTCTGCCCCATCCTCAGTCTTCCAGAGGGACAGAATGTACCACAGTCAGGGCAGCCAGGTGACTCAAGACCAGTAACAACGAAGGCATGTCAGGTCTGGTGTGACCTAGCTAGCAACTTGAGGGAGAGAAGACCAGCAGAGTGAGTGTTCCATCCTTCTGGGAGGGGAACCTAGAGGCAGGGTTAAAATATCTCACAAGAACCAGGGAGGTGGTTCGGCCAGCGAAGCATACTCCACATAAGCACGTGGACCCGAGCTAGGACCCCCCCCCCCAGCACCCATAACAAAAGCTGGATTCGATGGGACGTGCCTATGATCCTAGTGCGGAAAAGCAGACTCAGGAGCCCTTCAGCTTGCTGTTGGCCAAGCTAAACTGGAAAGCTAAAGATGCACAGAGAGATCCTGTCTTTAAAAATACAGTGAAGAGAGAGACATAGCCAAAGCCAACCTCTAGCTTCCTCCAGAAGTGTGCATCCACAGACAGACAGACAGACAGACAGACAGACAGACAGAAACACAAACACACACTCGCATGCACTCACGCACAATTGGAAAAACACGGATGAGCTGCATCCGGAGGGCCACCACCTCCACAGCTCCTCAGGCTCAGAGGCCCATTCTCCATCAGCAAGCCCAGGATGAGGAACACCCTCCTCCCCAACCAGTACCACAGGTCATGCCTGCCTGTCACCTCAGCCCTAGCTGCAGCCCCTTCTACGCCCGGACAGCCAAGGGGACCCTTTCTGTGGGGTCATCAAAATCTCTCCTGCAAGTCTGCCTTTCACCACACTGTGCTCACAGATCCCCAACACACAAGGATACCTCCCTCCGAGTCCTTTACATCTGCCATGTCCTTAACATGAAATACCAAGCATCCTCCTCTGCTGACCAAGCCAAGTCCCTGCTCATGTGTCCAGACCTGCTTAACTGCATCTCTGAGGCTTCTTCTCAGAACTTACCCATTGGACCCTCTGCCTTGCCTGCTGCCCCCAGCCGAGGACCCCTGCTGCCTTAAACACTTTCACTTTTTTTTTCTTCCAGGTTGGCCGACGCCTTACAAGACAGAGGGTTAGAGTCCCCAGCAGTCCTAAAGGCACCAGGTACTTAGGAGACAGACAGTAGACAAGCAGAACAAGGATATAATTTGATGCCCAGCAGTGGCTGCAGAACGAGGCTCCTTAACAGTTTGGCCAGGCTCAGGAGAAAGAGGCTCTGGATTCTAGGTCAACCGGGATCCACTGGCTCCCCGAAGGCCTTCTTACCCAGCCCAGCCCTGCGCCACTTGCTCTGTACAGAACACTACTCAGCTAGGAGCTATGTGTAAATGCGTGCACGTGTGTGTGTGTGTGTGTGTGTGTGTGTGTGTGTGTGTGAGAGAGAGAGAGAGAGAGAGAGAGAGAGACGGACAGCAGACATGAACAGAGTGTGAAGGCTGAAACAGGTCCAAGTCTGAATGGTACCCAGGAGAGCCCAGTGGGCACTGCGAAGGGTGACCACAAGCCTCCTCCCTGCTTCAAGCCATTCAGGAGTACCCACAGCTCAAGGTCTGGTCCTTCCCCAGACACTACTCTAAGCTTTCAGCATCCCTGAATTGCCCACTAGCCTTGATCTACATACACACCCCTTCCTCCACAACCCACCACCATCTGACCAAGTCCTGTGAGCAGAGGATAACTCCCCCAGGAAGCTCTCCTCCCACCAGCAGGGATGTGCTATCCCGCCTCCTGGCCACCCCTTACTCAGGATACAGGCACACATGAGGTGCTTAGCAGTCTCACCCTTGCTTAGTGTGTGCTTCCTGGGAGTGGCAACTGTGTGCATTTCTTATCTCTCCTTAGAAAGCAAACGGAGACTGACTGAGACATAAATTTTGGCCTAGCCAAGGCTATACTTCATTCCTACACTCAGTTTCCCCAACCGTCCAATGGGGGTGGTCCATCAACTTTAAATCCGGTACTATGAAAACACCCAGTTTAGCATCTGGTCGGTGCCCACTGAGCCAGGCAACCACCTCCCCCCAACACCAGGACACTGCCTCAACTCCTCCCCCAACATCCCAACATCCCTCTGTTCCCTAACAGGGAAGGGGAGGCTGCTGACGCCAGGAAAGGCCAGTAGGGAGGTGGCAGGATGTGCGGAGGCCGAGGAAGCCCAGGCAACAGAGCCAGGTCATCATCATCACACACACACACACACACACACACACACACACACACACACAGAGGAGCAGGGGCCCTACAGACCACACCCCCAGGCAACAGAGCCAGGTCATCTCACACACACACACACACACACACACACACACACACACACACACACACACCACGGCAGGGGCCCCACAGACCACGCCCCCAGCAGCACAGCCCACCCCTCAGTAGGCCTACCCTCAGTAGAAAGCAGACTTGCGCATGTGCATACACACCCTGTTCATCCTCCTCCCAACCCCAGGAGGGCCACCAGACTCCCAGAGCCTGTCTGGGGCACTAGCCAGAAATCAAAACTGCCCCACCCCTCCGTTCCAGAACTTCATGGCCAGGTGGTCAGACCGACCTGGAAACGAGGCTGTTTCTTCTTTTACATTCAGGACACCTCGCTAGCGCCCCTCCCCAAGTCTCAATTCACTTGGCTGTGAAATGGGGAGAGTAGTGCTCTCAACTGTGAGATTCTACAAGACGATCAGAGCACAGCCACTGATTGACATGTCTTGGTAGAGCCGACCTCTAAGAGAAACTGAAACCTCTGACCCCGCCCAAGGCCCCAGCTTAGCGCTGGGAAGACTCAGTTTCAGCTGCCCTAGAGCGGTCTCCCGGCTATGGGGTGGGCGGGGCCGGATCCCCCCAACCTCTGTCCAGAACCCACATGGGCTGGACAGCCATCCCAGTCCAGGTCAGGTCAGCGCGACCGGTCCAAGGCCGGGAACACCTCTTCCCAGGCCCAAGCCAAGCAGCTTGAGAGAACTCGGGCTTCCACCAGGAGATCTGGTGGGCAGGGGAAAGTGTCGCCCTAGTCTGTCAGTGACTAGTGTCCTCCACGGCACGGGCTCCGCGGGGGGAGGAGGGCAGGGCACCAAGAGGGCAAGTCTGGACCGAGCTGCCCGGGCACTCGGCTTCCAGCCTCGCCGGGTCCCAGCCGGGTCCACTCACCGTCATGGCGGCACCCGGGGACGCTGCACGGGACACTCGGGCCGGGCTCCGCGGCGCACCCAGCCCACCGCCCCTCTCGGCCGCCGGACGCCGTAGCTCCAGCCCTTCCCTTCCCCGGAGCTGCCCCGGCCCCTTCCATCCGCCCATAAAACTTTTTTTTTTTTTTTTCAAACTTCCTGGGAGGACCCGGGCGGACCAATGGACAGCTTAGAAGCCGGGGCAAACAGCGGCGGGGGTGGCGGGAGGACCAATGGGAGCGAGGGCCGGGTCGGGGGCGGGGCCTGTACGACGGGGCGGGCGGATGGGGCGGCGGGCAGGGCGGGTCGGGCTCTCCGGCCGGCGGTTCGCAGGAAGGAAGGGCCGGCGTGCAGGTGACTCCGCCGGAGACCGCGTAGGGGCGGGGCAGTCCGGTCGCACGGCCGAATCGGAGAGCCTGAGTTCTCCCCCCGCCAGAGTGACGGTTGCATCTGACCAAGTCGACAATGTTGCAAGGCGAACGCAGTTCCGCACTGTACTAAAGACTCAGCGAGCCCCACTAGTTACCCGTGGAGTTGGCATTCGTACTCAGGGAGCCCATTTGTTTCTATTTTACCCATGAGAACGCAGTGGTTCAAACATTGGATTTACTTACTTGGCTGCCGAGGTCTCCCGGACTGGGAGGATTGGGGAGGATGGGAGAAGGGAGGGGAGAGAATTCTAGCAAGTAAACTGTGCGCCACATGAGTTCTGGAATGGTACATAGACACATAAAACTTTCTGGAAGTTTCCCAGGGGGAACTTTTTGCTAAGAAGTGCTGGGTTCCTGGATGTGGGTGTACACCTGTTGCTCCGGTTCCCAGTTCCCTTATCAATGTGTTGTATTTTCTTTGTGGAAGCTTAACTGTGGTCCTGCAGCTAAGGAGGGACGTTGGTGGAATTAGTTGCTGAATGCCCTGGAAGCTTGGGTGGCAGTAGCCATTCAACCCTGTTAGTTTAAGCAAGGAACTTGAATATGCTGTGACTGAATCTCACACAGGATGGATTACCCATGAATGTTAACTAAGTCAAGTAATTCAAACAACTTCTCTGTCTCTAGTTAGCTTAGGTGTGGACCAGTAAATCTGAGAATCACTTGCAGTTTCAGATACTGTGCCGTCTTGATTGAGAGAGGCACTGCTCTTGCTGGCCATGCTGGTATAGGCTGAGGAGAAGGCGGAGACAGGAGGATCAAGAGTTCCAATCCATCATGAGCAACAGATGTAATTCTAGGCTAGCCTGGGCTACATAGCAATATTCTGTCAAACAAAGAAATATGGCGGTGCACACCTGTAATCCCGGCCATTGGGAGACAGAGGCAGGAGGATCACTAAAAATAGTGACTTGAAGGGTAGACTGAGTTTCATATCAAGACCCTGCCTCAAAACTAAAGAAATAAATGTATATTGGATATTGTAATTACTATGGTACTCTGAATCTTGACCCATTTCACAGATGAGGATTCAGAGGCCCAGCGAGCTGAGTTCTTTTCATGGTATCTCTGTTGAAGTCTCCTCATCACAGCCCACAGATGCATATATTACGTTCATTTACTCTAGACACTGGCCATTTGGTACCTGTATGCTTCCCATCCTTGCCTGCATTCCTCAGAGGTTGTCAGCCCTTAGCAAGTGAGTGAGAAGAGGAAACCTCCTACAACCAGGGGCCTTGGCTCAGAAAGCACCAGGCCCCCTGCCCTGACTCCTGTCCATGGAGGTTTACCTTCTGGTATCCTACACCCAGGGACTGCAGTTATCGTGATGAGCTCAATACATTGGATTTAGCCCAGTCAGAATGCTTTGTAACCTGCCTTGGACTGTGCTAATTTTTTGTTTTGTTTTGTTTTGTTTTGTTTTGTTTTGTTTGTTTGTTTGTTTCTTTCTTTCTTTCGAGACAGGATTTCTCTGTATAACAATGGCTGTCCTGGAACTCACTTTGTACACCAGACTGGCCTCAAACTCAGAAATTGAGTACCTCTGTCTCCCAAGTGCGGGATTAAAGGCATGCGCCACCATCGCCCGGCTTACTGTGCTAATTTTTATACGTGCCTCTTCCATATGAAGGCCACAATGCTGGACTTCTAGAATACCCTGTAAAGGCAGACCTTTGAACTCTAGACTACTGTGTATGGAACACTTCCCTTCCTGCCTTCTGTATATGCACACACACACACACACACACACACACACACACACGGTGTGGGGAAAGAGAGGGAGAGGAAGAGAGTTTTCTCTTTCCTGCTACCCCGTAAAAAGATGAAAGATGGCTGGAAAATTCTCTTCACCCTTCGAGCCTCAGTCTAAACATGTTCCAGCCAAACTTAGAAACTCACTGAACAGTGCTCCCACTCTTCATCTAGTGATCCCTTCATTCAAGTGCCTTGCCCAGGGACATAGTTACATGATACAGCCTCACACACACAAAGCTCTGGGTTCTATCCCCAACATTGGGGAAAAACATCCTTGCCCTGTACTCTCTGCATCTGATCCTTCATGCTCCCTGCATCTTTGCCCAGTGCTCCTCATACCTGCATCTGACCCTTCATTCCGTGCTCCCTGCATCCTTGCCCAGTGCTCCTCATGCCTGCATCTGACCCTTCATTCCGTGTTCCCTACATCCTTGCCCAGTGCTTCTCATGTTCATCCCCTTGCCTGAGCATATGGCTCCAGAGAAAGAGATGATGGCCCAAGGGCACACAGCCAGGTATGGGCAGGGATAGAATTCCAGGCAGCTTTCTGGCCCCTCAGCAATCCTCCAGGAGGCCCCAGGTCTCTGGTACTTATAATTCTAGCCCCCAGATAAAAACATCATTGCCCCCAGACTCACTCAGCCTCAGCCGCCACAGTCTGGTAGGGAACATGCTGGGTGACTAAGCCAGAGGGCTATGGGAAGTCAGCACCACAAGGGTGGATTTGTAACCATTTGAAGCTCAGATTGCCTAGAGCAAGCCAGAGCATCTCGGATACATCCACGTGTGATGTGGAACAAGAGACTTCACACATCAGTGTGTGGACAGCGTGAATCTAATTGTCCTTGAGATGACGACCAAACAGAGTCAGGCACACCGTGCATGGGACGTGGGGCTGGGGGCATAGAAGGCACACAATAATTACTGGGTGGCATACAGACTACACACAGCAGTCCCACACTTACCTCACACCTCTCTCCACCAAGGCCTTCCCCGCCGCTCCTCCCAGCCCTGCCGGGTGTTGGTGACCTGTGTTGGTGACCATTAGCTATTTTGATAAGGCAAATCCTGCCCATGCATGGCTTGAAGGACCACTATACCTAGTTAGCCATGTTTGCTTGGCTGCCATGGGTTCCTCTGCCCACAGAGAACAACAGGGCAGAATCCTTGATGGAGATGGGAAACCTCGGGGACAGCACCACCCCCTACATCCCTCCACAGCCGCTGGGCATCCTGGGCTTCTTCCCCTTAATCCTAGGCAGCTCCATGAACCACCCAGGCTAACAGGTGTGACAGATGTGACATTCAGTGCTCTGACATCCTCTGTAATGCTCTCACTGGGGACTGTGCAAAACCAGCCTGGTGATATCCGAAGAACCATCAGCTCATTTCTCCATCAGCTCATTTCTCTGAGCCCCAGTGCCCACTTTGTAAAATTTGGTGTCCGACTCCAAGGGCCCTGCAGCATCACAGTGGCCCAGCACCAAGAAAGTCTAGGAATCAGCCAGTCACTGACACAACTTACCCACCCCCCAAAAAAGCCAGCCCTTGGTTGCTTCTTGCCTGCTGTGAAGGGGCAGGAGAGGACACGTCATAGCTATCTCCTTCGCTTGCCCTGGAGGAAGCCCCAACCAGAGGCCCCAGTGTTTACAGGCCTCTCTAGGCAGGAGATGGGTTACGTAAGGCCAGATGTTTGTGAAACTGGCCCAGGCCCAAGTCTGAGACACACTCTGTAATCTCAGAGCCCCTGGAGGCCCTCCTCCTTCTCCCCTCCCCCCACCTGGCTCACTGGCCCAGGCTAGTAGTTGCTGATTGCATATTACCCAAACACCCTTCATCCTAAAAGCTTGCAGGTTCTGTGCCCTGCACCAAGGCAGGAAAGACCATCTCCCAGAGCCTGCCAGCACGTTTGCAGCAGGCTCTCCTTCTGTGAGATTCCCTCACTCCTCCCTTTTATCCCCCCTTCTCTCTTAGCCCCAGCTTCCCCACCCTTCCCTTCTCTATCCACCCTCACCCCTCCAACCCCTCAGGAGCCAGCCTACCCTTTGCCACCTGAGGACCCCCAGAGACAGCAGGTATGGATTGAACAGCGCAGGCTGGTCCCCGGGCATCCGCCATGAAGTCACCAGTCGGCCCTTGAGTGGGCTCCCAGCCTTGCCCTCTGCCGGCCTCTTGTCTGCCTGTCAAACAGGGTCCAGTGTTGGCTGTAGGTCCCTTTGGTGGGATGGGGCATCCCTGGCCACAGCCTCCCCTGACCATTATGCTACTGCCAAGGCCTGGGGCTCCCACCTCCCTCCCTCATCACAGCTGCAAAGGAAAAAAATGTTACCTTGCTTGTACTACATGGTGTTTGGCCAACAGGGGCTCTAGGACTCCACACCCCCTTGGGCTCTGTATCCAAAAACCTAAGGTCAAACCGCAGACTGCCAAGGAGCGGGGTCACAGACATTTAGCTCCTGTGGCGTGTGCCAGTCTGGTTCTAACATTAAAAACTGAGGAATCTGAGCCAGGTGTGGTCATGTACACCTGTAATCTCAGCACTTCGGAGGTGGAGGCAGGAGGATCAGGAATTCATGACCGGCCTCAGCAACATAGCAAGTTTGAGGTCTACCTGGGCTATGTGAAACCCAAATTAAAATCACATTTAAAGAAACATTAAATATGTATTTCTGATTTCTCTCGAAATGTCTAAAAGACATGGAGGTCTAAAAGACCCTCCTCTCAGCAGCTACCATCTAGTGACAAGGGGTCGCACATGTGACCCCAGCTCCTGCTCTCATCAGGAGCCTCTTAATCTGCCTGGTCTTTGGGGCATGGCCTTGAAAGGAATGGATCACCAACTTAATACAGATGCCTATGGCAGAGCCTTAGTTTGTCCATCATGACGTCACCTCTCTTGGGGCAACAGAGCCACCAGCAAAGCACACAGACTGGCCCAAAGCCACACCGCAGGTTACAGGTTGAGGAGAGGAGGCAGAACTTCCCTGTCCTCTGACTGGAACCCATAAGTCTCCAGAGTGGCATTTGAAGTATCAAAGCACAGGTACCAGGGAGCTTTGGGAAAAGGAGTGTTCCCTCTGACCACGCTCCTGTCACAGCCCACAGCCCTGACCGCCACATGGCACCACCATGCTGCCTCTCCTCAACTAGCACCAGCACACGGAGAAGATGCTCATTACGTGTTATGAGTAAGAACGGGTGAATGAATGAATGAATGAATGAAGTAGTTAACACTTCTGTCCAGTAGAGGTGGCCTGGGGTGGGGGTGGAGGCTTTCCTCATTGCTAATTTCCTCTTAGCTCACAAAGCCCAAGCTCCAGGAAGCATGAAGAAATCACCCCAAAGGAGGAAGAGTGAAGCTGTTTGCGCCCCTTCCCATTTCACAGAAGAAAAGACTGGCCACCAAGCAGATGCAGGCACATAGACTCATCAGAGCCAGGAAGCAGGAAGACAATGGTGGAGGGGGGGAGGTGAATAGAGGGAGCCCTGAAGCAGAGTCCCGGGTTTTAGGTGGCTGTTCCCTTGTCTGTACAGATGGGTTGGACAGCATATGCCTGTCCCCAGCTCTGATCAGTGGCGGGCCAGACTCAGCTACTGGTCACCTCTGCCTTTTCAGGAGGCAGCAGGGGAACATGGGAGATGGAAAAAGCATAGCCACATAGTCCTCCCTCACACTCTCCCCCTGCTGACTGCCTCTGCCTCTGCCTCTGCCTCTGCCTCTGCCTCTGCCTCTGCCTCTGCCTCTGCCTCTGCCTCTGCCTCTGCCTCTGCCTCTGCCTCTCCCCCTGCTGACTGCCTCTGCCTCTGCCTCTGCCTCTGCCTCTGCCTCTGCCTCTGCCTCTGCCTCTGCCTCTGCCTCTGCCTCTGCCTCTGCCTCTCTGCCTCTGCCTCTGCCTCTGCCTCTGCCTCTGCCTCTGCCTCTGCCTCTGCCTCTGCCTCTGCCTCTGCCTCTGCCTCTGCCTCTGCCTCCCCCCTTCAGAGATTTCTGGTGAGAACAGTCTGTTTGCAGGTATGAGGAGGAGCAGGGCACAGCTATGCTTCTACAGCCAGGCCCAGGACACCTCCATGGTCACCCCCTGCATAGAGCTCTGGCCCCCAGGGCCCTGCAGAGCTTCAGGGTCCTCCAGGATGCTGCAGCAACTCCTTTAACTTACTCTTCTACTCCAGATCCCAGCTCTAGGAAGCATGGCCGAACCCTCTAGACCCAAAAGAACATTGCTCTCAGGAACTATTGGGACCAAGCTGTCATTTGCTTAGGGAAGGACAGTGTGCCAGTAAGTCAGACGCAGAGCCCTTGGCTTCTGACCCCAGGACCGTCCCCACCCAGGTCCCCACTTGATGGTGGCTCAGCTGACCATCTCCTCCAAATCTCCACTTCTCCAGACCTCATAGCAGAGCCAGTCTGGGTCATGATGGCCTAGAGCTCTTTGGAGGAGCTCAGCCCACCACCTCAAACCTGATCTTCTTTCCTTTCCCCGCCCCTTGTGCCCAAGCCTAGGACCCAACTACCGAGTCAGCCTGCTTCTGGTCAGCCCGTGAGTCTTCGCCTCGGCTTGGTTCTGATGCCTCAGGTTCCTCTGGCTGGAACTGGAGATAAGAAAGGACACAGCTGGGGCTGGAGAGATGGCTCAGCAGTTAAGAGCACTGTCTGGTCTTCTAGAGGACCCAGGTTCAAATCCCATTGCCCACAATGGCAGCTCGAAACTGTCTGTGACTCCAAGATCTGACACCCTCACATAGACGTACATGTAGGCAAAACACTAATGCACATAAAAATTTAAGAGGAAACACATGAGGCATGCGCATGCGCACACACACACACAATTAAGAAAGAAGGAAAGGAAAGAAGGAAGAAAGGAAGAAAAGAAAAGGAAAGGAAAGGAAAGGAAAGGAAAGGAAAGGAAAGGAAAGGAAAGGAAAAAAAGAAAAACCACAGCTTAGCCTCAGTTGTCCCCATGATTCACACCCATCCATCTACCTTCTAAATTTTCCAGCTATTTTCTGTACATCCAACATTACTAGACCCCCAGGGTCCATCCATCCATCCCGCATGTGTCCCACATTACTCTTTTGTCACCCACTGCCCATCACTGTCCGTCAGCCATTCTACATGCACCTTTCATTTGGTCGCCACCCAGCCAGCCATCTACCATCACGTAGCCTCCCCCATCCACTCCCCCATCTACCCATCCTTCCAGCAGTCACTCATCACTGCTTAGACATGTATCCATCCAAGCCATACCTATCCATCATACTCCACTTAATGTTTACCCAACCAGCCATATGCTCACCCATCACTGAACAACCACCACGGCCCATCCCCCACCCGCCCATCTGACCATCATCCATTCGGTCATCCTTCACTTGTCCATCCATCACCTAGCTACTCTCCCATCCACTTGCTCTCTGTGTGCCACGAAGCATCCACGGATTCACTGATCTACCAGCCACGTTCTCTCCATCAGGCCTTGGTCTGAGAGCCAGAGGCACAGAGATAAAGTATTCACGGCCCTTGACCCCATAGAGCTTGTGCTTGCTTGTCTTATGGTGCTGGAAATTGAATCCAGGGCTTTGACATGCTGCGTCAGTGCCCTACCACTGAGTGGCATCTCTGACCTGTGCCCGTGATTCAGAGGGAAACACATATCCGATGTGACGGATGATGGAAGCATAACTGTGAAGACCAGAAGGGGAATGTCGCCAGCCCCAAGGTGGGGTCAGCACTGGAGGACAGAACACTAGATCTAAGACTTAGACAGTGAACAGACAATTGGCAGGCGACAAGGGAAGACGGAAGCAGCAGCAGCAGCAGAGATGGGAATGGCATGTGCAAAAACATGATGCGCAGAGTCCTCTAGCCAGTCTAGCACATTGAGCACAAAGGGGAGGAAGGCAGAGAAAGGGATCTTGGATGACACGGGGCAAATCTTCATTAAAGAAGGAGCTGGGGAGTTCTCTGCTTTGTCATCCATGAGACTCCTTCATGCTGAATTGACACATGTATGACATATGTATAGCACATGTATGACACATGTATGGTACATGTATGATACATGTGTTCCTACAGAACTTCAGCCAGGGTGCAGACACCCCCAACACACACACACACACACACACACACCCCAGTGCGCTCTGGGCTTGGAGGCATCACCAGGTCCAGTGCTGGATCCACCCTGACTACTATCCCTACCCACTGAGCACTCCAGTCTCTTCTCCCTGTGTGAGCTTCTGAAAAGGCTAAGGGCTCTCCACCCCCACCCCCACCCTGCTCACCATCCCTTAGTCTCCCAAGGATCCTGAGCCTCAAGTTAGAGGCACCCCAATCTTTCTGACCTCCCGCCTCTCCGGTGAGAAGTCAGACTGAAGCAAGCCAGAGACCACTGGGAGGCATCTTTGAATCCCCACCCTCACCTCCCACCCCTGGCCCCTGAGCATCCTGCAACCGGCTTGCCCCCCCCAGCCTGATGGCAACGTGAAGCCGTGCCATCTGACCCTGCACCCCTGGTGTCTCTGTACTGAATTAGACAGTCGACAGGATGGGGTGGGAGAGGGGCTGATGGTGTAGTGAGCAGGGCCTTTGGAGTGGGATACTTTAGTAAGACTCCTGCAGGTATGACCCCTGGGGAATTCTAATGAGTATAGACCTCAGTTTCATCATCTGTAAACTGGGGACAGTGGTAGGTGCTTCTTCTCTGTGCATGGTATATGTGACCTAGCACACTGCTTGTGAGCTGGTGACAGAACTACCAGGTGCCTTGCTGTCCTATGGCAGGGGGCAGCAGGAGGGGGCGGGCGGGCACAGTTTGAAACAATGGCCTTTGCTGGATACCCTTCAGATACAGGGCAGACTTACCTCCAGGTCCCGTGGGCTGTGGCTCTCTAGGTGATCTATCTGCTCCAGAGCAGCCAGAGGTGACGTTTCTGGTCCGCTTGTCACTTTGGTGGTTGGCCACTGGGTGGAGGTACAGGCAGGGCTGGGTAGCTGTGCTGGGCTCTCAGACTGTTGATCAGGCCTGTGTCCATTGGCTAGGGTGGCCTTGGCCTGTCCTTCAGGCTGGGTCTGCGGCTCTGTCTTCAGGGTATCCTCTGTGCCTGAGGAACCTAGCTCTGGTCCTGAAGCTTTGGCTGGGTCATGCCAGTGCCTAGCCGGGTCCTTTTGGGGCAGTCGAGCCTGCAGGAGCTCCAGGAGGCCTTCCCAGTCCAGCCTTGGGAGCCGGGTCCAGGCCCCATCCTCAGGTGCTCGGAGAAGGCCTAGCAGGTCCCTCCAATCTAGGTCGGGTGGCCTCTCAGCACTACGCTTATGTGGGGATGTTCCCTCGGCCCTCCAGCCCACAGCAGTGCTGGCCTCAGGCTGCAGGGCACACAAACACTCTGCTGGGCCTACCCAGGAGTTCTCTGAGGAAGGCGTAGGTTGGTGGGGTCTGGACAGCTCCTGAAGTCTACCTTGGCCCCTTGGGGGAGCCCCCTGTATCCCATTACTGGGAGGCTCGTCCCAGGCCTCTGAATGTCCCCACCGTTCCCTGTGCTCCTGGGGAGGACCCCTCCATATCCCCTCCAGGCTGGGACCCTCAAGTTCTGGCCAACCCCCCAGGCTTGGGCCCTCTTCCTGGCTGCCCCAGCTCTTCTCTGGGTGTCTGTTAGGATTTTGAGGTCCTGACAGCCTCTCCTGGCTCTGCCACCCTCCCAGAGATTGTCTCGGGCCAGTGTGGCCACTCTCCAGATGCCTCTCTATCTGAGCCTTCCTCTCAGGGGGCCTGGCTGGTGTCCTGGCAGGTGGTGAGGTCCTCTGGAGCTGCCGGTCTCCCTCAGGCCGCTTGTCAGGACTCTTAGGATGTGGCGGTCCTGTTCGGCTCTGCCGGGTTGGCTCTGCCTGCTTGGCAGAGGGCTTGGTCACCTGCGGATGAGGTGAAGGGATGAGTGAGGCTCCTGACTGCACCGGGTAGTCGCTGTCTGTCTTAGCCAAGCCCCAGAAGTGAGGTTGTGTCTTCCTAGAAGCCTGGCTCAAAGCGGGTGGGAAGCCATGGCTCACTCTGTGGCGTGCAGCTTGTCCCTCTCACCCACTTTTCTCTGCTCCAGAAAGAGATCTGCAGAGAGCTGCTCACTTTCCGAACTCCCCTCCCTAAGCTATCAGGTGCCCGAATTTCCACCAAGGGTAACTGTGCCATTGGGGTGTGCCTTGCCCTCTAAGTTTCATTTGAGATCCAATCTTGAGGCTGGATGAGGGAGCCCCGAGAGCTTGCTGGGTGCACCTGTGACTCTCAGAGATAGCAAGTGTCTCCAAGGGGACAGCTCTGAGGGGCCGGCTTCAAAGGATTTGTATGGAGTCCTTCACATCTTGTCAAGAGCCCACGGAAGAGAGTGGAGTTCAATCCCATGCTGGGGCCCTGCCCTTCTCAGAGAGGACCTCCCCACCCAGGACATGTGCCCGGAACCGAGGGTATTGGGAGAGGCAGTGACCACTCATCAGGGCTGGTGGCTAGCAGTGCTCACCTGCCTGCTGGGGGCAGGGCTGGACTGTCTTCGAAGTTGGCTCTGACCTTGGCTGGGCCGCTGTGACCGTCCCTCATCCCGAGTCTGGAAGGCCCCCGGTGCCTCCGATTTCCTGTGAGGAAACGTAGCTGTTCCAGAGGGCCTTGGGGACTCCACTCCAACACCCCGCATTCCCAACCAATCCTGATAAAAAGACTCGTTGAAAGCCCAAAGTGAGGATGACCCTCTCAGGGTCTCAGTTTCCCCTTCTGGGAAATGGGGACATGTAATCTGACTCATAAATCCATGAAGAAGACACAGGAGTGAGGGCGGGGAGGAGCCCATGGCTCTCACCCACCTCATTCAGCCACGAGCCACCCAGTAGCCAGCCACCCCCAACAAAGGTTAGACTAGACCTTGTGGGAAGTCAGATTTATTGAGCATCTAGTATGGACCAGGCACTGAGCAAAAATAATCACAATGTTTAAAAATAATATTTATTGAGCACTTCCTACATTCTAGATGCCAGGTGCTTGTGTGCCAAGAAGCCCCACTTAACTTAGTACAAGTACTTTGAGAGGACAAGAGGGGTGAATGTTGGGTACCCCGTTTTCCATTCTTTCTGCCCTTCCCCCATCCAGATGCAAATGGAGGATTCCTCAAGCCAGTTGCATTCTGTGCTTCTCTTAGAGCTAAACCGAACTCTGTCCCCCAGTTTTGAGAATGCTGGCCCCTTCATAACCACAGGCGAAACAGCTCCTGGCTGGATGACTAGGAAGAAACGTTTCTCTCCGACACAAGAATCCCAGAAAGGTCACTAGCAAATGTCACCATGAGATGACCTTCAGCCTGTGCCAAAATCCTCGGTTCCAGATACTTGTGTGGGTTAACAATGAGTGGCCACGGTTAGATTCCACATGGCACCACCACTGTAAAGCTAACAGACTCGGGACAGACAGTCTGGTCCCTCTCCTAATAAGGGAGTTATCACAAAGGACTCTGGGGGAAACTTGCTCAAAGGCCTCCATGAACATGTCCCTTCTGTGGGGTCTGACTACTGGACTGCATCTAAACTGGTAATGGAAAAAAGGCGTGTGCGAGATCCTAGGGTCCATCCCAGTAAAGTCAGTGGAGCCATGACAGGCGGCTGAGCAAAACCACAAGGGACACCAGGAAGAAAAGAAGCTTTCAGTGGGTCCAGAGTGAGTCCCAAAAGGAGATGAGCAGGGGGCTGTGACGGGGACTGCGGGGACTGTCTCTCCCATGTCTACACAGCTGAAGAGCCATGCAGAACACTGCAGAGGTTTGCAGAAGGAATGGGGACCATGGGCGGTGATGACACCTGAGCCCCCGGTGCTCAGGAGGTAGGGCAGGGAGACCAAGTATTCAAGTTTGTCACTGACTCCGAAGGAAGTTGGAGGCCAGCTGGGCAATGTAAGACCCCGTCTCAAACCAACCAGAAATGTGGCTTCAGGTTTTGCTATTGTCCTGTGGCTTTTGCCGATATCACTAGAACTAGTTCTGGTGGCTGATAGAATCCTTAGGGGTCCTGAGGTCCCTGGACTCTAAGTTTGAGAGCTCTCTGATGGGGCTCCATTTTTAATCAATTTTGAGGACTTTGAGCAAGTTTCCCCCAGAACTGACGTCTAGGGGCTTCAAAGTCTCGAACATGATGGGGACCTCATAAGAAGGTGCAAATGTTTGGCCTCTTGCCAACATTCATTTTCCATACAAACTCCAGCTTGCTCAATGGTCATTCCTTCCAATATGTCTTCCCTTATCCCTTATGATGCTTTGAAAGACAGGAGGATTGAAAGCCCTAGAAGACACACACACACACACACACACACACACACACACACACACACACACCATGGAAACCCAGCTCTTCTGCTACAGGACCTGCCCAGGGCAACCTGTTCCCAGGGGTTAATGTGGCTGACCAAGGAAATAAGTTTCTTCTGGATATTCATATGGGCCTATGGACCTCCAAATGGTACAGGGCAGGGCACCTGTAATCCCAGCACTGGGAGGCAGAGCAGAGGCAACTATGAGTTCCAGGCTAAGCTGGTCTACATAGCATATTCCAGACAAAGTAAGGCTATATATTGTTTGTTTGTTTGTTTGTTTGTTTGTTTGTTTTTAAAATAACCAAAGACATCAAGTGGGTCTAGGTGACCCAAGGAAGACTGTTTTAAAATTCAAGCATCTAGTGGGGTTGGGGGGAGAAGGCTAAAACCTCAAGCCAAATGCCTAATGATATGACTCTTCCAGGAAAATGTTCCAGGCTCAGAACAAAGTTTGGGCAAAGTAGACGCTCAATAAATACATGCCCGAGGAGTACATGGAAGAGAATCAAAATCAACCCTGCACACACATCCCGACCGCTGCCTCATAACTTCTGCCTCTCACACAAAGGCATGTTGTCCACGGAGGGCAAGTGGTACTCCACCCGGAAATGTACTAGATAGAGTAAATACCCTAGAGGTACACGGCTGAGATGGGAAGACAATATACCAGGATGGGAAGGAGAATAAAGGACAGAAGTAACTGTGAGTCAGCGGCAGTTCTTCACACCTGAAATACAAGCACTCAGGAACCTGAGGCAGGAGGATGGAGAGTCCAAGGCCAGCCTGGGCTACACAGCAAAGCCCTATCTCAAAACGAAGTAACTCTGAGAGAGAATACCTAATAAATGTGTAAACACATCTGTGGTTTCTATCTCAGAGCCAACATGGTAGTGAAGTCATGTACACCCAACACTTGGCTACACCGTGAGTTCAGCGACAACCTGGGCTGCAAAGGGACCCTTTTTCTCCAACCCACTCCTTCTCCAAAATTGGTTTTCCTTTTTTAAAGACCAAAGAAAATAAACACATGAGTGCCAGAGTCAACAAAGCTTCACTTTTGAATAGGAAATGGATCCAATTTAAGGGGACAGGCATTCGAAGAAGAGATAAAACTTCTCGTCCAAATTCTGATCTTACAGAAATGTTGCCTGAGGGCCAGCAAAGCAAAGGATCTTAGGGTGCCAGAGCTGGGCAGTGGTGGCGCTCGCCTTAATCCCAGTACTCGGGAGGCAGAGGCAGGTGAGTTTCTGAGTTCGAGGCCAGCCTGGTCTATAGAGTGAGTTCCAGGACAGCCAGGGCTATACAGAGAAACCCTGTCTCAACAAAAGAGAGTTCTGGAAATATTCTAACATTACTGTGGGGGGTGGTCCCACTCAGTCATATACAAAAACCCACTAGATAATACTCACAATGTTTCCAGATTTCTAGGCATGCCCTACCTTATTTCTCTTGTCTCTAATTAGTAGAACTGCATCTCTTAAAAACAAACAAACAAACAAACAAACAAACAACCTCAGGGGCTGGTTCTGCTGAAGAGAGAAATCCCAGCCAGCCAAGCAGGAGGACGAGGACGGGAGGGGTCCCAACAGTAGCATGCCTCTGGTGCCTTAGGACATTCACAGACTCTGTGGCCCTGTCCCTGGAAGGTAATGCCTAACCTTTGAAAGTCTGCAATTCTGGAATCCCCTCCGGGATGAGTATCTCCTTGGCGGGTGTACATTTTGGGATCCATCCCCAGCACCCAGAGGAATAAAACCCAAGGCGTTTAAACACTCAGAGCCAGCCGGGCGTGGTGGCGCACGCCTTTAATCCCAGCACTAGGGAGGCAGAGGCAGGCGGATTTCTGAGTTCGAGGCCAGCCTGGTCTACAAAGTGAGTTCCAGGACAGCCAGGGCTACACAGAGAAACCCTGTCTTGAAAAACCAAAAAAAAAAAAAAACCAAACACTCAGAGCCGTGGATTGAGCACAGGGTCTGTGCATGCTACCGACACTCCACCACTGAGCTACATCCCCAGCCCCGGACCATACATGGAAAACAACATGTCTGTCTTCTCACAAGGCACAGAGAACCAGTCACAGGTACTTTCTTTTTCTCCCTCATGCAGAGAGAAACACTAAACCCCACCACCACTTCCCCACCATCAGACCCTTCCGGAGTTTCCCCTCAATAAAAATCAATGTGCTAGTCTCTCCTCATTTGACAGATGAGGAAACTGAGACTTAAGGGAAGTTAAATTGCTTTAATCAGGTATCACAGGATATAGGGTAGCTTTAGACCGTCAGGCTCCTCTGTGTTTGACTACCTGGCTACCCATAGTATTACTTCAACCTTAAGAAGGAAAAAAATACCCTAATATATAGATAGAGAGAGTGACTTGCCCAAGACTGTACAGCCAGTGGGCAGCAGGGCTTGAACTCTTGCTTCTGGAACTTTCCAACTGTTCTCCTCCCCAGCCCACCTGGCTGCCCCTGCCCTGGCTCACCTGCGCTCTTGCCCGAAGAGGCGCTCCACCTCTGCTCTGCCAGGGCTGCGGGTACGGCCCTCGTTGCTGCCCTGTGCCTGGGGCTCTGGCCCCCTCTGAGCCAGCCTCCTGGGTGGGGGCAGGTCAGCCAGCACGGTGTACTCCTCCCTCTCCAAGTTGTGTCTGGTCTCCCCTGGGGGTGCTGAGCCCCGGGAGCCCGAGCTACCTGGTGGAGGTGAGGGTGCCAGGAGACCTATGTCACTAGGTGGGTGGCGGGGAGGAGAGGAGGCTCTGGGTGCATCCCGATGGCCGATGCAAACTTGGGGGGGCAGCAGTGGGCAGCCATGCAGGGAGTCAATGGAAGGAGCAAGACTCTCCATACTGGTCCCAGGAGGATCCTGGAAGAAGAGGGAAGGCTCGGGGGCCTGGCGTGGCGGGGAGGAGAAGGAGGGAGCGTCTCTGTGCCCAATACATACAGGAGTGGGAATGTGGGGCGGCTCATGCATAGAGTCTGTGGAAGGGACAAGGCTCTCTGTGCTGGCCCTGGGGAGATCTTGGAAGAAGGAGGGCTCTGGGAACTGGCGTGGTGGGGAAGAGGCCCGCGGAGCGTCGCGGTACCCGATGCACACTGGTGGGGGAAACTGAGGGGGATCGTGCTGAGGGGACTCATTATCAGCATCTGATGTGTCTGGGAGGAAGGGGAAGGGATCGAACTGGGTGTGACGAGGTGGCGAAGTGGCCCGGGGGGCATCACGGTGCCCAATACACACTGCAGGTGGCATGTAGGGGGGTTCGTGGTGGGGCGATTCGCTCTCAGACGAGCGGGGATCTGGGAAAAAGGGGAAAGGGTCGTACTGAAAATAACGAGGTGGGGAAGAGGCGCGAGGTGCGTCCCGGTGCCCGATGCACACAGTGCAGGGTGACTGAGAGGACTCCAAAGAGGTCTGGGGAGCCCCTCGTGGTGCTGCGTGAAGAGGCGATGAAGTCCTAGAGGCACTGGAATGGCCAGGGTTGTGAGAGGAGGAGGAGGAGGAGGTGGCCAGGGATGGCGAATACTGCTGGGGAGGGTCATTGTGAGCTAGCCTGGTCGGAGCTGAGGTCTGAGGCTTGTCCCCTTGGGTTGGCCGGAGAGAAATGGATGCCCAAGGCACCTGGTTTTGTTTGGTGCGCGATGGAGATGAGGTTCGGGGACTGTCACTCTGTGTTGGCCGAAGGGGAAAGGAAGCCCAAGGGATATCTTTGTTGGTACGGTGGGGAGAAGGGTTCCTGGAATTACTCCCCTGAGTGGCACGGCGGGGCGAGGGTGGTCCTGGATTGTCCTTTTGGGTGCAGCCTTGAGAGAAGGTCCTTGGGTTGTCTCGTTGGGTGCAGGCGCTTCGCAGATGCTCCCATTTGCTGCAGGAAGCTGTAGTCTTATCTGCTTGGGTAGAAGGGGTCCTGGGGGTATTCTGTGATGTGCAGGAGGTCCTGGGGTTGTCCCGCTGGACACAGGGAGTCCTGGGGTTGTCTCGCTGGGCAGTTCTATTGGGAGAGGAGGCCCTGGGATTGTCCCGCTGGGCACAGGGAGTCCTGGGGTTGTTCCTTTGGGCACAGGGAGTCCTGGGATTGTCCCTCTGGGCACAGGGAGTCCTGGGGTTGTCCCGCTGAGTAGTTCTGTTGGGAGAGGAGGCCCTGGGATTGTCCCTCTGGACACAGGGAGTTCTAGAGCTGTCCCGCTGGCTGGTTCTGTTGAGAGAGGAGTCTTGGGCACATGGAGATGGTGTAACATGGGTGCCATCTTCTGGTGCAGAGGTCTTTAGGGTCTCTGGAGTGGCTCTGAGGGGAGAGGAAAGGGGAGTATTCTTCCGCTGGGTGGACATGACTCTGGAGGTGTCCCGCTGGGATGCTTTGGAAGGAGAGGAGGTTCTAGGGGTGCCCCGCTGTGTGTCCCTTTGGGTGTTTCGGGGCAGAGAGGAGGTTTGGGGAGCTTCTTGTGCAGGAGCAGCCTGGAAAACATCCCTTTGGGCAGAAGAAGCCTGGGTGGTGCTCCGAGGTCCGCTCGGTGGTGTCCCGGAGGAAGCCTGGGTTTGCCCTGAGCGCTGTCGCTCCAGAGAGAAGTAGCCGCTTTCTGATCGCAGCTTTGCCCAGTGCTGGCCAGCGTTCTGTCCACCACTGCCAGAATCTGGAGAGAGATGAAGACGTTTAAGGTGAGGAGAGTAACCCAGGCAGGACAGAAAGCTAGTGCAGCCCCCAACCTATTTCTAATAGGCTTCAGTGTCTGTTCCAAAGAGACTGAGACTAGCATAGGTACCCCTATACTGCCAGGCCATGGATACGCAATGAACCCTCTTTCATGAGTGCCAAGGCATAGTACCTGTACCTATGCCTACACCAAAGGACTCACTCTCCCTACCCTCCTGTCCCAGACATTTATCCCAGAGGCTGGAAATGCTCAAGGCTCGTTCAGCTGCTGGTGAAATGGGCACTTGCGTGTCTGCAAGAGATGCAGAATGCCAGGTCTCGCACAGAGCAGGTTACAGCCTGTGACAGTTGATATTGTCAACAAGACATACTCACCCAGGGGACAAACCTCTGAGCATGTCTGTGAGGGTGCTTCTAGTTTGGGTTAACTGAAGAAGAAAGGATCGGATGAAATATGGGGAGTATTATATCCCCCCCCCCAGTGACTAATTAGGAGAGAGCAGGGGAGGGCTGGTGAGATGGCTCAGCAGGTGAATGTGCCTGTCTGCAGCTAAGGCTCAGGATCTAAGTTTGATTCCCAGGACCCACATGGTGGAGAGGTTGTCTTCTGACCTCCACACAAGCACCTTGGCACATGTATGCATGCATGTGTGTAAATTCACACATCCACGTACAAATAAATAAATGAACTTTTAAAAAGAGAGGACACAGGGTCGGTGGGGGGGGGCGAGCGCGGTGTGGCTCTGAATATCTAGGTCAGCGTTTCTCTACTTGGGGGTTACATCCTGGGTGGGTAGAACCCCCCTTTCACAGGGGCTCCCTAGCACCATCAGAAATCACTGATATTTATATTCCATTCATGAACAGTAGCAAAATCACAGTTATGAAGTAGCAGCGAAAATGGTGGTAGGGTTGGGGTCACCACCACGCAATGAGGAACTGCATTAAAGGGTCGCAGCATCAAGGAGGATGAGGACCACTGGCGTAGGTGCTTCCTGACCACAGATCCATTGTGCCCAGTTGTCACACTACTGCCACCGTGCCACTGTGCCTGGCTGACGTGTGTCCTTTACTCTTCCTTCCTTAAATTTCTTCTGGCAGATATAAAATAACTAACACATTAGGCGGCGTAACCTCCAGGATGTCACAGGGGTGCTGTTCTGAAGGATGAATGAACTGCCCTCGACCGTGACTTGGGGTCAACCACTACCCTTCTCAATCCCTTAGCCACCAGCTCTGTGTCCTGTTCCTCCCTGCGAAGTAGTCACCGTGGCTGCCTTCATGAGGACACTTCTCTTTTTACACACCCCCATCCCCTCCAACCTGCTACACTGGTAGCCGGTGTCCCCGAAGTCACTCTCTGCACTTGAGTGACCCTGGGCACCACATGATGTCATCTAAATCCACCCGCTTCTGTCATCTCCGGTCCCCACTCATGGTCACTGTCATTTGTTAGGACAATCTCAGGAGGATGCTGGCATGAGTGCTCTGTGTCAAGTGTCATCAATTCCCTCCCACCCCACCCCCGACAAACTAAGGTGACTTGGGCTGCCCTGCTCACAACCCTTGAGGGACAGGCAGGTAAGGAGAGGCCAGGAAGGTGACATAGGAGGAAGGACCAGAGACCAGGTGACTAAATGCAGTCAGAGATCCTGCATTATGTCCAGGATTAGTAAAAGGATATTGGTCTGGCGAGATGGCTCACAGGGAGCAGTGACTGCTCTCCCAGAGGTCCTGAGTTCAAGTCCCAGCAACCACAGGGTGGCTCCCAACCATCTGTAATGGGTTTCTGATTCAGTCTGAAGACAGCGACAGGGTACTCGTGTACATAAAATAAAATAAATGAATAAAAAGAAAAAGGATATTGGGTTGGTGGGGACTGTAATCTCAGTACTTGAGAGATGGATGATGCAGGAGGATTGCTGTAAAGTTGTGGCCACCTAGGGGTCTAGAAGTTGATGCTGGCCAGGGATACCTTAACCAGATCTTGTAACGAACAAACAAGCCCAAAGGGATCGTAGAAGGGAAACTGGTGGATCTGGTTAATATGTAGTTTATAGTGCTGGGTTAATGGTCTTAGTTTTCTTTCTGGGTCTGGGTCTGGAGCTGGGCCTGGGGCTTAGGGTCTCACACTGCCAGGCAAGTGTTGTGCTGAGAGACAAACCCCAGCCCCCACCAATGTGAACTGCTTAACTCCACCCTCTGCACATGTTCTGTGCTGTGCGTGAAGCTAACATCAGCGGCACCTGGACAAAGGGTCCAGTAGCCACTATAGCTACCATCCCAGCCAATCTACGATTATTTCTAAATGAAAAGAAGGGAAATACTGTCCTGTTCCATCCCGGGGCTCCCTGCTGGATTTGGAGTAAGACTCTGACTGTGCAGGAATAGTCTCCTTCCCCTCTCCACGCCTTGCCCACTCTCTGAGGCTCAGCACCCACGCTTTGAGGTCCTCCAACACCACACAGGAGCCTCACAACCCCAGGGCTGTTTCTCTTGCTGATGTGTGTCGGAAGCAGCCTTCCATCTTTGCCTAACTATTGCCTTCTGGTACTTAGATTCCCTGCCCAGGGGCTGCCTCCCGTGCCCTTCTTCATGACTGTTTCCTTGAGGACCTGGCAGCTCTGTGTGGAAGGGCCTTGCAGTCCCACGATGCCTCTGGGACTTGCAGAGGTGTGCAGCACACAGTAGGGATGCAGCACACAGTAAGTATACAGTATACAAAATGCTCCCACCCCTGGTTCTGGTTCGGCCTCTCCTCCCTTTGTGCCACATACTGGATGATCTGCCTCCTGTCACCCCACCCATTAAGATCCTCTAGGAGCCTGGTTCTCATAGAATGAGGCCTCCACACAGGGCAGGTACACAGTTGTGCTTGGGCAATTTGTGTCCTGCACCCCCCCTCACCCTCCCCAGTGAGCTGTGCCAGCTGGGATGTGCCTAGTTAGCCCCTGACTGCAATGTAGCAAGTGGCCACCAGGTGGACAGTGGCCACAGATTCTGGCTAAGTAGGTCACCGAGAGGATACCACCCACTTTCAAGAGCCACAAAACAAAGCCTGACTGGGTGGGGCCCCCGTCGGTAATCCCAGCATGGAGGAGGTGGAGACAGGAGGATCAGGAATTCTGGGCCAGCCTCAGCTACATATAGTCCAAAGCTCGCTTGCACCAGGTCACAGGCATGCACCCCCACACACCAAGGTCCTGTGTGTGATCCTGTCCCCAGAAGTCATATCAGGGAGGACAGTTTGTCTGACACTGAGTGGCCTCTTGGTTGCTGCAGTATCCCTGGCCTCAGGGAATCCTTCCTTGTAGGTCAAGTGTGGTCTGAGGGGACATTGTGAGTACCCTGAAACATCCTGGTTGCTGAGCAACCTCTCACCCTGGAATTCAGCATCAGCATCAGCTCTGGACTGAACCAGATGTTACTAGGTGGCTGCCACGAATTTACCTGTCTTCTAATCCTCCTGTCTCACTGCATTCTGATTGCATGCTGCCCAAACCATGCTTAGAGAAGAGACTACCAACTGCTTGGCAAGGCTGAGGAGGCCCTGGATTAGCCCACCCCTACTGTGCCCCCCTACCCACATTTAAACTGCAGCTGCCAATGGGTCACAGAGTTCTGCCTCCCGGCCCTGCTCTCCTTGGTCTAAACAGCCAAGGTACACAGCTGTCCTGTGCTAGCCCTGTACCCATGTCTTCCCTTATTCCTGTGTATTCTCTTGCTCTGTTCTGGGTCTCTACAGCTGGCTCCTGTCAGTTTGCTTTGCTGAATGGTGAGCGTTCTAGGGCAAGCGTCCATGCTAACTCCCCATGAGACCCCAGAGCATCAAGACCCCAACTTTACTCGTATATATTAATGAGACTTCTGCAGGGACCAGGAAAAGCCAGGACTGCCATCAGGGAAGGGGGTAGGAGGTAGCAGGCATCCTAGCCCCGACTCCTGACCATACTGAAGAAAGATACCAGGGACAGAATATGGTGCCCACCACACTGGGCTCACATCCCAGCAAGATGCTGGCCAACCTTGCCAACCTCTGTAGACTTGGCACAACAGAGGTCCCCATTCCCCTCTCTCAGAACAGCATCCCAACTGCCTCTGGGGACTCTTCATCCTCCTAGCTCAGGCCATGAGGTTTGTACAGGAGGCTAGACCTGGTCATTGAAATGACACACAATGGTCCCTGTGCAAGCTCTTCCCGAGACTTTAACTGTAGTCACGAGAAAAGACACGCCCTTTTTCTGGGGGACACAGATTGGTCCATCTGGTGGACATCATGCTATCATTTGGAGAAGGGTTTAGCAAAGAACAGAGCCACTTCAGCAGTATTGTCTGAACACTTGGGCCTGGCTGTACCTGAAGTCCCACCTGATCATTCTATTTATGGCAGGTATTCCATTTGTGTTCAGCCTGCTTCAGACTCTGAGAACTTAGAGGCTCCAATCTTTCAGCGAGATCAGTATGGCACACCATAAAGGAATGTCTATTATTAAGAGTCAAGCCCTTGGCTGGGCGGTAATGGTGGCACACACCTTTAACCCCAGCACTCAGGAGGCAGAGGCAGGTAGGATCTCTGAGAGTTCGAGGCCAGCCTGGTCTACAGAGCAAGTTCCAGGACAGACAGGACTACACAGAGAAATCTTGTCTCACAAAAGAAACAAACAAACAAAAGATTTGAGCCCTCAAGGCTGGAGAGATGGTTCAGCTGTTAAGAGCACTGGTTGCTCTCCAGAGGACCTGAGTTCAATTCCAGCAACCACTTGTCAGTACATGAAGCCTAAACACCAATGCACATAAAATAAAAATAAATCAATTAAAAAAATGTGGTCCCTCCAAGGAAGACGGGGGCCCTTGGCCATCACCACTTCATGGTAATAGACCAGGAAGGACTCACTCTCCTTCCTCTGGCCTGCTGTGTCTCCTCGGGCTGGGGACCTGATGGCCTTTTGAGCACTGTCAGCTCTCAGTCCCTCCTGAGGCCTCCTTGGGATCATGTCTGTGAGTCTGTTCCTGTTCGGGACCACCCCTGGTCTCTCAGCAGTGTCCCAATCCTGCTAAAGAGAAAAGAGTTTGTTGGCGAGGAAAAGAGGGCCCCTGGGTCTATTCTCCCAGCACAAAGGGCAGAATAACAGGATTCTAAGGGCACCTGCTGCCTATGTGAGGCTCTCAGCCACAGTGGATCATCGGTCAGACTTGAGGAGACACAGCCATTAAAGCCAAAAGCTGGGCCAAAGTCACACTTTGGCCAGCCTGGTCTACAGAGCAAGGATGTGAGAAATCAGTTCACATCCCAGGCCCACTGCTTCCCAGCTGTGTGGTCTCAGGCAAAGTGCTTCCAGTCTCTGGGCCTCAGATCCAAACAGGGCCACAGCAGTCTCTAGCTTAGAGGGTGCTGGAGAACCTTTCTTGGGCTCAGGTCCACTGAGACCTTTGCGTGGCCACCTGCCACGTGTGTAAACAGGCTAGGCTGTTGCTTTTCTGCTGTTTCCCTTTTGGTGGGGTGGCGATGTCTCATGGGACAAGTCTGAGTGTGCAGGCAAAGGGTCAACCTCTAGGCTCCTGTCTCCTGCCAGCCCCTGCCAGCTCTGAAGCCCAGTCCCTTCCCTCCACCTTTGGAAGTGGACACTAAGACTGGTTATGGACTCAGAAGCACGTGGCCAGGGCAGAGCTGGAGCCAGTCTCATGCTTGCCCTGGACACCACGCCTACTTCTCAGTCCTGAGGCCTGAGCCAGCTGGTGACTCAACCAAAGTCGCTATGCACTGAGCCCCACGCCCACCTCCTCCCGGAGCCAGCCCAGCAGCCCTGCCCTCCCAGCAGGGAAAGCAATGGCTAAGCTTAGCCTAGCATTTCTGCTGTGAAAAGCTCAGCCTTCCTCTGGAAGTTTAGAGCTCCTCCTGTCACCAGGGCTGAGGACACCAGATGATTCTGTTCTTGTCCCCAGATGCCTGCCCTCGGCTCACCACAGAAGAGGAATTGCTGGTATCATGAGGGGTATTGCTGTCTTGGCTGGAGCTGGTGTTGGAGTTGGGGTCCTCGTCTTCGTCTTCGTCTTTGTTGTCGTCAGTGCAGCTACTACAGGCCAGGCCCTCCAGATAGGGTATCCCCTCGGAGTCCTGGTTCTTTGAGGCAGCTGCAGGGCCCTCTGCAGGGAGAGCTGTTGTTGGGGACCAGACCCTGGAAGAGGAGAGAGATCAATGACTTTCTCCTCAAAAGGTAACAGAGTCAAGGACTGAGCCCCGCCCACCCCGGTACTACATGTGGGTGTGTTCACACCGAGCCAGGGTGGGAACTGTTCTGCACCTGCTGAACAGAAGAAGGTCAGTGCTGAGGGTGTCTGGACTGGGCTGTATATCGGCCACCTCCTAGACCCATCATTGCACTCTTCCATGGGACTGGGCAGCCGTGGGCACACCAAGCTTAGCTCCCAGGTGAAGGCAGTTAAGCAGCGTGAGGCGAAGCAAGCTCCGTGGGCAGGCGCTGTGGAAATAAGTGCGCCTTACAAAGTCCTGTGACCCTGGCTGAAGAGGCTTGCGGCTCACAGTATTCCCAAAGTGACCCACACTCAGGCCTATAAACAAGTAAGGGGGCCTGGAGAGGTGGCTCCGCTGTTGAAGGCTAAGCCCCCAATCCAAAATATAAAACAGCAGGAGCGAGAACACGGTAAAGGGAAGAAGGAAGCATTCTAAACACATTCATGTGTGACCCTCACGCCTAAACCACATGACACGGGGGTTGCAAATCAAATGCTCTGACAGGTCCCGCATCAAAGATTCTACTAATGAATGTGTTCCCAGATTTCCTAAAATACATCGACCGCCAGAGCCACCCTTTTCTCTTAAAATAATGCCCACCTGAGGCGAAGGCTTGCTCTCACACATGAGGATTTGGTACGGTCTCTCTTCTTTTTAAGTTTTATATCCGATGTATGGGAAATCAACCCCGCCTGTCATTGAGCTAAAGTCTCAGCCCCTCTTATTTTACAAACAGGAAAAGTAAGGCATAAAGAGATGCAATTGCAGACCAAAGGTCCTGCAGCCCATCACAGCAGATGTGAAGGCAGGATCCAGCTCTCTGGACCCTCGAGCCATGGCCTCTCAAAGTCTCATGGCCCCAGTAGGAAACCTGGGGCTAGTTTAGGCTTGGAATGAAAGAAATCTCAAAGCTGGGGACCCAGTCAAGCAGGGGTGATAAGAGGTGCCCTTGCTAAGAGGACCATTCAGCCTTTTGGGAGGCAAAAAGGGACAGAGTCTAGCTATGTAACCCAAGCTAGCCGTGAGCTTCAAATCATCTCACCTCTGAGTGCTGGCATTATGTGCATCTACCACTGCACCCGGCACCTTCAATCATTTAAAGCCATACACAAGGACCAGGAGAAGTACATAGCTATCCCCTACCCCGTGGAATTATGGGATGGGCAGAACCACCAAGAAAGACAGCCAGGGCTAGGGTCAGAGACCCAAGTAAAACAGGGACAGATCAGTGTGAGCTTTCCAGGGACCCCAGGAATCATGCCTAAAGTCCTCTGTGCTCAGACTTTGGGGCTGACCACGTCGTGAACCATGCCAGCTCCTGTAGATGGACACTGTCGTCATGAAGAGATGCATGGTGGGGGATAGGTGGGCATTCTCCCCCCCCCACACCCACCCCACCTGGAAGCCCATTCCTGAAGCCTGGGGCTCTACCCACCTCTGAGGCTCCTGCCCAAGGCCGAGACCAAGGCTGTTCACAGACTGGCCGACACAGGTGGTGGTGCGGAGTGGGTCCTGCAGGGCCGGTGGGCAGCGAGGCAGGTCGCAGTAGGGTGCCTCAGCACTGGAAGGGCTGTGAGGCTCCTGGGCCGAGTTGGAGAGAGGAGACAGCTCAGCCCCACGTGGGACTCCCCCTCCCCCTCGCCCAGACAGCCCCTCCCAGCTCAGACTGGTGGATGTCTCCAGAAGTCACCTCCTGGGATCTCCCTGCTCAAGGAGACCTACCATCCCATCAGCTGGAGGTGCCCTGGGGACCCAGGTCAGAGCAAGTGGGCAAGCAAGCAAGTGGAGTACATATACATACATGTACACATACATACATGCACAGGTCTAGGAACAGGTACATCTGTTTATAAATACCTGTTGTTTGGGGCACCCATGCATACATCATCATTGAGTGATATGTGCCCAATTACATGTCAGCAGATCTGTCAGCTGCACTAATGCATGTATGTATGCAAGATCATGTAAACACATATCTATGTGTGCATTCCTGAGAACTGAAACTTAAAGGCCCCAGAACACTCTTGCATCCAGAAGACAAGAGGGAAAGAGGGGGATTGGCCTGAGGAAGTCTGAAGGTGGAGGGGCTAGGGAGATCTAGAAGAAATGAAGGGCTCTCTTCCTCTACAGGAGAGGCAAAGTCAAAAACAGGGTCACAGCCCTTGGCACTGCTAACAGCAGGACCACGCCTGGAAAGACTGGTACTGGTCTCAGCCAAGAGGGATGGCTGCTCCCCACCAAGAAGGCCCCCCTATTTTTTCCACCTCCCAGAACGACAGGGCCCTCCTCTGGTGGTGGGAGACAAGGCCATGGCACCTTGTGCCCCGCCTCCTCTCAGGTTACCTGGGCAGCGGGCTCCGGCGGTGGCAGCTGGCGGCTGTCAGCACCCTCTTTCCCGGGGGGCTCCAACTCAGGCCCCCACACTGCCACCCTCCCAGGCCCCGACTCTGGGCCGCGGTGGCTGCAGTGTTCCAGGCAGCAGAAACCTTAGAGGGGCCAGCCTCGGGAGCAGGGCCCCTCATTACTGTTTCATAAGCCGGGGCCCAGCCAAGAACAATGCGGGACATGAAACCGAAGGAACCCGATCCGGTCGGCTCACCTGAGAGCAGGCCTGGTGGGAGTCTCCCTGGGGACCCTGGAGCCTGGCGACTGGGACAGAGGCTGTAGCCCAGGCAGTGCCCTGGGTGGGCAGCAGTGCTCTAGAATTCAAGAAAGTCACCATGAGCAAGGCCAGCCTGCACTAAGGAAGGGCTAGGGTCGGCAGCTATATCCAGGCTAAAGAACAACCCTCCTCCAGCATTCAGTTTCACACCTGCCCCACAGCCAGAATCTGATCAGAGCCAGGCAACAGGAGGTGTCAGATCTACAGCCCGGCCTGGCGCCTTGGCCACCCAAGGGACAGCGCAGCATGAAGGAGAGAGCAGACTTGTTCCTAACTTGTGCACTTCCCAAGGCTCCACCCGGCATGAACCTGGGGGTGGGGGGTTGTGGGGGCTGACATGGCACCTGGGTCTTGCTTTCATCCTTAGTCTCCACCCCTCCCCCATTCACAAGAACATGTCCAGTTGTCTGTCAGTCCGCAGCTCTGATTTCCTGCCTCGTCAGTGCCACCGTCTCTGGCTATAGACAGACCCAGGTCCCATCCCATCTGGGTGATCTCACTTGGTGGCATCCCCTCTCTGGGCCTTCTTCTCTATGGGAAGGAGGCAGAGGTGTGATCAAGACCTTGGAGAGGTGACTTGTCCTCAATTACTTCATCTATAAAGTTGTCCTGATAACCACAGCCACTCCCTAGGGGACATGAGGAGAATTACATGATGTGACACTTGTCTATCACAAGTACAAATTCTGATGGAGAGCATTAAGTAAAATCTTACAAATGTTAAATTGTTAGAATAAGCCGGGCAGTGGTGGCAAACGCCTTTAATCCCAGCACTTGGGAGGCAGAGGCAGGCAGATTTCTGAGTTCGAGGCCAGCCTGGTCTACAAAGTGAGTTCCAGGACAGCCAGGGCTATACAGAGAAACCCTGTCTCAAAAAAACAAAAACAAAAACCAACCAACCAAACAAACAAACAAAAAGCCATCAATAAATTAACCAGACGTGGTGATGCACACCTGCAACAGAAGCACTAAGACAGGAGGGTCATGAGTTCAAGGCCAGCCTGGGCTACATAGAAAGACCCTGTCGGGCTGGTGAGATGGCTCAGTGCGTAAGAGCACCCGACTGCTCTTCCGAAGGTCCAGAGTTCAAATCCCAGCAACCACATGGTGGCTCACAACCATCCACAACGAGATCTGACGCCCTCTTCTGGAGTGTCTGAAGACAGCTACAGTGTACTTATATATAATAAATAAATCTTAAAAAAAAAAAAAAAAAAAAAAAGAAAGACCCTGTCTAAAGGGGGGAATCAGCAAGGAATGACAACAAATAAGTCATGAAGGTCTGTGTGGCCCTAGCATAAAGCAAGGCTCTCTCATGTAACCTATCCCCCCTCCCCAAACCGGGCCATGGTCTGCTCAGTATCATGTGACTTTCCTGGGGCTCCACTTTGGGTCGTAGGGGACATCTTGTGACCAGAGCCATTTCTATTTTTTTTTTAAGATTTATTAATTAATTATGTATACAGAATTCTGCATGTACGCTTGCAGACCAGAAGAGGGCACCATGTCTCTCTAGATGGTTATGAGCCACCATGTTGCCGGGATTTGAACTCAGGACCTCTAGAAGAGCAGACAATGCTCTTAACCTTTGAGCCATCTCTCCAGCCCCCCATTTCTACATATTCTAGAGCAGCTGAAGCCATGAACAGGAAGGCTTAAGCCGTCTCCTGTGGCAGGTGGGGGGGACCTAATTGGGGTCATGTTAACCCACTCAGCCAGTATTGCTTACATATATATATAGATATATAGATATACGTGTATATATATGTGTATATATTATATATATATATACACACATATATGTATATGTATATAAAACTTAGTGTTCATTGATTCACTGATAAGTTTTGCCCCGCACATATGTCTGTGTGAGGGTGTCAGATCCCCTGGAACTGGAGTTCCAGACAGGTTTGAGCTGCCACGTGGTGCTGGGAATTGAACCTGGGTCTTCTGAATGAGCAGCCAATGCTCTTGAGCACTGAGCCACCTCTCCAGACTCCACCAGTGATGCTTTTTTTTTTTTTTTTTTTTTTTTTTTGGTTTTTTTGAGACAGGGTTTCTCTGAGTAGCCCTAGCTGTCCTGGCACTCACTCTGTAGACCAGGCTGGCCTCGAACTCAGAAATCCACCTGCCTCTGCCTCCCAAGTGCTAGGATTAAAGGCGTGTGCCACCACCGCCCGGCCAGTGATGCTTTTAAATATAGACTTTGTGTGCTCCGTGTGTCCAAAACTTCTGGATTGAAGATAGGGGCAAATGGGGCCGAGAGTCCAGAGTCCTTTGGGGCAAGGTGGGGTACTGGCCACATTTGGTTCCTTGGAGACATGCTATGGAATGGGGTCCAGGGAGGCAGCCAGAAAGTCCCAGAAGAGGTGACTTGATAGGGTTAGAAAAAAAACCTGACTCATTTTATGCAATGTTGAGGATGAAGTCAGGGGCATGTGAAGACCAGAGCGTGACATTGTTTTTCCTCTATTGTTTTCAACCTTTAAAATTTTTTTGTTTTGTTTTTTTTGAGTCAGGGTTTCGCTATGTAACAGCTCTGGCTGTCCTAGAGCTCGTTCTGTAGACCAAGCCAGCCTTGAACTCACAGAGATCTGCCTGCCTCTGCCTCCCGAGTGCTGGGATTAAAGATATGCACCACTACAGCCTGGCAATTAAAAGAAAAAAAAAAAGGGCTGGTGAGATGGCTCAGTGGGTAAGAGCACCCGACTTCTCTTCCGAAGGTCCAGAGTTCAAATCCCAGCAACCACATGGTGGCTCACAACCATCCATAACGAGATCTGGTGCCCTCTTCTGGAGTGTCTGAAGACAGCTACAGTGTACTTACATATAATAAATAAATAAATCTTAAAAAAAAAAAAAAAGCAGACTCTATAGGCCTGGTTGACCTGAAACTCACTATGTAGCCCAGGCTGGCTCTGAATGCAAAGATATATACTTGAGATATACCTGCCTCTGCCTCCCGAGTTCTGACATTTTAAAAGTGTGTACCTCCATGCACAGCTCTACCTTTTAAAAATTATTTATAATTTTTTCATGTAGAGGAGAAGCCTGTGGCTGACTCCTAAGCTATGTACTTGTTTGGGGCGCAGTGAGCATGACCACCCATAGGACACACTGGTCCAGAGCTGCAGCTCAATGGTTGGACCATAGCAGGAGACACAGGCTTGGGATCTGATTCCACAAACAAGCCTACATCCACAGAGCGGTGTGGAGTGAGAAAAGGGCCTGGATAGAGGCTGGAGTCAGCTTGCCTTTGGGATGGAATCTAGAGCATCATGTTTTAGGCCAAGTGCTCTTCACTGGTTCACCGCTTTAACACCAGTGGCACCAACTGGCCCCCGGTTAGCCTTTTAAAATACTTTCTAGTTTATATATATATATGGATGTGTGCATCTGGGTGTACATATGTATATCACCTGTGTGCAGGGTCCCATGGAGGCCAGAAGAGGGCACTAGAGTCCTTAGAACTGGAGTTCCAGGCAGTTATAAGCTGCCTGACATGGGGCTGGGAACTAAGCCAAATCTGTAAAAGCAGCAAGTGTTACTAACCACTGACCCACTGACCCATTGACCCACTGACCCACTGACTTACCTACCCACCTCTCAGCCCCAGCTTCTTTTTTTAAAACATTCTCGTGTGTGTGTGTGTGTGTGTGTGTGTGTGTGTGTAAGTCAGAGGATAACTTGCAAGAGTCAGATCTCACCTTTTACCACATGGGTCCCAGGGATTGAAGTCAGGTCGTCAAACCTGGCACCACCGCCCTCACTGAATTATTTTGCAAGCTCCCAGTCAGTTTCTAATTTCAAGTAACAGGAGGCAGAGGTGGCCCCTAAGACAGAGATGAGCAGCCAGAGGGCTGGGGGCACACACCAACCTGTGGCCCTCCTCCCCTAGGAGGCTGAGATTCTTCATTGCTTAAAGGGACCCTGGGGGGGGCAGGTCGCATTCTATTTGTTTCAGTGGTGGACCTCAGCTTTAAAACTGCTCAGTTCCGAAGTCCCAGGAAGGTCACTGAGGAAGTCCTGGGACCCAACTCCAAGAAGGACAAATCACTCTGCATGGGACGTGAGAGTAAACCTGGACTCTGGGGGTCTGGACAGTCCTGTGTCCCCCTCTCAAGGCCAGCATCCTCTCTGGACCAAATGCATACTTGTAGCATCTCCCCATTTCCCTCTCCCCTTGCATTCCACACTTTGCCCAGCAACCACAGCAACACTGAAAATGAAACCCGGATCACTTTAGTCGTTCGCTCTCTTGTGTAAAATCCTCAGTATGGCCCCTGATCCCTGAGGTGGAACCTAAGGTCCTCAGCGTGTCCACAAAGCCAAAGCTCACGGAGCCAGGGAGAGCCAGGCCCCACCCAGTTCTCCTTCCAGTATCTAGGTAGCTCTCCCCTTCAGTAGCCAGTCTCCAGCCTCCCGATGTCCCTCATCCATTCTGCCTCAAAATCCTTTGCGCGTTCCGTACTATCCCCTTCTCTTCTCTTCTCCCGAACTTCACAAGCTGCCGAAGGTCCTCTGAGCCTCAGCCCTGTGGCCTGACAATTTCATAGCCCAGATCACAACCATGATAAAACAGCTACTTCCAGCGACCCTTTCTTCCTCTCCATGTCTTTGACTAGGCCACCAGCCAGCCCCCTGGAGCCAGTAATGTCACAGGGTCACTTAACATAGCAGAGCTAGGACATTCGTTCGATATAATACTGGCTCAGTTCAAGCAACCATTCATTCCAAATGACTACATGAGTTGGCCAGAATCTTTGTTGGGGAATTGTGAGCCTGAGGTGAGGCTACACCTCAGATCTGACTGAATCCATAACTCTCTGATGCAGGCCTGCCATCTCCCCTTCAGCCGGGAGAAGTTCATTTTCGTAGAGGGCTCTGTTCGAGGAGATAGAACTCCCCAAGCATAGTTTCTGGGCAGGAAGCAAACATCCTACAAGGGCTCCGAACACCTTGGGCTAAGCCATGCCCTGCACCCAGAGCAAAAAGACTGCCACAGCTCTGACAGCAGAACTTAGGTGGCCCCAGATCATGTTGTAAGGAACTAACTAGTCAGCAGAGGTTACAGTACAGGCCTGCCTGCTCCACACAAATGGAGAACCTTACAATGGCAAGCTGGCTGCCAGGCTAAGAGGACTCTCAGGCTCTGCTGGGAATGACAGGTACACAGGAGGTCGAGGCTGAAGGGGCCTTGGAGGTCGCAGGTTCTGTGCTTTCCAAGGTGTGTGCCTGGGCACTCTGGGCTTGTGTGTAACTGCAGCTTGGCATCTGCCCACATGGACGGCAGAGTGAGGGAATGACTCCTTTTTCACACCACATCTGAGGAGACAAGTCGCTGGTGAGCTTCAGGCATTGGTAATGCCTCTCCTACCTGCCAAGGATAGCTCTCACACAGAGGTGGGAATTTAAGGGCCAAGCCTTGGACAGACAACAGTCTAATGACGGTCTCTTTCAGTCACTTTTGTACTTTGCTTTGCTTTGGGTTTTGAGAGAGGGTCTCACTCTGTAGCTCAGGCTTGCCTAGAGTTCACTAGGCAGCCCGTGTTGGTCATACTATGCAAATCCTCCGACATCGGCTTCCAATTGCTGGGATTATAGGCATGCATCCTCACACCTGGCCTTTCTTCATTTATTTTTTAATCTCCCCTCCTCTGGAAGCTTTATTGCATTATTGCATTTATTGCATTATAATTGAGAAACCGTAATCATACGGAAAGCTCGTGACTTTAATCCTAGCGCTTGGGAAGCAGAGGCATAGGACTCTTTGTGAGTTTGGGGCTAGCCTGATCTACACAGTAAGTTCCAGGCCAACCAGGGCTACAAAGTGTAACCCTGTCACAAAACTAGACAAAAGATCAGCTAAGCAAGGAATAGATTAGATGAGCCTATAGTTCAAAAAGATCATAAAAGCATGGGCTGGTAAGATGGCTCACTGAGCAACCACACTTGTCTCTAAGTCTCATGATCTGAGTTTGATCCCCGGGACGCACAGGGTGGAAGAAGAAAACTGACTTCCACTAATTGTCCTCTGATCTCTACGAGTGATCACGGCGCTTACACTCACATAAGTAAATAAATATAATTTAAATTTTTCTTTAAATAAGCCAGGCATGTCAGGCAGTGGTGGCACACGCCTTTAATCCCAACACTTGGGAGGCAGAGGCAGGTGGATTTCTGCGTTTGAGGCCAGCCTGGTCTGCAGAGTGAACTCCAGGGCAGTTGGAGCTGTACAGAGAAACCCTGTCTCAAAATCAAAACAAAACAGCCAGGCATGACCGTGTGCACCTTTAATCCCAGTATTTGAGAAGCAGAGACAGCTGGATCTTTGTGTTCAGGGCCAGTCTGGTTTATATAGCAAGGTCCAAGACAGCCAGCTAGGGCTACATAAGGAAAAAGGCAGAGTCAGGCAGATCTCTGTGACTTCAAGGCCAGCCTAGTCTACATAATGAATTCCAGGACAACCAAAGAATAAAAATAAATAAATACAAATAATCTCCTTGGAAAGTGGACAACGTGTAACAATATTAACATAGCCCAAGCACACTCGGCTCAACAGGAAGAACCTCCGGCAACTGCATGATCACAGATCAGCCCGACACTGACTGCATTCCAAACCACCCATCACAAGACAAAGCCAGCCTACCTGGTGTCTTGCTCCATGGACATCCCCAGGGTGACAGCAGCTCAGACAGTGGTTCTTGGCAGATACACTGGCTTCAGACTGTACACTTGGGACATTCATAGCCACTTCCTCCATAGCAGGGAAGCCACAGTGGTTGGTTCTCTAGGTGGGGCCTGGGAAAGATTGGGACAGAAACCTGATAACTGGTGGGCCACTGTGTAGACCCTAGCCCTCATGTGTCCAAGCCAGACAAAGCTGTCTACCCATTTTTCTTTTCATGTATTCACTCAACAAACAGTAACATCTGCTAAGTGCTCAAACATACTGCATGTGCTTTAAAAAAAAAAGAATTATTAATTTATTTTATGTGTATGAGTACCAGGTAGCTGTCTTCAGACGCACCAGAAGAGGGCATCAGATCTCATTACAGATGGTTGTGAGCCACCACATGGTGGCTGAGTATTGAAGAGCAGTCAGTGCCCTAGATGTGAATTATTTATTTATTTATTTATTTATTTATTTATTTATTTAGGTTTTTCGAGACAGGGTTTCTCTGTGTAGCCCTGGCTGTCCTGGAACTCACTCTGTAGACTAGGTTGGCCTCGAACTGAGAAATCCACCTGCCTCTGCCTCCCAAGTGCTGGGATTAAAGACGTGTGCCACCACTACCCGGCTAAAGATTTATATATATATATATATATATATATATATATATATATATATATATATACATATATATATATTTACTTATTTATTTATTTATTTATTATGTGGTTGTTGAGAATTGTATTTTGGACCTCTGGTCACTCTGGTCAGCCCTCTCGCTCACTCTCTGCTCGCTCTGGCTCAAAGATTTATTTATTATTATACATAAGTACACTGTAGCTGTCTTCAGATGCACCAGAAGAGAGCGTCAGATCTCATTATGGGTGGTTGTGAGCTGGGATTTGAACATGTAGTTGCTGGGATTTGAACTCAGGACCTTCGGAAGAGCAGCCAGTGCTCTTACCTGCTGAGTCATCTCACCAGCTCCCTACACATGACTTTTAATGTATAGTGTTGAACAATGTTCCAAGGTCCCTGAATGTATAATTTTCCTTGTGCTGTTCATAAAATCCAAATTTTTACCAAGGGAAGAAAGAAAGAAAGAAAGAAAGAAAGAGAGAGAGAGAGAGAGAGAGAGAGGGAGGGAGGGAGGGAGGGAGAGAGAGAGAGAGAGAGAGAGAGAGAGAGAGAGAGAGAGAGAGAGAGAGAGAGGTTTGAAAAAGTTGGGTGTGGTAGAACCCACCCAGCTTTAGGCCAGCCTGGTCTACAAATCCAGTTGAAGGACATCTAGGACTGTTACACAGAGAAACTCTGTCTCAAAAAACAAAACCAAACAACAACCCCAAAAACCAAGTTCCTCAAATTCCTAGCCATAGGTAGCTCCCTGCTCCCAGCAGGAGGCAGGAGGATCTTGTGAGGGTGCAAGTTTGGGATCAGAGTGGGCCACATACCAGGTCTCCATCTCTTGAAAAGGAAAACATAACCAAAGAGCTGCCAACAAGCATGAGGACTTGCATCCGAAAGCCCAGGACCCAAGCACAATTTTCCAAGATGAGGGGGATGAGGACCGAGGAATCCCTGGTGCTCACTGGGCCAGCCAGTCTAGCTAAATCAGCCCGCTCCAGACTCAGTGAGAACCTAATCTCCAAAAGTAGTGTGGCCTGTGCCCAACCTCTTTCCTCCATGTGCACACACACACACACACACACACCAAATAAAGAAGACAACTTCCCCACTCCCCCAGTTCTGTTTCCTCTGTTGATCCATCCCAGGGTACACCATGTAAGGCCGGGTCATCCCCAAGTGTCTAGCTTTATAAACTTATACCTTCTCTCTCTCTTTTTTTTTTTTTTTTTTTTTTTGGTTTTTCGAGACAGGGTTTCTCTGTGTAGCCCTGGCTGTCCTGGCACTCACTTTGTAGACCAGGCTGGCCTCGAACTCAGAAATCTGCCTGCCTCTGCCTCCCGAGTGCTGGGATTAAAGGCGTGCGCCACCACGCCCGGCATACCTCCTCTCTTATTCTGCTCAGGTTAACACCAGTTTTAGAGGAGGCCATCAAGGCTCGGAGAGGTTCCCCAACAGAGGTGGCACTGGTCCAGCTGGAGGCTCAGGTCTGTCTCCTACAGCTCAAGAGGTGACCATGAGGGGCTGGATCACACTGCCAAGTCACCTGGGTCCCTTGGCAAACACAGAGGGATGCAAAGGGCTGGCTAGGTATTTCCAGACTTGAGGACAAAGTGTTACACAAAAGTGAACACCATCTAAGGTCACAAAACACCTCTGTGACTGAGTTTAGCCAAAAGAGAACCACTGGGGTTTTTTTGTTTTGTTTTGTTTTATTTTGTTTTGTTTTGTTTCCCTGTTCTAAAGATCAGACCCAAGTCGAGGCAGGCATTAGAAATTTGCTGTACCATTGAGCTACACCCCCAGCCTAGCCTACCTGTCCAGTCCTCTCAGTTCTGGAGGCTACAATGTCCACACCCTAAGAATGACTCTGGGAGAGAAGATTCATCCCCTCCCACTCATCCACAGGCAGGGAGGGGCATTAGCAGGAGATATCCAGCATGCCCTAGAGCTCAAGTACCTCATAGCACCATTGGGTCACCTCATGCCTGACCTACTTGATGATGATAGAACTGGGGGTTGGGGGAGGGTCAAGCCTTTGTTGGCAATTTCAGCTGAGCTGAGGAATTTAGGGTTCTCCCCTGGGGCTCTAGGTCGGTCCCTTGGAGAGTGGAAGCCCCACGGGAGGATCCACGGAGCTTGGGTTCCCCCTAGGGCGACCACTTATCTGCTCTGCTTAGTCCCCGTTTTGTATAATGGATGGATGGATGGGTGGGTGGATGGATGGATGGATGGATGCACCGCACAAACCTGGGCTGTTCTTTTCTGGTCCAGCCACCGAGAAGAGCATCCTCTTGGATAGAGAACGTAGCTCCTTTTCCAGGGAAGCTAAACGGGGGCTCTTCATGTGCCCCTTATGACTCCAGTTTCATTCACGATCCCCAGCCAACTGGCAGAAATCTTCCCTAAAATGAACATTAGATAAGAATTTAACTACAAAAAGCCGTCGTGCATTTGCACGCCCCACCCGGAGAATGGACCCTGAGTCCCCTTTTCCCAAAGCCGGTCGGCCAGCTACTCGGGGTCTCTCAGCTTCCCTCCTCTGGCCTCCCCTTTCCAGCCAGCTTAGTTCCGCTAGCCGCGGGGTTCTGACCTGGACTCGGGTTTCCACTCTCCGGGCGGTGGAGGTGCTGGTGCGAGAGTCACAGCCTCTATTTTAACAATGAATCAAAACGCGGCCCAGGACGTGCGTGTTAGACCACGCCCCTCACTCACTCCAATAGGCTCGCCCTAAGAGCTTCATTTGCATGGTCAGTGTGCGACTGGACACACCGAGGACTAGGGGCGGGGCAGAGGCGGGGCAGAGGCGGGCGGTGCCCAGGCGCCTTGCCGCGCGGGATGCACAGCACGTTTCGCCCGGGCTACCAGCGTCTTGGTCCAGTCATGTCCCCATGGGGCCTGAGGACTGGACTTAAGGGCTTGTCTCTTTTCCTGTTGGCTCTCTCTAGCTAAGGTCCCCAAAAAGATACTAATGCGTGTGTGGAAAGTACAAAATGTGGCTAACCGGGCATGGGGACACAGCACTGAAGCAGGATGATGGATCGCCCACAGTTCCAAGCAAACCCAGAGGGCTGGTGATGTACACCTCTAACCCCAGAAATTGGGAGACGGGGTTAGTGGGGATCTAGAAGTGAGGGGAAGACAATCAGAAGGTTAAGGCCAGAGACAGTTGGAACCCTTCCTAGTCTACATGAGACCCTGTCAAACAAAAGCAAAACCACCAAAAACCGAAATCAACCAACCAAATAAATTGTTCAGGCAGAACAGTTCCAGACAGCTAGTAAACACTAGTGGAACACAGTACCAAACTCATACCGCTCCAAGTTACTGCAGTCAGGGTCTCAGTAGCACAGAGCATCCCTGCCCAGGGATATCTTCTACACCTACATTTGAACATCGACCTGGGCTCAGCCACAAAACCAGCAGCCCCAGCCCAACTTTTCAAGTTAGGCTCTGTTGTACACTGGTTAAACCCCAGCTCCTATGCCAAGCTTTTACGTATAGCAACAAGGATCAGAGATGCTAACAGACTTGCCACACAGCTAATAAAGGGTCACAGAGCTAATAAAGGGCAAAAACCAAACTAAAATCTCAGAATGTCTGACTCTGCAGGCTACTGTGGAGTACCCCTCATTCACACATTCTCTCATTCACCTGGATCTGGTGATGTGGCCAGAAAAAAAAACGTGAATAAAATGTAGTTGCTTCCAATGTGAGGGCATCCTGACCCCGAGTGGAGCTGGCTGATAAACACAATGGGCTTCCTCCCTGGTCTGGCTAGCTCTAAGTAAGAAAGGGGCTAGTGAGACCTGGGTTCCGTGTCAGCGTCTAGCACTTCTTGGCTGGGTGCTCTTGAGTCAATTACTTGGCCTTTCTGAGCCTGGAGTGGAATGGGTGTTTCCACTGGGTTGGAACTGACAGGGACCCAACCCTCTGCCCCTACCAGGCTAATCCACGGAGAGCCAACTGAGGCTGGCACTCCTGACAGTGTGGTTCGTTAAAAATGTATGGAGCCCTTTGTCAGTCATGTTTGCCAAGGGTTCATGGGAGAACAAGAGACCTGTGCACTGCTTTTGTGTGTTTGTGTGGTGGAGGAAAACAGACCCAGGGCAAGAGAAAGAAACAAGACGTGGCTGAGTTCGCCGGTGCTTAGCTAAGAGAAAAGAGGGCAGAGCAGAGAGTGACAGGCATAGGGTAGACGGCGTGTTTCCAAGAGGTTGTCAGTGATCTTAAGAAAGTTGCTCTTACCATATTTGTTCCTCCCATGCCATCTAGGGGGACAGGAACCACACAGCCCTCCTCATCACCATCCTATCAGAAGGATGTCACACTCTAGTGAGATGCCCAGAGTCCCCTAACTTCCACTCTGGATCCATGAGGGTGTCTGTCTGGGAACTGTGTCCCAGAGCCCTGTGAACTGTTGAGTGGACTCAGTTGAGGGTACTGTGGTGGCAGCCAGGCCAGTCATCACTGTCACTATTCCTCCTCCTGTCTCCTGCTCCAGCTTGGACTTGCCCACATCCTGTCTTTTAAATTGTATTGTTTTATCGGTGTGACATATGAAGGGCACACTTGTGTTGCTAAATATTCCTCTTTAGAAGGAGGTAGAAACAGTGTCTACCCATCCTTCCAAAGACAAGCCAAGGTACTATCTCACCTCGGGGGAACCAGTGATTTTATTGGGCTTCTTTACGGAACATAAGTGAAGGGGTTACTTACAGAAATGTCAGTGCTCCTTCACAAAGGCTACACTGCGAAGTGTCTACCCAGCAGGGATTATGGCTTCCCCAGAGCTGCATGGATGGAGCCCACCCCCCTTCCTCAGCCCTTCTCCCACCTATAGCCTCTATCCTGTCCCCCTACGAGACTGAAGCCACATGCTATTAGAGCAGAAGCGCATACAGTTTGTTGGGAGGAGTGGCTACTCAGGCAAGGAGGGTTCCATGGTGATTCTCTGTCTCCTCCTAGGAGGGAAAGTAAAGAGTCAACAGGCCCAGTTGTTGTGGTAATCTCTTCTCTTCTCTTCTCTTCTCTTCTCTTCTCTTCTCTTCTCTTCTCTTCTCTTCTCTTCTTTTCTTTTTTCTTTTTCCTTTCTTTTTTCTTTTTTTTTGTTGTTGTTTTTTGAGACAGGGTTTCTCTGTATAGCCTCGGCTGTCCTGGAACTCACTCTGTAGACCAGGCTGGCCTCAAACTCAGAAATCCACCTGCCTCTGCCTCCCAAGTGCTGGGATTAAAGGGTAATCTTTTATAAACAGGTCTAGAAGAACTCCTATGAGCTCGAAAGATGAGATCAGTTAGCAGCACTTGCTGCTCTTGCTGAGGACCTGGGTTTGGTTCCCAGCACCCATGTGGTAGCTCACGACCATCTTTAACTTTCTTTCCAAGGATCGAGCGCCCTCTTCTGACCTCCATTGGCACCAAACATATGTGGTGCATTTACATACATGCCAGGCATGGTGGTGCATGCCTTTAATCTCAGCACTTGAGAGGCAGAGGCAGGTGGATCTCTGTGAGTTTGAGGCTACCCTGGTCTATATAGTGAGTTCCAGGATAGCCAAGGCTACACAGAAAAAACTCTCTCAAAAAACCACCACCACCAATAATAATAATATAATAATAATAATAATAATAATAGGAGGAGGAGGAGGAGGAGAAGGAGAAGGAGAAGGAGAAGGAGAAGGAGAAGGAGAAGGAGAAGGAGAAGGAGAAGGAGAAGGAGAAGGAGAAGGAGAAGGAGAAGGAGAAGAAGAAGAAGAAGAAGAAGAAGAAGAAGAAGAAGAAGAAGAAGAAGAAGAAGAAGAAGAAGAAGAAGAAGAAGTTTTTACTTAAAGCCAGGTGTGGTAGCGCTCACCTATAATCTCAGCACTTGGGAGGCAGAGGCAGGAGAATTTCTGAGTTTGAGGCCAGCCTGATCTACAGAGTGAGTTCCAGGACTGCCAGGGCTACACAGAGAAACCCTGTCTCAAACAAACAAACAAACAAACAAGCAAACAAACAAACAAACAAACAAAAGACATCCTCAGTTTGGTTCAGAGGATAGTCCTGTACAACCATTGGTTCTTTCCTTCCATGGTTCTGTGGGTTCTGGGGATCAAACTCAGGTCCTCAGACTTAAGTGATGTGATAGTCGGTTTTAATTATCAACTTTTCACAATCTGAAATCATGTATAAAGTCTCAATGATGGATGCCTAGATCAGGAGGGTTTGCGGGCATAACTGTGGGGGGTTTGCCTTGATTGATGTTGAGCTGGAAAAACTCACCCACTGTGGGCAGTACCATCCCTTAGGCAGAGGGTCCTGAACTGCAGACATCGAGGGAGGATGGAGAAATGAGTACAGAGAAGCATGAATATATTTATTCTCTCTGCTCTTGACTGGCTGTGATGTGACTAGCTGCTTCAAGTCCCTGCCTTGACTTCCCTGCTATGAGGGACTAAACTCAACTCTTTCTCCCATAAATTGCCTTTTCTCAGGGTATTCCATCACAGCAACAGAAATGAAACTAAGACAAACACCCACCGGCAGTCACTTCACTAGGCCTCTGCTCCACACACTTGCTCAGGTCGTCGCTACCCTGGTTGAGATCCCCTCAGAGATCTGCAGAGTGCCAGGACTCTCTGTTCTACTCCAGAACCAGTGTCTTCACCCAGCCTTTTCTCCCACAGGCTATGGAGGGTTCAGAGCCTGGGTGGGCAAGGCAGAGGGCAGACCAGGACCCATGAGGTTTTATGGGAGTCATCAGAGTTGGCTGTGGACAGGGATGTCCCGTGTGGTCGGGCTTGTCTTCATCTTCTTTGCTTCCACAGGAAAACATACAGTTAAAATCAGTAAACACTGGTTTTGGTGTTCAAGGGGGACACAGTCATAGTGGCATAGTGGCAGAGTCAGCCCCTAACTGTGGTGGCAGAAGTTTGTAAAATCTGAGGAACACAAGCAGTGCCATGAAGTCAGGTTGGTTTTTGCCGCTCTTAGCCCAAGGCCTCTCCTGTACCATCTCTGAAGTGGTGAGCCCAGCAAACCTTCATTGCCTTGTGATGGCTTGAATCCTACTCCCTCCTGACAGCCCTTTCTGCCACCCAAACCCAAAGCACGTGCTCTCAGTGGAGAGTCTGGGAAGGACTTACAATCTTCATGGGTTGTCTTTTGCCTCAGGAACCCCTGTGAGGCTGAGGTCCTGTGCCTTGTTGGCCTTTGTCTCTTTGGGTGCGGACAGCCAGCTTAGTGGACTTAATTTTTGATGTTAGAGTTACTATCTCTCCTCGGTTCCCTTCTTAGAGTCCCTGCCACATACTCATTGTACTTGATCTGTCTTGCTCTCCACTTGGTCTGTGGTGTCCTGTGCTTGGCAAGTGCCCTTTTAATGCTTTCAGAGTGAAGGGCTACAGGAGGCCCTCCCTCCTCTCCCTGGATTTCAGATTTCCTGATCTGCCTGCAGACACCCTCACCGCCACCAGGGGGCCTCTCTAAAAATAAAGGCCTGACCCTGGCCTCATTCAGTCGGGCCAGAGCTTCCTCCTCTCCTCTGACTCACCATCCCTTGCTCTCCATCCGCTCCTGTCACCCAGCTCAGGAAGAGCCTCTCCACACGGGTCAAAGGCTATCTTTGATCAGAAGCCTTCTCAGGTGCTCTTGTCCTGCTCTGGAGTTCCTCAGCTGTCTGCAGCACCCACCAGGACACTGTCCATTGCTGTCCCCGCCCAGGTCCTGCCAGGAGCCTTTTAACCCTCTGTTGTCGGATGCTCTCCCCACAGCTTTTCCTGGGGAACAGTCTGCTAGCTATATCCTTCTTCTCCCCGTTAGCGATCAATCCTTAGTTCTGCTCTGTGAACCTGCCTTCCTAGAACAGGCCTGGGTTGGCAGTGAGTGCCTTCCCCCCCATTTTGGGGGGGGGGGAGGGGTTCGAGAGAGGGTTTCTCTGTGTGGCCCTGGCTGTCCTGGAACTCACTCTGTAGACCAGGCTGGTCTTGAACTCAGAAATCCGCCTGCCTCTGCCTCCCAAGTGCTGCGATTAAAGGCGTTGCCAACTCGCCCAGCATGGCCTTTGCCTTCTTTTTGGCCAACAGAACACCACAAGGGTCAAGGTTTCTAAGAAAGATTATTATGTCCTTTCACATTCCCTCCTCTTCTCTGCTAGCTGAAATACAAGTATGATGGCTACAGCTCAAGCAGCTATCTTGCGATGTGAGGCCAAGTTGCCAAAAAGGAAGACATAGAAGCCCGCCACCCCAGGCTTCTGGCCTTCCCAGCTCCAGGCTGGTAACCTTGTCAGCCCTAGAGTCCTCACTACACAAACTAGTTGTGATGTTTTGCTGTTGTGTGGACCTGAACCTGCCACCCAGCCCAAGCTGGCCTAGAACTTGGGGTCTCCTCTCTCAGCCCTTTGAGCTGCTGGCACTAGCGACATGTGTGAACACAGCCTAGCAACCCCATCATGCCCTCTTGTGCTTGCTGGTGTGAGGCTGGCTCTTTGTAGCCCTGTCTAGATGCCTCAAGTTCAGCCATCCTTCTTCCTAGGCTTCTAAGTGCTAGGACTAGAGTGTGTGCCACCATGGCAGCTCCCCTCGCTGCTGCTCCTGAAGTCCAAACAGATGTGACTCTGGGCAGCTGGGGAGACAGGGAAGGAGTTCGTGATTAGAGAAACAGTGTGTAGGGTGTGTTTGTGGTCTCCTATGTATGGGTGAATGTGCAGAGGGGGGTCTCCTATGTATGTGTGTATGGAGGGTCTCCTGTGTCCTCTTGTGTACACTGGAAATGACTTCATGTTTCCAGAGGCAGACATCTCCACCGAAGGGACAGGGACATGCTGTGAGTGGTGAGGTATGTGAGCCCAGTGTGGTGCAGAGCATCCTGTAATACCCACTCCAGCCTCAGGGTAGCCCTGGAGATTCATACAGGGAACACCCAGTAGAACAGCACTGCTTGAGCCTCACATGGGGACCAAATCCCTCTATTTCCTGGCTTACTGTCCTGATCAGTGGTCTAGACAGTGAGGCCCAGGTCCCCTTCACTGGGTTGAGCACTAGAACCTCCAGGAGAGGCAGGCCCATCTCAGACAGGCACCAGGTAGTCACTGCTCTTGGAGCAGAGGGCAGGGAATGGGGAGAAGGGCTGAGGTCAGGCTAAGCCAGCTCCCAGGAAAGGCCCCGAGATAAGCTTTCCGTCCCTGAGTGTGGCCTTCTGATGCTGGCACTCAAGTCTTCAGCTACCTCCTGATAGCCCACCAGCCTGAAACTCCCTATGAAGCTGAAGACGGATGACCTTGAATTGAGTCTCCTGTCTCAGCCTCTTTGGTGTGGTTTTACCATATACCACCAAAGCTGGCCACAGCTCTGGATTCTACATTCTGGTCTTCAGCTAGGATGAGGGGGCCCAGATATGATATGACCTTGTAATATCTTCAGGAAACCTGGAGGTAGATGGACCCCTGCCCATTCCCACCACCCCAGAGGTCAGCCTTTGGTGCATGGAATCCAAGCCAGGACAAAGCACCAGCACAGACAGGAGGAGTTTCACACTTCTCTTCAGTCCCAGGTGGATGTACACTTGGGAACGAGCCCAGCACGGTTCTGCAGGCTCCGGGAACCCGGGCTCTCAGAAGTCCGTTCCTTCTGGGCTCAAAGCAAGGATGACCCTGGCTGGCAAAGTCCTGATTTTCAGGCTTAGGCTGCAGGTAACCCTCGGTGTAGCTGGGTTACAGGGACAGCCAAGGACTCAAGCTGGGACCCCCAGGCTTGAGGGCTCACTCCCCGTTGTGCCTGGCTTTTCCAGTCATCCGACGGCGGCGCTGGGTCTTGCTGGTACGTGTGGCACTTGGAGGTTTCTTGGTGGAGTCCTGTGCCCGCCGAGGGTGTTTCCTCTTGACCTTCTTCCGACTGTGTGCGTGCAGTGTAGCTGTGAGGGAGGAGATGCTGTGGGGAGAGTGGAGGCTGGTGAGGCCAGGAGCATGGCTTCCCCTCGGGACTCAGGCAATGGTGGGGTGGGAGGCTGGGTAGTGATCTTTAGTCATGGACGAGTGTAATCATTTGACTTGTGGATTGGAAGCTGCAACAAGCTCCAAACACATGTCACACTCGGCCTGGCTGGCCCCACAAGCCTGGCAGCATCCCCTCCTGCCCTCTCCCCTCAGGCTAGGGTGGTTCCACATGCCCAGCCACTAGTGCCAGGGAGGCGTGGACCCAAGAACTACAAGCCAAAACTCACCGCTGAGAGAGCAGGGGATCTTTGGACTTCCTGGGCAAGGCTTTTGTTGGCTTTTCCAGGGATGACATCTCCTCTTCCTGGGACCCATCCTGGTCCCCTTGCTAGAGAAACAAAGGACAGGGACCATTACCGGGCATGGACAGGCACCCTGAGCAGTTCTGGTTTTCACACAGAAAGAAGTCCGTCCGACCAGTTATCTTAAAGGCCTGAGTAGGGCTCAGAGAAGGCTCTGGGCAGAAGCGCACTGTCTGTATCTGGGTTGCTTAGCCTTAATTGTCAATTTGACGCTTCCCAGATCATCTGAGAGAAGTCTCAACTGAGAAACTGCCTAGATCAAGTTGGTCTATGGGCAAGGCCTAGCCCGTGCTGAGTGTCACCCTTCCTCGGGAAGGTGGGCCTGGGCTGGATAACAAAGATAGCTGAGCATAGGCGAGTGCACAAGTGAGAGTGAACAAGCAGGACTTCTCTATGGTTTCTGCCTCAGGTTCCTGGCCTCAGGTTCCTGGGCTGAGCTTCTGCCCTGACTCCCTTCTATGATGAACTGTGACCTGGAAGTGTAAGAGGAATTAAACCTTTTCCTCCATAAGTTGTTTTTGGTTATAGTATTTGTCATACTGGCAGAAAAAGAACCTAGGACACTGTGTGAGAACCAGAATGACAAAGGACAGCCTGTTTCCAAAATTCGCCAATAGCAACATCAGCAAAATGGCAGCAAGACACACACACTGCCAGGCCCTACAGGAAGACACGCATAAAGCAGAGAAGGGCAAACCGTCAGTCAGGCGTGCCTCTTCAGATGTACACACACAACTCAGGGCAGGAACTTTTTTCAAGACAGGGGCTCAGTATGTAGCCCAGGTTGGTCTTGAACTAATGAACCCCTGCCTTCACCTCCCTCGTGTGCTTCCCGGCCTGGCCCTTGGAAATGTGAGGGATTTTGCTTTGTTGGTTTTGTGGTGATGGAGATTGGACCTGGGGTCTCATATGCTAGGCAGGTTGCAACCTCAGCCCAAAAATGTCCTTTATACTGTTAACTGCCTGGGCAGCTGGATGAAGAGAAATGTAACATCTGGAAGGAAATACAGTGGCTATGCTGAGAACAGACATCTTGTCTTATTAAAAACTGTTTTATATGGCTTGCATGCCTGTGTACAACATGCATGTTTGGTGCTTGCAGAGGCCAGAAGAGGCGTCAGATGCTCAGAACTGGAGTTATAGGTGTTTGTGAGACTACACAGCAACTGACCCTGGATCTTCTGAAGAGCAGAAAGCATTCTTATCCTCTGAGCCGTCTCTCCAGGCTCCAGACTTATGCTATTGTTTGAATACTGCAGTGTAACAATTTAAGGAACACAGGATATTCAGATTTTGTTTTATATTTGTGTGTGTGTGTGACATGCATACCAAACTGTGGGTGCAGGAGGTCAGAAAATAACCCTCCAACACATGGTGTTCCAGAGTGCTTTACCCCTAAGCTATCTTGCTGGCCTGGCATTCAGCTTGCTTGCTTTTTCTTTCTTTTTTGTTTGTTTGTTTTTGTTTTTGTTTTTTTAAAGATTTATTTATTAATTATATGTAAGTACACTGTAGCTGTCTTCAGACACTCCAGAAGAGGGCGCCAGATCTCGTTACAGATGGTTGTGAGCCACCATGTGGTTGCTGGGATTTGAACTCTGGACCTTCGGAAGAGCAGTCGGGTGCTCTTACCCACTGAGCCATCTCTCCAGCCCCTGTTTTTGTTTTTTCAAACAGGGTTTCTCTGTGTAGCCTTGGCTGTCCTGGAACTCACTCTGTAGACCAGGCTGGCCTTGAATTCAGAGACCCGCCTGCTTCTGCCTCCTGAGTGCTGGGATTAAAGGTGGGTACCACCACTGCCTAGCTTAGCATGCAGTTTTCTAAGTAACTGAGAGATGATTTAAAGGATAAGGGAAGACATTCGTAAGTTCTATGTAAATATAATACCATCATATTCAAAAGAATTGAGCATTTGTAGACCTGAAGGGACCCTGACATAGAAATTCCTGCACAAGCCACAGGTACAGCTTTAAGTGGCACAGATGTTTTGTTATTGAGAGTGTACAATCCATGCTACAAACCCACTGCCCCTGCACACGCATGCCACTGGGTACTGCTTGTCACACAAGAGTTACAGTCCCTCTAAGCCTGCTGAGCTTACTCAGTGCTCAGCACTGGGCTCAGTGCCAAGGGCCTCATCCCTGCATCCTCATGGTTACCCACCTCCATGCCCAGTCAAGGCTACCATGGCAACCCTCAACTGACAGATGAGCTGAGCCAGGTATAAGAGCTGCCTGGAGCACACTTCCTATATGAGACCCTGAGATGAACCAGCACTGAGCAGCCCTCACAAACCCACCTACCCCCAAACCTTGCTTCCCCAGGTCTGTCCTGGGACCTACCTCAGGCAGGGGCAGACCTAGCAGCCGGGCCCCTGAGAGGTCCAGGTCACTGATGGTGGTCACAGTGACTGTGTGATTGGGGTGGTCATACTGCACCGACTCTGTCTTCGCTGTCACTAGCCGCTCCAGCTCATCTGCCTCCTCTGCAAGGTGGGCACAAAGCAGTCGTCAGGCCTGGCTCAGTCCAGCCTCTTTCCTGGCCCTGGAGGGTCGGGGACTGGCACACAGCGAGCTTCTCCAGAGCCAGTCCTGCTCTCCTTGTATCTCCCCGCCTCTCCCTTTCTTCCAGCATCTACAGAGTGGCCCAGAGCCCCGCCCATGGGTAACCACAGGAGATGAACCTCTCATCCCTTTGTGCTCCTGCTTGTCCCTGCTTTGGAGGAACTTCGTGGAGACACAAGGTGTCCCATCCTTGGCTCTCTGCTCAGTCTCAGTTTACCGTATGGATTGGATGTCCTGCTCTCTGATCCGCTTGTACTTAAACCACCCTTGCCCCCACACCACCACCAAGATCTCCACAGCTAAGGAACTCACCCTCCCACCCTCACTTATTCCCACTTAGGGGACACAGAAGCCCAGGCTCACTGGATGCTCTCCACGTGAGGCCTAGATAGAGACTTACCCAGTGCTTCCTCTCTTTCTGCCAGCATCTTCAGGTACTCCTGGTGGCGCTGAAGCCCAAAGGGAAGAGGTGAAGGTGTTAACTGTTAACCTGACCAAATCTAAGATGGCCTGGGAGATGGGCCTCTGAGCATACTATGTGCTATTATCGTGATTTTGTTCACTGAGATGGGAAGACCTGCTCACTATGGGTGGTGCCATTCAGTGAAGAAAGGCAGCCAAGGGACAGCGTGCATTCATTACTCTGCTTTCTGACTGTGGGTGTGAGGGACCAGTTGCTTCAAGCTCCTGCCACCCTGACTCTCCTGCCAGGATGAACTGGGTGCTTGAACTCAGGGTCAGAGTAAACCTTTTCGCCCTTTTGCTGCCTTTTTTCAAGAGTATTTTATCACAGTCACAGAAAAAGCCACTAAAACAGAAATAAACACAGTGAGAATGGCCTTTCGGTCCACACATGCGACAGCCCTGTGTACTCCCATCGTATGAGAGCATGGTTCACGGAGCAAATTCTAGAGGAGACTCATCCCTCACACACGGATCCCCAGCGTCTCTACTCGTATATGCTGCTCCCGTCACACTCACACTGCGGTCCCATAGCTGCCTCCAGCAGACCTAGCCAAGGCTGGCCCTCCCCTGGGAGGTGAAACTCTACCCCACCCTCAACCACACCTCTTCCCGAAGCTTCTTCTGCTCTTGCTTAAGCCGCTGCTTTATCTCTTCAATGGCTGCCTTCTTGCGCTCTACCTTCCGCTTGTGGAAGCCTGTCAGGTACTCCCTGCAAGAAGGAAGCAGGGGAGAAGCCAGGGGAGTCAGGAGAAGCCAGGAGGAAAGCAGGGCTCTACAGAGCTCCATAAGCGGCCTGACTCTCTCCTACCCACCAACCCATTTTACCCTCTCACAGCCAACCTTAATTTATAGATAGGGACTCTGAGGAAGAGACTAGGATACTTATCCAAGGTCACAGACAATGCAGTCACGAGTCATTCAATGACAAAGGTACCTTATGAGAAATGAGTTGTGAGTCCTTGCTGGACCATCAGAGTGTACTTACATAATAATCTTGGGTGGTATAACCTACCACACACCTATGCTGTAAGCTATAGTCTCAGTACACTCTCCATCACTAACCAAAGGTCACCTAGTTCACCTGGCCTTCCTGCCCCTTGCTAAGTACACAAAAGGCCAGGTGGTCTGGTCGATACACAGAGCAGGTGGTCACTGTTCCCACACTGGCAAACTTTGTTTCATAGGAGTCACTTCTAGTAAGGCTTTCTAATAATGCCTTCACCCAGACCTCAAAACTCTTTCACTGAACCAACCAACACCCAGTCCTCAAGGCCACCTGACTCCTGAACCCACCCGGGTCCTGTGTGGCAGGACCTAGGAGTGCCCCCACCTTCCTGGTGCTTCCTTCTTCCTGTCTGATCTCTGCTGTTCCTGAGTTTGCTGTACTGGAAGTTAATTAAGCTTAGTACCTTATTCGAGCTAGGCAAATGGTCTAATAGATTAATTCGTTTATATTGACTTGGAGACAGGGACAAATTGTCCAAATGCCCATACCGTTCTTGAACTTTCCCGCACAGGGTTTGACTTTGCAATCCTCCTGTCTCAGCACTCCAGATGGCTAGGATTATAAATCTGCACTACCAGGCTTTGCAATTACGGTTTCCGTTGGTACACTGCACCAGGGTTTTTAACTGTAATTTTGCTACTGTTATGGATCGTAATGTAAATATCTCTTTTCCGATGGGCTTAAGGGGGTCGCGACCCACAGGTTGAGAGGCACCAGACTAGCAAGCCTTTGTCAGGGATGCTTTTAGAAGTTACTATTTTTTTAATACCTGGTTTGGGTCTCTTCCCTCCAAGGGGTAGCTATTTCCACCTTAGCCTTCTCTACAGCTGGTCTTCCACTTGTCACCTGGGCCATCTACGGTGCTATCTACGGTGACACTAAAACGCAGTTCAGCCTCTGGTCTCAGGCTTGGCTGGCACGCAGTCTGGTGCGTGAATCAATGGACATAAACCTCTCTCATCCCATCGGCTCGTCCTTCGTCAACAACGACTGGGAGCCAGCTACGGGCCGTGACAATGGACGACGCTGCACTCCGGTGGTCCAAGGCGCAGCGCTGAGAGCCGTAAACACCGAGGGAGGAGCGGACGACTCCATCCCGCGAGGTGGGGGAAAAAGGAAGGCGAACTCCAGCCACATCTAGGGGCGGGGCCGGAAGAGCCCTCCGCGTGGGCGTGCGCGCCCTGTGTCTGGCGCGCTTCCCCCGGCAGCCCGATGGGAGTCTCTTTCCACCCTGCCACTCACCGCCGTTTCTCTTCATCAAAGTTGAGAACGAGTCGGGGCCGCCGGTCGTCTCCATCTCTTTTCTTCTTCTTCTTGTTGCGGCCCATTGCTGTGAGGCTTCCGGCAGCGTGGCCGCTTCTAACTTTAAAACACTTCCGGGTGTAGCAGTTTCAGATTTCCGGTAGGGCGCGCTTCGTGGCCTTGTTCCACAGTTCCGCTGATTTGGCTCCACCTTTTAAAGGAGCCTCCCATCCTGTCTCAGCTTTGGTTCAGGTCTTCGGAACAATCCTCCCAGAATTGCTTCAGTGAGAACTAGGCTCCCGGATTCCATCATCTGTCCTGCCTCGAACAAGCGCTCAATCTGGAGTTATTTATAAATCGCTAAGAATTACTGAACTTAATTGAATTCAGATGTCAACTCTTTCATGATTGCCTTGAGCAAGAGAAACTGCCTAGATTCAAACACTGGTATTCCTTTACAAAGTATGTGACTCAAAAGCAATTGCCCCCCATTTTTTAAAAAAAGATTAAATCATAAATTATGGGCTAGGGGAGGTGGCATACATCTTTATTCCAGTACTTGAGAGGCAGAGGCAGGTGGATCAAAGTCAGCCTAGGCTACATAGTGAGTTCCAGGACAACCAGAGCAGAGCTAGACAATAAAGAGACCCTGTCTATAAATAAATAAGTAAGATTAAAAAAATACTATGCCTAAGTGAGTTTATGTCTACTGTACGAGGACCTACAAGGCCAGAAGACGGTATGAAATCCCCTGCAACTAGAGTTACAGATGGTGTGTGAGTCATGTGGGTACTGAGAACCAAACCCTGGTCCTCTATAAGACAAGTAGGCACTGTTAACCATTGAGTCATCTCTCCAGCCCCCAAATTGCCTTTTTCTTTGTGTCTCACTTTCCTATTTATAAAATAGAGATCACTGTAGTGACTTTGTAAGGCTGTAAAGAGGTGGCCCTGGAACTCTGGCATGCACTTGAAGGCTTGCTGAAATCCAAATCCAGGGTTCAGCACACTTGGCAGGGCCCCAGAATGCCCATTTCTAGAACATTCTCTGGTGACCCTGAATATTGCTCCTGCGTGCAGCAAACTGAGAGCCGTGACTGTGTGTGTCGGGTCAGAAGTGCATAACACAATATTCTCCCAGATTCAGTTGGTGCACAGGCCATATCCAGCTTTTTGCCTCAGTTTCCCCAATCATGGAAAGGAAGTTTAAAGACACACCTCCTACTAACCACAAAAGTTCGAATGCAAAGCCCTGGGTAAAATAACATTGGGCAGGGACTTTAGTGACCTTGTTGTATGACCGACTTCCCCCATTCTTGAGGCTATGTGCATTTGGTCACTCAGTCCTGTGCTGGGTGCTGCAGCAGGACCGATGCCTTTGGCTCTGAGTCAGTTATCACAATAGTCCTAAGGATGAGGTCTCTGAAGCAGGAAGCCCAGGAGGTTGCAGATCAGGATGTCTCCAACAATGTGGAGGAGAGGGAGGGGTCCTGGAGCCAATGATGATGCACGGGGTTATCAGACATAAAACAGACTCTTAGGATCCCATCCTCTTCCAGATATGAGCTCGGAGAGCCAGGAAGTTACACATATTGGATGCCTAATGGGTACCGGCACACAGAGAGGCAAGCTGTCTTGTGCTTGCCACGCATAATGGTGCACACCTTTAACCCCAGCACTCTCGAGGCAGAGGCAGGGAAATCTCTGAGTTCGAGGCCAGGCTGGACTACAGAGTAAGTTCCACGACAGCCAGGGCTACACAGAGAAATCCTGTCTCAAAAAACCAAAACCAAACGGGAGGGGGGATAGGGATTGTGCCAGTGATCAAATGTGAGCTAGATTGTCTGAGCTTTGGTGTTTGGTCTCCCTTCCCAGCTTCCTGGCCATTCCCTCAGAAGCTAATTTGTCTGCTCAGAGAGGTGGGAAGCAGGCTGTGATAATGAGCCTCACTTCCACATAGGTGTTGCACCCCATGAATGTCTGATTCCTCCCACACGGGTCTCCCACTCGGAGATTCTATGCTGGATACTGAGAAGAAGTTATCTTTAAAGTGTGGGTCTCCAAACTGGGCATGGTGACACAGCCTGTTATCCTAACAAGTAGAGACGACAGGAGGGCCAGGAGTTTGAAATCATCCTGATACACAGAAAATTGGAGTCCAGCCTGGGCTAGAGACCCTATCTAAAGAAAAGGGTTACTAGACACATGCGTCTCCGAGTGGTCACTTCTGTTCCCCTAGAACCAAGCCCTCCTACATCCTTTGTCATCTCCCTTCTGGGTAGAGGCACTGTCCTGGCCACACTGTGCCCCCTGAAGAAGCCTAGAGAGCTGAGAGCTGCCTTCCCTTCTGCTACTGGGCTGTCGCCTGCTATGCTATCCCCTCCTCTCTGTGGACTAAACAGAAGTTCTGTGGTCTGACTTAGTAAGTCAGAGCCCGCCTTTGGTCTTCAGCCCCTTCCCAGACTCCTTCCTCTTTGTGGGTCACTGGATGCCTTCTTAGCCAACGCTGTGGCCTGTGCATCCCCCACCCCCACCCCACGACCCATTTTTTTCTTTTCCTTTTCTTTTAAGATTTATTTATTTATTTATTTAATGTATATGAGTACATTGCAGCTGTCTTCACACACACCAGAAGAGAGCATTGGATCCCATTACAGATGGTTGTGAGCCACCATGTGGGAATTGAACTCAGGACCTCTGGAAGAGCAGTCAGTGCTCTAAACCGCTGAGCCATCTCTCCAGTTTCCCGTTTTTGTTTTTGTTTTTGTTTTGCAACAGAGTCTCCCTACATATCCCTGGGTGTCCTGGAACTCACTATGTAGACCAGACTGGCCTTGAACTCACAGAGCCCTGCCTGCTGAGTGAGGGATTAAAAGAGTGCACGATCAAGCTGGCAACCAGTACAATTCTTTTTTTGTTTGTTTGGGGTTTTTTTTTGTTGTTGTTGTTTTGTTTTTCGAGACAGGGTTTCTCTGTATAGCTCTGGCTGTCCTGGAACTCACTCTGTAGACCAGGCTAGCCTCGAACTCAGAAATCCATCTGCCTCTGCCTCCAAAGTGCTGGGATTAAAGGCGCGTGCCACCACTGCCCAGCTTTTTTTTTTTTAACTATTATTATTTGTAATTTATTTTATGTATATAGGTGTTTTGCCTCAGGTTGGAAGAAAGCGTTTCATCATCTGAAACTGGAGTTAGAGACAGTTGGAGATGGCTGTAAGCTGCCATGTGGGTGCTGGGAATTGAACTCTGGTCCTCTGGAAGGGCAGTCAGTGCTCTAACCACTGAGCCATCTCCCAGCCCCACCCTGTGGTGAGCCTTACAACCTCTCTGTGAGGTCATCCCTTTCTTGTTCAAGATCAAGTGCTTAGCTCGTAGGGTAACACAGGAAGACAGTCTGAGGGACATTTTCTTTGAGGCCAGCAGAGGGCGTCTCCTCCATAGCCACCCTTGGGAGCCTCAGAAAAGTGCACTGATGGGGGGTGTTTCTGTGGGAGCCCAAGGCTTGTGTATTCCATTCTCTTTGGCCTTTTCCTACGGGTAACCCTGCTTCCTGGACCCACCAGCATGAAAAGTCTTCACCCTGCTATGGATGGGAAAACTGAGGCTGGGGGCTGGGGGTGCAAGAGACCTTACCAGGAGGGTGCCAGTTTATCCTAGAAAATGAGATCTCACAGGCACCCACCTCCCAGCCTCAGGATATTATGCCCCAGATTTGAGAGTTGGAGGGAGAGCCTAGTGAGGTTTATAGCTGAAGCCTTCCAGAACCTTGGCTCAGTTCCTGCAGCTGTTTTATGGGAAGTGGGGACACTGGTGCAGATGAACAATGGTGGCCCATGAGTTGCTTGCACTGGGTGGGACAGGCTTCAGCTGAGAATAGCATCCCAAGGCAGCAGATCCTGAGCTGAGATCCGGAAGACACCTCCTCCTGGAAGCCAGGAGTAAGCCCGCAGTGGTAGGCAGGCACATCTATCTCTGCCAGCCCAGTGAGCCACCTGCCCTCTGGAAGACCTGCGTCTGGGCTCTCCCATCAGCCTTTCCACCCCACTCCTCATCTTATGTCTCTGAAGGGGCCCACTCAGAACCCCCAACCACATTACAGGGCTGTGACCTCATGCCAGATTCCCATTGTTAGGGAGGGGACCTGTCGAGTGCCACAGAGTTAGCGCCTTCTAGCCTCGTCCTCTAGCTGCCCACTGATTCCAGAAGGGTAAGCCTGCTTCCTCTGGGCTCAGCTGCTGAGGGGTCATTTTGTCCCTTAGAGACTGTTTCCTCCCTACGCATTTGCATTTGCAGGCATAAGAAGTTAGTAGTGTTAAGGACGACCAGAAGCTACCCAAATGGCACTGGTCATGACGTACCCAGAGCAGAACTTGGAGTCCTCCACCAAAATCTCATTTAACTCCACAACAACCCTCATGAGAACTGAGTATTACCCCTCATGCATAAAACGATAAACTAAGGCTCAGAGAGATCAGCTAACAAGCACAAGGCTACACAACAGCTTTTAGTCCTTGCCTATAGGAGGTCATACTATATTGCCGAGCTAGTCCTAAGTGGTCCTTTTGCTTCAGTCTCCTAAGAAGTTAGTGGTATAGGACTATAAAGCTAGCCCAGGCTGTCTCCACTATGTAGCCCAGGCTATCCAGACTGTTCTGGAACACATGCCGATGTGCCTGGTCTAGCCTCCTTAATTTCAAGTATGTGTCATCATGCCCAGTAGTTTCTGGCTTTTATTAAGACAAATGAGGTCCTGCTGTTGTTCATCCATCCACCTCCCACTGTTTTGTCCCTGTCACAGTGGGACACTGGTCCACCCTCTGTGGTCACTTAAGCCCTCTATGTGCTGGGCTCTCTTTGGCCTGGAAAGCACAAGAAGAGAGGTCACTGAGACCAAGAACACATGGAGGCATGAATGGAAGTGAAGATGGACCAGGTTGGGCGGGGCCCCTCACATAGACACACACAAACACTCTCCCATGAAGGGCTGGATTATGGGGAGCAGAGGCAGCTGCCTTTATTGAGGGCTACAGGCTGGCTGGCTTCACTCAAAGGCCACGCACTTAATCTTGAAGTCTCCATCCGCCGCCATGTAGTTGATGGCCTCCATGTTGAGGCGATTAGGGAACTTGAACTCATGTCCGTCTGGCAGCTTGATGGTCAGGTCAGCCTGGTCAAAGGTGATGCACACCTGGTGGATGGAGAAGGGCAGTGAGCTGGGCCCTGGACCAGCTCAGAGCCCCGGGGACAGCTTCTGTATAGGTGAGGTCCATTATGTTCAGAGAGGGATGCCATTCAAGGGTAATCACACAGCCGGGAATGGTCAGCCTCTGTCTCTGACCATATTGCCCAGCCCACCCAGGACCCTGCCCAGCGCCACCCACCTCTGTGATGCTCCCGGGCTGGAAGGGGAAGGCAGGTTCCCGGTGTTCGGTTCCCCAGGTCCCATCTTCCTTGCTGTTACACACAATGGTGTTGGCATCTCCATGGGCATTGAAGCGAGGATTGAAGTGCAGGCACAGGTTGTTGCTGTCTTTTCCCAGGTTCAGCACAAAGCTAGGGGGTGACAGGTGGGCTTTCAGCCATGTTGGATGGCTCTAGACCCCAGCTCACTGAGAAAATGCAACATCAGCAGCTGATGGCTATGGACATGCCATGTTGAAACTCAGGCAACAGGATTGACATGCCATGTTGAAACTCAGGCAACAGGAAGGCCAGGAACTTCGATTCTACTTCTGGCCTCACCATGTGAACTGAGCTAGACCCTGCAGATTCTCTCTGAGCCAGTTTCTTTCTTGACTGTACGGTGGTGGTGGTGGTGGTGGTGGTGGTGGTGGTGGTGTGTGCGCACTAGGGGAGCTCTCTCCCAGACATTGATAGTGGTCAACCCCTTTGGTCAAGAGGGGCGATTCTCCAGATGGTGTCCTATCTGTCTTGTGTTTCTGAGTCCCTGGTGCCGAGTACAGCGCAGGGCACACCATAGATTTTCCCTCACTGTGGAGAAGAAGAGTAAATAAGAATACGGAGTTTGGGGCTGGCGAGATGGCTCAGAGGGTAAGAACACTGACTGCTCTTTCAAAGGTCCTGAGTTCAAATCCCAGCAACCACATGGTGGCTCACAACCACCCGTAGTGAGATCTGACGCCCTCTTCTGGTGTGTCTGAAGACAGCTACAGTGTACTTATTTATAGTAATAAATAAATCTTTTAAAAAAAAAAAAAAACGGAGTTTGTTGCACGGAGCCTGGTAGTGGTGTTCACCATGGAAGAGGCGAAAGGGCTCAGGAACTTACTAACAACAGACAACAGACAGCAGGAGCTGCCTCCTTGATGGAACTGACCTCTGGCTCTCTCCCCTCCACCACTTTCCCTCTGGCTTTATTAGGAAACCCAGGCTCTTAGGGGTGTGGAATCTGAAAGTACACACTTTCAATGCCAGCTCTGGGGAGACGGAGGCATGTGGGTCTTCATGGAGGCCAGCCTGGTCAACACAGATTCCATGCTAGCCAGGGCTATAGAAGGAGACCCTGTCTTCGGAGAAGAAAAGAAAAGAAAAGAAAAAAAAAAAAAAAAGTCGAGGCCTCGTGAGCTTGGGTGACTGGTCCAAACTCACATGGCTGCTGGGTGAAAAAAAAAAAAAAAAAAAAAAAAAGGCGGTGGGGCGGTATGAATGAGGAGGAAGCTCTGGAAAAAAGATTGAGCCCCTGCAGGGCACCCTCAGGCGCAGGCACGTGGGTGACCACGCCCTCAACGCCTCTCCCCGCTCCCTCGCGCCACCCCCGACCCCCGCGGAAGGGGAGGGGGCAAGCCGGAGTCGTTGAAGCAGCAGCTGCTTTAGTTTAAGAAACTTCAGCCCGGAGAAAGGAGGCGGGAGGGAGGGGGAGACCACGGCGATGTCGACTAGACCCAGCGAGGAAGTGACTCACCCAGAAAACGCAGCATCTACAGCTGCCGGTTAACCCGCTGCGGGCTGGAGAAGGAGCGGTTCCGGCCGGCCACGCCCATCGCAACCTAAATCTGCGAACCTCAGCCCCTGCCCGCTCTATTCCTTTCTCCAATCTCACCTCTTGGCGTCCGAGGCCACCTCTCCCCGAACTTTGAGACATTCCCCAGGTTTGAGATTCAGGTTGCTGGCGACCAGACCCTGTGTAGACAAGAGCACCGAGCTGTGTTTAGGTTGGAGTTAGGAGGACACGGCTTGAGCTACCTGCATTGGGCTGGGGTGTTAGGGATGGGGTCATTCCCACCCTGGAGTACCCTGACCAGCCCTAGGGGAAGCCCGAGGTGGGATGGGATGGTCAGGATAGGGTGTAAGTTGATGGGGAACGACTTCATTCCCAGCAGGATGTCAAACTTGTGACTGTCCTACAGAACAAGCCCTAAAAGACATCAGCTTGGAGATCTGGACTTAGAGTGGAGGGGAGATGGAGTGTGACTTCCTAAATCCTCATTTTGCTGATGGAAGGTTTAGGCGACCACTAGCCTAAGGCCTTGCTTCTCTGAGATAGAGAAAACAGCCTTTGCCTCCCCAATTGGCTTCAAGGCTCTCTGCTTAGAGGCTGAGGGGCGGTATGGCGTTGTGGGACTGGGCAGCCAGAGAGTGGCAATGTGGACTTAGCACGCTAGAGAGCCCAGCACATATCTCGGCACTGCTGGGCACCTACTTGGGTGAGTGGACAGGTGTTCATTTGGGCAAGGGGTTTCTTTGACATTTGAACCCTATACCTGAGGGCTTGCCTGTCTGTGCAAATGCATGCAGTTTCCTCCGCCCAGCCCTGACCAGCCTCCACTGACCAGCCTGGAGCCTATCTCAGGCCCCGGAGTTTTTTTTTTTTTTTTTTTTTTTTTAGTTTTCAGGAGCAGAGGGTGACCAACTGAGCCCTGGCCCTGTGACTGGGGACAGCTGCAGCGGGGGAGGGGTCAGGAGACTCTAGAGTGGAGAGGCAGAGTGAACAGGGAATGGCCTTGGCCAAAATGTCCCCTGCCTCCCCTTTCCCCGGGTGGCCACACCCTTCCCACTCCCACTTCTCAGAAAACGGCAAAGCAGCAGAATACTGGACCTTGCAAGGCAGGTATGCGGCCAGAACTACGAGAAGTCCAGAACATTCTTAAGCCAGAGACGCTTAAGGTTTCAGGGGGGAACAGTGACAGCCACCCCCCATTTTACAGATGTAGCCACTGAGGACCAGAGAAAACACCTGTCCAAGGCAGCACAGCTGGAACCAGAAGCAAGTCCCCAATTGTCTACTCTTCCTGTGCCCATCTGCTTCTGCTCAATCCCCTAGACCTTGGAACAGAGGGTCCCGCACTCACGCAGGCCATGATTGAAGCGAAGAGATTCCTGAGACCTGCTCCACCAGCAGCCAGAAGACTCCACCCGAGAGACGGGCCCCAGGCCCGCTCCAACCTTTTTAACTGGATCAGACCCGGTGAGTCCCGCCCCTCCCCGGGAGTTCAGCCAATTGCATGTCAGGACAAGGATGGGGGCCACCAGAAGTGGAGTCTATGGATTATAAAGTCAATTTTGGAGCAGAGGTGACCAGTCAGAGAGGAGACCCCCCCCAGTAGCCCCTCCCTCAGGGTCCTGGCGCCGCCTCTTATTCTTCTCCATCCCTCTTCCCACTAAAAAAAAGATTTGTGCTGTGGCAGAGATTGGGGGAGCCAGTGGAAAATAGTTTAAGGATGAGTTAAACCCAAGAGTTGGCGGGATAGGGCCTGGGGCCAGCAGGGAGAAAGCCCCTAGGTCCCAGAGCAGCTGGTGGGGGAGGGGGATGTGTGTATAGACGCCTGCAGAGAATTAGAGCAAGGCTCTCTGAAGAGGCTGCCTCCTGGCAGGCCAGGGTGTGGCTCTCGCTGTGACTCCCACTGTGGGCTTCTGCGGGAGGACTGAGGAGGACCACAAAGTTCAGGCCCCACCAGGGCTTTCCCCGGAAGCAGAGGACTGTGGCTACGGCTCAGTGCAGCTCCTAGGGCTAAAGAAAGCCTGGGCTGGGCGCCAGGCCTGAGGCTGGTGTCCTTGGCTCATACCTTGGACTTCACCCCACTGCAGGGCCTGCAGAGAGTTCTGAGTGCCTTGGCTGTGACATCCCTGGGGCCTGAGAGGCAGGCCTCGGGGCAGCCCAGGGTGTGCCAGATCTGCCCCCTTGGTCTCATTTCCACTTTTAGAGAAGAGACTTGGCCATCCCTTCCCATTCATTTAGCAGTTATTTTCCTGAGCCCCTACTGTGTGTCTAGCTCCGTGCTGGCCTCAGAGGGCACAAAGATGAGCCCCTCCCAGGCCCTGCTAACAGAATTCACGGTTTGGATAGAATGTGACTGTGCGCTGAATTAAGAAATAACACCGCACTGGCACTGGGCAGGGCAGACACTCACCATGGTGGGGTAGAGACTGACATATGAAGCAAGGGTTTGAAAGGACCCAGCATTCCAACTGGGCAAAGGCTTGGAGATGAGAAGCCCGTGCCTGGGGAACGAGCTGCTTACCGTGTAGGAGAAAGCTGGGCGGTAAGGATCATGAAGGGTCTCCTGGGCCAGGTAAAGGGTTTCAGTGTCTTTTACCTGAGGGTCTTGGGGAGCTACAGAGGGTCATGGGATGACATGAGAGACTTAGGGAGGTTCACTGAGCAGAGCGGAGGGTGTGATAATACAGGCACTTCAAAGCTGCTCTTGCCAAAAAGCCTGGATTCCTCCCGTGCCCTGGAAGGTTACTGAAAGGGTGAGTCTGCCCTCTCCGCCTTTGTCTTTGTATCTCTGTCTCCTTTCCTTTGGCCAGGCTCTCCCTCCGCCTTCCTGACCTGACCTTCTAAGCCAAAGGCACAAAGACTAGTCACTGTCTCAAAAATGCCGAGCCAAGCCTTGCAGGACAACCCCTCCCCCACCGGAGTGTTCCCGAGGCAACTGCACACCCGGGAGAAGGAGTGACCCTCTCCCTAGAACTTACACATCCCCTTAAGCAATATGACTTCTTTAAGCCATCGTACAGAGCCAGTCAGTTGGCCCAGGTATGCATACCTCTTGCTATCTGTGCCGATTCTTCCAGTATTTAAGCTTAAACTACATGGTGGCTCATGCCTGTAACATCAGCACTTGGGAAGCTGAGACAGGAGGATTAGGAATTCTCATCTGCTACATGAGACCCTGGCTAAAAAAAAAAAAAAAAAAAAAAACTAAGAAAAACAAAAAACAAAAAACCCCAAACAAAACAAAACAAAACAAAACAAAACAAAACGGGCAGTGGTGGCGCACGCCTTTAATCCCAGCACTTGGGAGGCAGAGGCAAGTGGATTTCTGAGTTCGAGGCCAGCCTAGTCTACAGAGTGAGTTCCAGGACAGCCAGGGCTACACAGAGAAACCCTGTCTTGGAAAACAAAAACAAAACAAAAACAAAAACAAAAACAAATTAGCAGCTAGCCAGGCAGTGGTGGTACACACCTCTGACCCCAGCATTCAGGATGTAGACAGAGGCAGCCTGGCTTACAGATTGAAGTTCCAGGATAGTCAGGACTACAGAGAGAAACCCTGTCTTAAAAACCAAACCAAGCACTCAGGAGGCAGAGGCAGGCGGATTTCTGAGTTTGAGGCCAGCTTGGTCTACAAAGTGAGTTCCAGGAAAAAAAACCAAGCCAAACCAAACCAAACCAAACCAAACCAAACCAACCAAATAACCAAACAAAAATTAGCAGCTAAAACAGCCACAACAGCCTCTCCAAAAGCCAACACACATCAGTACCCCAAAACAGACTTGGGGTTACTGAGACTCTTGATCTGTTCCCTTTCCCAGTGTGGCCACATTGAATAAATCCTTCTGTGTTTGTTACCTGTTGTCCCCTTAGCCTCTTTTTAGGCAGGAGTCTTACGCAGTACAGCCCGGCCTCAAGCTTGCTGGGCTAAGGATGACCTTAAACCTCTGACCCTCCTGCTCCTGCCTCTCAAGTTCTGGGATTTCAGGCCTGTGACAACTGACTTGTTGGGGATTGAACCAGACCTTCACTCACACTAAGTGAGCATTCTGCCAACTGGTTATCTCTTTAATTGGTGTAGAGGCCCAGCTCCATTGGTTGACTGGGCAGAGGCCCAGCTCCATTGGTTGGCTGGGCAGAGGCCCAGCTCCATTGGTTGGCTGCCAGAGCCCCCTCTCCTACCCTAAAATCTCTGCTTAGTTAGAGGGGTATTGGGCTCACGCTGGGAATCAGGTGTGGGGCAACAGGGGGTCCATGTAGCCGTTCCCCTTCCGAAGCGAAGCTGCCATCTCAGAAGAGTCGTGAGTTGCATCTGGAGGCCAGGCCAGCAATCCTCTTGCCCTACCCAGCCTCTCCCTCCCAGGCTCATCTCTAGCTCCTCCCTCCAGATGTGGAAAGCCCACCCAGGATGTGAGGAGAGGGAAACCCGCAGGGCACAGGGGAGATGCTATCACATCTGGAGTGAGGTTGGCCTGCCCCATCATCTCCAGCCCCGCCCTCAAGTCACCACCAGAGAACCCAACCGCAGCAGCAGCTTCAATCTTTCCTCTGAGGCCTCCCCAGACTTCAGTTACAGGGCGGGACTGTTGGGGCCCTGGCCGGTTAGTTCCTCTACTATTCCAACTGTGTGCGCCCCTCTCCCACATCAGGTACAGGGCAAAAACATCAGGCAGAGTTCCAGGTAGAGGACCAGAGATGAGGCAGTCAATTGCCAGGCAAATCCACGGGCTGGGAGCTCAGGGCTCCAGGAGCTGTTCCTGCCAGGTCATGACTGGAATAGAAGACCTACACCAGGAAGTGTGTGTGTGTGTGTACTTCTCTGAAGGCGCTGTCTGAGCAGGCTGGCCATGGAAGAGCATGGTATAAGGACCAGTCTCCTGACCATGGCCTGGAGATTCTGGTTTATGCTTCCAACCCTGTTTACTTGTTTATTCATTTTCTCCATTTGCAACTGTATGTGTGAAGTCCTGCTTTCCTTCCTGAGGATCACGTAAGGTGGGACTCAGGGGTGTGGCTCTTCATAGGTGTCCTTTGCCTTGAGACAGTCCTGCTCTGTAGCCCAGGCTGGTCTGGAGTTCGAAGCAGTCCTGCCTGGGATAACAGGTATGAGTTCACCATACCTAGCTGAGCTCAGGTTTTACAGTCTCCTTGTCGCCTCTTCCAAGGTTACCTTCCCTGGTGTCTGGCAGACCCTCTTCTGGTCCTCTCCCACCCGAGCTGTGGTATGGATTTGCCAGATGCCAATAGCCCGTGTAACAGGCACTATGGTTTTTAAGGCAGGGTTGTCAGAAATAAGGTCCTTTCCTTACCCCACACCCACAAAGTGCTCAGGGCCTCCTGGTGGTGGCACCCACTTATCTATCAGGCCCAGTGCCCGGCGCCTTGCTTTCAAAGCCTATCTCATTTGAGCATATCAGTCTCTGCCCAGCTGGTGAATAGCCACTGTGGTCAGATCCCAAACAGAGGCAGGATGGGGAACAGAGACGAGCATGGATTTGGGGGGCAGGGTGTAGCCCTGGGCGTTGGTTATTCTGAATAATGTCCACATTCTAGAAGGTAGCAGTATGTCGATCATTTCAGGGTGAATTGAGGATTACAGGTATTGAGGTATGCCTCTTTCCTTCCTTGTTTCCTAAGGCCAAAGGTGGGGCCCCTGAGGATTCGCCCTCAGGCTCCCACAGTAGCCATCGGAGTCCTCTGGAATTCTGTTCAGAAGCCCAGCCCTTGGATCTGGCCTTAGCTTTTCCATACAGGTCCCAGCCAGCAAGGTCCTTCCTGGCCCTCCAACTCCTACCCCTCCCTGACAGTCTGTACAGCTTGCAGCCAGCCCTGGGAGGGAGCCACGGAGCTCATGGGTGCCATGCACAGCACCCACCAAGCTGCCTCCAACACAGAGTCCTTGAAGTCAGAGCAGGGAGGGACCCCAGAGATGCCATGGCTGGCCTGCTCCCCCATATCTTCTGATGCACTTTAAGGATGTGGAAACCAGAGAGGGAGGGTACTTGGCTGTGCTCTCTTAGGGAGCTGGGGCTGAGGAGAGCCTTTTAGGAAGGGTAGAAGGGCAGCTTTGACCTCCCCCACTTGGCTGTTGTGCTGTCTTGAAAATTCTAAACAGCTCAGTCCGTTGCTTTTGAATTCAGCCTCAATCAGCTTTTCTGGATATCTGGCAGAATGCAGCTAGGTCCTTGGCTAGAGTATGACACAAGGTCCTGATGGAGTCCACAGAGTCCTCTGAAAACCTCATAAGCACGGTACTCACTGCTCACCCTTCTCTGCATCTTGGCCTCCCAAACTCTCACCGGAATGGCCCATGGTGCTCTGCTTATAGTATCTGAGCCTCTCTAGCCAGCAGCTCTGGGCTCTTCCATTGTTACTCCTAGAAACCAGCTCAGAAGGCCTATTGAACTTCACGCACAGGCTCCTCACAACAGCGGCCTCTCTTCCGACAGCAATTTTCTCTACTGATTCCAGTTGCTGTGACTACTTGGTAAGTAACCAAAGGAAGGAAGGAAGGGAGTATTTCGGCTCACAGTTCTAAGGGAAACAGTCCGTTGCGGTGAGGAAGACATGGTGGCAGAAATGTGGGAGAGGTGGTCACACTGTGCTTGGCACCAGCAAGCAAGCAGAGATGAAGATGAATGCCAGCCCCAGCCCATATTCTTTCTTCACTGTTCCAGCCTGGGTCCCCAGCCTGTGGGATGCCACCGCCCACTTTCAGGGCTGGCTTTCCTTTAGTTAAAACATCAGCATAGACATGCTCAAGGCCTGTCTCCTCCCCAGCACCCACTCAGGGTGGCTCACAACCTCCTGTAACTCCAGTTCCAGGGAGGTCCAGTACCGTTTTCTCACTTCCACGGGCATCAGGCATGCACATCATGCAAATATATACATGCAAGCAAATGCTTATAAACTTTGGTCGTTTCTTTTTTAAAAAGCAAAATTAATGCAATGCTGAAATGAATGTCTACTGTGTTGAAGCTCAAAGGAAATATTAACTGGACTAGCCTCAAGCCTTCTGTTACTTTTGAATGACTTTGAAGATTGGGCTTTTCCTTCCTTTTCTTTCTTTCAGATTTATTTATTTTATGTATATGAGTAAGTACATCGTTGCTCTCTTCAGACACACCGGAAGGGGGCATTGGATCCCATTACAGATGGCTGTGAGCCACCCTGTGGTTGCTGGGATTTGAACTCAGGACCTCTGGAAGAGCAGTCAGTGCTCTTAACCACTGAACCACCTCTCCAGCCCTGGGCTTTTCTTCCTCTGAATTTCCAGTAAACACGATTATAAAGATGCCCATGCTGGACTTCCCTGGGTTTTACATCACTCTCTGCTTGGGACTTCATAGATGACTGGTTTTTGTTTGTTTTTGAGACAGTTTCTTTGTGTAGTTCTGGCTGTACTGGAACTCAGAGAAATCCACCTGCCTCTGCCTCCCGAGTGCTGGGATTAAAGGCATGCGCCACCATGCCCGGCTGCTACAGGTGGTTTTGAGCTGCCAATCTGAGGGCAAGAGTAGGCTGTGCTCTTAACTGGGCCTCTCTCGTGGCTTTGTTGAGACAGGGCCCTGCACTTCACATTGAAGGATGAAGACTGCTGTAGGTCACCGCCCTGTGGAATGCTGTGTCCTGTGATGTGTGTGAAATGTATCCTACGCGGCAGAGAAGTAAATGGATTGCGCCTATTCTGATAAATTGCCTCGATAGAGGTGCGGGAGAGGGAGGGAGTCGGGGATGAATCACCCTTTTTCAGAAATTGCAGCCTGAGAGATTTTTAAGGAGTGCATAATGGCACGTTATCTAAAACTTGAGGGAGATGGCGAGACGGCCTGAGGTTAGGAAGCTCATGCGAGTCCTCCATCCTACGCTCTCCAGAGGGCTGCAGCATTCTGGGCAAATGTCTATCTACAGTTCAAAGGAAATATAAGCTGTCAGTTCTGGTCTGAGTCACATCACATTTCTTCTTTCAGTTCGGTGCTGGTACCTGAGGCACAGGCGGCATCTGATCTACCACTGAGCTACTACATACCTGTCCAGGGCACCACATACCTACTGCTTCCTAAGAGTAATACGAGTCCTGGGTTATGTGGATGCAGGTCTCTGTGGAGGCCAGAGGACCTCAAGTGTCCCTGCTCCAGCAACACCCCCCTTTCTTTTTTTCAAAACAGGGTTTCTCTGTATAGCCCTGGTTGTCCTGGAACTCACTTTGTAGACCAGGCTGGTTGCAAACTCACAGAGATCCACCTGCCTCTACCTCCTCACTACTGAAATCAAAGGCCACCACTCCTGGGGTTTTTAAGGGACTGAAACCAACCTACAGGGAAAGGCCTCAGAGATGCTAAAAGCTCAATGGGCAGAATGTATCTGCGCTGAGGCTGAGAACACAGAAACGGGAGGCATCCTTTCTTGTGGGCTATGGATGTAGGAGGTTGTGCTTCAGGGAGACAGGCTTAGGCAGGGCTCTCAACACACACACACACACACACACACACACACACACACACACACAAAGAGAGACACTTCCATTCACATTTTATTAAGTTCAAGGACCGGTTACAACAGGTGGAGGGGGTGGGAAGGTCCCTACCCCCACCTTCACTGGCACACAATAAATAAACAAATAAATAGCTGGGGATGGGCAGGTGAGGGTGGCACTGCAAACACTGACTGCAGGTGGGGACAAAAGGAGGGCCCCCTCCAAGCTGAAAAAGCCATCAACACTGGACGGTGCTAAGGTGGGAGTGGGAACCTCTCCACACTACCCCAGGGCCACAGAGGGGCCCCACTGAGCAGTCTGTGGAGTGGGGTGACTTGGAGGATGACCCTCTGTCTGAGATGAGGTCTGACCCTGCCACCCCGGTCACCAGACTCAGCAATCCTCTTGCTTCAGCCTCCCGAATGCTATACATACCGGCATTCATCACCCTGTGCTGCCAGCATCTGGTCCCTTGGCTGATCCAGTTAGGCTAGGATTGTCAAAAGGCCACAAGTCTCTTGGACTTGGAGATTGTTCTAGTTGGGATCTAAGAGGCCAGTGGGGTCGTTAATTGTCCTGATGGACGCAGAGCCTCTGACTGGTGCTCTGGGGTTCCAGGATATGCAAGGCATTCTTTAAGCTCCTACTTGCTCCGCTAAAGGCCCACTCTGAGACACTAATAGGCCAGCAGTTCCAGCAGCTCTTCCCAGAGGCCTGGTCAGGCCAGGAACAGGCTGGAGTTCCCTAGATCTCTGATTGGCCAACAATCTCTAGGGACAGAGCACTAGAGATCCCAGAGGGTGGGAGGAACTTACAAGGTTGGGAAAAAAAAATCTTCATTTGGCTTCGGGGCCCAAGGAGGGGAGGTGACAGGGCAGGAAATAAGGCCACCTGGTGGGGTCAGGCCAGGGTGAACCTTCAAGATGTGGGGGGACAGCTTCTGAAGAGCAGAGTGTCCAGCCACGGCTAGGAGGGGGTGTGAAAGCCCACAAACCTTCCTGGATCCCAGCCTCCCTTCACTGGGGTACAGACACCCACTCCAGAAAGCTCATGGTCCCAAATGTGACTCATGGCCTGTCGCCTCCATCTGTGGGATCAGGGAACAACAGGGGAGGTGGGCTCAGTCCTCCAGCCCCTCCATCAAGTCCGCAATGCTCTCCACATAGTAGTGAGGCACAAGGTCACGCTGGCCAGCCGCCAGGTAAGCCTGGGCTTCTTGGAGGCTGGAGACGCCCGTGAGCGTGAGCACGGTGGTCATGCCGCAGCGGTGGCCAAAGAGTATGTCGGTCTCCAGGCGGTCCCCCACCATCAGCGTGCGGGCAGGGTCCACGCTGAAGTCTTCCGTGATGCACTGGAACATGTAAGGGCTGGGCTTGCCCACCACCAGGGCCTGGCGTCCCGAGGCTGTCTCCACAGCAGCAGCCAGGCTTCCAGTACCTGTGGAGAAGGGATACTAGGTCAGCAAGAGGGCGGCAGCTGGGCCAGACCTAAAGGCTGGGCACTGCCTGTCCCAGACAACAGAATTCAGAATCACTGGTGCTCTGGGCACACTCTTTGCCTTCGTTTCTCAATCTAACATGAAGCTGGCAATGGCCCTCACCTCCTGTGCGTACATAAGCCCTCCAGCCTCTCTGACTTTCAACTGTGGTAAGACAGGATCGTCCCTGAAGGGACACTGTGAGCCTCCCTGGGAAGGGCACTTAGCAATGGTGGTCAGTGCTCCAAGAAGCCACGCTTGTGGCATGGAAAACTGGCACAGCCCGCTGCCTGGAATGCAGCAGGGCACAGAAATGTCCACACTTCTGACCCAGTCAGCCTCGCAGGGGAAAACGATCCCCCGGAGAAAACTCCAGACAGAGACAAAAAGCTACACCCTCAAAGATGTCAGTGGCCACAGTAAGCACAGGACATAAGGAGAGCTGGGGAAGAAGCCAGGGAGTCTAACAACAAGAGGCCTGTTAAGGTGCTGTCTCCCAGCCAGCACCGATCTCCTGGCACAATGCGTCTCCTATTCCTGCCCACTGGCATGACCGCGTGCCAGTGCATTCTGCCTTTACACCAACACCCACAACTAAACGAAGAGAAGCGGCACCATTTACACAAGTGTACTAAGAAGCCCATTTCACAGATGAGAAAGCGGAGGCCCTGTGACATTAAGAAATCTGCCCAGAGCCGGGCAGTGGTGGCGCATGCCTTTAATCCCAGCACTTGGGAAGCAGAGGCAGGTAGATTTCTGAGTTCGAGGCCAGCCTGGTCAACAAAGTGAGTTCCAGGACAGCCAGGGTTGCACAGAGAAACCCTGTCTCCAAAAACCAAAAAACCTAAAACAAAACAAAACAGAACTCTGCCCAGAGCTGAACTTCCTCGGTGTGTTGGTTTGAATGTGATTATCCACATAGTCTTGGTCACTTGAATGTATGGTCCTCAGGTGGTGGTGGTTTGGACAGTGTAAGAGCCGTTGCTCTGCCAGAGGAAGTGCACTACTAGAGACAAGCTTTGAAGTTTCAAAGCTTCCCACCATCCCCAGGGTTTGCTCTCAGCTTCCTGCTGGTCGTTCACAATTCGAGCTTCCAACTTGCTGTCCGAGCCACCAAGGCCACCACTTCTGTTCCCCACCACTGACTCCTCTCCCTCTGGAACCATAAGCTCCCAATAAGCCCTTCTTTCTGTAAGCTGCCTTGGTCATGGTGCTTTATCGCAGAAAAGGAACTAACATTTGAGAGCGGCATAAAGACCCACACCCAGGAGGCTCAGTGAAGAGGCCTCCCCGGGCTACACAGTGAGATCCTGTCTCGAAATGAACACCACCACCACCACCATCACCAATGAATTATTCACAAGAAAAGTACCATGCTCTGAAAACTCGCCACGTCCACTAAGTTTGCTGCGTTCTTGAGGTGGCTGTGGCAATTCCATAACAATGTTTTCCAGTCTCCAAACACCATCTGGGGGTACAAGACAGGGCCTTCCCTCCCCATGAACATTTCTTACTATAACCCAGCCTGACCCAAACGCTCAGGGCCTCCTCTTTCCACTCTCATAGGTACATCACTGGGCTACAGCAGCCGGAGAGAGAGCAGGCAGGGACGGCAGGGAGGAGTTGCTCCATCTACCAGGACCCAGGCAGAGAATCCGGGCCTCATCCTGGGAGGTGGCGGTGAACCTTTAATACCCCCCCCGGGGGTGGGGGGAGGCTGAGACCCTGCCTCAAAAACACAAAAGTAAACAAAAGGATTGTCCCCCAGCTCTTCTGTTCATTTCCCAGCTCCCTGGGCAGAGCTGGTTCCTCTTGGCCCCACATCTCCTGTCAGACCAGCTATGTGCCTAACAGTCAACATGATCTCAGTAGGGGAGCCCATGAATGTAACACCTAACTCAAGGCTGCTGTGTGTCATGGCATATTCCTGCAGGGTGGCCACGTCTACCTGCCAGCTCAAGTGGCAGCCCTGTGACAAACAAGCACACAGTTTCACAGGCCTGTGATGACCAGGAGGTGGGCGTGGGGGGGAGGGAGGCTCCACGTTATGCTCCAATGCATAAGGTGTCCTTCTTTAATGATTGTTTATCTACCTTCCCCTGCTCCTGGCTTACAGCACACAGCCACCAGGCATTTGTTAATCAATGCGAGGAAGCGACATCCCTCATCCCTCGCAAACGTGGCTACAAGCCTGGTGTCTGTTAAAGCTCTGTCTCCCTCTCTAGGCAGTAGGAGGGACCTGCAGGTTGAAGAGATGGGTAAGCAGACAGGAGAAGCCTGCAGTTCCTGCAGAGATCTGGGGCTAGGTCCTGTCTCTCCCAAGCTCCTCAGACCACCCTTCAAGGGACCCTGGAGAAGCCCTTGCCCCAGAGCTTCAACCCAAGCTTTTTGGGAAATCAGACTCCATAGTAACACAATGGGGGAAAAAAGGCTGCTACAGCTGTGACCTCTCCTCTAGATTTGTGGGGAGAAGGCTCACGTATGAGGTGAGGGTAGGTCTCAGGCAGAGCCAGGAAAGGCCCAGACAGTAACTTCCTTTTTCGGCTACACCATCCTGACGGTATGCCTCCTCCCGGAAGGCTTCCCAGATCCTCTCCACAGGCATCCATTTCACTGCCCCATCTCGAACCCATGACTACCTCACTTCCTGCAATACCACCCTGCCGAACCCCTGAATTTGGTATCAAGGACTATCTGGACCAAAGGCTAGCAGAAGAGTGGCAGAGCTATGTCCATGCCTCATCTGGAGGGACCAAACCTGTCTATAGCCATTCATCACTATTTGATAAGTCTCTGCTGCTTCCACCTCTTGGGGCTCATGCCAGAGGTACAGGCCTGAACAGCCTGGACTGCTTGCTCTTGGATGGGTGGATGGATGGGGGGGGGGGTGACCAAAGGCCAAGTCAGGTTCCCCTGCTCTTTGCTGTGTGTTCCCTGGCAGCTCACCTCCCTTGAGTACCGATTTCTTTAACTGAGAAATGGGCCAAAACTCTTATTTTTGAACTAATCTGGAAAGGAAATGAAGGCACCATTAAGGGGCTTCAGGAAGCTATTAATAAACTGGCGGGCTGGGTTCAGGAGCCCGGGGATGACCGACATGGTAAAGAGCCCCACTGGAAACCAGGTTCCGAGGTTATGTAACTCACAGGGTTAACCAAACAGGGCCAGAACTGGAACTGAGGTCAAGCTCCACTACCTTCCTGTCTCCCTACTGTCCTAAGGTCAAGCTCCACTACCCCCCAGTTTCCCCACTACCCTGATTCTGGATGCGCGTATCCAGCTCTCCACCGGCATCATCCTTCCAGACCGCTTCGACAAACCCACCTGCAAAGTGGGTGGGGCCAATGACAAAAGCCCCAGAGGCCGGTTCCAAATCTGGATCCCACCTGCAATTTCCTGAGCTACAGTGAGCCTAAGGTGGCTCGTGTGTCAAACTGGTCCTCGGCCACTATCCGACAGGCGGCAGCTGCAGGAATTCCGAAAAGCGCGTCAGGTCCTAGCACACATCCCCGCGCCCAGTCCCGCGCTCACCGGGGGTCCGGCTTCCGTCGCTGAGCGGGTGCCAAGGGTCGCGATCGGTGGCCACGAGCAGGCAGTCGGGGTCGCGCAGGTGCGCGCACGCCTCGGTCAACCTGGCGAAGGAAAACTGCTCGTCGTAGCCTACGAGCACGGCGCGCACGCGCGGGTTGTCGCCGGGGTCCCCCGCCAGGCGCAGCCCCGCGGCTCGCAGCTCGGCGCGAAGCCCCTCGCCTCCCAGCACGAACACCGCGCCCGATGCGTCGGGCGGCCCGGACAGACGCTGGCGCAGGAGGCGCGCGGCACACAGCGCGGAGCTGAAGAGCTGCTCGGCGCGCAGCCCTGCGAAGCCCAGGCGGGCGAAGCGCAGCGCCAGCTCGGGCCGCGCGCGCCGGCTGTTGTTGCTCACGAACAGCGTGTTCTTGCCGGCCCGCGCCAGCCGCTGCAGCAACTCAGGGGCGCCCGGCACGGTGCGTTCACCGTTCCACAGCACCCCGTCGCAGTCGAACAGGACTCCCTGCGCCTGGCCCAGCACGTCGCGCAGGGCCGCGCCGCACAGCCGCTCGCAGCGCGCCATGCAGCCGGCTGGCCGCTCGCACGCGCGCGCTGCGCTCCCTCCGTGGACAAGGGGCAGCTTCACCAATTGGCGGGCAGAACGGGGCGGAGGCGGGGCTACGAACACAGGCTTCAGCCAATAGCGACTAGAATTTAGTCGAAGTTGCTGGCCGATCCCGAAGGAGCTCGGAGAAAGGGGCGGGACCACGGACGCCACTAGAAGGAAGCGACCAATGGAGAGACAGCCTGGTCTGCAGCGAATCGCTGTGCGCTTCCCAGCCAATTAAAAACGTAGGCCAGCTGGTTGCTAGGAGAAAAACAGAGGCCGAGAGAGATGTTGTCTTTGGGCCACATCTTATTGCCCTCGGAACCATTGAGGCTCATTAAAAACATGTGGATGTGATGGAGCCAGGGCTCCATCACCCGTGACTTCGCAGGCTGGCCTGGGCTCTTGGACCTGGTCAGTGATCCCTCTGGTCATCTGGCTGTGCTGTGGAGTCCCCAGGGAACTCGGTTTTTTGTTGTTGTATAATTTCTGTTTAGTAAGATGTGTACTTTACAGTTCTATGGCTTTATATAAATGATTTTTAAAACACAGATGCAGGGTCAGTGGAATGGTTCAGCAGATGATGGCAGTTTGCTGTCAAGGCTGAGGATCCGAGTTCCTTCTTCAGAAACCTCACGGCGGAGAGAACATACTCCTTCCAGTTGTTTTCTGACCTCCACACACACATCCACACAAATGAATGTTAAAACGTTCTAGCCGAGCGATGCAAACACCTTTAATCTCATCACTCAGAATCAGAGGTAGGAAGAGCTCTGATTTACAGGCCAGCCTCTTCTACAGAGCATACTTGCTCTGTAGGGTATTCAGAGAAACTGTCTCAAAAAACCAATAAATAAATAATCAAACACATGGCTATAAGACAGGAACCCAGAGATCTGATTTCATGTTTTATGTGTGGGGGGGCACTAGGCATTATTTTGATAGCCAGGGCCAATTGGTAACCCATTTTATTGATGGGGTGATCCCAGCTGCCTAGATCTCCATTTTGTAGATAGGAACCTTTTAATCTGTCAAGTCTTTGAATAACCAGTAGTTCAAAGTATGGGGACCAGGGATGAACGGGGATCTGTCCTGTCACAATATTTTGGTTCTAAGCAGAACTGTAGCTGTCTAGCCCAGAGCAACTGAAGGGAAGAGACCGAAGAAAAACCATGCCTTTGAGGCCCAACTATTTTCCATTCTCTGTACCTTTTGTAATGGGTTTCTTAGCCTAGAAGACCACAGACAGCATGCCCCTGCCTCCACTCGGTTACTACACTGGGCTTCCAGATGCACTGACCCACTTCTGCCAGCCCACTCCCAAAAGACCCTCAGGTGTAGAGCTGAAAGGAGCGTTAGCCTGGGTCTACACAGAGCAACTCAGGGAAGGCCACGGATAGATCAATCCCTGCTCCCCGGAAAGCTGTGTGTTTTTGTGTGTGTGTGCGCGCGCACACGGGCACGTTGGTCTTCAGAACACAGACTGGGTGGAACTGCTAGACTGTCTCAGAAGAGAAACCCATGATCCCGAGAGGCTGCGCAAAAGGGACCCTGGGTGGGAGGAAGACCCAGGCGAATGCTAATCTCAAACACTTCATCTCAGGCCCAGGCTTCGCTGGCCATGGCCCGCGCAGTCCCTTCTCATGGCTTTGGAAACTTCACCTGCAGGTGGCACTCTTATCTGGGTGAGAAACTAGCATATGGGAACCATACTCAAGACAAGCAGCTCCGAGAAACCGCCAAGCACAGGGCTCTTCAAATCAGGAAGGTAGTAGATACCCCACTGGTCCCCTTTCCTCCTTATGGGGGGCAGATTCTCTATCCCCAGGAGAGGAAGCTTTCATTTGGCCAGTTACTCCAGTTTTGTTCAAAATAATTTATTTACGAGCCTTACAAAAATACATTGGCAAGAGAAAAAAAATAAAAGTCCTCTAGGAACAGGCAAGTCTGTTCTTCCTTCTGGAAGCTCCCTTGAGACCCTGCCGGAGAGTGGGGAGTCAGGCGGGAACCCCAAGCTCAAAGTGGAAGAGGAAAGGGTTAGAAATGAGAGGGCTGGCCTGAGCCCTCCTGGCCATAGGGGCCGGCCCAGCAGGCACCCAGGCACTGGACAAGGGCCATCCTGGGAGGACAAGGGAGGGAGGAGGGAGGGGGAGAGAAAGGGACAATGAGGACTTGCCAGGCAGGAGGGCCTGCTTAATCTGTCTCTGAAATGAGGCCCCTGGGCCGGGGCTGGGGTGGCAGAGCTGGTGGAGGGGGATGCCCACCCACTGCCTCAGGGCCTCCTCTGTCCTCTGTAGCTGCTCCTTGGTCCACCTGAGCAGGCATATTTGAGATGACAGGGGAGGCTGGGCACAGGGAGCCTGGTAAACGCCGGCTCTGACGCCGGGCAGGCTGTGGAGGAACAGGGGGTAACGGGGGAGGCACGGTGGGGGCCCGGAGGCTGGTGCCCACCAGACGGCGAGGCAGAGCTTGGGGAGTACCAGGGCTGACAGAGCCAGGGGGCAGGGATGGAGCTGGAGGGGATGAGCGGGAGCTGGAGGGCTGGGGAGGTGGCATGGTAGGCCGGGCTGGGGCCGGGCGCTTGGCTGTGGAGGCAACAAAACAGAGGAAAGTTAAGGGTTCGTGTGTCTGTGCACATCACATGTTCAGATTCCTGCATCTGGGCCTTTGTATATTCCTTCTGGGAGTTGGTGGAATGGGGTTTCACTTTCCACAGTGGGTCCTCAACATTGAGGTACTCCCTAGTGGTCCTCCTCTGCAGTTGAAGTGTTCCCTAGTGGTCCCCCTCTATGGTTCAAGTGCTCCCTAGCAGTCCTCTTCTGTGATCCTCTCAGCTTCAGTCGATCCCCCAGACCCCACCATAGTTAAGCCATCAGTCACCTTCCTCAGAGAACCTGCCCTCTCAACTATCTTGTCCATCTTTCTTGCATCTCTCCCTAGAACATAAGCCCAACATGGCCACTAGCTAGCTCAGTCTAGGCTTCAAGCACGAGAGGCTACACATGTGTTAGTTACATAAATGCCTCCTGTCCCTGTTGACACATGGGTCCTGCTTGCCTCTCAGAAGCCCCAGGTCCTCAGGCAAGTTGGTGGGGGTGGGGGTGGGGCTCGGGGGAGGCTAGGTGGAGCTGAGATCAAAACTCTCCATGGCTCTGGGGGCTCGGGCATCTGGAGTGGCTCATTTGCTCTCTGGGGACCTATTTCCTCACTGAGAAGTCACCTGCTAGTTCAGGTGACAATGGCAGTACCTACCCTGGCTTCCAGACCCCTGTGTGGCTGTTCCCTTAGCTTGGCATGATGCACCCAGCTCTAAAGCCTCTTGTCAGAACTGGGGGGGAGGGGGACGGGCTACCCAGTGACCTAGTCCCCATCAGAATCCCTGGCCTCTTACCTATCCACCCCGGGCCAGATTGGCAGGAGTGTGCCATGGGCTCAGGAACCTCCGACTCCTCCCAAGCGGCTCTCTTCCCTCTACCTTAAATACAGTTCTGGTCCTGTCCTTCATAGAGCTTGCGCTTCTTGAGGGGGGGGGTGCTAGAACACCCACCACGCTCCCACTGGCTTCCTTTCTCTAGCACTTCCTGTGTGCCAGAGCCCTGCACACCACACTGCCTGACGTCCGTCCCAGCTCTCCAAGGTCAGAGCAATCATAGTTCTGCCGCACAGAGCGGTGTGTTGAGGCTCAGACCGGCTGCACCACCCGCCCAAGGAATAAGCTGGGTCCGGGTGCCCGGCAGCAAGCCCAGAGCTTCTCACTATGTCTCATGTCGGCCTCTCTGGTGGTGCGAAGAGCCAGGAAGGGAGGGAGTTCCCACTCTCCGACTCTTCTCTCCCGCAGCCAACTTACTCTTACGGGTCATGTCCTCCGCCGAAGCAGCTGTTTCGGTGGGGCTCCTGCTGACCTTGGGAGAAGTTGGTTTGGGCAAGTCAGCCTCTGTCCTGTCAAGGGAAAGAAGTGCGAGAATCAAGCTTGGCCATTTCCTGGATATCTCCTAGGATCCCATGTGACTCCAAACCATCGAGTGGGAGGAGACTTGCTTCTCACCACCAGATGGCTGCACCAAGAACGTGTCCTCCGTCTTAGTCTCTGGACTAGATACTCAGGTGGGGCTTGTGTTAACTTTAATTGTTAACTTGACACAACTCAGAGTCACATGGGAAGAGGAAGTCTCGACTGAGGGATCACCCACATCAGACTGGCCTGAGGCTATGTCGGTGTGTGTGTGTGTGTGTGTGTGTGTGTATACTATCGATGTGGGACTGTCTTGACTGCCCTGCTGATTGATGTGAGAGGAACCAGCTCATCATGGGCCACACTGTTTCCAGACAACCATCCTGAGTTGTATAAGAAAGCTGGCTGAGGACCAGCCAGGGGAGATGACCTCCAGGGCTCTGGCCTCTGCCTCTGCTTGCGACCCTGCCTCCCTGATCGACTGCTACGTGAAGTATAAGCCAACCCTTTCCCTCCCAAGTTGTTTTGGTCACAGTGTTTATCAGAGCAACAGGGAGTAAATTAGTAGAAAGCCTAGGCTTGGGATATAACCTGTGGGGCGGTCCCACAGAGGTGGGAAGCAAGCCTCTGTCTGGCCTTTCCAGGTGATCTTTTTTTCCTTTTTTGAGACTGTCTCATTCTCACAAAGCCTAGGCTGGCCTTGAACTTTCGAGGTAGGGAACAACGATCCTGAACTCCTGATCCTTCTGCCTCCACCTCTCCAGGGCAGATAAGTGCCATCACGCCCATTTTCTGTCATGCTGGGGCTAGAACCCAGCCTTCCCGTGTGCTAGGCAACCAGTTGAGCTATACCCTACACCCCCATAGGATCTGTAGATGTTCTGCCAACACAAGTCAGAGAGTTTGTGAGCAGCCGTTGAGAGAGTCTGGCTTCCTAAACTTCCATTTGGCCATTTCCCCAGAGAGGCCTTCTTTTCCTCCCCGACTGGTAGAGCCCTCTACGCTGCCCATATAATGCTTAACCCTCCAGCACAGCGCATCCTGACATCACAGGAATGTAGATGGGACATGGCCATTCTCCCTGCCTCACCCAAGGCAGGGGTTGAGGGTAGCATATACCCACCTCATCTGAGGAAGTCCACAGACAGCCATGGCTGTGGGCCACTGAGAAACACCCGTCTGCCACAAAACCTTTCAGACTTACAGGATTAGAGACAGGATAGTTGTAAATCCCAACTGTCCCCTCCCAATTCCCTAAATTCCCAGGAAATGAACAATGCCTGGGGCACATAGTAGGTGCTGTAGAAATAGCTGTACAATACAGAAAGGAACAAGTTTAAGTCTGAGAGCAGGCTCCTCCCGCCTACTCCAACCTGTGGGACCTGATCTACAGGACAAATAGCGCAGATTGCATTCCTAAATCCTCAGAGAGAACGCCCCAGGCCAGGAGTAGATTATTCACGATGTTTAAGCTCTTACCTTTCTCTGACAGCCATTGAGGCTGGAGCTGGGGTGGGAGCTGGGGTGGTGGCTGGGGCAGGCACAGTAACAGGTGGCAACTCCTCTGAGACCTGTTGGTTACTGACCTTCTCCTGGGGGGCCAGGCCAGAGAAGATGCCTGATATATTGAAGTTGATATCTAGAGGTGGAATGAACAGGGGTCAAGTTCAGAGCCTTGGCCAAGCCTGCCTGGCCTGGCCAGAGTCAGGGCTACTCTCTTTCCCTGAAAGGATGGGACTTCTCTTTGCTTCCTTTTTCCATGGGTAAGACAGAACCGTTCCCATTTCACAGATGAGAAACTGAGGCTCAGTATAGAAAAAAACAGTTTCCTCTAAGCCACATGGAGAGTTTTGGGGGCAATCAAGGACTGAGGCTGGGCTGTAGTCCAGGAGCTGGTGGAAGTGGGGACTTGAGATGACAATAAAGGACATCACCTCCAGGGAAGAGGGTGTCTGCGTTCTGTATCAGCGCCTCGACAACACCCACCACCTGAATGGAGGACACAGAGGCAGCGTCCAGTTGGGCCTGGTCCCTGGCACAAAAGAGAAGCAAGAGTTTTAGTGACACACTAACATTGTGTGACCCTGCTGGGCATGGTTGATGGCACGCGTGTAGCTCACATACCCCATCTCCCATTCCTTCACCTATGACAGACATCACTAATCAATTCTGGGCTCTTTCCCCAGATCTTGGATTGACTGCCCCTCCCCCCTGCCCCCAAACAATTACAATTCAGCACATGGGATCATTGTACATCTGTGTGGCCTGAAAAGTAGGGGTGACTTCTCGTGTATCATTGAACTTCACAGTTTGTAAACCATTTCCCATCTATTTCCTAAAGTAACACCTTACCACCTCCGCCCCCCCCACCTTAGAATTTATATCTCTCTAACTGACAGATGAGGAAGTGACTCTCCAAGGCCCACATCTGAAGGTTGGGAGTGAGGCTTCAATCGCTCTTCAGTGGTGGTTTTGAGCACCCGCACCAGGTCACCACGCACGTGCCCCGCCCCCTCACTTTACCCTGGTCCCTCAGGCTGCTCCTCATGGGAGCTTCAGGTTTAAGACCTACTCAGCCCACTGCAAGGACAGAGAACGGAGGTCTGGGCAAATCAGCAGCTGGGGACTAGCTGGGGACAGGTTCCCTGGACTCATGGCCCTCACCCTTCTTTCTCAGGAGGCCACAGCAGGTTGGGTCCCAGGACAATGGCGATGTTGCTGGGCGTCATCTTGTTTACATCCTGCTCCTCTGCCAGCAGAGCCAGGAACCTCATCAGGTACCTGGGTGGGGGGGGGGGGCATCACAAATGCTCACGGTGTCCTTAAAGGCCCACGAACTCCCTACCCTAGGGCTGCAGAGGGGGATGGATACCACTCGGCATTGTTCCATTTTTTTACCACTCGCATGGTTACATTTTTACTACTCGCATGGTTACATTTTTACTAGCGAAGTTCCCCGATCTATTTTTTGAGCCAGAGAACTGCCTGCCCAGGGTCCCAGGGGTGGGGTCTGCAGCCAGGTAATATGGTTTCACAGGCTCAGTAGGGGTTTCTGCTTGCTTTTTAAGACAAAGTCTCAGCCCAGCTTGGCCTTGAACTCTATATAGCCAAGGATGACCCTGAAGCTCGCTCTGATCCTCATGCCTGTGTGACTGCAGGGATGCACCAGTTCACGGCGTGCTGAGGATCACAGCTAAGGACCAAAACCAGGGTTTCTTCCTTTTTTGTTGTTTTGTTTTTTTTTTTTCAAGACAGAGTTTGTATAGCCCTGGCTATCCTGGAACTCGCTCTATAGATCTGGCTAGCCTTGAACTCAGAGATCCACCTGCCTCTGCCTCCGGAGTGCTGGCACGGTAGGCATGAGCCACTGCACCTGATTGGGTTTGTCTGCTCTGGTATCTGGTCTAGTGTAAAAGACAGGAACAGGACATCACAGCTAAGGTTCTGTGCTCAGGCACAGCATAAAGTGAAACCCTAAGCTTTGTTTGTGTGTTGGTGGGGGTGGGGGTGGGGGCAGGGCTCACCTGAGGTTGTTGAAGTTCTCTTGGGGTAGCCGGCTGCAAACATCATGGAGGGCTTCCAGGCGGGCTCCTGGCTCCTTCAGGCTGAGGAGGGACAGTCACCAATGCACCAATCCAGGACCATGTTTCCAGAGCTTTCGCCCCCCCCCCACCACCACCACTTCCTCACCTGGCTGCTCTCATCCAATCATCGTAGAGGTCAGAGGTCATCAAGGGCTCCGGCAGCTCCCGGAGATAGGACTTGAGGGCACCTGAAACAAGGCAGGGGAAGGTCTTGGGCAGCCTAAGGACCCAGCTCTCTCCACTTAGAAGGAACCTCTAGTCCGTATTCATGTTAGGGTTAAGTCATCATGTCTTAGTCTGACCGTTTCTTTGGGCTATAGGCCCTTTCACCGTAATATTTAGCAAGCTTATTTTCAAGACAATGCATATACATTTCAGAGGGTTCATCACAGATCTCCATTAGGGACTTCTGAGTGCCCAATAGTGTTTCTTTCTTTGGTAGCATTATCAGGCCTAAAGCCAAACTTTAGATACCTTAGTTACGTTTAGATTACCTTAGATGGCTCCACCCCCCCTCCCCCGTCTGCCTAGAGGTCCCAGGGGATCAGGTACCTGCTACGGCATGGGGGTCTGAGCAGAATTCCTCTAGGCTGTGGGGATCTGAGGCCATGGTCTGCTTAAGGCGCTTCAGCACAGAGGCCCCAGCAGCCAGACGGAAGAGGCCCTAGGGTGCAGGAAGAAACACGCTGTGCGTCACAGAGGGCAGGGCAGGAGCAGGCTGCTGAGCCTTAGTGTCCCTACCGGTGGTGGTCAGTCGTCAGGATGGTGTCTATGGACCCTCCCGACTCCCAAGGTCTGGAATTCTGAGCACAGGGCAGGACTGGGAAGTGTTGGGGCTGGGAGATCCGTGGGGACAGTAGTCTTGTTAGGGGTGGAAGGGGAGGGACGGCTCAGCGTCGTTGGTGAGGAGCCTGCAATCCACTCAAGGCTGGGTCATTTTCACCTGAGGGTGCTTATTGTTTTTTTCCAGAAATGCCCACAGACTGGTCCGAGGACCCTGGATTCCTCGGGTGATTCTGGACTCATTTAATCTTTGACTTTCTCCCCCTTGCCAAACAGAGCCCAAGAGGATCTTGGAGCAAAGACTGCTCATTATCTGTGGGACAGTGCCAGGTCCCTGAAATGCTATTCAGTGAGGCAGAGTCCGGTTCAGCAATGCGAGGGTAATCCTCTCAGAGAAGGGAACTATGGGTACCAGCATGGGGACGGCATGGGGCCCTGTCTCTCCCCCGAACCCCTCACGCCTCAGCTCCCACCTCCTCCTGCATGCCCTCTGACAGCAGCAACAGGACGCAGGCCTCGATGGGCAGGGCAATGTCACGGCCTAGGTCTTGTAGGTGGGTTCTCAAAGACACCCCATATACCCTGGAGAAGGGGGCAGCCGTCGTCAAGGGGGAGTGGTCTGTGGGAATGAGACACATCAGTAGCCTGGTTCTTTCTGCTCCAGGCAGTAAGGCTAGGGCAGACAGGGCGCCTCCAGGAACCCACCTTCCGCCCTGATTCAGTACCATACAAACCATCTTGGATCAGGCCACTTCCACTGCTCTGCCTAGTCCAGATCCCAACCTTCTAGAAGGTTCCTGTTCTGTTCCTACTCCATCCTCCATAGCAGCAGAAAGCCAGCCCACGGAGACCTAATCCAGCCTTCTCCCGGCTCCCAATTCAACCACAGCTCCCTACTGCCTCTCAGGTTAAGAGAGTCCAGGAACTCTCTATGGAGACTAGGCTGTCTTCAAACTCAGAAATCCATCTGTCTCCGCCACCCGGTTGCCCAGATTAAAGATGTTTGCCACTCTGCCCAGCTAAGGAGCCAACTTTTACAGAGCCCTTAGCATAGTAGGGTCAGTGGTGTGAGGCTGGTTCACTCATGTCCTTACCTGCTTGGCTGTGGTTGTCCCTCAGCTCAGCTAGGGCCGTGTCGAGTGAGGTCAGTGACTTGCGGTGGTAGTCAGCCTGAATCTCCAAGAGCTGTGGGGACAAAGCCATCCCCCAGGAGAAGTGAGAGAAGTGGAGACTCCCCCAGCGTCTCCAGAACAGACACCCACCATCTCTTGGGGAGGTCCCCAGAGGTGCTTCCCCGTGGCTTCCACCCGAGTTTCAGGTGGCTGAGGCTGGGCCGTGGACTCACATGAATAAAGTAGTTGGCGTAAGAGTCCTCCTTGGTGGAGAAGTGGTAGAGATCGGCCAGGTACTCGTCCTTAGGGACAGAAGGGAGGGGACACATGAGGCTGGGGATCCCCCAGAGAAGATAACAGATGGTAGGGATAGAAACACACCCAGGCCAGGGTCTATACTTGGGGCCCTCCCACAGGGGGCCTCTTAAATTTGAGGCTTCCAGTTCTTTATGCTGGGTCCTCGGATCCTTAGTACCGTGTGTTCTTGCTCACTATGCAGTCATTCTTTCACTCATTCTTGCTTTACTCTCTCTGGGAACATCATTCATTCATTACTCAGCAAACACCACTCATTCACTCATTCATTCTTCTTACCCAGCAAAAACTCTCAAAATCATTCATCATACAAATACTATTCACTCAGCAAACATCACTCATTCATTCATTCATTCATTCATTCATCAAACATTGAGCATCCAGTAAACAACCACATCCCAGCTGTTAATGCACATAAGTACAGCAGAGGTCCTGGGCGGTGCCCCACTAAGAAGATTCTGCCTGGGTTTAGATCTCAGTGCTGCCCGGCACTTCAATCGTTCCCATCTGTGAAATGGGCCCACGCCTATCGTCTACGCAGGCATCGCGAATCACCTCACCTTGCACTGTTCCACCTTCTTCTTGAGCTCCTCCTCTTCCTCCTTCAGCATCTCTACCTTGTTGGCAGTGGTGGTGTGGGTGTGACTGCCTGAGGCACTACCCAGGCCTTGGCTGCTTCCTGAGTTCTTGGCTGCCTGGCTGAGCCTGGGGAGGGTCCCAAGGTGGGTGGTCACTGGCCCCATTGCATGGCCAGAGCTAAGTGTCCCCTCCATACACGTAATCACACAGGACTCTAGGGTTTACAGAGGCAAAATAGAAACTCCTTGGGCCTCTGCGGGGACTAGGCCCAAAGTGCTCTAGGCCTCCCTCTGGTGGTGGTTCCTGGTAATTACAACTACTCAGCTCCAGAATGCAGCCAATAGGAAGGAGCCCTAGAACCATCTAGGAATCTTGGAGACTACTGGTTTTCCTAGTTTGGGGTCACCTGTGGTACAAGGGCACACATGCACACCGTCACACACATATGCCTTTACCTCAAGTGTTCTCAAGGACCAACATGGCCACAAGTACCCAGTGGGGCCTGCAGAGCCCTACTATGACTTAACCTAGGCTCAGGTGCCCACCTGCTTTTGAGGGTGTTCCAGTCAGACACCAGCTTCTGAAGGCTTTTCTTGTGCTTCAGGATGGCAGGCAGCTCCTCCTGAGGGCAGGCGCAGGGAGGGTTCAGGGGTCTGGTGGGAGCAGGGACGGGGGCGGGGGGAGGCTTGGGAAAGCTAGGGCTGGGGTTTGGGGTACACAGTCACCTCGCTCAGCCTGCTGAGCGGCTGCAGGACATCCCTCTCTAGGGTCATCTCAAACTCGGCTAGGATTCGGGCCAGCTGGTTCTGGATGGCGCAGGTCATCTCCAAAGCCTTCCTGTGGGCAGAGATTCCCAATGGGCCAAGGCTGCCTTGGTCCCTTCACCTCCACCTAGAAACACTTGGAAGGTCCCAGCCTCTCTGTTTCCTGCTTTCTTGGGCCTTAGTGACCTGGACATTTCTCCCAGCTTGGGTCATCCTTTCGAGGTAGACACCCTGGCTGATCTGACCCCTCCCCCCCCTCACTGTTCCCTCTAGAGAAGAGCCAGGTCCCAACCATGCTCACCCCATGCTGGAATCAGGATCCAGTTCCTTGAAGCTCTCAGCCATCGTGGTAGAAAGAGCCATGAGAGGAAGCTTCTTCTACGGGGGGTGGGGGGTGGGGGGTTGAGTGAGCCTGAGTTTACCAGTTTCCTACACTTTACTGGAGCCCAGAGCATCTAGCCAAACCCACACCCCAGCAGAGGGAAGAGTCAACTCAATAGATCCACAGTCATAGGTAAGTGTGGAAACTGGATGACGATGACAGTGTGTGGCCACTATCCCCCCTCCATGCATGCGCACATGTGTACAACCTCTCACAGACCTGGGATCCCTCCCTCCCTCCGTCCCTCCCTTATTTGACCAGACAAGAAGGAATGATCAACCCAAGGGAGCCTAGGAAACTACTGTGCAGAGGGAGGGAGCCATTAGCTGGCCTTGTGGCTGGGGTAGGGGGTGAGATGGCCCGAACTCCTTCCCTATCTCATGGCACAGGTGGTTAATCTGGTCAATCTCTAGCTCAAGTTCTCCAGGGTTTCCCATTGCCTCACAGGGGTATATGTGGTATATGCTAGGTGCCCTCAGCGGACTGAAGAAGGTGCCCTGGGACTGAGAGTGAAGTGTGTGGGTTCAGTGGGGAACTGAAGCCAGGTCTGTGTAAGAGCAAGTGCTTTGCTGAGCGAACCCTCCAGCTCCAGCCAGGTGAATGTTTGAACTATCCGCATACTTCCTGCATTTACAGAGGGACCCCCGGGTCCACTTTTGTCACTCGTTACCTGTGTGATCTTGGGCTAGTAAATTTAGGTCCCCGTTTCCCATTATACACCAGTAGACTGTACAAGGGGCTGTTGCCAGCACTGTTGCCAGCAGTGGGGAGACAATGCATCAGCAAGCCATCTTAGCAACAGAGTAGCAGGAGTCAATAGCCTCCCGTTGAGTAACAGAGCATCCTCCTCCATCCAGCTCCCAAGGTGTTCCGCCCACCTAGACCGTTTGGGGGCCTACTAGCTCAGAGCAAAGCTCAGAAGCTGCAGCCCACCTAGGGGGCCTCATTCCCACCCCATCCTTCACCACACAGGTCTCTCCTCCCAGAGACCCCACTTACCACCCGCTTGTCCATGTCAGCCCCGCTCTGGCCCTGCAGACAGGCCTGCAGCCGTTTGTGAACATTGTGGGCTGCTCGTTTAGCTGGCTCCAGCCGTTGCTCTACCTGGGAGGTACAGGGGAGGGGCATGTGGGGACTGTATACTGTGTCTCCCCTAGAACAAGAATCACTTTTCTCTTCCCTCCTGGGCCTTCCCTGGCCAGCAGGGAATGACACAACCAGGCCCCTGACTGCTGTCCCTGCCTGCCAGCCTCTATACTGACAGCCTGCATGGGCCTGCCTCCCAGCCCAGCCCGCCCAGGCACGTACCTGCAGCAGGTCCTCACCCAAGAACTCGGCAGTCTCTGGGGTGCTGTGGGGGAAGGGGGCTTCGGATGAGTCAGTCTGGGTTAGGAAACCCACTGCCTCCCTCTAACCCCTGCACATGGAAACTGAACCCAAGTTGCTTCCAGGACCCATCAAGCCTGGGTGGCCGGTCCACATCATAGCTGGAGCACATTCCATGGTAGTTAAGAGGATGCATGCCTGCTTCCTCCTCCACCCAGGGCTGTGTCCTGGGAGAGGGTGGACCCATGATACCGAAAAAAGCAGGAGGGAGCTACCCAGGGCCCAACTTCGGGACAGAGGAAAAGTTTCACATCTCCCCATCCCCCTAAATAGTTTGCCTGGCCCGGAAAGAGGAGGCCTAAGCTGGCCCCCAGAACGGGAAGTGTGGAAGCTTGTCTCCGGGGTGGCCAGGCCCACAGGCATACGACATTGGACTGCAGCTGTGGGCAGGTCCGGGGACTCTGCCCAAGGATACATAGGGACATGGGTTCAGGGCAGAGTGGCTTGGCTTCGTAGGTACATATAAGTGTTTGTGTCACTGCAAGGACTGGATCAAGTTTCTGGATACACGGTCACCTCTCTGGGCCCAAAGAATGGGGAACTCTCAGGCTGGGGAAGAGGGACAGAAAGAAAGGCTCCGAGAAACTCCCCAAACTTCCGCTCCCATAGTTTTGGGGCTGGGAACCGAGGAGACCAAGGGGTGTCTCTACCTGAGCCTACGAAAAGCAGAAGCAGGACCAAATGGCAGGAGGCCCCTGGGTTGGGGGAGGGGACGGACACCCAGAGCAAAGCAGGCCCCTCCTCCCCAGGCCAGAACACTGCCAGTCCCTTCCCCCAGGGTCTGGGGCCCCCGATCGGCTCCGTTCCTCCCCTTCCCTCCAGTTAGAGGTGGTTAACTGTTCCCATTGTCCGGAGGGGACAAATGAGGTTCCAGGCAGCGTCTTGGCTCAGGACGCATTCTGCTCTCTGCAGCAGCCTCTCCAACCGGGAATGGAGGTGCCTTCCCCCGCTCCCCCTCCACCGCCCGCAAAAGCCAGCTATGCCTGTGCGACCACAGTGACTTCAGACCCCAGGAAACGAGGTCAGGGCTCTGGCATGCCAGAGGGCCGCTGCCCAGATATCTTCGACCTCTGTGACCAGTTCCCCACTCTCCTGTGCTCGCTCAGGTCCTGCGAAACGACAGCACGGCTAGAAGCGGGTGACACTCACCGTCCCGAGCTGCCCGTGTGGGCCAGCTGCCGCATGCGGTGCAGCTGCCTCTTCATCATCTTGGGTCCGGGCAGGGGGCCGAGGAGTCACCTTGGGGGTTGAGGCTGGCAGCCCCCGGCCCAGCCTGCTTCCCCGCGCGCTTCGCCCCGGATGGGTGGGCGGCGCTCTGGCTTCCTGGGCCGGCGCGCTCCTCTGGCTGGTGCTGGCGCTGGCGCGGGCGCTCTCCTCCCCCGCTCACGACTCCGCCCCCGGCCCCCAGGTCACTCCTTTCTCCAAGTTTGGAGTCTCGCTCTCTCTCTCTGCTTCCGGGCCTCAACGACCCTCGGGTTGTCCGACCCGCCTGCCGAGAGTCCGTTGGTCTGTCTCTCTGAGGTCCGCAGTTGGCGCGGGCTCTTCCTTCCCGCAGCTTGCCCCGCCACCGCGGCGGGTGGCGGGAAGCAGGTAAGCTGCTCCTGCCACCACCGCCCTGGATATAAACAACCTTTGCTCTCTTAGAGGGAAAAGAAGGCTGCCTAGAAGGGACAGGCCTTCGGGACCTGTGCAGGCCAGTCACTAGGGGATGCTGCCTGCGGACTTCTTCTCCACCATACTATTCCCTGACCATCCCCCTTGCCTGCTGGACCACTGGCTCAGAACTTGGGGTACCTGGGACTACCAGATACTAATGTCCTTGGATCAGTCCCCAAAATTCTGCATTCATTGTGTATAGTAGCCTGGTAGGACAACTGTCCTGGACCAGTCTATGCCACAGGGTAAACAAGATACCCCGGTCAGCCCTTGAGTTCCTGTCACTCTACACTTTAAAGAGTTCCAAGCTTCGACCGCTTCCCCTATTTGTAAAACTCTTTCTTATTTCTTCTAGCAAATGTCCCTGGCGCCTGCCCTTTCTTATTGTCAGGCCTTGATATGGGTGCTGCTCTGAACCCCCAAACCCGATTTTCTCTTTGAAATGTTCCGCTGAACACCAGCCTGGGCATACAGTAGGTGTTCATAGCTACAGGGCAAGAGAGCCCGTGGGCAACTGCAAGCTGACTTCAGTATGCACCCTTCAGGCTTGGGGAGGGGGAAGGGTGACTACAGGAAGCCCTGTGCACCACACCAAGCTTTGCTCTCTGCTCAGTTAGTTTCAGTTCAGAGACATACCACTTGAGCACCTACTGTGTGGGGGTAGAGAGTTGGTGTGCTCCTCAAAGGCATTCCCTTTGCTCCAGACATCTCCGTGTACCCAGCACAGGTCTGGCACATGGTGTTCACTCAGCCGCTTTCCCCATTTAAGAAGTCCTAGCGAGCGAGGTTGGGAGGAGCCCAGTGGGGTCCCAGCAGCTGCTGCAGCCAGAACACACTGGCCAGGAACAGCCACAGCCTCTCATCGGTGGGATCCTCGCTCTCTGATGGGGAGTTGAGAAAGCAGAGAAGGTTCCTTGTCTTTCTTTCCCCGATGGGAAGGAAGGCTGCTGCCCAGTGTTTGGAGAAGAGATGGCAAAAGATGCTAGAGAAGGGGCTGGAGAGATGGCTCAGCAGTTACGAGCACTGACTGCTCTTCAGAGGTCCTGAGTTCAACTCCCAGCAACCACATGGTGGCTCCCAACCATCTGTCATGGGATCTGGTGTTCCCGTCTGGCCTGCAAGCATGCATACAGGCAGAACACTGTACACTTAATAAATAAATAAAAATCTTAAAAAAAAAAAAAGATTCTAGAGAGGTGTCAGCCTTGGGGAGATACTAAAGTGGTATAGACCTGGCTTCCTAATGTGTAAACATTGTTGCGTTTCAGTTTTCCCTGATTTGGCAGTGGGTACATTCTCCTGGGTGAGCCTTAGGACGATTCCGGCTCCAGGCTAGCACCTTCATGCCTCCAGAGAAGTGTCTGATCTCTGTGGTGGTTCTGCCTTCAAGTCCAGGGCTGGTCTGAAAGGTACCTCAAGGCAGTCCTGGCTTAGCCCGGCCTAGCCCTAACTAGCCTGGGGAGGGGGCAGCTCCCTTGGCTGAAATAGCAGGTTTCTTTTTTGGTTTTTTGCTAAGAAATGACCAGAGTGTATTATCAACCCATCCAAGCTCTTGCCCTGTCCCTTCCTCCTGTCTTGGCTCTTGCTGTTCCTGTAGCCAGACCTGGGGCCTTCTGGATCTGACCAGATAAAGCTGCTATACTTCCAGGCTGAGTGACCTTGGTGTTGAATCATTGAAGGTAGAAAGCCCTGAAGCTTGGACCATAGGCTATTCCTTCAAAGGATGTTGTAATCCCACATTTTTGATTAGTAAATGCTGGGGTCATGTCCAGGTCAGGCTGTCTTGGTGGGGTTGTGTCTTTTGGTCATGTACTAGAGATGAATCCAGGGCTTTGTGCATGCTTGCCAAGCGCTCTGCCACCAGCCCCTGTTCTCCGGGCGGCTGGAGAACAATACCTGGGAGTCCGTTCTCTCCTTCCACCATAATTGTGCCCAACTGGTCTCGAACTTGTGACACTCTTGCCTCTCCAGTAGTAGATATTACAGACATATACAACGGAGAACTGCTTGCTCAAAGGATCATGGACTTTAGAACTGCACAGAAGTACCTCAGAGGTCACTCAGAGCCAACCCCTCCCTGGGCCCTTCCCTAAACTAATAGTTGGTTGCCCTGGCTGGAGTATCACCCAGGTTCACCTTATCTATCTCATGGCTCAGCCCTCTGGGGCTAAGTTGTTCAGACTGACTTAGATGATATCAGATCTGTGATTACCTGCATTCCCCAAAGAACAGCCATTTGGCTTGGGGGGTGGGAAGGGAAGGGAAGGGAAGGGAAGGTGGGGGGATGTCTCTGCACACAAACTGAATGACCTTAGATAAGATAGCTCACTGCTCAGCCACTAGCTACAGACTTAATTAGATTACATGAATTATTTAGCATGTAAACTTCTTAGAAAAGTGCCTGGTGTTGTCTGCTGTTCTTATTCAAACACCAAAAGTCTGGGAGAGAAGAGCCTTGACTACCTCTACCTTAGTGCCCTTGTAATATGTATGGCTGCCTTAGGACAGTAGAATTTACTGGTGTGTCCCGTAGGTCATCCTTCCCTAAGGTGGGTATTTGTGCCTCCATTTGGCAGATGTACAGACCCAGGCTCTTGGCCCAGATGTGCACAGCCAGCTGACTGTGTGGTAGGGGCCAGGTCAGAGCAGACCTAACTCCTAAGAGCCGTTACTGCTGTCTTTCTGCTGTGTACATGGCATTGCCTGGAAACTCCTTCAAGGCTGGCCTTTGCTCCTGCCTTCACGATGACCGCTGAGGGACTGACTGGTCTCCACACAGATTGGCCTGCAATCCCTATGACAGTCTGGGTGGCATCTGCTAATGAGACTTGAGCGGATGTGGTCAGGGCAGCCATAGGCAGGCTAGGGTGGAGGCTGTTGGCTTCATCCTACCAGTTGAGACGCTGCCACATGGCTTGACTGTGGCAATACTAGAAAGCCTCCAAGTGGTTTCTGCCCACAGCAGCCAGCAAGGTGTGTTTTCCTTGGGCTTTGGTATCTCCCTTGCCCACCCCCACTTCCACAGTTCAAAAGGCCTTTCCAGGAACCCTGGGGTGGGGCTGAGGCAGGACTCTTTCCTTCTGCGGCTAGCCCCAGGGGAAATGTGTGCTCTTGATCCCAGCTGGGAGCAAGGCAGGACTGGTGTTAAAACTGGAGGAGAGCTGGCTCAGGTGCCTAGAACAGTCTACCATCTTGATGGAGCTGGTCCAGTCTCCTGCTCTCAGGGCAGTTCTGAGGACTAGAGGGGGAGACTGCAGGTAGCATGCCAGGGTGGGTGGCTCCCTTCAGCTGCCCTTTGGGGTAGCAGAGGCCACAGAAGGTGTGCCAGGGCACCAGAGGCCTCTGTCACCCTTGGTTTCATCGCAGATGAGCAGCCTGCCCTGTGGTTACTGCAGAATGATCTGCTGGCCCTGGTCAGTGTCCCAGAAGTGGAAGTGTGGCTTTGAGGTCTGGGAAGTCCCACTGCTCTGGTGTGGCCATGGAGTACATCTTTTAAGACAGAGACAGAACTTCCCGGGGTATCCATGCTAAGGCAGATGCAGACTCCAGGGACACCCCCTTGTCCCCCAGCTCCCCGGAGAACCGTACTGGGGCTCGAGTCTTCCAGGTTCCTACCAGGTTCTGAGACAGGCCATATCTGGCTCAGGAGATGTAGAGATGGATAAGGACAAAGCCAGAGGAGAGGTGGTTCCCTGGGTCCCAACCCTGTGGCCTTCTCAAAGGAGGCTCCTAGAAAGGGAGGGCTAGCCACTGACTTTGGAACCAGCACACCCAGTTCATGGGACTTCTCCAATTCACAGTCCCACAACCCCATGGCAGACCTCCCCCATCCAGTGGCCATCTAACGAGATTCTACTGGAGACACATTTCCGAGGTCCCAGGTGGGAAGTAGAGGCCGTTTTGAGGAAGGATGGGTGCTAGGCCAGGCCATCAGCTGTCAGGGGGGGCATGCGCAGGGTCTGGTTGGAAGGAGTGGGGCCGTTGCCTCCCGTCTTTTTGCTTTACAGTCCACGCTGAGATTCTGTCACTGTCCAATGTAGGCCTGACAGAGTGTCAGTCCTGTGGGACTGGGAGAGCTGGGTCATTATCCACAGGATTTAAGGAAAGGGTTTTAGTAGCCAACCTCGGCTTAGGAACTGCCAGATGAGACAAAGTGAAAGTGGTTCCTGAGATGTGGGACTTCCTGGAGCCTGTAGCAGGTCAGCGGCTCATGGGAGAGTGGGCAGCCTGTGCCTCTAACTGCAGGGGCTGTCTTCCTGCAGTGTGGGGCTCTAAGGTAGCTCCTTACCGTACCCCACCGGCAGGTTGTCCTCGATGGGTGGCTTCTGCACCCTGCTTGGGAACAGCCTTTTACCACGCAGGGTGAAGAGTAGGCAGAGCGCAGGGCTTTGGAGCGAGCCGTGTCGGGCAGGGAGAAGCACAAGACCAGCTGCAGAGTACAGGAGGAAGCAAGCAGCTGGGACCTTCCCCTTGACTTCTGCAGCAGCCAGACCTCCTGGTGGCCCCTTCATCCTCAGCGACAACAGCTCTGGGCACCACAGACCAGTGTTTCCTGAGTGACTCAGTAGCAGCCACAGGCCCCAGTAGGGCCTCTTCTGGCCCAGGGTTGAGAGGCTGGGATGGGTGGGAGCTGGGCATGGATCTATAGGGCAGTCCCTAGGCCCCCACCTCCCGAACCTTCCTTACCTCCCTTAATCACAAGGGTGACAAGAGCAGCTAGTCCAGGAAAAAAGTCACTTTATTTTCATAAATACTCCCACTGCCACCCATCCTGACCCTACTTGACCACAGGAGGGTGGGCAGATGTGAGGTGCTCCTGGGAGGCCCGAGCAGAAGGTGATAATGGAGCATGGAACTCTGGGAGTTCCATGGCCCTCCAGGGGGCATGTCCTCTGGCTTTGCTTTCAAGTTTCCATGGCCCGTGGGAGCCTGAGAGCAAAGGGAGGCCTCTGGAGGCCCCGGGGGCTGAGCAGAGAGCTCCTTCAGCTCTGTGACCACAGGGCCATTCCAAAAGAAAAGCACGAGCCAGACCACACACCAAGTGCACACAGCTAGGGCGCGGGCATCACCCCGTCACTGGGTCCCCACAGAGGAGGCCTGGGCTGGTCCTAGTTTCCAGCATGGCCTCCAAGTTATGGCTGGGCCTTTCCATAAGGCATAAAAGACAGGCGAGGATGACCCCACCTCAGGCTGGGGTTCAGGGCTGGGCCTCACAGCCCCCCTCCTTCCCTCACCCCAGAGTCCTTCCAGGGCATACGGCCCCTCCCTGCTCCAGGCTCCCACTGGTGATGGAGATCCCAGCAGCTATGGCAGACCCAAGTGCAGCCTCCTGCTGGGTTTGGCTCAGCAGGGGAAGAGGGAGGGGGAAGAGTCACTGGGGGCCACAGGAGGGAGAGAAGCACAGGACGAACAGGTCCAGGTCCTGCTGCCCCTCCTCTCTCCAGCCCCTCTGTCCTAGAGGCTCCCCCAGGTCTCTGGTGGGGGGAACTGATCCACATCTCCCATCTCATTGTAGGTCTGGTTGCCCATAGTGAAGATGAGCTTGTAGCGGAGGCGAACCTTCTCCTGAGGCACAAACGGCACAAGCACAGCAGTCAGAGTGGGGAAGGGAGGTTAGCGCCACCCTGGGGCACTGCCCCATCAGAGCTGGGCCCTCACCTTCTGGGGGTTAGCAAGGAGCAGGACCTGGGTGATGGCTGAGGGGTGGACGATGGGGTTGAACGCTGGCAGCTCTGTGCCGGAAGGTGGCTGCAGCCTCACCTTCATGACCTGGGGGCAGGAGGTGACTGCTGGTCAGGCAGCCACCACAGCGGAAGCAGCTCCCTTCCCAGAGTCTCAGGGGTCTCTCTGGCTCCCCACCCCTTGCCCAGCTTCCCAGGGAAGGAGATACCATGCTCAGGCAGCAGGCTGCCCACAAGGTCTAAAGTCCCCCTGCCTTGAGGGAGGAAGGCCTGCCCGGTCTGCCCTTCACCTTGGGGACGGCTGACTGGAAAACGATGTTCCGGATGGGCTGGGGCGCCGTGCTCAGCATAGAGACCACCACCACCAGCACATCAGAGCGCCCTGGCAGTGGGTCCCGAGCAAAATGGAAGAGGACACGGAAGCCATGCTGGTCATAAACGGTCACTGGCAAGATGCTGCCTGTGGGAGGAAGGGTAGGAGGACGGTCAATGGGTAGAGTCAGATCATACCCAGGGGGCTGGCTTCTTAGAGGCAGGATGCCTACCCTGGAGCCAAGTCACAGCCAGGCCCTTCCCAGGCTCTGTTGAGGGCTCTGTTCAAAGTCTGGGCCATGCATTCTTTGGGGTCAGAGTCAATTCTACTGCTAAGGAGGACAGGGAAGACTTGAGGTTCTTGGTCACAGTTTCTAAGTCAGTCAGCCAGTGCTACCTACTGCTCCTGGGTAATACCTGGGGCTTCCTCCTGGATCTTTCTTTGAGGCTCTATTTTATAATCATAAGGAGCCTTCTAGTTCTGGCCCCTGCCCTCCCTGGGAACGAGGAGTCAGGGTTCAATACTAAGAAGCCCTCTCCTGTGCAACCCAGAGATTAGAAAGCAGCCTTTCATCACTCTAGGATGGGGAGGCCCTACTGCAGGGTAACATCAGAGTCACCAGGCTCTGGGGACAAGAGCTGGCCTGGCCTGGCCCTTCCCACCCCTCCCCACTCACTGGGTTTGATAGACTCCAGGGGCACAGTGATGCTGGTTAGGGAGAGCTCAGTGGGTGTGGCCTGAGGTGGAGGCCCAGGGGGCTCTGGGGACGTGGTGTGGAGGAGGCTGGCGGCTCCTGGGCTGGGCGAGCTGCTCTTACTCTGCAGGTCACGGAGGGTGAGCCGGGGGGCTGGCTGCTGCTTCTCCCTTAATGGGGACAGTGTATTAGCACGTGATTTTGTGGTGGGCTACCCAGCTCTATACCTGTGGGTAGCTTTGAGAACCCCCATCTGCAGTGGGAGCCTCCCCCCCACTCCTTGCCTCAGCATCCTCCCATGCTGAACCCCCTTCTATCTTTTCCTAGGGCGCTGGGAACTCGAGGGGCATGCACGTCAGAAGATGTGGCCCATTCTTATCAATGCATGTAGTGTGGGGCCATCCCTGAGCACACCCTTGTCACAGTGGGTGATCAATCAAACATGCTGGACTCCCAGGAGTTACAGTGATGGGTGATTCCCTGCTGGGCCCAGAAGCTGCTGGCTTGCGGGGACAGGGAGGGCCCTGGCAGTGGCAGCCCTCACCACCGCACTTGCTGGGCTTCCGGAGGCAGAGCCTGCTGCATAAGGGTTTTCCCCAAGAGGTCCAGGTCGTCCAGGCCGCTGCTCGTTGGTGGGGGGACCTGGGCTGGGGGTCGGCAGTCCATGCTGGGGGCCTGGGCTGGAGGAGGGACTGAGGGTTCAGTGCCATCTGATGACTGTGGGCAAAGGAGACGGGTGTGAGACTCTCCAAAGTGTTAGGGTCACCACCTGAGTCCTGAGGCCCTCCCTTTCCTGCAGGTGACATCTGAGAGAGGTACAGCAGAAAGGATAATAGACTCCCTGTCCATGAGGTAAAACACTGGGCCTAAATGGATCTCCACACTGCGGGGACCTTAAATTTAAGGGAAGAAGAGCTTAACCTTGAAGGCGGAACTGTGGTCCTATCAGGACCCTAAGCTGAGGCCCAGGCACCTCCGCTGGAGGTTAGAAAAGACTGTTGGGCTCGTCACTGGAATGGTACTGCCATGTCCCAGGACCCACCTGCCTGTCACCTCTCAGGCTACTGGCTCCAGCCTCCCTTCCCTGGGGCCGGGCTGCACAGGCAGAGCCAGCTTTAGCCCTCTTACCTGGAAGTTGTCCCACCCCACACTATCTGAGCTGGTGCCTGAAGGTGGTGTCGGGTCACTTAGGCCTGTAGAGAAAGCAGGACAGGTGGCTGGACTGGTGGGCAGATGAGGCGAATGGCCACCAGTGTGCGGCCTGGGCCTCTCTGGATTCCTCCCTTTCGAGGCTCATGAATGAAATCCACAGTTTCGGAGGGGAGCAGCAGCAGCAGCAGCACAGAAATAGAAAGCATCATCCCACACTAGTCTCCTCTCCTTCCAGCAAGGCTCCACAGAAGCCAGCTTGGCACTAGTTGGAACTTTCACCTCGGGCCCTTGGCAGCTAAGAGCAGGAGCCGAGGTGGTGAGGAGGGAAGGAGAGTCTGACCTCATGTGTCAGGTGAGGATCTGTGGGCAGGGTGTTATCCTGGGTGAGCCTCCATGTCCCCAGGTGGACAGTGGGGAGGTGGAACAGGCAGACTCTGAAGGCACTGGCATAGGTCAGTAAGGCCAGCTAACTGGTGCTGAGGGCCCTGGGGACGGCCTGCTGGCTGGCAGGAGAGTCAGCACGACCCCCGTCTATCCTGAACACCTCAGCCAAGCTCGCCCTGTATTTGTCTTAGAAAAGACAAGTGACCCTGTTTCTCAGCAAGTGCTCTTCAGCGGGCGGGCAGCAACTGCCAGCTCTCCCCTATGGCCCAGGGTGGCACACACCTTTAATCTCAGCACTTGGGAGGCAGAGGCAGGTGGATCTCTGAGTTCAAGGCCAGCCTGGTCTACAAGGTAAGTTCCAAGACAGCCAGGGCCACACAGAAACTATGTCTTAGAAAACAAACAAGCAAAAATCTCCAAATAAAAAAGGCAGTGACTCAGACAACCATTGGCCTGAGCACAGGATCCCCACATGGAGGAGCTAGAGAAGGGACCCAAAGAGCTGAAGGGGTCTGCAGCCCCATAGGAGGATCAACAATATGAACCAACCAGTACCCCCAGAGCTCCCAGGAGCTAAACCACCAACCAAAGAGTACACATGGAGGGACCCATGGCTCCAGCTGCATATATGGGAAGCCCTTGGTCCTGGGAAGGCTCGATGCCCCAGTGTAGGGGACGCCAGGGCCAGGAAGCGGGGGTGGGTGGGTTAGTGAGCAGGGGGATGGGGGAGGAAATGGGGGTTTTTGGAGGGGAAACTAGGAAAGGGAATATCGTTTGAAATCTAAATAAAGAAAATATCTTTTAAAAAAAAGGCCAAAGAGATCAGGGTTCCCTTCTTCACTTTCAATCTTCGCAGGGACCAGGGCTGACTAGAAGTGGGGCTTACTAAGTAAATCCTGTCCTTCCTGTCTGCAGAACTTAGGGAGGGAGAGCCCACTGATCCTTCACCAGGGCAACTCCACCCCCGGAATCACCCGTCTCTCCCAGGCAGGCTGAGCTGGCCAGCCCTACCTTCTGCCACGCTGATCGTGTTCTCAGTCTCTTCCAGCCAGGGCTTCACCCAGTATAGGGAAGCCATGCTGCTCACCCATGGCCTCCACTGGCTTCCCAAAGGGGCACAGGGCCATTGCTGTGTGCCAGCAGAACGCTGGTGCCAGCAGGCTGCCCTGCACTGCCCTCTTCCTTACCCAGAGACATGAGCTCGTCATCAAGCAGGGACAGCGAGGCACTGAGCTGCTCAGGACTGCTCTGGTTGCCAGGGCGAGTGGGCGTGGCTGGCTGGGTGGTGTCCGGGGGAGGGAGGTCCAGGCCTGAGAGGTCCAGCAGGGCTGACGTGCTTCCTGAGAGGAAGAGAGTCGGCAGGTCCTGGGGGCACTCTTCCTCCTCCTCCCATCTCATTACAGGCCTCCTAGCCCCTCAGAGCCACTCCAGCCCGCCAAGCCCTTTCTTTGTTCACAATCAACCAGCTTTGCTTAGGGTCAGGAATGTGACCTTAGTGTCAACACAGGGCGACACCAACCAAGGACCTAAGGAGTTACTCTGGGACACAGCTTTAAGATATGGCTGCTGCTCTCCTACCCAAAGGCTCGGCTCCTCCCGACCTGCCAAGACTCTCTCACGGCTAGCCTTTTCTGTGATGCCCTCCTCCCCACACCACCCTGCCGCAGTCCCCTGACCTTCCTTCTGGAATTAGGCCTAGGGGGTGACCCAGCCCCACACATATGGGTCCGGATTCATGAGAGGAGTGTCTTCCTTCCATTTCATGACAAACTTGGGCTCCCTTCCCCACAGCTTCAGGCTTGACCTCCGTGGTCACACTGAAGGTCATTCCACCCTGCACCTGGGCCCCCCAGAGCACTCCTGCTCTCTCCTTACCAGGAATGGAGCTGGCTGTGGCGTCACCGTTGACCTCCTCACCCTGGACCAGCTGCTTGTACAGGTTGATCACCTGGGTGAGATTGTCATTAGCTTGCAGGATCTCAGCTGGAACAGGAAGGAGAGAGGTGGGTTACAAGTGGTGGAGCCTCTGGATAGGGGAGAGGAGCCCTCCATACCCACCCCAAAAGTATGTAAAGGGGTCAGGCATCCCACTGCAAATGTAGGTCCAGACAGGCAGGCTGCTGTAAAGGCTTGGAGGTGGAAATGTACCCAGAATGTCCAGGGAGAGCCAGGCAGGGAGTAGAGACAGAGAGGCCTGAGTGACTGGGAAGGGGTGATGTGACACACTGGGGCTGTGACCTGAGCTGTCATTCTGTTTAGGAGATGGGGAGAGTTCTCCCTCCTGGGCAGATAAGATGCCTGCACAGGACCTGTTCAGGGGGTTTCCAAGAGCAGTCTGCTCTCTGTGGCCTTCTCAGATGAGAGCTGGAGAAAGGGGGGCACCTCATGGCAGTTCCTTCCATGTGGGTGTCTAGTGGGGCTTGGAAGTGAGAGCAGGTAGGACAGGGCTGGGCCTCATCTTGGCAGTTGCCTGGGGCTCACCTAAGGCCTCATCATTGTCTTCCGTGTCACTGGCCAGTCGGAAGAGTGTGGGTCGCATGCGCTCACAGCGCTGGTACAGTTCCTGGGTGGAACAGGATGAGTAGACAAGGGTTATGAGTGGGCTGGAGTGGGCTGGGGTGAGCTGGGGTGGGCCGGGGTGAGCTGGGGTGGGTTGGGGGTGGGCTGGGGGTGGGCTGGGGGTTAGTTGGGGTGGGCTGGGGGTAAAATGGGGTGGGTTGGGCGTGAGCTGGGGTGGGTGGGAGCAGGTGCACCTTCATGAGGTCCTCACTGCTGCTGGATGCAGCACCCTGGCTGTGGCTCATCACCATCTCCGTCAGCAACTTCACATTGTTGTTGACCTCCTCGATGGCATTCACCCGCTTGGAGATCTTTTCCATCCGCTTCTGGTCCTATAGAGCAGCAGATGGCCAAAGGCCGTCTCAGGCCTCTGGAGGTGATGGCACCCGAGTATGGGAAGAGGGCTGGATGGGCTTGAGTTCAGCTCTGTGTGGCCAAGCCCTGCTGACAGCTTGCCACGAAGGACAAGTACTCTTCAGGAAGCAATGTCTCGCTACTGTGCCACTTCCTACCCTTCTGCCAGGGTCCTCAGTCCAGGCCACTGCACAGGCTCAAGTCTCTAGAGGTGGCCCTCAGTCACATCACCAGCCTCTAGACTCGTGACCATGGCTCACATTTCTCCCCTCCTAGTTTCTGACTTGCCCATCCTCGGTCAGCACTCACAACCCAGAAACAAGTATGGAGTCCCTCCTTGTCTGCAGGTGCCTGCCTGGCCAGTGTGTGGGTCCGGGCCTTTAAAGGCATCTGTAGGAGGCAACCCCGTTCTTTCTGCTCCCCAGTGTCCTTGTGCTGCAGGAGGTGGGCTTGTTCTTGGCAGTCTCACACCACTTAGCCCTTTAAGACCTCCCTGAAATGAACAGTCCAGGCTGTGACACGCCCTCTCCTGCTGCACAGGATGCAGAGAAGGCCCTGACAGTCAAGCTGGGACCAGGCTGAGCCCCACCAACCAGCACAACTAGATCTTGCCTCCGAGGAAGATGAACTAGCAGTCTCTGTGGGGCACACACTATTAAAACGTGGAAAGTTTCTTTGCTGCTGTCATTAGTGAGCTGGGAGGTTTCATGTAAACATTCACATTTCTGGATCATTTTCAAGGAAAAACCCATCACCTGATGATCCTGCTACACAGGGTTACAGGTGGGCAGTCTCCTGCCTCAGAGGCCATGTGGCCTTGGTCCTTCCTTTTCCTGCGGTCAATCCTTAGCCTAGAGAGTTGTTACCTTTGGCTTCCTCTGCCTGTGCATTTGAGTGCTAACCAGAGATCTTGGTTTGGTTTCTGACAAAGTTTCATTCTGTAGCTCAGGCTGGCCTGGAGTTTAAGTCAAGGCCATCCCCCTGTCTTAGCCCCCCAAGTGTTGGGATTAGAGGTGTGAGCCACCTTGCCCATCCTCAACACCTTTTTAAATTTTCTGTCTTGAGACAGTCTCTTTCTTTTTTTTTTTTTAAAGATTTTTTTTTTTTTTTTAAGATTTAATATATGTAAGTACACTGTAGCTGTCTTCAGACACACCAGAAGAGGGCGTCAGATCTCGTTACGGAGGGTTGTGAGCCACCATGTGGTTGCTGGGATTTGAACTCTGGACCTTCGGAAGAGCAGTCGGGTGCTCTTACCCACTGAGCCATCTCGCCAGCCCCGAGACAGTCTCTTTCTACATAGCCCTGCCTTGGAACTCACTGTAGACCAGGCCAGCCTAGACTCACAGGAATTCCTTCTGCCTCGGCCTCCCAAGTGCTGGGATTGAAGGTGAGCCAGCCTTGGCCTTATTAAGTTTCAGTATACACTTCTAACATATGTTAGCTTACACATTAAACATGTTAACAGAGCTGGGCAGTGGTGGTGTACACCTTTAATCCCAACACTTGGGAGGTAGAGGCAGGTAGATTTCTGAGTTCGAGGCCAGCCTGGTCCACAGAGTGAGTTCCAGGACAGCCAGGGTTACACAGAGAAACCCCGTCTCAAAAAACCAAATAAACAAACAAACATATTAACATCTGGGTTTTGCTCTCTGTGTATGCACATTTAAACATACACACACATACTTACATATATATTTAAAAGTATTTTAAGGTTCAGTTTGTTTGGGGGTATGCAGAGGACAGACACCAGGACCTCATGCATGCTGGCAAGCATTCTACACTAAGTTTTGGTCTCAAGCCCCAATACGTTCCCAAAGTACTTTTTTAAAATGTTTACATTTGTGTGTGTGTGTGTGTGTGTGTGTACATGTGCATGGTGTGCACTTGGAAGTAAGGGCACTTGTGGGAACTGATTCTTCCCTTCCACCATGTGGGTTCTCCAGGATCCAGCTCAGGTTAGTAGCGGATATCTATACCTGTAGAGCCATCTTGCTGGCTCTTACATTTCTTTTTTCTTCCCTTTTTTTTTTTTTTTTTTTTTTTTTTTTCTGACAGAGTCTTGCTATATGGGCCAGACTAGTCTCAACCTCAGGATCCTCCTGCCTCAGCCTCTGAAGTTCCAAGATACATGCCACTAATTCTTGGGCCTCATTACTAACAAATAACAGCCCCTCAGAAACTCATGCATAGATAGCAGGTTCTCACAGGCTACTGGGCAGCTCTTCCCTCTAAATATCAGCCTCTGAGCACCTGTCAATTCTTTACTGTGGCAGCTGTCCTGCTGGGCCACTATAGGACATCATATGTACACATACGCACAGCTCCTGCATGGTGGCCTAGCTCCACACCCCATCCCTTCTACCCCTGTACACCAGGCCAGCCATCACCTCCTGCACCATCTCTTTGATGAGCTTATTGGCAGCCCGGAGGTCCTCAGGGTGTGAGCTCTTCAGCAGGCGGGCCAGCATCTGCAGAGACAAGTAAATGGATGTGGGCAGCACCAGGTCAGAACGTACAACCCAGATCCTCGGTTACTGTGTGTGGGACCTCTCTGTGAAATGGTCAGAACTGATCGACACCTGATGGGTGCCCATGCGGATAACCAAGGCACTGCACACACTCCCCATGGAGCACAGCGGAAGGGTGGCCTCAGCATACACTCCCACCCCAGCCTCTAGGAAGGCACACCAGAAACCACAGCAGTAGCCTTGGGAGCTGGCTGGGGACTTATTTCAACAGCTCCTCTCCAAGCAAATGCATCTGTAACTGATCCACTAGTACAGAAAGATAAAGCTACCCGGCTCCTCAACCAAGCCCTGGGTTCTGAGCTGTGCTTCCTGAAGGCAGAAGCCTGCATGGGTCAGTGCATTCGGCCGGCTCCACACAGCACACCACCTCCACAGAGACCACATTCGGCATGAGCCTCTGCTCCAGAGACTGGAAAGCTCTGCCAGAAAGCAGCTCCTCAGCCTTACCTTGGACTTCTCCTCATCTTCAAAGATCACATTCTTGGGCCGTGGAGGGGGGAGGGGAAAGATGGCATCCTCTGGAAGCTTGGGGTCAGACTTCACAATCCCTGGGGAAGACAGAAGACAGGGTTTGGAAGGCTGTCAGTAAGTGTCAGCTCCAGAGGTCGCAGGAGAGGATCTGGGAATGGGTGCCCAGGTTAATGGAGCTCACACTTTCATCAGCTCCCTGGCTTGGGACTGATGGGTGGGACTACTTCTGACCTGCAGTGAGTGAACTCCAACAGAGATGGTTTGAGCCCAACATATAGAACTTGTAAACAGTAGTCCCTTTTGCTTTTTTTAAGACTTATTTTTAGTTGTGGGTCTGTGTCTCCATGGGGCTTGTGCATCAGAGTGCAGGCGCCTGTGGAGGTAAAACGCAGGCACTCCCTAGAGCTGGTGTTGTGGGCTTCCTCACCTGAGTGTAGGAAACCAAACCCAGGGTCTTCGGAAGAGCAGCAAGTGCTCTTAACTGCTGAGCTCTCTCTCCAAACCCCATACATAGTTTTTGAGAAAGGGTATCGTGTAATCCTTTTGAATTCACTATGTAGCTCAGGGTGGCCCTTGTACTTTGGATCCTCCTGCCCCAGTACCTAAGTGTACATTATAGGTATGCCCCACTACGCCTGAGTACTGGGGATTGAAGGCAGAGCTCCGTGCGTGCTAGGCAAGCATTCTGCCAGCTGAGCTACATCCCTTGTTCCTGGGCTACCCTGAAGGTAAACCTGACCCATCACCATCCTTCGTCTACTCAACCATGGGCACAGCCACAGAGAGGCCCCACTGGCTCTGTGTTCCTGAGACAGTAAAGGCAGACCTTGCTGGCAGAAGGTCCGAGCTGCAGGTGGGGCCTGTCACTGGTCCCCCCACGCTGGGGCTCACTTACCCTGCTTCTTCAGCATCTGGTAGGCTTCTGCAATCTTCACCTCTTCAGGCAGGCCAACCGTCCAGCTGTATAGCAGCTCCAAGATCTTATTCTTCACCTTCTCAGATGTCCGGGAGCCCAAGTACTTCAGAGACACACAGAAGGGGACTTCTCGGACACTGCTTGGCCCCCCTCACTTGAGCCCTAAACTTGCAGCCTCTCAGATGCCTCCAGAGTCCTCATATGCCCTGCAAGGGGCCTGGTGTAAACTGAGCTCCGGTCTCAGCTTGACCACCTACTGGCTGTGTAGGGCTCTGTGACTCAGTTTCCTCATTGTGGCCATGTGGAGCTGCTCCATGTGAGCACCTGCTCAGAGCATGCAGACCTGAACCTTGAGACCCCAGCAGGGAGCCTGGGGCTCCAGGTGGAGGAGGGAAGAGCTCATGTGCAGCCATGAGGCCCCACACATCAGCTCCAGCAGCAAACTAGGCCGAGAAATGGGGCTCTCACTACACAGTTCTCTCCTGGGAGACACGGGGCTGCACGGCCCACTCCAAGTTCTGTTCAGAGGAAGGTCACAGGGGGCTGGGCATCAGATATGTACCCAAACTGTGACCAAAGTCCAGGAGCCAGGATGTGGCCCATTTGCTAACATAACTGACTAAGGTTTCTGGCTTTGGACACTGAGGTTCAAGGAAACCACATCTAGGTGATTCAGACAGGGAGAAATGTCAAACACCTAAGCAGCCCAGTGACAGTATGTGTGTGCCCTGAGATCAGCTCTCCCTGCATGCTCAGAGGCCTAGGCTGTCCTGACACAGTCGAGTCCTGAGAAGGATTTGTGCTGGGTTCCTAACTGGGAGGCCCTTAGGGACCTTGCTCCTGCAGCCTGCATCAAAGGCAGCACTGGGAGCCTGGGCCAGGACGTACCTTGGGAGACACAACCTTGATGAGCTCGTTGAGGAAGCGGAACTTGCCCACCTCGTCATGGAACCTCTTGCCGCAGCTCTTCATGCACGTCTCCAGAACCTGTGGGGGGAAGCACTGAGGTAGCTCCGATCCTTGCCAGGGCCCAGAGGGAGGGAAGGACCCTCGAGGGCACAAGATGCAGAGGTTCCCAGGTCACCTGCCCAGGGCACTGGGTCAGAGGTGGTCTAGTGACCAGTACTGCTCAGGCTGCTCGACCACAGGGCCTCCATGGCTTGGCCCGAGTATCACTTGCACATGGTCATTTTACGATTCGTCTTTAGAGACAGGGTTTCTCTGTGTAGCCCTGGCTGTCCTGGAACTCACTCTGTAGACCAGGCTGGCCTCAAAGTCACAAGAGATCCACTTGCTTCCGCCTGCTGAATGCTGGCATTAAAGGTGTGCACCATTACTGCTTGGCAGTTTGACACTACTTTAGCTTTTCCTAAACCCATGAAATCACAAGATCCCTGCATACTTAAGGAAGAAACCCCAAACAAAAATCAACATGTTGAAACATGCACAGTTACTTAGAGCAATTTCCACTTAGCCTCAGACAATCATGTTCTACGGTAACTGGTATGGGCTATGCAGGGGTTCAGAGACAGTGTCCCACCTCTTTTGCTCCTGGTGTAGCTATAACTTCAACCCTGAGCCTCTCTTACTGTAAAGTTCAGGGTCTACAGATCCTATGTGATCTGAATGGCCCCTGCAGAGAACCTGGGAGCTTTACAAACACAGACTCCACAACATGCATTCTGACTCAGTGTGTTTAACATGTGTCCTATGGTCAGGTGGTGGTGGCACACGCCTTTAATCCCAGCACTTGGGAGGCAGAGGCAGTCGGATTTCTGAGTTCGGGGCCAGCCAGGTCTACAAAGTGAGTTCCAGGACAGCCAGGACTACACAGAGAAACCCTGTCTTGAAAAAAAACAAAAAATAAAAAACAAAAACAAAAAACAAATAAACCCATGTGTCCTACGAAGGTGTCCATTGTGCATCTGAGTTAAAGAATCCTTGCCATCACCCTCAGAGGTGACAAAAGGCTAACTAACTCTCTACTGCTGTTAGGTACCTTGAGGGTTGGCCCAGACCTATATCCAGGATCATCTGGTCACAGTTCCCTTGAACTCATGAAACCCCAGGATCTTTTCTTACTGTCAGGGCCTGGATGGCTTCCCATTCCTGTGGAGACTGGATCTTGTGGGCCAGCAAGCGGGTGGCAAGTGGAGGCCTGGTAAGAGGAACAGAGTCACGACATGAGTCACTCAGAGGGACAGTCACTCCATTAGCCTGTAACACATCAGCCCTCTACTGGCCCTGTGAAGCACATGCCAAAGCCCATGTGTCTCCAGATCAAACAGGGCCTGGGATGGTGACAGCCAGTGCCAGGTGGCCAATGTAGGCAAGGGCCTCCTAGAGATGTTCACCTGGCCCCTTTTGGCTTTAAGAGCGAGACCTGGGTCTGCAGAAGCTGCTTACTGGTAGATCCACTTGCCTAGCATGGGTGAGTGAGGCCCTGTGTAAGCTCATCACCATCCAAAGCCAAAGCAGCTGTGTCCCTGGCCTGCACAGGGCATAGTAAGATCAGGAGGTCACAGCTCGAGTGCTAAGGCCGTGAGGTGGTTCACGAGCACCCGGGCTCCTTCCTTTCCTCTGTGGCAGGAAAACCCCCATAGCCTCCCATATGTACCTTGGTCAGTGCCACATTACAGCTGAGGACTAAGGCTCAGTGAAGGACCTGCCCCAGAGAGGAGGGTGGGGGTGGGGCTCACTGTGCGGAGCTTTCTATCACCCAGGAGCACCAAGGAGCCTAGGGACATCCAGACCAAGCCCTGGGGAGTCACTTGTGGAAGCATTTTGGATAAGCATTCCAGGTCTATCTGGTTCTTTCTTACAGGAAGGGCCTGCTGGGGAGAGTGCAGTCTGCCCTCTGGAAGGCTCCCAGTACATCATCAGCCACATGGCACAGTTAGATTTGACCAGGTGTAGGACTGCCCGTGTCCCGGTAAGGTTCAAGAGCAGACAGTTGAGCCTCAGTTTTTTCATTTATAAAATAGATCCAGGAAGGGCTCCCCTCAAGGGGCGGCACCCCTGGAGTCCCCAGCAGGAAGCGCCACTGTTTTTGTCAACTGTCACTGCACTTAGAATGGGAACTGGGTCTCCAGCCTGCATGGTAGGGGCACAGTGTGTTTTGTTGAGTGTGTCAGCCAAAGAGAGCCACCTACCCCTCAAAGTCTTCGTTGAGCTGCTCGCAGAAACCGTTGATGCTGGCCCAGTTCAGCTCCTTGTTCAAGGGATTTGTGGCTCTGTCTGCAGGAGCAGAGGGAGTCAGTATGGGAGAATGGGGGTCCTGCCTCCTCTAACGCTGTCCTGAAACTGGCGCGGTTAAGAGGGGTCGAGCACATGGGACATAATTCCCTCCACTTCCTGTTGGACAGCCCCCATGCCTGAGCACTGACCTTCCAGTGGGATCAGTGGGCAGAAGAACACGTGGCTACTGCTTACCTCACCTTCTCCCAAAGTCCCCATCCTCAGAGACTACACCCAGGGACAGCCTCCTATGGCTGACTTTACCATCTCTCACGCTGTTCTCAAGAGCAGCGCCCCAATCCTCCTGGTATCCGTACTCAGGAGACTGAGGGGTAAGAAAAAGGCCAGGGTCCAGCCCCGGAGGAACTGTAGGCCTGGGCAGTGGGCCAAGAGAAGCTAGGCTCTTAGGGAAAGGTAAGTGACTAAGAAAGCACAGGAACCCAGCGCAGGAGACTTGGATCTGCCTGGGGCCAGGGCAGCTGCCCAGGATGAGGGCCACTCTGCTCAGGTAAGGACATGGCCCTGGGAAAGGCTGTACCCTAGGCCTCACGTCTAGTTCTGCCAGACCTTGTCCCTGGGGAGTGGCTCAGGAACGCCTCTTCCAAGGGGGCTTTGTCAGTAGCTTCTTCACTTCTGCCCACCACGGCCGTGGCTATGTTCCTAGCTATTCTTTACGGAGGGCCTAAGTGGACTATTACACAAGGCTGTGTGACTCCTGCAGAGAACACGCCTTTCTCCGCTCTCGTGGATGCATGAGGGATTGGTGGCAGGGAAGATGGGGCTGGAGAAGCTGGGATGCAGGGATGGTCAACAGCAAAGAAGAGCAAACAATATGAGACACTCCCCTTGTGGAGCTCCCGACACTGGCCGGGTAAAGAGCCATGCGGTAAGAAGAACTTCTTGAACCTCCATTTCCCTACTTGTAGAGCTGGACAGCACGCAGGCTGTGCACCATGAGGCAGAAGTGTCCTCATGGTTCCGGGACACTTCTGCCCATGCTGCGGGTGCAGAGGACCACAACCCAAGAGGTGGGGCTATGGGAGATCTGTGGACAGGAAGAGGCTAGGGCTCAGGATGTGGCACCTGCTCAGTTGGGGACCTATGCTATGTCTGGGGGCCTAGACACCCTCAGTGTCCGGCGGCCATTCACTCAATCCATAAAAATAAAATCCATTTAAAAATAAAAAATACGGTGGTGGACAAAAGCTCTTCTTTCCTGAAACTCACTGGCCCAAACAAAGCATCTCTGAGTACTCGTTAGTGATCACAGAAGCGCTATGAAGACAGGCAGAGCCGGGGAAGGATGGAAGGAGCTGGGGCAGGCTGCTCTCTCCTGGGGGCTCAGAGGCAAGATGGATGGCAAGAGGCTGAAGCAGCATTCTTTCTGGTACCAATCTATCCCATGAACCTTGTGGGCGACCCTCCAGTCCTTGAGAGGAACACATGTCAACAGTGAGGCCCCCAGGGACACCAGCAACATCTCTTCTTCTTCCTTGGGTCAGGCTGCGTCTTTCCCGACCTCCCAGTCCCCCACAATGGATAAGGGACTGAACACTGGGAAGAGAGACTGCAATCTGGAGCCAAGGAGAATGTTCGGGTACTGGCCTCTCAGTGACAGCTGAGAAAAAGGGCTAGAACAGGAAGTCCTCGAAGTGTCAAAGGCACGTGAGCCCCAGCAAGGGTGGAGCCAAGCAATCGAGTCAGGAGCCAGGGAAGGGGAGACTCTGACTGGCCAGGGTCAGTCTCTCCCCAGCACTGAGCAAACGGAAGAAGATCTCAGAACTGGAGGAGACACGCATGCCCCCACCCTTCCCTAATCTCCACGGGGGGGGGGCGCGGGGGGGGGGGGCGGCTCATCTCCCCTGGCAAGTGGCAGAGGAAAGTACTTGAAGGAGAGAGGTATTTCACAACTGGGCATGACTCTTCAGATGCTGTCCTGGCTAGTTTTGTGTCAACTTGACACAGCTGGAGTTATCACAGAGAAAGGAGCTTCAGTTGAGGAAATGCCTCCATGAGATCCAACTGTAAGGCATTTTCTCAATTAGTGATCAAGGGGGAAAGGCCCACTGTGGGTGGGACCATCTCTGGGCTGGTAGTCTTGGTTCATTAAGAGAGCAGGCTGAGTAAGCCAGGGAAAGCAAGCCAGTAAAGAATATCCCTCCATGGCCTCTGCATCAGCTCCTGCCTCCTGACCTGCTTGAGTTCCAGTCCTGACATCCTTTGGTGATTAATAGCAATGTGGAAAATATAAGCTGAATAAATCCTTTCCTCCCCAACTTGCTTCTTGGTCATGTTTGTGCAGGAATAGAAACCCTGACTAAGACAGATAGGAAAAATATCTATGGTCCTCTTTTACCTCCGACCTCCTGAGACCCGTGCAGTACTGTAGCTCATGTGGTCCATGGTTAGTCTCCTTCCAACCACCGATCAACCCCACTGCCAGGCTGACTCTCCCCCCCACACACACACCCAGATCGGTGAGCTCTGGGAATCAATCTTCCAGTTCAACTTCATTCGAGGCTGGCTTCAAAGATGCTGACCATGTCGGCCCACACCACCCTGCACAGATCCTTGCTATATCTCAGGCTAGGAGGTTGAGCTTGAGGATAGACCCGGAGGCTTCTCTGGGTCACATCCCAGAAAGGCCTTGGGACAGACCTGTCACTAGATGGACCAGAAGAGCCAACCTGCAGCTCCCAGGGGCAGAGTTCAGGAATGGAGTGGCAAGGCCAAGGATCTTCAACAAGCAGCGTGGGACAGGGAGAACAGAGGATGGAGGTAGGGGCTTGGAAGCCGGAGTTGGAGGAAGCTGTTTCGGAGGAGACAGGAAACAAGGCCAGAGGCCTGGGGAGGAGGCTCAGCAGGGGCTAGGAAAGCAATCTGGGACGCAAAGCAAGGCTGGGCTGGGTATAACGACAGAGAACTTGATTTCCTTATGGAGTCTTAGACGGGACCCTTTCAAGCACTGGGAGTTTCTCCAGGCGCGGACAGAGTTTGATCAGATGGGCCAGGGGTCCCCTTTCCTGGGCTGGGGGACCGAGCAGATCTAGGAGCTGCGGGCACAGGGTTTGAAAGACTCAGGCCCTGAGGAAGTGGGGGGATCCCTCTAGGGGAAGACTCAAGGGTCTGCGCTTTGGTGCAACAGGCAGGGCCTTCGGGGGTCCGGGGTAACTCTGCGCCACCGGGTCACCGGGGTGGGTGGGCGGCGCCCGCTCCTGGCCAGGCTGCGCGCAGCTGCCAGGGTCCGAGCGGAGAGGCGGACTGGGGCGCCGCCCCTCCGAGTCGGGGGGCGGGGCGTGAGGAGGGGGCGCGCGGACCCCGCCCCACCGGGAGAGAGAGAGAGAGAGGGGCCAGCCTTGCGCCCCCGGTTCCGGTTCCGGTCCGGCTCGCGCCCCTCCCGGACACTCACTGATTCGTGCCTCCAGAGTCTCCGGCTCCATCGCGGGCTCCATCCGCCACGGGCCCCCGGCCTCGGCGCCGCCCCCCGCCCCCCGGACGCTCTCGCGGGAACTCCTCGGCTCCGCCCTCGGCCGGTTAAAGGGGCCGCGTCCACCCCGCGGAGTAGGAACGCGGCGCCCGGACGCTGGGCACCATCGAGTCGCGGGTGGAGCCGCCCAGAGCGTCGCCTCGCTGGCGCCCCTCCCCCTGGCGGCTGGCAGAGTCGCCCGTGGGGCCGGTCGGCGGCCTCGCAGCTCTGGGCGCTCGGGCGGGAGAGGAAGAGGAGAGCCTGGGGGTGGCGGGAGGCACCATAGAAACCCCGCGGGACGGCTCTAACTCAGTTAGCGTCACGCAGAGAGCCGTGACCGCTTCCGGGACAACGCTCCGGAGCCATGTTTCTGAAGGGGTTCTGAAGTCACTTCCGGAGCCCTCAGGGGTACTTCCGCTTACGTGGGAAGATGTCAAAGTCCCTTAAAAGGGCAACTGGGCACGGAGGCTGCCGCCAACGTGATGAGGTTAAGCTAACGTTTGTTTAGCTCTTAAAGCCCCAGGCATTGTTCTGAGTAGTTTTTTTCCCCTTTGAGACAAGGGCTCACTGTCTTGCCCTGGCAGTCCTGAAGCTCGCTCTGTAGAGCAGGCGGGCATGGAATTCCTGTGATCCGCCTGCTTCCGCCTCCCTATGTGCAGACCTTAAAGGAGTGCGCCACCACTCCCAGCAAAGGGCTAAGTCTTTTTTTTTTTTTTTTTTTTTTTTTTTTTTAACCTATGAATCCACACTCAAACCCGGGAGCCAGGTAATGAGTTTGCCTGAGGTCACTTAGGGGTCAGTGCTTGCACCGGGTACTTAATTCTGCATTCAGTTTAGAAACTCCTTGCATTTGGGTTATTCGGTGGCCAGCCCTGGAGAGAAAGACAGGCCAGATATATCCCACAAGGTGATGATAATGCCCGCACTTATCAGACAGAGGCAGGAGGTTATCAGTTCAAGGCCAGTGTGGAATATCGTATCTCAAAGCACGTAACACTCACAAGGTGATGGGGAAGTGTGAGAGGTGGTGGCAAAATGAGAGGTTCTCTTTCCCCAAACTGGAATGGTGACGTCAGGCTCTTGTTTTGGGGTGGTTTAGGAGGAGGCAATATGCGAGGTACTTTCACCCGCTTTTTCCACCCTCTGCGGTCGACTTGGCTAATTCTCAGGAATGCCAGTTCGCTCTCTGTAGCCTCTGGCGGCCGTCGGGGGAACTGGCTACTGTGCCCTCTCCAGCGAGCCTGTGCCAGGAAGAGTTAAAGAGCATCTGAGACCAAGGAACCGGCGAATCCAGTTCAGCGTGCCTGTGGCCTTGGAGGGATCAGTATTCACCTTGCCGAACCAGTTACCTCATTTCAGTCGGGTTTTCTTCTGAACCCAACTCTCAGTGAGACGTTTAATTCTCTCCTGCAACCTACAAGATACGGGAGAGAGGGTAACAAGATGGGGCTCCGCCTGCTTTCTTTTCTTTATTTTTAAAATTGTTAATAAAATAAAACCCAACTGCTGGCCGGGCAGTAGTGGCGCACCCCACCTGGTACTTGAGAGGAAGAGGCAGGTGAATCTCCGAGTTCAAAGTCAACCTGGTCTATGGAGCGAGTTCCAGGATCCAGGGCTACACAGAGAAACTCAAAACAAAAACCCAAACTGCATTTGCCAAATTGATTTATTTGAAGTCAGATCGCTACTCACAGGCACTTTTGGAGGAGCGACAGAGGCAGGGTCTCCTGTAAGCCTAAGCAGGCCTTGAACGCACTATGGACTTGATCTCTGCTCCTTCTTTCTCCACCTTCTGCGTGGATCACCACACCTGCAAGAGAATAGGACTTCTTGCAAGCTAAGCAACACGCTACCAACTGAGCGACATCTCCAGCTACTTCTGCCTCCATCTAGAGTCTTTATAGCCCAAGCTGGCGATTACTATGGTACGGGGGATGGAGCCTAGCATTTCATACAAACATGTTAGGCAGACACATCACCACCTGAGCTCTAACCTCCAGCTGCCCCACAGTGTATTTCTTTGTGGTGTGTCCCTCCCTGTCTCTGGGAAGTCTCATCCTGAAGCATTGCATCTGGTGAATCCCTGAGTTTCTTTTCCTGTTGCTGTGTTTAAACTACTCTGATAAAAGCAACTTAAAGAAGACAGGGTTTCCCACAATTCAAGGGGAGGAGAAATCAAGGCAGTGGCAGCTGGGCCCATTACAGCTGAAGCTGAGAAACAGGGCGAGAGAGTGTGGAATGCACACTGCTTCCCCGCCCTTTCTCTACTCACACAGTACAGGTTCCCCATCGGGAATGGTGCCACCCACAGTGGGCAGGTCTTCCCATCTCAGTAAACTCAGGCAGGGTAATCCTCCTGAGGTACGCGCAGCAGCTCATCGACCAGGTGATTGGAAATCAAGTGAAGTTCACAGAGCTAGCGGGCACAGTGTCCTGAGACCTAAAATAGTGCTGAGGTCCAGAAGGTCCAGAAGGGGTTCAGAGCGTAGTGCCTCAAAGCACGGCGCCTGCCCACACTGAAGGGATCTCAGAATCAGGACAGAGCACAAGCAGACACTAAATCTTCAGCCCCAAAGAGATTTTATTTTCCTAGGAGGGGACAAGCAGGGGGTCTGACTGCCTCTGGATCAGGCAAAGTGAGCCGCAGGTGTCTCTGTGGGAGTGGTTTGTTTGTAAGGAGACAAAGGGGGAAGCCTGAATTAGGATGATTTGGTAAATCCTAATTGAACATGTTAGCTAGTGTAGCCAAATGTTGAATTTTGATTGCTGGACCTTGGTGATCAGCCTCAGGAATGTATTCGAATGGTTTAGCAAAGGAAAGGGAATCGGAGAAGGAAGACCTGCTGCCGTCCTGATTGCCATGCCTGGGCTTGTCAGAAAGCCCTTCACACACTGCATGTGGATCTGCACCACACCAGGGGAACCTACTCCCCTTTCCCTTCGGCCCTTTCTCCTCCGTCTCCCCTCCAGGTAGGCCATAGAAACTAGAATTCTTGGGCTTGAGAGATGGCTCAGTGGTTAAGAGCACTGACCCCTCTTCCACAGATCCTGAGTTCAATTCCCAGCAACCACATGGTGGCTCACAACCACTTGGGAGGCAGAGGTAGGCAGAACTCTTGAGTTAGAGGCCAGCCTACACAGCAAGTTCCAGGACAACCAAGGCTACATAGACCTTGTCTCAAACAAAACACCATCTTTAAAAAATGATTACATGTTTATTTACATGTGGAGGACAGAGAGCGACTTCAGGGGTGGCTCCTTCCACCTTCCCTTGCTTTCAGACTCGGGTTCTTGCCTTTACTCCTCCCGGCCATCCTGTGGCTCCCCACCAGCTTCTATGTGGTGCTGCTGGCTATCAAACCTAGGGCTTTGTGCGTGCTTGACAAGTCCTCTGTCTGAGGAGCTACACTCCCAGTCTGGCATTTCATTATCCTGATGAAAGAAAGCTGCAAACAGTGGCAAGTGTAGGGTGAGACCTGCCCTTGCTCTCCCCTTCCCCAAAGCACAGAGGTAACTGCACAACACCTGTCCTCACCTTCCTCCCTCGCCAGAGCCACACACTAGCACTTTATCTCTCTGCCACCTCTAAGGACAAGGATTCCAAGGACAGCAGGAAAGACTTGGAAAACCTCCAAGGACCTCCTTGCCTCTCCGTAACAGTCACAGCCACTGGAGCGGAGGGGATGTGAGTTTTGCCACAGATGTACACAGTCTTAGAGGTGACAGAGTCATTGGCCTCCTCTAAGTATCCAGAGCCTTTGGACCTTTTCTTCTCTTCCCCCTCCCCGCAACCTTCTGAAATAGGGTTTCTCTGTGTAGCTCTGGCTACACTGGGACTCACTCTGTAGACCAGGCTGGGCTCAAGCTTCGAGATCCACCTGCCTCTGCCTCCCAAGTGCTAGGATTAAAGGCATGTGCCACCAATGCCCTGCTGCTCCGGGATCTTTTGAAAAAAATATATCCAGGATGAGAAATGTTTTTTGTTGTTGTTTAGGGTTTTGTTTGTTTGTTTGTTTTTGTTTTTCTAGCCAGGGTTTCTCTGTATAGCCTTGGCTGTCCTGGAACTCACTTTGTAGACCAGGCTGGCCTTGAACTCAGAAATCTGCCTGCCTCTGCCTCCCGAGTGCTGGGATCAAAGGCGTGCGCCACCACGCCTAGCTGAGAAATGTATTTATTTATTTAAAAGATTTATTTATTTATATGTAAGTACACTGTAGCTGTCTTCAGACACTCCAGAAGAGGGAGTCAGATCTCGTTACGGATGGTTGTGAGCCACCATGTGGTTGCTGGGATTTGAACTCCAGACCTTCAGAAGAGCAATCGGGTGCTCTTACCCACTGAGCCATCTCTCCAGCCCGAGAAATGTATTTATAGGATGAAGTGAAACTCAAGTTTTTTTGGAATGTAAAGTTTATAAAAAAAATTTAGGGAGATCTTAAAAAAAATAAATCGAGACCAGCATGGTCTACATAAAGAGTTCCAGGTCAGCCAGGACTCTAGTGGAAGTGCCTTTCCTGTCTTCTCTTCCCAATCCCAACCAAGATACCTAACTCCAGGCTCAGCACTCAGAGGGAGGCAGATCTCTGTGAGTTCCAGGCCAGTCAAGGCTACATAGTGAGCCTTGTCTCTAAATAAATAAATGTTAAAAAAAAAAAAGGATAGGGAGGAGAAGAAGGAGAGGGAGAAGGAGAAGGGCAAGAGGGAAAAGTGGGAGGAGGAGAAGAAAGGCGGCGGTTAAAGAGATGGCTTATGAGTTAAGATCATCTACTGCCCTTCCTCTTGGCACCCATGTCAGATGGCCAACGATCACCTGTAGCTGCAGCTCTAGGGGATATGACATTTCCTCACTCTCACCTGTACAAGTACACGCACATGCGCATACACACACACACACACACACACACACACACACACACACACACACACGCGCGCGCGCGCGCGCATCATTAAAAATATACCAGGCGGTGGTAGTGCACACCTTTACTCCCAAGGCAGGCAGATCTCTGAGTTGAAGATCAGCCTGGTCTATAGAGTAAGTTCCAGGACAGTCAAGGCTACACACAGAAAACTTGTCTCACAAAAACTACTACTACTAAACAAATCTTTAAAAATAAAAATGGAAACAATAAAAAAAATAATTTTTAAGCACAAACTTATATAGTTATTTAGAATGAGAAACAAGTTCCTATAAATATAAGCTTTGGAGGTGGACATGGCAGTGCATATGGTGGCTTCAGCACTTCAGAGGCTGTGACAGGAGTCTCACTATGGGTCTGAGGGTAGCCTGAGTTACTGGGTGATTTCCAGGACAGCTTGGACTACAGAGTGAAATCTTGTCTCAAACCAGCCAACAAGACACGAAAACAAGCCAAACCCCAGGCTAACCTACCACTGTGGGGGGTTGTGGTTGTTGTTCAGGGTAGGATCTATGTAGCTAGTCTACTTCTCTGACTCATGGTCTTTCTGCCTCAGTCTCCTAAGTTCTGGGGTTACAGGTCAACGGCGCCTACTCTGTTATGATCATTTATTCAGAACAAGAGTTCTTCTCTACCTCCCGCCGTGCTGCTAACTCCAGCCTTGTGCATTTTTGTGTTGCATGCTTGTCCTGTAGCATGCTTTCATTGCATCTCCTGGGAGAGAAAGGTCAATCAGTCTTTGTGGACAGTTGATCAAAACATGTTTTGGGTTGGTAGCTCAGTCACGAGGGTACTGGTTGCCAAGGCTGCCAACCTGATTCCTTGCCTGGGTCCTATATGATGGAAGGAGAGACCTGACCTACCTTCCTTCCTTCCTTTGTCCCTTCCTTCCTTCCTCCCTTCAAGTTGTCCTCTGACCTATAGATGGCACTCCAGTACCGACCCCCCATAATAATAAATCTATTATAAGTGGCCTTCCCCTTATCCCATGGAGCACTTTAAGCTGCCTGTCGCTGCAGGCCCGGGATCTGGGTTATGTAAGAGCCCTGTCTTGGCTTCCTACAGCGCTCCTAGGCCCCTCTCCCAGCACAGGCTGCAGTGAATGAAAACAAGCAACTGGTCCAAATCTGATTCACACCCATGACTTTCTCCTCAATCTCTTAGACCTGAGCCCATAATCCTTTCAGGCCTAGGAACTGCATACAGCCTTGGAGAAGGGCTGAGCAAACTGTGCACTCTTCAGATCAACCCAGCCCAGAAATCCAGCCCACTTTGATGTGGGGAAGTCCTCCCCCTAGTGTGGCTCATGCTAATTTACACGGCCATGCTGGTGGGCTGTCGTGATTTGTGCCTGGCTAAGGGAGATCCAACCGCTTTGAGTAACAGTTTGCTCACCTGGAGCATGGAGACTGTAACAGGCATTTCAGAAAACATTATGGATAACCAAGCCTGATGGCCAGATCTGTCCCTCCAGCTACTCAAGAGATCCTGCCAGGACTAGAGTGGGTTTTTTTTTTTGTTTTTGTTTTTGTTTTTGTTTTTCGAGACAGGGTTTCTCTGTATAGCCCTGGCTGTCCTGGAACTCACTCTGTAGACCAGGCTGGCCTCGAACTCAGAAATCCGCCTGCCTCTGCCTCCCGAGTGCTGGGATTAAAGGCGTGCGCCACCACCGCCCGGCTAGAGTGGGTTTAAGGCCAGCCTGGTGGCATAGTTAGGTCTCATCTCTAAATAAAAAACATACACAATAACGCTGGGGGTGTCACTTAGTGCTAGGGCCCTGCCTAGTAAGTCTGAAGCCCTAGGTTCCTTCCCCAGTATTGCTGGATGACCCTGCCAGAAATCACTGTCCGAAGTGCTGAGTTCGAGGATCACCATCTGACCTTGCTTACAAAGGCCGGAGACTAGAAACAACCCAAGTGGGCTGGTGAGATGGTGCAGCAGGAAGAGGCCCTTGCTGCCAAGCCAGCACTTGGGAGACAGAGGCAGGTAGGTTTCTGTGAGTTTCAGGCCAGCCTGGTCTACAGAGCTAGTTCTAGGACTACCAAGGCTACACAGAGAAACCCTGTCTCAAAAAACCAAAACCACCACCACCAGCAGTAGCAACAACAAAAAGATCCAGGGTAGATGTGGGTCAGTGTTCAGGATATATTGTTTTTATGTATTTGTGTATTGTTTGTTTGGGTTTCAGGCAACCCAGACTGGTCTAGAACCTGCTATGTACCTATGACAGATCTGATCGTCCTATCGATACCTCCTGAGTTCTGGGATTGCAGGCGTATGTGTCACCGCACCAGATTAAGAAGGAATGGAACCCCGGTGCAGCATAGCACGTGTGCTTGTTCTTTCTAGTGTGGCTGTTAAATGTTCCTGGGAAGGAAGCAGGAGATGGTATGGGCTTCTGGAGGCCTGGCGGCCGAGGCGAGCCTTGTTTCTCCTTTTAAGCTGAGTGTGGTAGTTTGAATGAGAACAGATCCTATAGGCTCACATATCTGAATGCTTGGTCCCAAGTTGGTGGAACTGTTTGGGAAGGATTAGGAGGTCTGCGACGTGTGGAAATGTTAAGGGTTCTTTGGGAAGTCAGTTGTGTTGGATAGTGTTTTGCTGGGACAAACATGTGAAGGAACGATTAGCTGAAGCAGACACAGGTGAAGGCTAAGCCAGATTTGTAAAGGAACATTTTGCTGAAGCAGAGACGGGAGAAAGGATGTTCTGCTAAAGCAAGCACGTGAAAGGACACGTGGTAGGGGCTGGAGAGATGGCTCAGTGGTTAAGAATACTGTCTGGCCGGGCGGTGGTGGCGCACGCCTTTAATCCCAGCACTTGGGAGGCAGAGGCAGGTGGATTTCTGAGTTCGAGGCCAGCCTGGTCTACAAAGTGAGTTCCAGGACAGCCAGGGCTATACAGAGAAACCCTGTCTCGAAAAACAAAAACAGAAAAAAACAAAACAAAGAACACTGTCTGTTATTCCAGAGGTCCTGCGTTCAATTCCCAGCAACCACATGATGGCTCACAACCATCTGTAGTGGGAGCTGATGCCCTCTTCTGGTGTTTGTGAGGACAACTACAGTGTACTCATGTGCATAACATAAATAAATAAATCTTTTTTTAAAAATAGGTTTTGAAAATATTAAAGTTACAGGTGTGGCTTTGTGGGAGGAGTTGTGTCACAAGATATGAGGGTGTGGGCTTTGGGTTTCAAAAGCCCGGGCCAGGCCCAGTGTCTCTGTCTGCCTGCAGATCACCATGTAGCGGTCTCAGCTACTTCTCCAGCACCACACTGTCTGCTTCCCACCATGACAATCATGGGCTAGTCCTCTGCAACTGTAAGCCCCCAATCAAATGCTTTCCTTTCTAAGCCTTGGTCATGGTATCCCTTCACCGAAACAGAACAAGAGAAACTGTGGGAGGCATTTTTTTAATCTTTGTAAAACTGAAGCTGGGCATGGTGGCACATGCCTTTAATCCCAGCACTGGGGAGGCAGAGGCAGGTGGATTTCTGAGTTCGAGGCCAGCCTGGTCTACAAAGTGAGTTCCAGGACAGCCAGGGCTATACAGAGAAACCCTGTCTCGGAAAAAACAAAAAAAAACAAAAAAAAACCAACAAAACAAAACAAAACAAAACAAAACAAAACAAAACAAAACAAAAAACGATGTGTGTTACATGGAGGCTGGGAGAGGGTGTTTCCCCTGAGCTGGGGTTACACGTGGTTGTGAATCACCTAATGTGGATATTGGAAATGGAACTCTGGTCCTTTGCAAAGACAGCAACCTCGTTTAACTGCTGAGTCATCTCTTCAACCCCATGAAGTATTTTCAAATCCCATACATGACTTTATTTGTTTTTGGGTTTTGTCTGTTTTGAGGTCAATGCTCCGCTATTTACAAGCCCGGTTTTTGTTTCCTGCTAGGTTATTCTCTTAGTGGCCACGAGGGGGCAGCAAACACTCTCTCCTGATTTTTTTACACGTGGCGGCAGCATTGGCCCTTTAAAAGGTGGTGGCTGAGCACTGTGGCAGGACAGCAGACTTCAGTGTTGACCTGGGGCCTGGGCTGGGGTGCAGAGGGATGGAGCCCAGGCCCCAGGTCTGATCTCTAACAACATTAAAAAAAAAATGGCCCGGAATTTGGGGCTTGCAAGGAGAAGCTGCCACTGTGAACTTCACCCCTGACCCCTAATTTGTAGAATTGCTTCACTAATATATAATTTACATGCTGTACAGCTTGCCCAATTAATATACAGAACGTTCTTTTTAAATATGGCAGCATTAAGTTTAAAATAGTATACCTTTAAACATTTGTTTGTTTGTTTGAAACAAAGTCTTACTGTGTAGCACAGGCTAGACTGGAATTGACTTTGTAGCCCAGGTTGGTCCCAAACTCGTGGCACTTGTATTACTCAGAGTCCTCTAGAGGAACAGAACCAAGAGAATGAAGCTGGGCTGTGGTGGCACTCACCTTTAATCCCAGCACTCCCAGCACGGGGGTCAGGGGAGGCAGAGGCAGGCAGACCTCTGTGAGTTCAAGGCCAGTCTGGTCTATAGAACGAGTTTCAAGACAGCCAGGGCTACACACTGAGGCCTTGTCTAGGAACACTGCCCCCCTAAAAAAATCTAATAGCATGAATATTTAAATGGGATTTATCGGATTGGTTTACACGACAGGTTAGATGAGATTTTTCAGGGAGTAGACACAGGTATGTATGTAGCCCAACAATGGGCGTCTGTATGCAGCCGAGCCCGAGAAGCCATTGTGGCTCCACAAGGCTGGGTGCCACAGCCGTCCCAGAGAACTGGAGGATTCCTGGAGAGCTGCTGATCTTCAGTCCACTTCAGAAGCCTGAAGAAGCTGATGTCAGCCAAGAAATGCAGCAGTGGCGGCCACAGCCACATAGCAAGTGACTCGCCATGGAGACACCAAAGCAGTGAAAAAGGGTAAAGCCACCTCCCTCCGACCTCATTTACCAGGACCAGCACTGAAAGGGGTGGCCATGTTTAGGGCCGGTCTTCCTGCTGTTAAATAACAGGGTCAAGAAGGTCTCACACAGGTGTGCCTGGCCGGCTTACTTCAATGTTGACTCCAGATCCAGCCAAACTGACAATCAGGATTAACAGTGCCAGCTGTCCCCCTGTCTCAGCCTCCAGTGTGCTGGCACCAGCCACGAAAGCCCTCAGAGCTAGCTTTCAAAGCTTTCATTCTATCATTTAAAGTGCCCAATCCAGGGGCACTATTTACAGCTACAGTGTGGACAGCCATCCCTGTCATCTATATCCAAGCAGACGCTGAAGCCTGACTCCCCACTTTCCCCTCCCCCCCCCCCACCTCGCCAGGGCCCTGGGAATGTCTAATCCACTTCCTGTCTCCATGAATCGCCTATTGTAAACACGTTCCACTGGGACTCGTTCTGTGGGAGCCCTTTTCCGTCGTCTTCCTGCTTTAGCTGGCTGTGTTTTCAAGGGTTCTCCATGTGACAGCAGATACCAGCGCTAGGTACCTTTTCACGGCTGAATAATGTTCTACTGTATGGATAAGTCTTGTGTCTCTGTCTTCCTTTGTTGACAGAGGAGGGAATGTTTCAGTCTTCTGCCCCTTGTGAATAGCATTGCTGTGACCACTGTTGAACTCCCGTGGTGGTTCATGTCTGTAATAGTAGCACCTGAGAGGCTAAGGCAGGAGGGTCAGGAGTTCAAGGCCAACCGTAGATCCATAAAGGTGAGCCAGATATGGCAGAACACACCTTTAATTTCAGCACTTTGGAGACAGAGGCAGGAGGTTCTCTGTGAGTTCAAGACCATCCTGATCTACTGAGGACCAGGACAGCCTGGACTATGTAAAGAGACTTTGTGTCAAAACAAACAAATAAATGTTCCATGTGAGTCTGGCCTCCAGGAGACCCTGTCTCAAAAGCAAACCAACAAACAACAACAACAAAACCAAAGCAAAACAGGTGTCATCCTCTACCAGGAAATGCACTGAGACCCTCTCTAATGGTGAGGCCTCTTCCTCTTGGTTGGCTAAGGGCACAGGGTGAAGGGGACGGAGTGACCAGAAGATTCTAGAATTCTGCAGGGACAAGGGCAGGACAGTGGAACTTTAGCCTGTGAGATTTTAGTAGAGCAGGGACGGGTGACAGAGGGGAAACTGAGACCCTAAGATCCCCTGGATGCTGAGCCGGCAGGTGGCCACACCCACTCCCTCCCTTTGCAGCTGGGAAGAGAGAGGGTTGTATTGCCACACATCCAGGGGAAACTACCAGCAATCCCTCCACCCTCTCAGCAATTGATGAGCATTTGACAGTAATATTCTACTGATACAGGGACAGGCCTGTGGCCAGTCAGCCAAGGCCAGCCTATTAGCCAGGAACCACAGTACAATCTCCTACTAAGTGCCAGCCTTGGAAAGGCAAACCTACTGTGTGTGTGTGTATGTGTGTGTGTGTGTGTGTGTGACAGCTCTGTGAAGTAGAAAAAAATTTTAAAAGATTTATTTATTTATTTAATGTATGTGAGTACATTGTTACTGTCTTCAGACACATCAGAAGAGGGCATTGGATCCCATTACGGGTGGTTGTGAGCCACCATGTGGTTGCCGGGAATTGAACTCAGGATTTCTGGAAGAGCAGTCAGTGCTCTTAATCTCTGAGCCATCTCTCCAGCCCCTGAAGTGGAAATCCTACAGATACCTTCCAGCTGAGACATCTGTCCCTCCTGGTCTGCTGGGCAAAGCCATCAAGAAGCAGAGTCAGAGCTTTGATCCCAGCACTCTGGAGGCAAAGGCAGGTGGATTTGTGTGAGATCGAGGCTAGCCTGGTTTACAGAGTGAGCTCCAGAACAGTCAGGGCGACACAGAGAAACCCTGTTTTAGAGAGAAAAAAAATTTTTTTAAGCCTTTAAAACTGGTATTTTGGAGCCCCATTCCTGTGTCCCACTGCGAAAAATGAGAACAGATCTCTGAGGTGGATACTTCCCCGAGAGCTGGACCTATTTACTTTAGGCTCCCTGGGCGTCCTACAGACTTTGATTCATTCATTCACTCATTCTGTCTGTCTGTCAGGTTTGGGACATGGGTGAAGGGGCACTGCCTTGTCCCTCTCCTGCTGCTCAGGATGGAAGCTCTTTCTAGATTGCCATCTTCATTCCTGAAGGCGAAGGTGGCTGGCCATGGGGAAGCAATTGGCCCCTCTCTACTCCCCCTGCTGTGTGGTCCTGATACAGCCATCTACACATCTGAGCTTCAGTTTCCGTATTCACTCAGTGAGTATAATGGCAGTCTCTGAGAGGGCAGGTGAGGGTCAACTGAAGCAATCGGCAGCGTGTGGCAGACGGGATCCCCTGAGAAGCCAGCTCTTTTCTCTCAAAAAGCGGGGTGAAGCTGGACATGGTGGCTCATACCCATAATCCCAGAACTTGGGAGGCAGAGGCAGGAGAATTACAGAGTTTGAGGCCAGCCTGGTCTACAAATTCCAGGACAGCCAGGGCTAAACAGAGAAACCCTGTCTCAAAAAACTAAATACAACCACCACAAAAACCGAGGGGAGTGTGGAACAGGGCCTTTTCTTGTGGGGAAAAAAAATGCTTGTGAGGGAAGAGGCAGGAGGGAGTCAGCCGGCGTGACAAGGTGCCAAGCAAAGGCAACTCTCAGATGGAAGGGGAAGGGGTTTGGGACTCACTTGAGGCGGGTGTGTGTGTGTGTGCCTTCTATCATGGTGGCTGGAGTCGCGCTTTGGGAACATGAAGTAGGTGGTCACACTGGAATCAGGAAACAGAGATGAATGCTGGAGCCCAGCTGGCTCCCCTTCTGCCCTTCTCCCCTTCTCCCCTTCTCCCCTTCTCTATGAATTAGGAACCCTAGTCCATGAGCTGGGACTGCCACGCTAGAGACGAAGAGTATTGAAAGCCCATGATGGAAATTACGCTTTAAGCTGACAGAGGCAAATGCCTTCGCTTATCTTGATCCATCATTTGTGAGCGGCGATGGTTTTGGTGACTCCATATATGAAACTTTCAACCAGTTTGGGAGGAAATAAGTAAAATGATTATTTTGTTGGTTGGCTGCTCTTAGCATCTCTGGATAAATTGATAAAGGATAGGAATGAGCTCTGTGATAACTCCCTCAGGCACTTCCAGAAGTGTATCTCCTGGGCGACTCTAAGATGCGTCAAGTTGCTGAAGACTGTGTATCTCCCGATAAGGGCAGCTGTGATGGGGAATATTGATTGTCAGCTTGATTGGATCTGGGGTCCACTTAGACACTTGCCTCTGGGTGGTCCTGTGAGTGTGTTTCCAGAAAAGATGGATGGAGAGAGAAGCCCTTCAGAGTGGGTGAGAGCTTCTAGCAGCCCTAGGAGGAAGCATCCTGGCTACCATTGCCAGTCCCCGTCCAGCACTGCTTCTTTTTATTTATTTATTTATTTATTTATTTATTATATGTAAGTACACTGTAGCTGTCTTCAGACACACCAGAAGAGGGAGTCAGATCTCATTACGGATGGTTGTGAGCCACCATGTGGTTGCTGGGATTTGAACTCTGGACCTTCGGAAGAGCAGTCGGGTGCTCTTACCCACTGAGCCATCTCACCAGCCCCCAGCACTGCTTCTTGCTGCTGTATCTGTCTTGTAGAGACTGCAACCCAGCTTCTTGGGATTTTGAACTTGGGTCTCTCCTGGGGTCCTCCAGGCCTTCAGTACCAGGTCGGGACTGTGGGCTGAGCAGTTGTAAGGCTCTCTGGCTCTCTATCCTGCAGACAGCCATTGTTGGACCACCCAGCACCTAACCTATAAACAAATCTGACAATCCCCCTGTTTTGATGATTCTCTTCCACTGGAGACTATGACTAACATGGCACCTGTGGGCTTTGTGTGGGCACAGACAGACCCCAGCCCCAGGAACAGCTCTCAATAGGAAGAAAGCTTACAGGTGACCTTGAATGCTGGAAATGAACCAGAGACCCTGGCTGGGGGACGCTCCCTGTGACAAGGGTTATGCTGGGTCTCTGCTTGTCACGTGAGGGAGGCAGGTGACCACCTGTCTCCTCCTGATTCAGAGAGGCACCTTGCCATTCTAGAGTTTGCCGAGGGCCGGGGTGGGCATGTGGGTCAGGCTGTAATCTAGATCTGTCTCTGATTGCAACCACGTATCTGCTTTCTTGTTCAGCTGTGATGGGTCCAAGGGATAGAGGACTGCATTGTCCAAAGGGATTGGGTGGCCTGGCCCTGAGAGGAGTAGCCAGGCTCAGGGCTAAGGCTGCAATCCCAGAGGAGCAATACCTCTTACCCTTCAGTCTTTCTTCCTCCTTTCCTTCTCTTGTTCTCTCTCTCTCTGTCTGTCTCTCTTTCTCTCTGTCTCTCTCTCTGTGTGTGTGTGTGTGTGTGTGTGTGTGTGTGTGAAGGTCAGAGGTTAATCTCAGGTGCCATCCACGTTGGATTTTTTGTTTGTTTGTTTGTTTAGTTTTGTTTGAGACAAGGTCTCATTATGTAACCCTGGCTGGCCTGCACCTTGCTGTGTAGACCACAGAGATCCACTTGCTTCTGTCACCTGAGTGCTGAGATTGAAGCTGTGCGACACACCTTGACATTGTTGTTTTGAGACAGGGTCTCTCACTGGGATTTAGGACTTGCTGAGCAGGCTGGCTGTCTGACCAGCAAGCCCAGTGACCTTCCTGTCTCTGCCTCCCTAGTGCTGGGATTTGGAGCATAGACCCCCACTTAGGTGCTGGGGATCAAACTCAGGGCCTCATTCTTTTGCAAATACTTTTTTGACTAAGCCATCTTCTCAGCCTTCTCTTTGTTTCCGGTTTGTTTTGGTTTGTTTTTGTTTTTTTTAGACAAAGTGTCACTATGTAGCTCACACTGGCTGCAAACTCACAGGCGCCCTGCTCAGGATTACAGCATGCCACTACACCCTGCCTACCTTTGAATCCGGCTCTGCCTGGCGAGGAACTCAATCTGGCTGAGGAGGCCTTCCAAAGGGAGGGATCAGCATGTACAGAGAAGAGCCTGAACCCAAGAGATGAGGAAGTGGCCAAGGAGCTGGGGTAACACGAGGCTACAGGGAAAACAGGCCTGATGACACGTCCCTTGTCAGCCACAGGCGATGGCGGATTTTGTCCTGAGTACAAGAAGCAGCCACTGGAAGGCTTAAAGTAGCAGGATGTGGTGCTGCCTGCTATTCACAGTCTACAAGGATGCCAAGGGTGGTTGGAGGAGCGTGGGCAGGGCTGGAGGAGCGTGGGCGGGGCTGGAGAAGGGGAACAGTGTGTGGCTGGGGTCCTATACCCTTCCTTCAACTCTTCAACTCCCCCCACCCCGTTCCCCTGTTCCCCTTCCCTGCTTTCTCTCTCCCTCAAGGCCAGCCCCGATGATTCCAGTAAGGTAGGATGACCCAGAGCCTTGCAGGTCCTCAGGTCGGAAAGACCGCAGAGCCTGTAAATGAGATAAAGGAAAGGCAATCCTTGGGCCTGTGGGGCAAGCCTCTGGATGTGTTTGCCTTGAGTCTGCTCCAGTAACTGTAGTAAGACACCGGAGACAGGGTGATTTATAAAGAACAGAGGTTTATTCAGTTCATGGTTCTGGAGACTTGGAGGACAGAATGTGGTGGTTAGCATCCATTTGAAGAGATCTAGAATCTGACAGGAACAAATCTCTGGGCCTGAGAGGGTTTTTACAGGGTTAATTAAAGGCAGGCACCACCATTCCACAGGCAGAAGTCACCCTCTGATTCCTGCCTGTGGGTGTCATGTGACCAGCTGCCATGCCACCTCTGCTATGACAGACCGTATGTACCCTTGAACCACAAGTCTTTCTTCCTTCAGTTGGTTTTGTCAGGTATTTGGTGACGGCAACAGAAAGGTAACTTTTAGAAAGGTCCTTACATCCAGCTAGGCCCTCAGTACCACACACTAATGTGCTCAGATGGAGCAACTGTGTGAGGTCATGTCTCTCCTTTTCCCCCTCCCCCTCCCCTCCCCCTCCCCTCCCCCTCCCTCCCCCTCCCCTCCCCTCCCCCTCCCTCCCCCTCCCCTCCCCTCCCCCTCCTCTCCCCCTCCCCCTCCCCCTCTTCTCCCTCCCCTTCTTTCTTTTTTTTTTTTCTTTTGTTTTGTTTTTTGTTTTGTTTTTTGAAACAATGTTTCTCTGTGTAGCCCTGGCTCTCCTGGAACTCACTCTGTAGACCAGGCTGGCCTCGAACTCAGAGATCTGACAGCCTCTGCCTCCCCAGTGCTAGAATTAAAGACATGTGCTACCAACCACCTGGCCCTTCTCTCTTTTTTTCTTCCTGACAGGGTTTCTCTGTAGAGCCCTGGCTGTCCTGGAACTCACTCTGTAGACCAGGCTGGCCTCGAACTCAGAAATCTGCCTGCTTCTGCCTCCCAAGTGCTGGGATTAAAGGCGTGCGCCACCACACCTGGCCCCCTTCTATTCTTATAAGCCACAGATGCCACTCTGTGAGGTCGCACTTTCAAGCCAGCCTCACTGCCTGCTAACCCCAGCATCCGTAGAGTCAATTGCCTGCATAGGACCTGTCTAGGGGCTTGCTCAAACCACAGCAGAGACCCATGACAGAGAGCTGGCTGACTTCTCAGGCTGGCTGAGCCTGGGAATCTTTTCTCACATCAAATAGCTGCTCAGCCTGCACAGGGGTTGGTCCCAAGTTTAGCCCTCACACACTTCCTCCCCGGAAACCTCCACATCCACCCTAAGAGGACCGACCTACAGTTTCTGCTTTCCCCATGAACAAACTGAGGCCCAGAGAGACTGAGTGATTTGCCCAAGGTCACACAGTGGTGGAAGGCTTCCTAGGTCCTGAGGTTAACTTTCCTGAAGGAAAACCATGGGAGTGAAGGACTTTACCATAGGCATGGGGGCTGTCACACACAGGACCTAAGCCCTGGTGCTGCTGAAGGGGCCTGGCCTGCTGGCATGAGCCATTGGTCTCCCGCACCCCTGGGCAGGTGTGTTGGCTGTCACAGTGTCAGCCTCTGGCATCTTTCTTCTTCCCCATGCTGAGCCCGTGAGGACAGGCACTGACTCTTTAAGGAGTGCCATCCTCCTGGTTGGGTAGAATGTCGCTAGGCGCATGTTCATGGTAGATTCACCCTCATTACCTTGCTGAACACAGGGCCTTCTCCTCTCAGGGGAACCTCATGAGGAACCCCCCATACCAGACAAGGTAGACTTCCATCCCCCTATCTTCCCCCAAGGTCTGGGGCTGCAGGATTGTGCCACCTGGAGTCTAGTTTGTGCAGTGCTGGAGAAGGGAACCTGGGCTTCATAGATGCTAGCAAGCATCCCAACCAATGAAGCTATACCCGTAGCCTGACATTTCTTTCTTGAGGCAGAGTCTAAGTATGAAGTTCAGCTTGGCCTCGAACTCGTGACAATTCCCCTGCCTGCACATCCTGAGTGCTGGGATTGCAGGTGTATTGCCACACTTGACAGTGATGCCTAATCTTGTTTGTTTGTTTGTTTGTTTGTTTGAGACAGGGTTTCACTGTGTAGCCCTGGCTGTCCCCGAACTCACTCTGTAGACCAGGCTGGTCTTGAAGTCAAGGAGATCCACCTGCCTCTATGTCTCCCAAACGCTGGGATTAAAGGTGTGCATCGTTATGCCTAGCCTTGGCAGTCTACTTAACTGGACTGAGAACTGTGTCGGATGAGTAAAGTGTACTGCCGGGTGTGTCCGTGGAGAGCATGCAGATGAGTTAGATCCTGAGGACTCAGCCTTGATCAGAGGGTTAGTGCCCTGACAGATTCATGGTTTATCAGCATTACTGGGCAAAGGAAGGGCTGATCCTGCTTTGAGAAAGTGGCTTACTGAGAGTATGGCCTGGGGGGGGGGGAGATGGGGGAAGAGCTAGTTTGAGCCCCTTCCTGTATTCTGATTTTATTTTCTTCCCATCTCTAGATGGTAAGAGCCTTCCCCCCCCCCCCCGTATGCCCTGCTCATGCGGTGATGTCTTGCCCAAGTTCAAGGAACCAGGCAACCGTGAGCTGAACCCTCTGAACCTTGAGCTCAAAACAACATTCTCTCCTTGCATTAGTTACTATCTCATTGCTATGATAAAATGTCCTGAAAAGGGGGCTGGAGAGATGGCTCAGCACTGACTGCTCTTCCAGGTCCTGAGTTCAATTCCCAGCAACCACATGGTGGCTTTCAACCATCTGTAATGGGATCTGAGGCTCTCTTCTGGTGTGTCTGAAGACAGTGATAATGTACTCATAGATAAAATAAATAACATCTTTTTTTTTTTTTAAATACACTGAGAAAAAACAACTTGAGGAAGGAAGGGTATATTTGGGCTACCAGTTCGAGGCTACAGTCCAATATGGTGGGGAAGGAAGGCCTGGTGACAAGTGCTCACACGGCTGGTCACACTGCATGTGTAGTCAGGAAGCAGAGATCCAACTGCTGGCGCTCAGCTCAGTTCTGCTTCCTATGCAGCTCAGGGCCCAAGCCCAGGGGATGGTGCTGGCCAGTTTTAGGGTGAGTCTTCCCCTTTCTGTTAACCTCATTAGTCAACATATGGACGGTTCTAGATCAGTGGCTCACAGCCTTCCTGATGCTGCTACTCTTTGATACAGATTCTCATGTTCCCCCAACTATAAACTTATTTCATTGCGATTTTATAACTGTACTGTGCTCCTGTTATGAATCGTAATGTGTCTATGTGATATGTAGGATATCTTAAAGGGGTCGAGACCCACAGGTTGAGAACCACCGTTCTAGATGCCATCAAGCCAACAGACAATCTTAACCATCAGACCCTATTAAGCTGTTCTTGAAGGTATTTTGGACACAGCAACCCCAAAAGTAACTAATATATTCTTATAATTAAAGTTTAACTGGGCTTTGTGGTGCATACCTTTAATCCCAGCACTCAGGAGGGAGAGGCAGGTAGATCTCTGTGAGTTCCAGGCCAGCTTGGTCTACAAAGCAAGTCCCAGGACAGCCAAGATTTACACAAAGAAACCCTATCTCGAGAAAACAACAAACAAACAAATGATACATAGTCTTTCTGTGTATCTCCTGTTGGTCATGGAGGCTGGCCAAGAACTCAGAGTGAACCTCAGGCCTCAGCCTCCAGAGTGTTAAGGTTTTAGCCGTGAAGCCTCCACAGTCCCTCAAAGTGCTCCATTGCACAGATGAAGAAACTAAGAGTCTACATGTCCTGCCCCAGTCATTGCAGATGACAGAGCTGGGGCTTGACATCTGCCCTCCTGATGCTGGAAGCTTCCCGTTCCCCTCCCCCACCAGCTTCCTCTGTCTCTCTGTCTTGTCTCTCTAAAAGAAGACACTGCTCTAGAGTGGACTGGGAGGGTGCAGGCTGGTATCGCGAAGGTGTGGATCTGTTTGTTTTCTAGGAGGAGAGGAAAGGAGAAGAGATAGGCAGCGAATCTCCGGTGTCTCAGGACCAAAGTCCCCCAACAGCCAGTGGCCTGTGGGCAAGAGGTACTGGGAATGGAAGGACCGAGTGCCCCATTAGGCTCAGCAGGCAGGATCCCCTGGGCCTCTAACCCCCAAATGGTTCAAATTATTTAATTAAACAACAATTTGACTGTATGTGTGTGGCTGCCTGCATATATGCCTATGAACTACATGTGTGCCTGGTACCTGCAGGAGCCAGAAGAGAGCATTGGGTCCCTTGGAAGTGCAGTGACAGATGGTTGAGAGCATCCACGTGGACAGAGGGAGCTGAACCTGGGTCCCCATGGCCAGCTCGTGAGAGCAGCTCAGTCAGAGCCACCTCAGACGCACACAGACCTGATTCTGTTCTGTCTCATCCACTAGCCACTGTGCCCCGGGCTAGGAGGAAATACCTCCACAGACAGGTGTATAAGGGTTCATTCGCCCAGGGGCTCAGGAGCCAGAGGCAGGAGAATCAAGAGCTCCAAGCCAACCTAGGCTACATAGTGAGACCCCGCACCAGGCTAGGGTCCTTGTGCTGTGTCATTTCAACAACTCAAAAACAGGAGCTGGGGGGTGGCTCAGATGAGGAAACATTTTCTGTACAAGCGTGAAGGCAGGAGTTCGGGTCCTGGAACCCACAAAAAGTTAGTGGGATCCTGGAACCCACGGAAAGTCCAGTGAGCTGGTGACCTGCCTGTGAGCCCAACCTGCCTCAACAAATAAGGTAGAGAATGATCCAGGAAGATGTCCGAGGTCAGGCTTGAGCTTCTGCATCTACACACATCCGCTACACTACATATATGTGTGCCCACACACAGGCGAACTTGCGTACACATTGACACTGACACCGCCACACCTACTTGTGGAAAAATAACCCCCTAAAACCTCTCAAAACCAAACCCACTCAGTACACAGCTCTGTGAGAATGAGCCCGGGCAGAGGGTCCTTCTGCCTCCAGAGCAGGGTTTCTCTCCCCAGCTTTAGATGAGGAAAGACAGTGTATTTACCTAGTTCTGGGGAATGAGGCTATCCAAATGTAGAGATTTAAGATAAAAGATATCTCTCCAGGCATTGTGGCCGCATGCCTTTAATTTTAGAATTGGGGGCCGGGGGAGGGGGCAGAGACAAGCAGATCTCTGAGTTTGAGGCCAGCCTAGACTACATATTGAGTTCCAGGAAAGTCAGAGCTATGTAAAGACACCCTGTCTCAAAAAAAAAAAAAATTTCTCACAGTTTCTGTAAGAATCCTAGAAGGGGCTGATAAGCCTGCTGTGCCTCTGGCTCAGGTCTCCTACCAGGCTGCATTGAGCTGGCCAAAGTGGGGTCAGACCCAAGGGCAAGAGTGCCCATGTGGCTTGCAGCTGTGTGGATGGAGACTTAAGTTCTTTGGCACACAAGCATTTTCTTACAACAGGGCTGTGGTGCTTATACCAGAATAAGGACAGGGAGAATGGTCCTTTGGTAATATTCCTGTCTTAATCCATTTTTTTGATGCTATATCAGAATATCTCATACCAAACAGTATTAACAAGAGATGTTTACTCTCTGTGACCCAGAGATTAGGAAGTCCATGAGGATGCCACCGTGCCACGGCACCAGGCTAGGGTCCTTGTGCTGTGTCATAGCTGAGAACAAGAGGACATATGGCAGGCAGGGAGGAAGTTGGGCCCAGCCCATGCTTTTATTAGGAGCTCATTCTGGCATTGATCTATTAGGTGATTAGGTGACCTAACTGTCTCTTCAAGGTCGAGCCTCACAATTTGACCCAGTGGCATTTAATTTTCTGACATTAAGTCTTCAGCAGCCCAGGCTGGCCTCCATCTACCATGTAGCCAAAGATGACTTTGAACTCTTGATCCTCTCAAGCCTAGACTAACAGGTCTGCACCACTGTGCTCAGCTGAAGACATGAATTCACCATGAGCTTTGAGGCAAACGTTCAGACCCCAGCACTAGCCTTGGCTGTGACAGCCCATCACTGCTATATAAATAACTCTTCCAGTCAGAAGCAAATCACAAGTCCAGTGATGTGAGTGAAGTTGATCTTACAAAAGTGTGCATGTAGGGAGGGGCTGGAGCCCTCTGGGGGAGATGGCTCAGTGTGTAAGAGCACTTGCTCTGAGAATATGAGGATCCGAGTTCAAATCCCTGGCACCTGCATGACTGTGCATGCCTCCTCCAACCATTGGAGGGTGGAGATAAGGGGATGCTGCGAGCTTGCTGGTCAGCCAGCTTGGCTAAAAGGAAGAGCTTGTGGCATGGATGTGTGTTCCACATGCATGCATGCATGTACCACACACACACACAGGAGCACACAATTGATATAAAAGTATATATGCAACCTTGGCTTGGTTACACACTTGTAATCCCAGCACCTGGGAGCCTGAGGCAGAGGATAAGCTCAGGCCAGCCTGAGGTAACTAGTGAATTCTAGGCCAACCTGGGTTAGAGAGACACCATGTATTAAAAGCAAACAAACCGTAAAATGTAGCTTGAAAGACACACAGACTTATGGATTATCATGTGGCTCTAGCTGTGAAGGTGACATGACATGAGACATGAGACATGAGATTTCTGTTCTTTTTCTAAGCACTTGCCAAAGCTTCTGTGGTGCATGGGACTTAATGCCATCATCAGAGGCGACTTTCTATTGCACTTTCAAATGTCTTATCTCCTTTGGCCCCCAGGAGAAAGGCTGAGAAGCAATTCATTTCCTTATGGGTAAAATAAGGAAATCAACCACTCCCCTCTTGGCCTGGCACCGAAGGTGGCGTCTGATGGGAGCACTGGGCAGTGAGCCACCCACCGGCTCCTGGCACCACATGGGACTTGGCAGGGCTGGTCTCCCAGTGCCCTGCCCAGCGCGGTTACTGCCAACTCGGATGGAAGCCTCCATGGCTTGCCAGTCCGGAGCTCTGGCAAAGTTCTGTTTCTGGGAATGTGCACTGGGGAGCTTGTTGGGGGTGCTGAGGGAATAGCGTTTTTCTTTTTAGAAGATTTATTTATTTATTTTATGTATGTGAGTACACTGTAGATATCTTCAGACACACCAGAAGAAGGCATCACCAGAAGAAGGCATCAGATCCCATTACAGTTGGTTGTGAGCAACCATGGAATTGCTTGGGATTTGAACTCAGGACCTCTGGAAGAGCAGTCAGTGCTCTTAACCGCTGAGCCATCTCTCCAGCCTGGGAGTAGCGTTTTTAATGGGGCAGATTAAGATGAAGTAGTGCTCAGAGGGTAGGAAATGGGTTCTATAAACTAAGCCTTGGAGAGTTGGAGTGTTTCACAGCCAGCGACCTCTGATTCTGAAGTGCAGATCTGTGAGCCTCAGTGTTCCCAAATGAAGCAGGATAAACAATTGTAGAGACATGTCTGTGGTACAAACCCACTGGAAGGACAGACAGCACAGGTTCCCTCCCAGGAACTACGTCAGGTTTCTTCCTATTGACAGTATCTAATTGTGTATACGGACCCCAACTACCACAAAATTCATAGACATAAAGGGCGAAGGACAGAAACCCCCAGAGTCCGGAGCCCTTGGGTTCTCTCCTGCATGTTTGGTCTGTGTCCCAGCAGAACCAAGCTGTTTTGTGCATGGTGCCAGGGATGGAAGCCACAGGGCATGCATCCTGAAGATACAGCACACCACTGAACCACCCAGCCCTTGCAGAATAGTTGACTTTTGGCATCTTCCTTCACCCGTTTTTAAGCACTTCAATTATACTTATTTGTGTGTGCACATGTGCCATGGTCCATGTGTGGAGGTCAGAGGGGACACCTTGCAAGAGTTGGTTCTTTCCTTTCATCATCATGTGACCTCCAGGAGTCAAACCCTGGGTGGTCAGGCTTGGCAGCAGGCACCTTTATCCGCTAAGCCATCTCACTGGCCCTAGATGTTTCTTTGAAGCAAAATGTGTGCATCCAGATATAGCGTTTCCTGCCTGTAATCCCAGCACTTGGGGCAGAAGTGTGAGAATAGAGTCCAAGGCTAACCTGGGCTAAATGGTCAGACTCTGTTTCACAAGAAGAAAAAAAGAAACAAATTATATGTGTAATCAGAAAAAGCATGGATGAAAGAAGGGAGAAAAAAAGTCTTTGAATGACTCACAGACACACTGAAAATTAGAAGCTTGGACATCTTTTAACAGAGCCAGCCTGTCTTTTTGTGGTTGTAGGAGCTGGGTTCAGCAAAGAGGTTGGATGGCCTGCCAAGATCGGGGTGTTTGTGGTTTGTGTGGGGGTGGCACTAGGGCCTCCTCCCTTGGGCTTTGTGGAGTACTGACCGCGGAGGCTGGTAGGAATTGCCAGAAGGGGGGCCAGAGGAATGCTCACGATCGAGTCAGAGTGAGTGAGGAGCCATCTTCCTGTTTGTTGAGTGCCTGCATATACAGACCGGGCGATATTAGGAGATAAAGGTCCAAAGTCCTTATTTATGGCCTCGGGGTGGTTAATGTGTAATACTCTGGGATTATAAGCCTGACCAAGAGGGGATACCTTGAGCACAAACCTCTAGGAGCAACTGGGAGAGCTGTGGCCAGGAGCTGTCACCATGTCGGTGAGGATGCTGGCCCTCTGCGCCCACTTCCTTCTGCTCATGTGTCTTTGCTGAAGTGTGTGGGTTGGGGGGCTCTGGGGTCCATTGTATTTATTTATTTATTTATTTATTTATTTATTTATTTATTTATTTATTTATTTGGTTTTTCAAGACAAGGTTTCTCTGTGTAGCCCTGGCTGTCCTGGAACTCATTCTGTAGACCAGGCTGGCCTGGAACTCAGAGATTCACCTGCTTCTGCCTCCCAAGTGCCACCACCGCCTGGCTTCTGGGGTCCATTATTGCCACCCTTCTTTTTGTGTCAGTTTCTCTGGGAGAACCAAAAAGAAAGCTGGGTTGCCAAGCTGGTGACGCATGCCTTTAATCCCAGCACTAGTGAGGCAGAGGCAGGAGGATCTATGTGAGTTCAAGGCCAGCCTGGTCTACAGAGAGTGAGCTCCAGGATAGCCAGAGCTATGTAGAGAGACCCTGTCTCTAAAACTAAAAGAGGAACCCTTAGCATTGGGGTTGTCTGTCTCTCTGTCACCACCAGGTTCAGGTTCAGAACTTGCCTTTCCCTCCTCGAGGACAGCAACGGTCGTATTAATTATTACTGCCGACCTCTACTGAGTCTTGTAAAGATGAGAGTCGCAGGGCAGGAGCTGGGGGTAGGGCCCAGACCAACGATAAAGCACATGCGGTGATTTAGCCAGTGCAAGGCCCTGGGTTGGAGCTTCAGCACCAGAAAATATCACGCTTCCAGAGGAACTGCATGGAACAAGCTCAGCGGGTAAAATGCTTGTCCACCATGCATGTAGCCCCGGTTTGATCTCCAGCACTGCATAAACTGGATGTGATGGCGCAACTGGCAAGCCCAGGATTCAAGGGCCAGAGGCAGGGGAGAGGCAGGGGGATCTCTGAGTTTGAGACCAGCCTGGTGTACATAATGAGTTCCAGCTACATACTGAGATCATGTTGAGAGAAAGAGAGAGAGAGAGAGAGAGAGAGAGAGAGAGAGAGGAAGAAAGGAAGAAAAGAAAGGAAGGAAGGAAGGAAGAGAGAGAGGGAGAAAGAAAGAATGAAAAGAAAGAAAGAAAAAGAAAGAAAAGAGAGAGAAAAGAAAGAAAGTAAGAAAGAAAGAAAGAAAGAAAGAAAGGAGAAAGAAGGAGAGAAAGAGAAAAGGAAGAAGGGAGGGAGAGAAGGATGGAGGGAGGGAAACTGAAGCTCAAGATGAAACCATAGGTGACTACTATCTATACATATTGCAGGAGTATTGCACACTCTCGAGAGCCTGTGTTCCGATCTGGCTCCTCTGAAGCTTCTGGTGTGACTTTGCACAAGTTGATGTCCCTCTCTCGGGCAACTGGTCTCCCTGATGTGTATAGGATGGGACCACATGGCGCTCTCTGGGGATTAGATGATAGGTTTATTTCCTAGGGCTGTTGGAACAAACCACTTCAAAATAGGGGGCTCCCCACCATAGCGATTTTTCTCATGGTCCTGGCCAAGTCTGGAATCCAGGGTGGGCAGGGCCTGGCACTCCCTGAAGGCTCTAGGGAGGCAGCTTATTTATCCACTCCAGTTTCCTGTGGGTGCCTGGCACCCATAGGTACCTTCTCTGGAAGCTTTGTAACTCCAGGTCTTGCCCCCTCTACATACAGCCTTCCTTTTGGGGAGGTGTTTCTGTGTTCTGTGCCCTCTTTAAAATATATTATATATAGTATTAGTATATAATATATAATATATATATTAGTGTTTTGCCTGCACACACGAAAGTGTGTGTGTGTGTGTGTGTGTGTGTGTGTGTATGTGTGTAATGGCACTACCCAAGCCAGTGTAGGCAGTGTGCAGGATGTCTATGTGGCTGGGTGTCATTGCAAAAAGGGAGAGTGGAATCCTAGCCTCGGTTTCTTAGGAAGCTCTTTTGTGGCCCAGACACACCCTTGGCCTTCTCTATTTTGGCCACTTCAACTCTTTTCCTTTTTTTCTTTCTCCTTCCAGATAACCACTTCATAGCACCAGTGGGGAACCCAGGCCCAATGGGGTGAGGCTGGCCCCAAGTCACGTGGCCAGCTAGAGGTAGAGCTGGGATTTGGTCCGACCCACCCTTACCAGCCCCACCACCTATAAACTGCCCATGTCCCACCTGCCTTTGCCTTCCATCTCTCTGGTCTTAGGCTTTCTTGAGTCGGGACAAGGCTCGGGGTCTGCACATGCTCTCAAGTCCCAGCACCCCTATTTATACAAACGTACCCCAACCCTGGCCTTCCTTGTACCCTAGCTCTTGTGGTAGCCTCCACCCTCAGTCTCAAGGGCTCCAGTTCTCCTGTTCCAGCCAGGAAGTCAGAAATGTAAAGATGAGGGGTCCTGTTGCTTATTCCACCCATCCCAGGAAGACAGGGTAGGGTGGATGGCATGGTTTCCTGGGGACTGGCATGTGCCCACACACTGAGAATGTGTGAGTGTCACCTCCCAGACTGAATGTTTCCTTTATTTTATTTTATTTTATTTTTTGTCTAGATGGGGTTTTTTTTCTTTTGTTTTTTGTTTTTGTTTTTTTGTTTGTTTGTTTGTTTTTTGTTTTTGTTTTTTTTTTTTTTTCTGTGTAACAGCTCTGATTGCCCTAGAACTTCTTCTATAGACCAGGCTGGCCTAGCGTTAATTTTAAGCCTGGAGCTTAAAATTAGCCAAATAGGCTAAACTCCCTGGCCAGGGAGTCCCAGGGATCCTCGTGACTCTGCCCCCCATACTTAGACTGCAAGCATGTGTCACTGCATTGCGTTGTTGCTAGTTAGTTAGTTAGTTAGTTAGTTAGTTAGTTTGTTGAGACAGTGTTTCACTATGTAGCTCTGGCTGGCCTGGAACTTGCTAAGGTAGATTAGGCTGACCTCAAGCTCACAGAATTCTACCTGCTTCTACCTCCCAAATTCTGGGATTAAAGGCAGGTGCCAGCACACCCAGCCCGGATCTGCGGATCTGCCAAGGGCAGTGTGTTACTTGAACAATGGGAAACTACGGCAGAGGCCAGGCTGTTCATTCTGTGAACCTCTGGATCTAGCCAGTCTTTTTTGAGTTGTGGGGTGGAGGAGAGCCAGCAGAGGGTAAGAGGGCTCTGGGAAGCCGGAGTCAGAATCCTGTGGTCTCCGTGAGGGCAGAGAGAATGGAGTCATCTGGGATGGCGAGGTGGTGGCAGGCCGATGGGTCCCTTTTATGGTTCCCTGTGGGGCTCTCTAACAAACATGTTCTGTTGCTCCAGGAGAAATTTGAGGTCAAAGACCTGAACATGAAACCAGGGATGTCCCTGAAGATTAAAGGCAAGATCCACAATGATGTGGACCGGTATGTAAGGTGTGGGATGGCTGAGGACTGGGACCCTCAAGGACTCAGGAAGGAGCGACTCTTTTTTTTTTTTGTCTGCTCCTTACCACACCCCTGAGTGGCTCCTGCTAGGAGCAGCCTTTGCATCTAAGCTTTCGCTTAGGAACCTTCAGAATGTCAGGACTGAAACTGTGCTCTCTGCTCCTTGTCTCAATTGCCACCAAAGGGGCCGGATGGAGAGGGATGGCGCTCTCTGCCTGGCCTGGCAGGTCTGGAGCCTGTGATGCTAACCAGAGGCAGCCACTAGGGGGCAACAAAGGCCTCACTTGTTTCCTCTATCTGAGCCGGAGCCACACCCCAACCCCACCCCTGCTGTTCAGTATCAGGCTGATAAAGTGTACAACAGCATCTCCTGAGCCGAACCTCTTGCCATTGTCGGTTAGGAAGGCGGCAGGCAGGCACACAATAAGAATTAGGAGAAACAGCCCTGCTTCCCCACCCAGGTCCCTCATTTGCAGAGATCCTTGGTCTGAGAGCCCCAACCCTCCCCATGATGGAATCCCACACCCAGAACGTCCTACTTACAAGGGCTCTGAATGTCCTACCCAGACTCCTCTAGTGATCCTGTTGAGCCATCTACCCCTGCCGATACCCCTGTGGCGACAGGCCTTCAACGGTCTCCCCCAGGACAGACAACTCTAACGCCTGAAGTGACTTCTGTCAACAGCCTCAGAGCCTATCCCAGACAGACCACTCACCAAATGCAAAGCCCGACACAGATCTCAATGACATCTTCTCTGACCCTTCTAGCCTGTGGTCAACCAAAGCCCTAAGTTCTTCTCCCTGTCACTCACTCCATACAGCTTCCTCATTAACCTGGGCCAGGGGAAAGAAACCCTCAACCTGCATTTTAACCCTCGCTTCAATGAATCCACCATTGTCTGTAACACCAGTGAAGGTGGCCGCTGGGGACAAGAGCAACGAGAAAATCACATGTGCTTCAGTCCAGGGTCAGAGGTCAAGGTGAGGTCAAAGGAGAACCCAACAGCCAAGGCCCTCCAGCCCCAACCTGGGGAGCGCCACCAGGCACCTGTCGGGACCCTTCCCAGGCTCTCCTGATAAACTTCCTCTCCCTGCAGATCACCATCACCTTCCAAGATAAAGACTTCAAGGTGACGTTGCCTGACGGACACCAGCTGACCTTCCCCAACAGGCTGGGCCACAACCAACTGCACTACTTGAGCATGGGCGGGCTCCAGATCTCCTCCTTCAAACTGGAGTGAGCGGCACCTCAGAAGACCTTAGCCCCCACAACCAGCTTCAGCCAGCCCTCCAGGAAGCCCCCACCAGAACCGCAGCCTTTAGGGTCTGTGCTTTCCCCCAAGGTCAAAGTCAAATAAAAGAATCCACATTTATTATTTCCACAGCAAGAACTGTTAGCATTTTCCACGCATGTTAATGCTCCTCCCCACCCCCCACCCCCGGCTTTGGTATGGGGGGGGGGGGAGGGGGCAGGAAACTGAGGCACGGGGTATAGTACTGCTGAGAAGAGAGGATGGGAGGTGCTCCTGAGCCACCCTCTGCATGGGGACCTGTCTCCCTCCCGGTGATCTGAGCACCTGCCAAGCGGCCCCATGGGATTATGGGGCACATACCAGTTCCTGGCACCTGGGGCCGGGGTGTTCCAGGAACTGCAGATAAGGGTCCCACCTGGGCTTCTTATCATTGAACATTCCAGGTTGGTTACTCATTAGCTCGTCTGGCCCCCCCTTCTCTCCTAGCTAGAGTGGGGGCGCCAGAAGGGGGTCCTCAACTTTCCAAACTCTCAGGAGTAGAAAGCACAGGTCAGCAGGGGCCGCGCCTGCCTCCTTGGGCAGGCGGATCTTAACAGAGAAGATTTAACCATCAGGTCTGGGGCAGGTCTGGGGTACACAGAAGATTTGTTCCTGTGTCACGCCTGACCTTTCTCTGGGAACTGAGGAGGAGCCTGGAATCGCGCTACTGAGAACACAGAGGAGGCCTTCTACGGTAGCTCTCAATGAGTAGGGGCAGCCAGTCCCACTCACAGACAATGGCCCTGTGTGGTCCTTGCCCCACCCCCAACCCCCCACGGGAAGCGTCCTGGGGCACAAAGGCCATACTTGTCAGACCACAGGGGGTGGTGTAGGTTATAACTGAAGAGCTAGTGGGCCTAGGGAGAGTGGAGGGAGCTGGGTCAGGTCAGCGGGGACCCATGCCTGCCTTGCATAGACCAGGAAGGATCTGGTCTATGCAAGGTCTGGCAACTCCCATCGACCACGTCTTGTAGCTGTTAGGCAAATGAACTCAGCCCCTCTGTTCTGTGAGCCCTGAGGCTGACAGGACCTGGAGTCCATGGCCAGTCCCTTACACCTTGACCTCGTCATCTTCCTCAGCATCAGCAAACTCAAAGGCATTGACCTGCACCGAGCTGGGCACAGGAGCCCTGACGCTGGCTGGAGGCGTGCTCCAGTCTTCATTCAGACTCTCCCAGGAGCCATGAACTTGGGGTAACACCCCTGCCAGCTCCCGCCGGGCATCCATCTCAGTGTAGTGGCGGCTGGCCCGGCTGGCCCCCCAGCTGGCCCGGCTGGCCCCCCAGCTGGTTCCACGCCTGTCAAAGGCCATGTTGGAGGGTACCTGGGGACCCTCTCCCACAGGTCTGGGCTTTACCTCAGCCGCAGGGCCCAACACAGAAGTTACCCCATTGGGGAAATGTCCATGGGATGGGGAGCTTGCTGCTGCAGAGGCTGGAAGGCTTGTCACAGCAGAGGCTGGAAGGCTTGTCACAGCATCTAGAGTGGTTATCACATGGGCTGGGGGTTTTGCAGTAGGGGTAGGGTTTGCTGCAGGAGCAGGGGGGTTGGCAGTAGGGACTGGGGTCTCAGCGGCTGGGGCTTCTGAAAGGCTCATGACCCCTAGCAGCTCACTGAGGAGTGAGGGCCCAAGGTCAAGGTCAAAACGGAACGACAAGAGAGAGTCAGAGCGTCGGAGCTCAGGGTTAGGGGTAGGCTCAGAGGGGAAAGGACTTTGCTCTCGGTCTTGAGAATGGTCCGGGTCATGGTCACGGTCACGGTCACGGTTGCTGTGCTTTTCCACGCGTGGCAGGCGTGAGATGGTGCAGAAGCCAGACTCCAGGCCTAGCAGAGAAATGGGGAGAAGGTCAGGGGTGGGGTCCCTAGTCCGTTCTTGGAGACAAAGAGTCAGGACAACGCTCGGTAAGCTGTATACACACACACACACACACACACACACACACACACCCGCTGGCCTCCATTTTGCCTGCTTTTCTAATGTAAGGACCCCACAGCCTTCTATACTCTCTCTATGAGACTAACCCTAACCTGAATCTTGATACCCAGTCCCTGGTGTGGACTGGGTCATGGTTCCTGGTTCTGATGCTGACTGATCGCTACAGGTAAACTCAGAGCACCTGAGGTGACCTGTGGATACAGGAAAGAACCAGAAGCCAGGGCCAGAACAGAGAAATCACAGGCTCCCAGGACAGGCTCGTGTCTTCCAAAAGTTTACCAGCTTCCAGGACTCCCAGGCCTGACAGGTGATGGAGTTCCTTGTGCCTATAGTGGCAGCAAGACTGTAATGCATGACATGGCCACGAGGGGGCAGCAGCTACCCACGGTCCCCTGGTGAGTTGTCCTGCCAAAACCCCGGTGGCATTCACACCTGGGTCAACTTGCCAAGTTACAGGAGCCTTTGTTCAAATAACAGCTTCTGCCCCTGGCACCTGCTGCAAAGCAACCCAGCGCGTGTGTGATTTCACTCTATCTTCGTTTTGTTTTGCATTTTGAGACAGGGTCTCAGAATGTAGTAGCCCAGGCTGTTCTGGAACTCACTATGCAGATCAGACTGGACTCATGACTTCATTGCATCTTTTTTTTTTTTTTTTTTTTGGTTTTTTGAGACAGGGTTTCTCTTTATAGCCCTGGCTGTCCTGGAACTCACTTTGTAGACCAGGCTGGCCTCGAACTCAGAAATCCTCCTGCCTCTGCCTCCCGAGTGCTGGGATTAAAGGCGTGTGCCACCACGCCCGGCTGACTTCATTGAATCTTAACAACGAGACTAAGGGACCTTTATAGGTGAGGTTTGGAGCTTGGGAGTCCATGTGCTTACTGCAGTCAGAGGAACAACGACTAGAAATCAGAGTGGGCTCAGAGCCTCGCCATGATACCCTCTGACACTGGTTAGGAGCCAGGAAGGAGAGGTCTAGCCACAGAGCCCAGAGATGGGAAAAAGGCTTGTGTGAGCCACGGAGAGAGTGAGAGAAATGTAAACTGCAAACCCCACCTCCCTAAGCTTACTCCCGTAATCCTGAGCCTAGACTGGGGGCCCGACTTCCACTGGGAGATTAATCAGCTGTGGGGGAAGACTGATATGGAGGCTTGGCAGAATCTCTCTGGGCTACTGTACCCCAGGTCCTCACCGTAACCAGAGTGGCCATCCATGGAGCTAGCTGGCGTGCTGTCAAAGCTAAGCTTGCCCACCACCAGGCTGTCATAGGTGGCCTGGTTGAGCTGAGGCAGGGAGATGGCGTTCTTGATGATGGGCGAGATGGGAGGTGGAGCAGGTGACGGCGCAGCCGGGGAAGCCGTCCTTCGAGGTGGCACCCCGACTCTGCGCACCTGCTGGAGCTTCCTGGCCAGGAAACTTCGGGGTGAGCGGTGGGTGTTTCCAGAGCGGCCTCCGTGGTTGCTGAGGAAGGACGTATCTCCGAAGACATCCCCACCGCGGCCTACGTGCATGGTGTGGCGGAAGTCCCCAAGTGGGGGGCTGATCATGTCTGCTGTCAGGCGTCTCTTTCCATGGGAACTGGACACCCATCCCACAGGAGACAGCTTGCCCAGGCTCATGGTGGGGGCTCCTGTGCCCCCCTGGGGACCGGGCATCAGCTTTGATTGCTTACAACTGCTAGTCCATGCCACCTTGGGGCCAGGGAAGATGGCAGGCTGGACTCAGGGATCCTTCTCAGCCCCTTCCTCTCAATGAAGATGGCGAAGCACAAGGCCACCCTTGACTTTACTAAGGCGCTGTCCCCAGTGCTGAGGCTGAGGGAGTCTGTGGGTTCTCTCTCTGCTTCTGGTCCTAGTGAGGCTGATCAAAGGCGGCAGGAGAAGGGCCTTAAAAAAGGTTGGTCCCTACCCTGGAGTGGAGACCTGGAAGGGCAGAAAGACAGCATTGTGGCATGTCAGCAGAAGAGGAAACCCCAGTGCAAACAGTAGCCACCGAGAGAACAAACAAGGCTGCCTGACGATGCACAGATCCTTGATTAGAATACACAAAGGAGCCGGGTGTGGTGGCGCACGCCTTTAATCCCAGCACTCGGGAGGCAGAGGCAGGAGGATTTCTGAGTTCGAGGCCAGCCTGGTCTACAAAGTGAGTTCCAGGACAGCCAGGGCTATACAGAGAAACCCTGTCTTGGAAAAAAAAAAAAAAAGTTCAAAAAAGAGCTGGGAGGTGGGTGGAGGGTGTGACCGAATGAGGGAATGCTCACTGAGCATGTCTGAGGACCCGAGTTTCATTCCCCAATACCCATGTGGAAGTTGGCCCTAGTTACATGTGCCTGTGATTCCAGTGTTTTGGGGGGGGAGGGGGAGGAATGGAGACAGGAGGATTATAGGTAGTCTAGCTTAAAAAAAAAACAAAAAAACAAAAAAACCCACAAGTTTCAGGTTCAGTCAGCTACTCTGTCTCCAGGGACTAAGTGAGAGTGACAGAACAGGGCGTCCAATGTCCTCCACTGGCTTCTGTATGTGAGCACCTGGACACGTGCACTCCCACACCAGAGTCTGAGAACACACAGAGTGGACAGCAGCCTCTGAGTATCACTGAGTGGCCCGGGCACAAAGACTCCATTCTGTTTTTCGTTCACAGCGGGCATCAGCGAAGCAGAAAAATGATTGATTGATCTCTACCTAAGGCCCACCGGGGAGGTGCCCACGGCTCTCCTGCACAAGTCAGATGATGTGTGGACACTAGACCTGCAGGAGGCGGGCGCCAGAGCAGGAATGAGAATCTCTGGTGACTTAGTGCCTGTGGCGTCTCAGTGAGGAATGGAGGGGGAATTGGGCTCCTTATCCCAATGACCCTGGGCCCCAGGCAACATCGCCTCTGGCTGGCAAGTTTCAGTTCTCTGTAGGTTCAATCTATTCTACCTGGAGAGGTCAGGAGAAAGGAGGCACCCTGCCAAGGTCTTGTGCAGGGCTGTGTACACAGCCGGCCTCCCAGCCGGCCAGCGCTGACAGCCCACAGAAGCCTTGGCCTCCAAGGTGCTTCCTGGAAAAAGGATCCTGCGGTCAGAAGTGGCTTTTTCCAGCTGGCTCCTACATGCTTGAGTTGACTCAAGGCTCTGAGAAGGCCTGGGGGAAAGGGCTTTATCTGTTTGTCAGGTTGATAGAGGAGCCTTGTTGTTGGGGAACAAGTTTTGGAGGGGTGGGGGGAGTCCCGTGGGTGCCAAAGGCTACTCCCTACCTACCAATGTCCTTCCTGATCCCTCACGGACCCTCTCTTGTCCTTACCGTCTCAGCTGGTCTCTCGGTGTCCCCTCTTCTCCTTCCCTAGGCGGTTGGAGAGCCTTTGGGAATCCTGTAGACTGAACTCTGATTTTTCTGGGACCCAGTGAGGGCCACGCTTGCTCAAGGTCCCATCAAAAAGCTAGTCCCAACTTGAACTCGGAGCCTCTGACTCACTTAAGCCCTCGCCGACTTTCGGGGCCCAGTCTTGTTTCCCTGAGCAGGCTGAGGGTGGAGCGACCGACGCCTGGATTTTCCTGCCTCCCTCCCTCCCAGCATTAGCACGTGGCCGGCCTAATCACTAGCTGAGATAACCTTCCCGCCAAAGGACTACCTCCTGGCACCTTCTGAGGGGGGTAGAATAGGCTGGGGACTCAAGAGTCCTCACCCTGTGACCTTGGGCAAGTCACCTCCACACACCTGCTCAGCTGATAAAGATCTAGACCTGAGTTTCAATATTGGCTTGTTTTTTTTTTTTTTTTTTTTTTAATTTCTCAGCCCTAGCTGCCGCCTGCAAGCATAAAAATTCTCAGTGCGAGCCCTTCTATAATGTTATTTGAAATTCAAAATAGGTTAACTAACAAGATAAAACAAAGAGGAGAACTGGACAAAGCTCGCTTTGTTTTGGGACTGCATTCTCTTCCGTCCTACCACCGGATCCTCCTCCAACCCTAGCTCCTCCCCCTCCCCCCCAGGAGGGGGGGCGACTTCTGAATCATCCCTTTCCCTGGCACCCCCAGCACCGAGAGGTCCCCTGTGGAATGTTTGCTGAAGTTATAAAGCACTTTGCTTTGCTGTGGGCCGACCAATGACATGATGTCATCAGATGAGTCTCCAACACCCCCTTGAGGCTGGAAGGCTGGCTCAGGCTACAAAGGCTGACATGGCCTGGGGAACAGACTCACCCAAGGTCCCGTGGCAGGTAAACACTGGCCAGGTTTCCCAGCCCTATAAAAACTAGTCTGTGGAGAAAGGAGTTGTGGAGTAGCATAGGGCTCACTCTGCAAACTGGCACGTGGAAGGGTCCACTGTGCCTACCATGTGAACGTGGTAGGTACCCTCCTCCACCAGATCCTCTAACTTCTGAGTGTCTTCCAGGGAGAGGGGTCCTGTCCCCATCTCACTCCCTGACTACCCATGTGATGAAGCCACCTCCCAAATGCCTCTGGACACCTCTAGATAGCATCCTCTACACCCATCTACTGAGACAGAGCTTCCTGGCTCAACTTCGGCTACTGTTTCTGTCTTCCCATGGAGAAAGCAGGTCTAAGAGCCTCTGCCAGAGAAGGGAGGAGGGGGCAGAAGATGGAGAAACTCGCTTCTCCCATCCTGGAGTGGGGCAGGCCTGGGTTCAAATCCAACATTTCATGAGTAAGGGGCATCTTTCATTCCAGCCACCTACCTATCCAGTGGTGCTAACCACAGACGGTTGCTGGCCTTTAGGTCGGTCGCCCTGCCTGACCCGGATCTAAGGTACTGGAACCTTCGCGTCTCAAAGGCCCAGGCAATCGCCCCTGTAAAGGTTCCCGGCTCCCATTTTACATGGGGGTTGGGTGAAGAGACCCAGATCACAGAACAAAAACAGCGTGAACCATGGAGCTGACATTTTACCAACACTGGCAGAATGGCCTTGCCCTCTGAGTGAAGGTAGTAGCTAAGGGGAAGCTAGCATGAGAGGAATGGGAATCAGGCTCTGCACTTCAGCATCCGTGACCAGGGCATGAGTGGCCCTGGTGAGGCTTAGTATCCCACATAACTCTTTATTTACTGTGCAATGGTCTGGGCACGTGGCCAGGGCTCCCTCAGTAGTAATGACCACAGGGACAAGTTTTGGGGCATTGGCCGGCTCCACTCACTCCACTCACTCAGAGGCCAACGGAGTGGATGTGAAGGCAAGGAAGTGGGGTAAGAGAAGCCACTCTGATGGTGGGGAAGGAGAGGGAGCAGAGAAGAGCAGAGCGCTGCTCCTTGGAGTACCCAGACACACCCTCAGGCAGGTGTGCAGAGCCCCACCTCCCGGACAGCCTGCTGGGGGCGCTGGAGGGGAAGTGTGGGTACAGTGGCTCTTTGATAGCAACACTGAAACTGCGGGATTTTGTTGCTTCCTATTTTCCCCAATTTGTGACATTTGGGATTAGAAGTCCTCCAGGGACATCCCCTCAAAGCCCAGCACTTTGGGGTGGAAGACAGGGAAACTAAGACAAACTGCCCAGAGTCACCGTCCCAGATCAGACTTTTCTGAACTTCAGGCTTCTCTGAACTTCATTGAGCCGGTAGGACAGAAGGGAGCCACTGGAAAGTGGGAGGAAAGACGTGTGTGTTGTTGTTGAAAAGGTCTTGATATATATCTCCCAGGCTGATCTCGAAATTATGACCGTCCTGCCTCAGTTTCCCAAGTGGTGGCGGTATTAAATTGTGTGTGACACTACCGACTAAGACGTCTTCTTGCCCCAGCACCCCAAGTTAAGGCTAGGCAGCTCCCCCTCCACCGCTGTGCTCTCTCAGCCTCAGTTTCCCAGTTTAGAAAAACGGCCTTCAAACTTGGTGAGTTGGGACAAGAGCACAATCAGTTGGGATGGGAAGTCCAGGAAAGACTTCAACCAGGAAACATCCCCTTCTGGGAATCTCATAAGAGAGACTTTGGGAGAGTCTCTCGCTCCCGTCCGGCGCGGGCAGAGGGCAGCGGCTGCCGTGGCCAGAAGGGAACCGGACGGGATGACCTCATCCGCTGCTCCAGCCTGGAATGCAGCTGGGGAGGGGGCAGGGTGCCCTGTCCCCATCGTCCGTTCCCCCCACCCCCCAGCTTCCCGCTCCCGCGCTGGCGTCGCCGAGAGGCCCTGGGGTCCCTTCCCTTCCGCTGCCCGCGCAGGAATGCCGCAAACGGCCCTGGGCACCTCTGCTCGCGTCCCAGTATACTGCGTTACCCTTCGGTTTTGGTGCCCTGAACCGTCCCGCAACGTGACAAAACCACCCGAGAAGTCCGAACTTTCCAGCCTCCTACGGATTGGCCCCGCGCACCCTCCGCGCCCAGGACGGTGCACACTCCCCCGGCCCGCGCCCACGATTACCTCGTGTCGTCAAGCCCGGGGGGTCCAGGGGCGGGCGCGGCGGCGGCGCGTCCCAGCGCTGCCCGAGAGTCGCTGGGCCGGTCTGCGCCGCCCTGGCCGCGGGCTCGGCGGCCAGATCCCGGGGCGGGGGCGGGCTGCGGACTCCCTCCGCCCCTGCTCCGCCCGCGGCGGCCGCGCCCCCTCCCGGGCTGGCTGGCCACGCCGCGAGGGCTGCAGTGGCGCGGCAGGGATGCCAAGCCAGGCCAGGCCCCTGCCCACCTCCCCTAGGCGGGGCGACCTCGGGAATGTTCGCTCTGTCCTGAGCCCGGACTGCCCGGAGGAGGCCACTGGGACTCTTTGCTGCCCACTGCTCCTTAGATGACCTCGGGGAGTCCAGGATTGACAGCCCTGTCCTGGGCCTCCAGCCTTTCCCTGCTGGAGCGGGAGGAACTGGCCAGAAGACTCGCTGGAATTTTTTTTCTTTTTCTTTTTTTAAAGTGTGGGGCATTCACTCTTTCCCATTTTCTCCATCCCCCATTCCTGGCAACCCAATACAAGCCCCGTCGGGTGCCAGCAGAATATTTAGCTGCTCTGGGGACTGGGGACGAGGCCTTTACAGCCGACCACTATGTAGAGGGGTGTAGGGTAACCTGTGATAATCTCATGGACCCTTAAGCTGGGATGGCCCTTGTTCCTCCTTGCCTTTCAAATGTCTCAGTTTCCCCATGAGGCCGGAGACAGGGCTCAGCAGTTGAGTGCTTCATGCTCTTCCAGAGGATGGAAGTTCTGTTCCCAGAAACACACACACACACACACACACTCACACACACGCCCCTACTATAGTGGAGTTATCAAAGCAGACATCGGATATTACATTATCTCCTGTTCTCCGCTCTAACAACCAGGAGAGTTGCTGAACAGGTAAATGAGGTCACACCTTAGAAACCTTTAGTGAGGCCCCCACTACTTCAAAGAAGGCACAAAGCCAGCCATGCTCAAGAAGACAGATCCTAGGCCCCTCCATCCGTGTACCCTCTGATTTTTCTGTGAAGACAGACAGACAGGAATCCTGGGGGCTGTGTGTGGCAGTACATGTCCCTAAGGTAGTCTGGGAGTGGGGTATTGAGCAAGGTTCCCTAAAGGAGCAGGAAGCCAGGTTAAGTTTTAAATAGAGATGCAGAGGGCCTAGGAAGTTCACACTGGACAGACTGTGGGCAAAGGCTTTGAGCTCAGAGGCAGGGATGGAGCTGGGCAGTACTGTCCCTGCAGGGGTGAGGAGCCCTAAGGACGGGTGTGGGGGAGCAAGCTCTTACTGCTCCCTCACAGAGTGCTGTGCTTCAGGGTTGGCACTCTAAACTCTCACACTAGCCGACAGGGGACGGATCATTTTTTTCCCAGATGGACAGATGGAGAAACTGAGGCCCAGAGAACACCAGTGGCAGGCAAATAAGGCTGAGATATGGTAGTTCCAGATCTTTCCCCCCACAGAGCCGCCCAGGGAAATTGGGGACAGTGTCCCAAAGACTCAGAGGCACAAAAACTCATGGAACACTGTGGGAGAGAACTGGGCCAGGCAGGGCCTGGGTATTTAACTATGGTCAGGTGTCTGTGCGTGCATAGGTGCAATTAAAAATCGCTCAGCTTTTATTGCGCACCTAATGCATACCACGTGTAATCACATTTAATCTCCGTGACAGCTCCATGGGGGCAATCCTGTCATCGGGTCTGTTTTGCAGAAAGAGTGAAATGACTTGTCCAGGGCCTCCTCCTTTGTTTGGCAGGATGGCCACATTTCCTGTTTGTAGGGAGCACCAGTGTCCCAGTGTGATTAGCAATAGCCCTTGCTTTCCCTCTCAAAGGTGTTCTGGCTGGCTGGAAAACAACTTATCCCTCCAGTCAGGGTTCCTGGAGCAACTCAGAATAATTGGCTCTGTGTCAAAGACCCAGAGTGCCAGGCTAGCTGTGAGCACAGGGTAGACATCTCTTTAAAATGGGCCTAGCTCCAGGGCAGGCATTTACCACACCTGAGGGTGTGTTTGCAGTCTTTGCTTTGCTTGTTGAGACAACATCTTACTGTGGATGGAGCATCCCAGCAGCCTGGAGTTCAGTATATAGACCAGGCTGGCCTTGAACTCACAGAGCTCTGTCTGCCCCTGCCTCTGGTGTGCTGGGAGCAAAGGCTTGCATCATCACAGAAGCTGATGGGAGAAAGCTGTCTGGATGCAAGTGTTTACTCTCTTCTACTCTTGCGCCATCTTCTGTACCCTGGCTCAGTGGTTCAGAACCTTCCAACCTCTGGACCAGATTCCAGGGACTTCCTCTCTCCCAGCTGGTGGTGTGGCAATCTTGTGGACAGACATTGTCTTCCCATTGTACAGATGGGGGAACTGAGGGTGAGAGGGGCCCTTGCTCGCAGTTGTAGGTTGTCTCTAGGTCAGTCTATCTCCATGTAGGCTGCCTTCCCTGATCATGGTCCCACTCCGGATCGAAGGCTCTGACTCAGTTTCCTCTGGAAAATGGTAGGAGAAGAAGAGTCTTGGGATCCAGGAGTCAGGGGTGAGCACCCCCTCCCCCTTCTTGCGTCTTTCTCTTCTTCTGAGTTTCTGAAGTTCCCTGTCTGCCTCCAAGGCTGTGGGTGCCAGGAGTGCAGGAGTTAACTCTACCAGAGCCCTAATTACCATGCAGGATGCAGAACAAATGGCTCCCAGCTGGGGAAGGAAAGGGGAGCTCTGCTGACAAGAGATGCCTGGGATTCTCCGGTACTAAAAGCACCAAGCCCTAGGGCTGTGTACTCCCAGGGCTCAGCTGCCCTGACTTCACCCTTATAGACTGGGATGGGGATTTATGGGAAGAAAGTTTGTCTGAGCAGGGAGCTCTCTAGGAAGGTAGAGCTGCCTAGGAAGGTGGGGAGGGGGACACAGGCTAAGATGGGGTACTTCCCACTTGGGGCACCCTTTTGTAGAGAGCAGAGAACTTTGGGGCTGGGTGAGTTGGCTTGGCTATATCTAGTCTATCAGCCCTTCCTGGGCAGCACGCTTCCTTGGACTTCAAAGTCTGGCTGGATTGATGTCCAGTTTATTTCTCTACTCACTGGCCCAGGGTTCCTAGTCTTCTGTGTCTTATATGCCCAGGGGTCCATCCACCCACAGTTGCAATGGCTGATTTATCCAGATACCTAGCTGCCTATCCCTTCCCACCTATCTCCTCACCCTTCGCCCATTTACACACCGCTCACACACTCATCTTTTGATCCACAACCTATATACCCATCCACTCACCCAACCGCTTACCTACTCCTCCACTCTGCCCTCCACCCACCCACCCATGGACACTTCTGCTTCTCGGGCGTCCATTCTCTCTTTCCTCCAGCAGCCCTAACCACTACCCCATCTGGCCACCCGGCTGTGCATCGTCATCTCTTTCAGTTACTCCTTTTACACTCCATTCGGTGATCCCCTTGCACAGACTCACTCTTGGCTTTCTGCAGGGGCCCAAACCTCTGAGCCTGTACACACACACATGCACGTGCTCGCACACTCACACGCACACCCGCGGGCACACACACACACACACACACACATTCACATACACACACACACATACACGTGAGTCATGCCCGCTGACGGGCCACTCTGAGGCCCTCCAGAAGCCATCTCTCAAGCTAGACTACCTATGGTCTGGCCTCCATGGGGGCATCTGTTTGCCAGGGAGGGCTCAACGAGATGCTTACTTGGCATTTGCACTCCTGGTGTGTTTGGGGAATGATCCTCATCCCTTCACCTGGACCCAACCTCAGGAAGGCCTGCGGCCTGCATCTTCTCAGGAACTAGACTCCCTCAGGAGCTCATGGGCGTGCCAGGGGGAGGAGACAGCACTGGGGCCCCCGAAAACTTTAGTGCTGTGACATCTCTTTACACACAGGGGAATGTTGGCATGGGGGCACTGGAGTGGCTACACCTCTCTCTCTCTCTCTCTCTTCCTCCTTTTTTTTTTTTTTGAGACAGGGTTTCTCTGTGTAGCCCTGGCTGTCCTGGAACTCACCCTGTAGACCAGGCTGGCCTTGAACTCAGAAATCCACCTGCCTCTGCCTCCTGAGTGCTGGGATTAAAGGTGTGTGCCACCACGCCCGGCTTAGTTTTTTTTAACTCTTATGTAGGGTTATTGGTCCCGGGACTATGTCTGGGCAGGATACAGTCAGAGGAAACTCTGGTGGAGCTCCATAGAGGCAAATTGGTCATCTGACCCGGGTATGGCGCGAAAGACTAATCAAACCATCTAGTAGCTGGTTCTCTGACAGGGAATTGAACCCCAGGATGGGTATGTGGCTTGCTGTGATCCTATAGAGGTTAGTAGTCTGTGTTGTGGCTTGCTGTGATCCTATAGAGGTTAGTAGTCTGTGTTGTGGCTGCAGCAACCTCGTTTCGAATCCAAGTTACAGAACCATATGATGTGTTTATAAAAAGATAAAGAGGGGGGGATATGTTTTGGTGAATGTGTGGTGAGGTATGGGGGAGGGGGTGCCTTGGTGGGCCCATGCTGAGGCATCCCTTCCTGCTAAAGAACCAGCGCCACAGCCACCCACCGCCACAGTATAGTATAGAATAGAGTTTATTCAGGGCATGGGAGGGGAGTCAAGAGGGTAGGATATGAGAGAGAGAGAGAGAGAGAGAGACAGAGAGAGACAGAGAGAGAGAGAGACAGAGAGAAGAAGAAGAAGAAGAAGAAGAAGAAGAAGAAGAAGAAGAAGAAGAAGAAGAAGAAGAAGAAGAAGAAGAAGAAGAAGAAGAGAAGGAGGGGGAGGGGAAGGGGGAGGGGAGGGGAGGAGGAGGAGGAGAGACCAGCCATGAAAGAGGGGGAAGGGAATGGGAAGAGTGGGGGAAGGGGCAAGGGGACAGGAAGGCAAGAGCAAGAGAGACAACTGTGGGGCAGAGCTTAGACAATTAAATTTTTTTTCATCTTATGTCTATGTACGCTTTGCCTCCATGATCATCTGTGCACCATCTGTGTGCCTGGGACCTGTCAGGTCCATGGGGGCGTTGGATCCCTTGGAACTGGAGTTGCAGATGGTTGTGAGCCACCATGAGGTGCTGGGAATCAAACCTGGGTCCTCTGGAAGAGCTCTGGTGCTCTTAGCTGCTGAGTCATCTCTCAAGCCCCTGGCCTGGAACACATTTCTTTCTTTCTTTCTTTCTTTCTTTCTTTCTTTCTTTCTTTCTTTCTTTCTTTCTTTCTTTCTTTCTTTCTTTCTTCCTTCCTTCCTTCCTTCCTTCCTTCCTTCCTTCCTTCCTTCCTTCCTTCCAAGATGCTTCCTGGAGGAGGAAGAGACTTTAGGATATAGTATAGTTCCCAGAGGCTGTGCAAACTGGAAGGCTTGAAAGCCAGGCTGAGTACACCATGCATACGGGTGGCATGTGTGCACATACGTGTGGCATGTGTGTATGAGGCTGTAGCCACGAGGAGGACTGGAACCTCAGAGTTGGGTCTGGCCTGAGGGCCTGGTGACCACGGATGAGTGCCAGCCTGTCTGTCCCTGCTACTTCTCAAGCCTGGGTGTGAAGGAGTTCTTGAGAGCCACTAGGCCAAGACAGGAGCTAATCCCAAGGGTTTCATGACATGGGCTGGAGGCCCACAGAGCATAGCTCAGAGACAGCTGGCCAGCCGGAAACGCCTCTGGAATTCCGGGCTCTGGGAAAAGGGCGAGAGCTCGGGTGACTTTTTCTCCTGAGGATCCTGCTGGGCGGCTCAGCTCTGGCTCCATTTCCACAGGGAAATGGAGGGGGGGGAAAGACCCTCCCCTCCCCCCCATTGCCACTCTCGTCTCCAGGAGAACAAGACACTGGGCGGTGTGTGGGGGTGGGGAGCAGAGGAAGGATGTGGGGCTGGTTCCTTGGCCCCACCCTGAGGAGGACAGATAGATGGATGGACACAGGGGGACATGGGGCGGGTGCTGAGGCACTTGCAGTTGCAGATGGTGGTGAGGACATCAGAAAGGGTCAGGCCCAGGTGACCCATTGTCCCCTGGGTGATGGGACTGAATTCTTCCAAGCTGGCCAGGCCCAGGATGGAAGGGTGGGGAGGGGTCCACATCCAGGAGACCTTTGTTCTTCACTTGAGGGGGGTGGGTGAGAGGGGAGGGGCTGGGGGGGACAGGAAACACGTTAAGAGTAGAACAAACAATAGCCTATTCTCCATGGTCCAGCCTGGCTGGAGAGATAGGCCCTTGGGCTGTGGGCCAGGCTTGGGCCCGAATCATCACCATCACTGCCCCCCCAGCCCCCCTGCCCCCGCCCGCTGCCCCAGCCTGGCCCCAAGATGAGCAAGTGTGCAGGAGGCTTCTCCTTCCTCACCCTCCCTGTGGGCTGTTGCCCAGGGGACTGACAGGTTCAGGGCCAGAACTCAGCGGCACACCTGGCACAGCCCCTGGTTCAGCCAGTGACACCCCTGTCCTCGTCCCCCACCCCCACCAGGCTTGCTGGCTCCTAGCTTCCTGCTCAGCTGGCTAGGCTGGGGATGAGAGGAAGATGGTCAGAGGCCCGGCCGGACCCTGCTGCAGGCTGGCTGAATTCTTTCTTTCCCATCCTCACGGCCCATTGTCCAGCGAGGACACGGGGCCAAGGGGATGGGGCCACTTCCTCCGCGGCTTCACATAACTGGGCAGTGTGGACCAATTTCGCCCTGGAAAATTGGTCTGTGGCCTCTCAGAGCACATGAAAAGCTCCAAGCTCACCGCTGCTCTCTCTAATCCTCAAGTGTCAGAAAGACTCCCACATGTGGTAGCCACATCCTCCCACAACACTGAGTGTGTCTGACAGTCCCGCTGTCACACATCCTTTGAATGGCAGGGAGCTCACCGCTTACCTGAGAGGGCAACTCCACCAGGCAAGATGTCTCCCTGCAACAGCAGAATTCAGCCCCACCCCTCTGTCTTCTGCTCATTGTCCCTCCCTCCCACCTCAGCTGCCACACACAGAGAAAGGGCCCCAAAGTTCCCCCTTTCAAGTGTTAGAAGGCCTGGCTCCAGCTAGTCCCAACTGGGATTCTTGGGCAAGCGTCTCACCCTCCCTTGCCTCAGTTTATCTGTCTGTAAAATGGGAAGAGTAATGCATACCATCAAAGTGGCAACCTGAGGAAGCTGTTTTACAAACACAGGCTGGGGGTGTGCATCTTAGGAATCACAGCCCCCCCCTCCCGCCACCCCCCTCCCCGGCTTACAGTTCTGTCATGGACTTCATGTCACAACAGACTCATTAAGCACCAGGTCAGGAGAGGGCAAGGGAGCAAAGCCATTGCCTTTGAACTCAGGAATTCACACTCCCATCTGGCAGAGGGGGACGCGCAGCTTCTATCGTTTTTTATATGTAGAGAACCCTTTGTAAGGTCATAAGGACTCTGAGGAGGATGTCTCTCTCACAGGTGAGGAGAGCAGCCCAGAAGAGTTGCTGCGACTTGCCTGAGGTCCCACAGCACAGCTCTGCTGGGAATGGAGTTGGTTATCAGCAGGCCCTGGAGGGGTTAAGAGTGTTGGCTTGAGCCCAGAGCGGGTGGGGGGGTGGGGAGTCTTATGGGGAGAGAGGGTGGGAGCAGGCAGTTCTTCCTCCTGGGTCTCTAATGCAGCCCTGGTGGGCAGTGTGAGCTGCAGCCACAGCCTTGTGTTGACTCAGCGAGGTCTCCTGCCAAGGCTTGCTGACCAGAGGAGCCCCGGGGGAGGCTCAGGCCACATTCTTTGCCTGCTGGAGACTGGGGTCGGGGAAGTGGCTGGTACATTCTGGTGGAGCCTGTGTGCTGGAGAGGAGAGGAGATGCTGGGGTGAAGGGTGGGACGAGGCGGGGAAATGCTTTTCAGAGAAACCAAGACTGGGTACCCGAGGGGCTATCACAGAGTGAGTGGCCTGGCCTGGCCTGGCCTGGCCTGGATGGATTAGTCAGGGGCTGCTTGCTCCCAAGACTGAGGCTGAGCTTGGCCATAAAGAGAGTAGATCTGGTTAGGCCACCATCACTGTTTGGTCCCTCCTGCCTCAGTTTCCCCACTTAGCAAATGAGCTCCCTACCTCACTCACTTCAGGGAGGATCAAAGGCATGAACAAGTTGGGTCAGAGGGAGCCCCCTGGGCGGATCATGGGATCACCACACACTGGCCATCTGGCCAGCAAAAGAAGGGACACAGGGGTAGCCCAGAGAGTGTACATGGGTCTGTGTGACACTCAGCCTGCTCAGGCTTCTCTTCAACCATAACAACAGCTCCTTCTACCTCCTCAGCTTAGGCCACGCCCATGCCCTTCTGTCTCAGGGCCTTTGCTCCGCCTCCTCCGCTTAGGCCACACCTATGTCTTTCTGTCTCAGGGCCTTTGCACTGCCATACATTCTTCCTGCTTACAGTGCTCCTTGCCAACACCAGGAAGGCCATCAGCTCACTTAGAACCCTGTGAGACACTGGAGCTCAAGTGACCTCCCTCCATGACCCACCAGCCACCTCTCACTTATGCCTTGCTCTGTCATTAGTAAACTACACCATCTCCCTCCAGCCCCGTGAGGGAAGGGTCTGTGTCTATCTTGTTCTTGCAGAGGTTCGGTGATTTCCCCAACACCAAACAGCTGGGGAAAGATGGAGCTGGGGCCAGGCTGGACTTCTTAGATCCTAGTTAGACTTTCCTTCCAGAACTGTACCACCACCACCAAAAAGCTGTCTCCTCTGTAGGCCCCTCGGCTCCCGGAAAAGAGGGTATGTGTGAGTGCTGTCTCCCCCACACGACTAACATGTGTCCCCTTTCTTCTCTCAGTAGATGCTGGGTCCTAGTTTGTTGGGTTGGATATGGGGAGACAGTGACTCATATCGCAGCAGAGTTCGATGCATAGCCCAGTTGCCACCCTGGTGGGCCCCAGTTCCTCCACGAAGGACAAGCGCTAGTGCCTCGGGCCTGCAGCCTGGGCATTCCAGGGCTTCCTCGGCAGCCCGGCGGGCCAGCTGGCCTCGAAGCCCTCCCAGAATTGCCCAGCAGCTGCAGGGTGGCCGGATGCCCCGCCCGGCGCCTCTGGGCCCAAGCCCAGGCCGCAGGCTCGTTGTGGCTGGCATTGCTCCTTCGGCTCAGGCACGAACACCACAGGGATTTTAAAAATAAAGGGCCTTGAGACGGTGGCCTGGCTCAGGCAGCCGGAGCTGGGGCGGGGCCAGACGGGGACAATGGGGGGATGCTGAGCCTTGGGGCTGGCCACCAGGGCTGCCAGGCCAGGGTGGCCCAGAGTCCCCCTCTCCAGTGGTATTGCTCTTCTATGGGGAAATGTGGGGGCAGGCTTTGGGTTCCTTAACCAAGCTCTACTGAATACCTACTACGTGCAGGGCTGCTCTGGATCTTTCGGGGTCTGGCTCTCCTCAGCTGTCACCCTCCCCTGCACGCCCTCCCCCCCCCCCCCCGACCATTTCAGTCTCCCTCTCTCCTCTAGCCCAGCGGACAGGAAACAGAGCCGAAGAGGTCAAGAGTCCGGGGCCTTCAGAGCCCAGTGTCCATGCAGCATGGAGCTGTCTGTGAGGGAGGGGGGGCTTCCTGTTTACAAGACTCCCAAGGACCTTCAGGGGTGGTGCTTAAGACAGGCCTGGGGGGAGCCCCTCCGCTCTGGCTGCCAGGGAGGGGCCTCCAGTACATCAGCCAGCTGGGCTCGGACCATACCCCCGTACCCCCGTACCCCCCGTACAGTAGGGAAGTGAGGAGCCTTTGGAATGGTGGCCGGCTGGAGGGGTTGAGTGGGAAAGCATCGGAGGTAACATCTTGAGTAACATCTGGGGCCCCAGGCTGGTAGGTAGGGCTCTCCCTCACAGTTCTTTACCGGCGAGCTGAGAGAACCAGGAAGAAGGATGGATACTTTCTGCCTTCGGAGGCTACAGAGTCAGTTGAGGCTGGGTCAGCTCTATGTCCCTAGGAGTTGGGGACCAGTACTCTTATTCCCAGCGAGGCTGAAGGCCAGTTCCTGGCTAGCTCAGACTGCCTCACCTTCTTCGAGGCTTCCATACTCATCCTCACGGGAGGATGCGCTGTCTATAGCCCAGGAATGTTTGGGCAACAGCAGCCAGATACACTTCATAGTGTGAACAATTCGTCCACCTCCCCTGCAGGTTGTCCCAGTCAGCTCTCCCTGCGGTTACCCAACAGATATTGATCCAGGGCCCCAGGGGTCATGACCTGGTGAGAAAAGAGCAGCTGTCACCGCCCAAGATTTGCTGTCAGTACCCCTTACCTAACTGGGAAAAGTCAGTGCTCCCCCACACCCCCTCCTGTTTATTTCAGTTCCTTTCTACCGTCCCCTAGCTCAGAGTACCCAGAGACCAGCCCTTAGAGCACACCTTTGCAGGTCTTTGAAGCCAGTCATGTTGGAAGGAGCGGGTTACAGTAGCAGGAGGCAATCACAGAGGGCTTCTCACAAGAGACAGCAGCTTCTCACCACGCATTCCTGAGATGGCGCCATAGCCTGGCCAAAGGGAATGACGTTTCTAGAGAAATTTAGCAGTGTGATGGGGGTTGCACAGGCTCAGGAGAAGGAAAAAGGTGGGGGAGGGGGATGGTGCAGGGATGGTGCAAGGGTCCTCTACCTTGGGGCTTCCAGTGCTGTAGAATGCCCTCTTTGGCCCCTCAGGAATGCAGCGCAGAGCCTGATAAAGGAAAAGGTCAGGGATTTGGTGGTGGTGGTGGTGGTGGTGGTAGTGCATGCTGGTGGTTGTTCAGGTGGCAACAGAGGGGCCTTTACCCTGGGACTTGCCCTGAGAGGAACTGCAGCCTCCCTATGCCAGCTATGGCCAAGAGCTTGGTCCACGTGCTGGGACTGTTTGTAAAGGTTGTGCTATGGCTGAAGGGACTTCTGGCTTTGCCCACAGGCCAGCCAGCTGTGTGACTCTGGCCAAGTCATTAGCCTTCCTGGCTTGAGTCTTTCCCCCAGTAAGATGGAGCCAGAAGTAATTACCTCCAAGGCCAATTAACCAGCCGTTCAGCATGGCTTGCCTGGAGCTTGCGCTGCAGCCTTAGTTTGCTCTAGTTTATGAATAGTGTTAAAGAAGGGAAAGTTGGTTCTGGTCCAAAGACATGCAACAGGTGGGTGGGAGGTGATTAACCAGGAGAAGCGGAGGGTTCCCAGGCTTACTGAGCCAAGGAACCTCCAGAAACACCCCCTAAGCCCCCAACGTCCCTTTCCCCACCTCTGATGGACAGGCTGGGGACAGGCAGAGGCCATAAGATAGTGCTGTCTGACAGGCATAGGACACATTCTCCTCTGATGACAGCAAGGACCTCTTCTGATGTGTCTACTTGTGAAATTATTCTTTTTTTTTTTTTTGGTGTTTTTGAGACAGGGTTTCTCTGTCTAGTCCTGGCTGTCCTGGAACTCACTTTGTAGACCAGGCTGGCCTCGAACTCAGAAATCCACCTGCCTCTGCCTCTGCCTCTGCCTCTCCTGCTGGGATTAAAGGCGTGTGCCACCATGCCCGGCCTGAAATTATTCTTTTAAGTATCCTATTTTAGCTATATATTTACTTATGTGAGTATTTATTGTGTGTGCACAGGTTCATACACTTGAACCCATAAGCACAGAGGCCAACACTGAATGCCTTCCTTAGTTACTCCCCCACCCCCATAGGACCCCTCTGTGCTGACTGGGCTGGCCTTGAACTCACTGAGATCTGAGATCCACCTGCCTCTGCCTCTGCCTTCTTAGCAGTGGATTGAAGGTGGACGCCACTACATCCCACATCTACCTTATATTTTGAGACGGGGTCTCTCAGTGAGCCTGGAGCGAGCGCACTGATCGACTAGAGTAGGAATCCTGGTACCTTCATCTCCCCCAGCTCTGCGATTGTAGGAACGTGTGTTGTAAGATGGACGGTGGTGGTGGTTGTTGCCTTTAGTCCCGGCACTGAGTGGTAGCGGTAGGTGGATCTCTGTGAGTTCGAGGGCTCCCTGGCTACACAGTAAGTTCAAGAAAGTCCAGGATACACAAAGAAACCCTGTCTCAAAAAAACAAAAAACAACAAACAAACAACCCCCCCAACAACAACAACAAAAAAAACAAAAACAAAAACAAAACAAAAAAAACCCCAAAAAACAAAACAAAACAAAACCCCAAAAAACAAAAAAACAAAACAAAAAAACAGGGCTAGAAAGTTGTTAAGTACGGTGGCTGCTCTTTCAGAGGCCCTGAGTTCAAATCCCAGTACTCACCTGGTGGCTCACAACCTTCTGCAATGGGATCTGGCGCCCTCTTCTGGTATGCAGGCATACATGCAGGCAGGACACTGTATACATAGTAAATAAATAAATCTTTTTTAAAATTAAAAAAAATAGCTGATAAAAAAATGAAACAAAGAAAACTAAAGGAAAGAGGAAAAAGAAAGAAAGAAAGAGGAACCTGTGTCACACAATGCCTGGTTTCTGACACAGGTGACGGAGATCACCTGACTCTGGACTGCATATTCTTCAGTAAGCACCTTACTGCCTGAGCCATCTCTCCAGCCCAGCAAATGACCTTTTTATTTTTTTAAAAGATTTATTTATTTTATTTATATGGGTACACTGTCGCTATCTTCAGACACACCAGAAGAGGGCATCAGATCCTATTACAGATAGTTGGGAATCACCCTGTGGTTGTGGGGAATTGAACTCAGGACCTCTGGAAGAGCAGTCAGTGCTCTTAACCACTGAGCCATCTCTCCAGCCCAAATGCCCTCTATATGAAGCGGCCTTTTGTCCAGAAGCCCTGGAATCTTTGCTCCTGTGTATCCTGCTTCTCAACAAGTTCATGGTACTACAGAAACTCATTCCCTCCTATGTACTGTGGGGGAAACTGAGGCCCACAGAAGCTCAGAAATGTGTGGAACTTACGCCATGAACTCTGAGTACCTCATTTGGGGTGTGTGCCTGGAAGTGGGACCTTGGTTTGAGGTTTCCCCACCATTCCTGTCAACTCCTTTGCCTGTTAACGCCCTTTGAACCCGAGATGGCTGCTTCTGCCTACACAAGACGCAGGCAGGTGGTTTGTGAACCACTTGGGCTGTAGGCTCCTTGAGGACAGGTGGGCTTTGACCTGGGGTGGGAGAAGTGAGGCCATGAGAAACTGCGCCATACCCAGGGTGAGACCTCCTCTAGATGGTGTCAGTGAGCAGTGCTGTGCTGCTGACAACCCTGAGGATGGCAGAGAGAGGAAAGCCAGCAGCCAGCCAGCATCCTGCTTGCCCCACCTGACACTCAGCGTGCCCTGGCTGGCGGCTGCTGTGATTCACCACCTCTGAGCCCCAGTTTCGTGTGTAATCAGGAAACGGCTGCTGGAGAGCCTAGGGCGCTTTCTGCTGAGCCCTACACCCTCCCAGAAGCTCAGGGAGAGGCTAAGGAGGTGGCCAGGAGGCTGTCCCAAGAATTTGCATAATTTGTTCTTTTCTTTTAGGAGGGTGAGAAATCCCCAGGATTCCATTTCCCTGGGAAACCAGCCCACCCCTTATCCATCCACCCTCCGAGACAAGCGGGGCTTTCCAGAAGCTTCCTGGGAGAGAGAGAGAGAGACCACTGCTTCTTTTGCTGCGGTCATTATGGAAAGTGCTTGGAAGGGCACCTGGTCAGCGGCTGCAGGAGATGGTGGGCACTGTCTTCAGCACACACTGAGATACTGAATGTGTTAGCCAGAAACAGCAAAGGTGAAGGGCAGAGTCTGTACAAAGGCCCAGAGAGTGTAGCGTGGGGCTAGCACTAGAAGGGAATGATGGGGAAGGGGGATTTGAAGGTGCCATTTCCCTTTCGGTGGTCTCTTTGAGGAAACCGTGGGAGACTTTTGAGCAGGGCTCTGTGGTGTATTATGAACGCTAGGACTATGGGATGGTGGCTGTCTGGAGGGGCCAGATCAGGCTCAGGGACTAGTGACACGGTAGCGCTGGGATCCTGGTGGAAGATGGGGAGATCTGGGGGCCTGAGAGATGACTCAGTGGGTAAAGCGCTTGGTGCACAAACATGAGGGCCTGCGCTCTGGATCCCAGAGCCTGTGAGAAAAGCCAAGCGAAGCAGCAAACCCATAACCTCTGGCCTCCACCTGTGCACGCAGGGACACCAGCGCACAACACACAGACACAAAGATGGCGACACCTGAGCTAGGATAGTAGTTCTAGAGTGGAAAGGCCAGGGGTGGGACTTTCGGGAGCACACAGTGCTTAGTTGACACGGGAATGAGTGAGTGAATGAGTTCCGTGGCAGGGGAGATGGAGGACGGTGGATTTATGGAGAGTCGGTAACTCAGAACATGAGAAGTTATTTAGTAGGGGACATTTAAGGAAGGCCTCAAAGGCTAGGTAGGAGCTGTGCAGAGGCCCACTGAGGAAAGGCAGGCCTCCCTGGACAGAGGAGGGGAAGCCTCAGTGGGAAGTATGAATGGTGAATGTTAAATTAGGGGGGTGGATAATTGGGGGATCAAATATCGGAAGCCTTGGCTATCTTTCCACAGCTAATTGGGGGACAGGTTGGCAGGTAGGCTGAGAGGGGAGATTTTCAACATGTGTTCTAGTTTCCTGCAGCTACATAACAAAAAAGCAGGGAGCTGATGGCTGAGTGCAAGAGAAGGGGTGTCTTCTGCCTCCGCAGGGCAGGAGACTGAGATCAAGGTGTGTGGGGCCCCAAAGACTCCGAGAGAATTGATTCTCCCCTAGCTCCAGGCTGCTTCCTTGTGGCCTTCCCTGGGTCTTCTCTTGTTCTAAGGACAGGTGGGGTATCCAGATGCTAAAGTCACAGTCACAGGTTCCAGACCAAGTGTTGGGGAGCAACAATATCACAAACTAGCACTCTCCTCTGTTCCTCTCCTCCTCGTGGTGAACTGGGTGGCCCTCAGGCACGCGGGGCAGAGAAGTGTTAAATTAATTAACTAGCCCGCCCATGCATCTCTCTCTGCCTGGAAGCTAGGACCTGGAGGCAGCAGCCTATAGGCTGCGCGCGCCACCGTGTGTCTATCTTGGAGTATTGCAGAAGGCGGCTCTCAGTCTTTGCATCTATTCCGCACGTGTTTATACATATATGTGAGTGTGTGTTTATATAGATTATGTGGGTAAGCCCTACAAGCCCGCCTCCCACGCCGCCTTATAGCAACTCTCCCAACAAGAATCCTGACCGTCTTGGACCTTAGTCCGGTTTTGTTCTCTGTGGATATGAACCATGCTCTAGTTCTGGTTGGTGTCTTGCATTTGGCATCTAGAAGGGCTCATCCACAGAGCTGCCATAGGTGTGCATTGATGGGCGTAGCTGTATTTGCTCACTGTGTAAGAGTTCCCCCTTTTTTTCCATCAGGTTCGCTCTTAGTGGGTATTTGAGTGGCGGCGAGGTGCTGCATCCTTTGGGGGAACCCATGTGCACACATCTGCTGTGGTTCTGCAGAGAAGTGGGGTTGTTGGGCCTGTGGTACCCGCTACCTGCTTGCGGTTTTCTCGGGGCGGGGGGAGCAGGGCGCGGGAGCTGCTTAGGTTTCCAGTCTCACCAACAGTTTTTTTTTTTTAAAGATTTATTTATTAGTATAAGTTCACTGTAGCTGTCTTCAAACGCACCAAAAGAGGGTATCAAATCTCATTATGGGTGGTTGTGAGCCACCATGTGGTTGCTGGGATTTGAACTCAGTACCTTTGGAAGAGCAGTCGGTGCTCTTACCCACTGAACCATCTCACCAGCCCTCACCAACAGTTTTTCACACTCTTGGCAACTCTATTTTCTTCCTTCCTTCCTTCCTTCCTTCCTTCCTTCCTTCCTTCCTTCCTTCCTTCCTTCCTTCCTTCCTCCCTCCCTCCCTCCCTCCCTCCCTCCCTCCCTCCCTCCCCGCTTTCTTTGTTTTAGGGCAGAATAGCTATTGCACTGTGGGTAATTCACACTCCTGAGATGGAAATTTACTGTCCATGTAGACATTAGGTTTTTCCTTGGGTTCATGTTGTGTGTGTGTGTGTGTGTGTGTGTGTGTGTACATGCACACATGCCTGCGCATGTTCACGTCTGGCTGCAAGTGTAGGCATGCATGTGGAGGCCGGAGACAACTTCAGGCTTCATTCCTTAGGCACCGTTCAAGCGTCGTCTGAGACAGGGTCTCCTGTTGTTCTGACACTTCAACAAATAGGCTATTAGTTGACCAGTGGAGCAAGGGGCATGTCTGCATCTTTCTGCTTTCCGTCGGACTACAGCTGGGATTACAAATGCACACCACCATGCCCAGCTTTATTTAGAATGTCAGTTCTATGGATTGGACTCATCCCTATGCTTGCAAAATAATCGCCTTACTGACTGAGCCATCTCTCTATTCCTTTTCTTCTTCTTCAAAACAAAACAACCTTGTTTTTGGTGTCTCTGAGACAGAGTTCATGTGGCCCAGGCTAGCTTTGAACTCTCTGTGTAGCTGGGGATCATGTTGAACTTTTCCTCTTGCCTCCCACTTGGTACTGGCATTACAAGGGTTTGGAACCGCTATGCCCATTCAAACCGTTTGTGAACCCGTGAACCCCCAAAGACCACCAAGGAGCCGATTCTGGTGCAACCCATTAGGGTCTTTGTATTCAAGGTCTAGCTTGGGCTCACCGCCGACCCTGACACAGCAGGACAGAGGGTGAAACCCCGAGCCAAGTTTCAAGTAAGCATTTGAAGAAGCAAGCAAACAAGTAAGGGGGTTTCTAGCCTGGTGCACATCTGATTGAGGCAGGGGGCTAGCTATGGAATCTTGTTGTCCTTTAAAATAATTGGCTGATCCAGGGAGCCAAGCCATGAACTGAACTTCTGCTTTCCTCCTGATTGGTGGTTGTTAGGGAGTGACTTGAAGGTGCAGGCTTGTTAGGGAGTAACCTGGAAGCTAGTGCTATGTGCAGGCTTGTTGGTTAACTCAAGTTCAACCTTAATCAGATTCTCTAAGATGGGTTTGGTCTGGAGCTGGACCAAGATGGAGTTGGTCTGGTCTCTCAAAACCAAACCTGGTTTAGTTTGTTCTGGAGTTTTGAACGCATGCTAGGTAAGGACTCTACCAACTGAGCCATGTCTCTCATCTTTTTTTTTTTTTTTTTTTTTTTTTTTTGGGACAGGGTTTCTCTGGGTAGCCCTGGCTGTCCTGGAACTCACTCTGTAGACCAGGCTGGCCTCGAACTCAGAAATCCACCTGCCTCTGCCTCCCAAGTGCTGGGATGAAAGGCACGTGAGCCACCACTGCCCGGCTTGGGTTTGGTTTTGCACTCACAAGATCAACCCTTAATTTACTTTTGTCAAGCATTGCGGCGCAGCCACGAGAGGAGTAACTGTTGCTAAAGTTTGTACCAATGGGAGAAATAAAGGCCACCCCTTCTTTCCAGGTCTCAGTGACAAACTGAGGCACACTTCCACCCGAATACACTCCAGGGAGTCAATGACTTCACTGGGCTTCCTTACGGAGTGGTTATTTACAGAGCTGTGGCTGATCCTTCCCCAAAAGGACTTTGCTTGGAAAGCCTTAACCCACCAGGGGTGCGTGCCAGCCACCCCATAGCTGCATAGGTGGAGCCCTGTGCTAGATACTTAGCTGTCACCTCGACGGGAGCTGGAGTCATTTTTGGAAGAAGGAACGTCAGTTGAGAAAATGCCCTACTAGATTGGCCTGTGGTGCATTTTCTTGATTGATGATTGGTATGTGAGGACATAGTTCATGTTGGGAGATACCACAATTAGGCAGGTGGTCCTGGACGGTATAAGAAAGGAGGCTGAGTGTCAGGTCAAGGTTTAGCTTAGGATACCCCCCAAGATCAAGTTCTCAGCTGAAATGAGATTTATTTGACCCAGAGGAACAAAGGACAGGGAAGAGGAAACAAAGACAGGGACAGAGGACAAGGGAGAAGAGGAATGAATGGAACAAGGGAGAAAGGTAGGGGAAATTGTTCTGGAGTGGGATAAAGGGCTGTCTCAGGATGGGCGAATGGTGGTTTATAAAGGCAAAACAGAGATCCTATGTTAGGATGAGGTGTTTAATTTTAATTGGTCATATTGATTAGGTGAGCCAAGGGGGGGCTTTTGATTGTTGGACTTCAATACTTTGATAGCTGGAACTTGGTGGTCAGCCTAATCTTTATTAATAGACAGACCCTGGTGGCTAGCTTTAGGATGCAATCTAATGGTTTTTAGCAAGGCAGAGGGAGTGGAGGAGAAGGGCAAGGCCTGCTAGGGTCACGTTTGTCATGCCTGGGTATGGCTAGAGTCCCTTCACTGAGCAAGCCATGAGGAGCAAGACTGTAAATAGCACTCCTCACCCCAGGCCTCTGCATCAGCATCTGCCTCCAGGTTCCTTCCCTGTTTGAATTTCTGCCCTGATTTCTACCCTGTGGTGTGGAACTGTAAACTGAAATAAACCCTCTTCTCCCCAAGTTGCTTTGGGACTTGGTGTTTTATTACAGGAAGAGAGAATCTAATTAAGACAAGCTCCCCTTCCCATATATAATCTAGCACCTTCCCAGGCCACATGCAATAAAGGCAGAGTAGCATACAATACAGAGTAGCCAGCTACATAGGTGAGGCTCCTGTAAGGGGCTAGAGAGATGGCTCAGTGGTTAAGAGCACTGGCTGTTCTTCCAGAGGTCCTCCTGAGTTCAATTCCCTCCCATGAGGGGGCGTAAACAGTCAACAAAGCCTGGCTGGGTTAACCCTTTTGCAGTAGACAAAGCTCAATTCCCCATGATGGCGGTTGCTTGGTTTGGAGAATAGTCACTCAGCAACAATGGTTAGTTTTTCAGCCTTTGTAGGAAATCATTACCTCTTCCAAGGTCATGCGCCATCTTGCTTTGAATTCTAAGGTTTTATTGCTTCAAGCATTCAGAATTAGATCTGGATTTTTTTTTATTTAAAGTTTTTTTTTTTCTTTTTTCTTTTTTTGTTTTTTGTTTTTTCGAGACAGGTTTTCTCTATGTAGCCCTGGATGTCCCGGAACTCACTCTGTAGACCAGGCTGGCCTCGAACTCAGAAATTCACCTGCCTCTGCCTCCCAAGTGCTAGAATTACAGGCGTGTGCCACCACTGCCTGGCCAGATCTGGAATTTCTGTTCTTGATTGCGTTAGCAAACCTGCCACCCCCCACCCACCAAGGCATACACCCCCAATTCCCTGGAGCCTGTGACTGTCACCTTCCATGCAAAGTCTTTGCAGGTATGATTAAGTTTAGGATCTTGACGTGATCCTGGATTGTCCACATGGGTTCAAGTTCAACCACACATGTAAGAGAGATATGGGAAAGTACACGTATACACAATAAGCTCACACTCACACACATACGCGTGCACACTCACATTTACATGAGAGCTTATATAAAGGAAGTATAAAGTATATAAAGAAAACTGGATAAATATTTGTAATCCCAGTACCTTGGATGTGGAGGCAGGGGAACTGCTGCAAGTTCAAGGCCAGCATGGGCTACATAATGAGTAACTTGGGCTACCTAGAAGAGACCTTTGTTTCTTCCCCTCGTTCTTTTTCTCTTTCATTTATTTTGAGACAGGATCTGGAACTCTGATCCTCCTGCCTCCACATCTCTGGTGCTAGGATTACAGAGTGCACTGCCACACCTGGCTCAATACTCTTGTCTTTAGAGGGTTTGAAGACATTGGCCTGTGAAGACAGGGCTGAGCCAGCGGGGTCAGTCACTTCCAGAGATGGCTGAGCCAGCCCAGGGTTCTTCCCAGGAGCTGTAGAGGGAACTTGGCCCTGCAGATGCCTTGACTTGGGCCTAGATACAGATTTTGGTCCCCAGAACGATGAGGTAAGAGAATTCTATTGTTTTGAAGCTACCAACTTTGTATTTTTCTTTTCCTTTAAAGATTTATTTATTTTATGTATATGAGTACACTGCAGCTGTCTTCAGACACACCAGAAGAGGGCATCAGATCCCATTACAGATGGTTGTGAGCCACCATGTAGTTGCTGGAAATTGAACTCAGAACCTCTGGAAGAGCAATCAGTGCTTTTAACCATTGAGCCATCTCTCCAGCCCATATTTTTTTAAAAGAAACATTACATTTTTTTAAAAGATTTATTTATTATATTATAAGTAAGTACACTGTAGCTGTCTTCAGACACTCCAGAAGAGGGCGTCAGGTCTCATTACGGATGGTTGTGAGCCACCATGTGGTTGCTGGAATTTGAACTCTGGACCTTCGGAAGAGCAGTCGGGTGCTCTTACCCACTGAGCCATCTCACCAGCCCCGAAACATTACATTTTCCATTTATTTATTTGTGTGAGTGCATTCATATCTACTTGGGATAGGATCCCACTATGTAGCCCTGGCTGGCCTGGAGCTGTTGTATGTAGACCACGAAGCACCCACGTTTAGAGGTTGCTATCTGGAATCAGTTCTCTTCTTCACTGTTCCGGTGTGTGTCAGCCTAGGGGTGCTATTGTTTCTTCTTCAGCTCTGGTAAGCTAACGGAGTCAACACACTCTTTTGGTAATTACCCAACTGCCTAGGCTAGGAGACTACCTTCCTGAGCCATGGCCTGTGGCCTTTGTGATGAGTCAAGGGTCAAGTGGCTGGAGTGCCTCCATATTCTGTCAGTGCAGACCCTATATCATATTCTGGTGGTCCACACAGTTCATGCTTCTGGCATCAGGGGCTCCCAGCTTTTGTTCTTTGTGTTCATATTTTATACAAATTTTTTTTCTATGGAAACTTTAAAGTCAACTTTGATCTCATTTAATTTCATAATGGTAATGTTTGACTTCTTTTTTGTTTGTTTGTTTGTTTGTTTTGTTTTTCGTTTTTGGAGACAGGGTTTCTCTGTATAGCACTGGCTGTCCTGGAACTCACTCTGTAGACCAGGCTGGCCTCGAACTCAGAAATTCGCCTGCCTCTGCTTCCCAAGTGCTGGGATTAAAGGTGTGTGCCACCACGCCCAGCTTGTTGTTTTGAGATAGGGTCTATGTGGTGGTTTGAATGTGCTTGGCCTAAAAGTAGCACTATCAGGAGGCGTGGCCTTGTTGGAGGAAGCATGACACTGTGAGAGCGTTGGCTTGGAGACCCTCGTCCTGGCCACATGGAAGTGAGTCTTCTCCTAGTTGCCTTTAAATTAAAATAGAGAACTCACCTTTCCCACCATGATGAAATGAACCTTTGAAACTATAAGCCAGCCCCAATTAAGCATTGCTTGTTTGTTTGTTTTAATAAGAATTGCCTTGGGGGCTGGAGAGATGGCTCAGCAGTTAAGAACACTTAACTGCTCTTCCAGAGGTCCTGAGTTCAATTCCCAGCAACCACAGCAACCACATGGTGGCTCACAACCATCTGTACTGGGATCTGATGCCCTCTTCTGGTGTGTTTGAAGACAGATACAGTGTACTCATATATATATAAAATAAGTAAATAAATCTTTTTTTTTTTTTTTTTGGTTTTTCGAGACAGGGTTTCTCTGTATAGCCCTGGCTGTCCTGGAACTCACTTTGTAGACCAGGCTGGCCTCGAACTCAGAAATCCGCCTGCCTGGTAAATAAATCTTAAAAAAGAAAACTTGTGATAAAAATTCATTTAAAAAATAAATTGAGATGTAGTAAACATATCATGAAATTCAACCCCCACACCTTTTTCTTTTCCCATAGGGATTAAACCCAGGCAATGTGATAAGCTAGGCAATGTTCTGCTTTGGGTAACACCAACAGTCCCCCAAATCTTCCAATTTAGAATGTACAGTTGGGGGTGTGTGGAATGGCTCAGCATGTGAGGGCTTTTTCTGTCAGGCCTGATGACCTGGTGGAAGAAGAGGACTGACTTCCTACAGTTGTCCTCGGTCATGCAGGTCATTGATATGGCACCCAGGCATCGCTACCCCACAATAAATAAAGTCCGTGAGTTCCTGATGTGGTCTGTGCATCTGTCCTCTCAATGCTCTAGAGGCAGAGGCAGCAAGATCCAGAGTTCAAACTCACCTGCTTGGTAAATTCAAGACCAGTCTATGTAACATGAAACCCTTATAAATGCATTAGTAAAAACTAAGTGGACATTTCTGTGGATTCTGGTATATTTACATTCATTGCCAATGTCCAATTCCTGAATAATCGTCTCTTTTCCCAAATAACACCTGCTCAAACTGGAACCTGTTGGCTGTCACCCCTTTCTCCCCTCACTTCCTAGTTCTTAGTCAATTTCTTTCTTGTTTTGTTTTCCTTTTTTGAAAAGATTTATTTAAGTATTCTATGTATTTGAGTGCTCTATCTTCAGACATAGCAGAAGAGGGCATCAGATCCCATTATAGATGGTTGTGAGCCACCGTGTGGTTGCTGGGAATTGAAATCAAGGCCTCTGGAAGAGCAGCCATTGCTCTTAACCGCCGAGTCATTTTTCCAGCCTCTTGTTTTATTTTTTAAGACAGGGGTTCTCTGTGTAGCCCCAGCTGTCTCAGAACTAGCCCTGTAGACCAGGCTGGCTTCAAACTCAGAAATCCACCAGTCTCTGCCTCCCAAACGCTACGATTGAAGGCATGCACCACCACTGCCCGGCCTTAGTCAGTTTCTATATGCACGGCCCTGCCTCTTTTAGAACCTTCATATAAACGGAGTCCCACACTGTCTGTCCTTTCGGCTCGTCTCACTTAGCAGGGTTTGTAAAGTTAGTCTGCGGTCTCCATGCTGCAGCTTGAATTTGAACTTCAGTCTTACCTACTTGCTTTTGCGACAGGCTCTAGTGTAACCCAGCTCAGCTTCAGACTCTTACGCTTGAGGGTGACCTTGGGCTTCTGATTCTCAACTTTTTTTTTTTTTTTTTTGGTTTTTCGAGACAGGGTTTCTCTGTATAGCCCTGGCTGTCCTGGAACTCACTCTGTAAACCAGGCTGGCCTCGAACTCAGAAATCCGCCTGCCTCTGCCCCCCAAGTGCTGGGATTAAAGGTGATTCTCAACTTTCTACCTCCTTAGTCCTGAGGCCAGGGGCGTGCACCACAGTGACCATAGAACTACTTCAATTTTGAAGTACTAGGGATCGAACTCAAGGTCTTGTGCACAGTAGGCAAGCACTCCATCCACCATCTGAGCCACACCCCTAGCTCCTCCTCTTTTTTTTTTTTATGGCTGTATAATGCTGATCTGCTCACCAGTTACAGACCTGGGAACATTTACACAGGTGTCCGCCTTTCCTCTCTGTTGCTGAGATAGAACACTGGCTAAAATCACCCTGGGGGAGGAAGGGCTTGCCTCACTTACACTTTCAGTCATCAACAAGGGAAGTCAAAGGCAAAGCGGGAACCTAGAGGCAGGAACTGAAGCACTGGCCGAGGAGGAAGCTGCTTACTGGCTTGCTTTCTTATACAACCCAGGTCCACCTGCCCAGGATGGCATCAGCCTCCTTGGGCTGGGCTTTCCCTATCAGTTAGTGATTAGACACACCCACAGGACAGTGGCAATTCCTCAATTGAGGTTCTTTCTTGCTAAGTGACTCTAGTTTTTGTCACGTTTAGGATTAGCACAATGGGGAAGTGTTTGCGTGGGTATCCTCCAGTCTCCTGGGTGCTGTTTTTCCCCCTCCTCGTACTGGGGGACCTCGGGCATTCTAGTGAGGTCTCTCCGCTGAGCTACACCGCTAGCCCTGGAAGGGAACTGAAGAGACATAAGGAAACTCTGTGTTTAAGTTTTTGGGGACCTGCCAAAGTTTTCCACAGCAGCCACACATCCCACATTCCTACCTGCAATGGTGGGTGACGTTCTGACTCCTCCTCCTGCCTGCTTTGTTTATCTTTTGGAGCAGAGCCACATGGTGGGTGTGTGCCCAGCGTGGTTCTGTCTGTGTCTTTCCTAATGACTCACACACTGTACTGCTTGGTCCTTCTCACTGTTGAGGGTTTTCTAATCTTTTGTTGATTTAATCTTAGGAAGTTTTTGTTTTTCTTAATGCTCTCACAACTGATAGGGTCTCATTGTATAGCCTTGGCTGGCCTAGAACTCATCAAGCAGACCAGGCTGGCCTCAGACTCACAGAGATCTGCCTGCTTCTGCCTCACAAGTACTGGGATGAAATGCATGGGCCACCAAGCCTAGGTTTCTGTTTTTGTGATTCTTTAAGTTTTGCTGTGTTGGATGGACCCTAGGGACTTGCTCCACCACTGACTGAGTTGCATCTCCAATCTCACTCTTTCTTTTTAAAGTTCTTTTTATTTTATATATATATATATGGGGGAGTGTGGGAAGCCACATGTGCCGTTGCAGAGTGGCACAGGCTTCTGCTGGCCACCACGTATACATAGGCAGGAAAGTTTTTTGCCAAGATGAGGTTTTGAGAATTAACCAAAATTGACCAATCAGATGAGAGAAAAGTTAACCAATCAGATGAGAGAGAAATTAACCAATCAGATGTAGGCATGCAAATGAGGTGGTAAGCATCAACCAAGCACAACCAATCCGGGTGTGAGACACGCCTCTCCTAGGCCTATATAAAGCAGCACCAGTGCTGGGCTCGGGGTCTATTCGCCTCTACAATCAAGCTCTCCCAATAAATGTGTACAGAAGGATCCTGTTGCAGCGTCGTTCTTGCTGGTCTAGTCGGACACGCACAAGAGGGGAGGGGGTTGAGACAGGATTTCTCTGTATAGCCCTGGCTGTCTTGAAACTCACTCTGTAGACCAGGCAGGCCTCGAATTTAGAAATCCGCCTGCCTCTGCCTCCCAAGTGTTGGGATTAAAGGCATGTGCCACCACTGCCCGGCTAAAGTTCTTTTTAAAAAGACTTATTATTGTTTTAATTTATGTGTGTGGCTGTCTGTCACATGGAGGACAGTGACTTCAGAGGCCAGGAGAGGGGTCAGATCCCTCGGAGCTTTTGTGAGCCACCCAACGTGGGTGCTGAGAACTGAACTCAGGTCTTCTGCATGGATGGCCAGTGTGCTTAGCCACCGAGCTGCCTCTCCAAGCGCTTTTCTTATTTTCTAAAACCAACCAACCAAACAAACAAAACCAACCAAACAAAAAAAGCCAGACTGTTTTAAAAATAGAAATACTAAATTTACAGCAATATTGAGTGACAATGATAGAATTTCCAATATAACTTCTCTCTGAATCCAACTCCCACGCAGAAGGATGTGCTGATTATGAGTGACGCTTGTCCCCACTGGAGTCACCTGTCACTGCCAACTCTCCTTCCTCAAACCTCTGGCAGCCCCCTTACCTTACCTGCATGGTCCCTTGAGTTTTTTCTCTTCCAGATGTTTTGAGCCAGGATGCTAATAACTTGTAGTAACTTCAAAGCAGCAGGTGGTTCACTTCCCTTCACACAGAGTTCCTCCAGGGCTTGCTCTAGCTTGGTGTCCCCTTTTCTTACCTTTCCTGTCTTCTCCCTCACTCCTTCCTTTCCTTCCTTCCTCCTCCTCCCCCTCCTCTCTCTTCCTCTCTCCCTCTCTCCTGTCTTTGGGGACCAGGTCTCACTACCTAGCACAGGCTGGCTTAGACCACCTTGACCTTCCTGCCTCCACCTCCCAGGGGCTGGATTTATGGGAGTTCATAACCACTCCTGGCTCATGGCTGCTCATTTCTTTCTGTTTGATTGCTTTGGGGGGGCGTGTCTCATTGGTCTCTAACTCTCTATGGAGTCAAGGCTGGCCTTGAACTCCCGATCATCTTTCCTTCACCCTTCACCTCCCAAGTGCTGGGACTATCACCAAGCCTGGCTGGCTTGCTCCATTTTTAGCACTGAATAATATTTCATTGTCTGGAGGCATCCTGGTTATCCATTTATCTACGAAGGACACTGTGCTCGCCTCCAGGAGTCGGCAATGAGGAATAAAACTGAAAGCAACACGTGTGCAGAATTCTGTGTGGCTGTTTCAGTCCTGGGCAAATACCACTGAGCACTGCTGCTGGGTGGCATGGTAAGAGGACATTTCTTTCTCTTTGGAGTTACCTGGGCTGAGTGTCCTTTAATGCCAGAGCATGAGAGATGGAGGCAGGAGGATCTCTGTGAGTTAGTTCAAGGTCAGCCTGAGTGCTCGGACAGCCAGAGCTAGGTACAGAGACCCTGTCTCACAAAAACAAAAGTAATGAATAAATAAAAGTATAGGGTGAAGTATCACATGCCTGTAATACCAGTACTTGAGAGGCCGAGGCAGGAGGATTGCCTCCAGTTCAAGGACGGGGGACGGGGGCAATCTACCCAGTAGTAGGTTATCCAGGGCTATAGGACAAGACTCTACTCAAAACATTACAAAACAAAAAGACCAAAACCAAACAAACTGCTTAAAAAATAAATAAATAAAAATGAAGCCCGGAATACACCTCTCCTGGCAAACAAAGCAGCTGTCCTGTGTTTTCACCAGCAATGTTGTTATTTCCTGTCATTCCTCATTCGATGACATTTGGTGTTGCCGATGTTTTGGATTTTGGGTTTTTAGAAAGGAGGTTTATTTATTTATTTCCGCTTACGTGCACATGAATGCATGTGCACATGGTGCATGCAGGTGCCCAGGGAGGCCAGAGTGTGTCTGCTCCCTCAGAACTGGTACTACAGACAGCTGTGAGTGTTGCGAACCACAAGTGATCTTAGCCACCGAGCTGTCTCTCCAGCCCCAATTCTCCACTTTTGTGTCCATGGCTGGCCGGAAACTCACTGTGTGGATCACACTGGCCAGGAACTCACAGATATCTACAGGCCTCTGCCTCCTAAGTGCCACCACACCCAGCGTGACGTCCACGATTACAGCTGCCTCTCTATTGGTCTCCTGTCACTATCGAGTATTTTTTGTTATTGTTTTCCAGGAAAGCTCTTATATACGTCCCATTATGACTTTTATCTAAAATGATTTGGTTACTATTTTATGTGTACTGTGTTTTGCCTGTGTGTTTGTGTGTATGTCTGGATCCACAGAGTCTGGAACAGGACATTGGATTCCAGAGAACTGGAGTTACAGACAGTTGTGAGCTGCCATGTGGGTGCTGGGGATCAAACCCAGGCCCTCTGGAAGAACATCTGGTGGTCTGAACCACTGAGCCATCTCTCCACTCCCCCCACGATTACTTTTATATTGGTTTTTCTGTTTTTTGTTTTTGTTTTGTTTTTTTGAGACAGGGTTTCTCTGTGTATCCTTGGCTGTCCTGGAACTCACTCTGTAGACCAGGCTGGCCTCAAACTCAGAAATCCGCCTGCCTCTGCCTCCCGAGTGCTGGGATTAAAGGCGTGCGCCACCACCGCCTGGCTTGATTGCTTTTAATTTAATAATCCAAAAGCCACTTCAACATGGTCGAAGAGATATAAAATAAAGCAGAATTAAGTTAAGCACTAACAAGACGTTTCGTGGATCCACACTATCTATTGTATCTGATAGCACTCCACCTGTGATCTTAGCCATGGTGGTTTTATTTTTATTTTATTTTATTATTTTATTTTATGGTATTCTTTTTTGTGCGTGAGATTTCAAATACCTGGTGTCACTTCTGTGTTAGTTGCTTTCCCTCTTGGCAAGACAAAATTTCCTTTAAGAGCAACTCAAGGAAGGAGGAAAGTAGGAAGAGAGCGAGGGAGGGGAGGGTGGAAGGAGGAAGGAAGGAGGGAATGAAGGGGAGGGAGGAGAGGAGAGAGAGGAAGGAGAGGGGAGGAAGGGAGAAAGGAAGGAGGGAAGGAAGAGGGACTGTAAACCTGCTCTGCTGTCTAGGAGGTGAAGTCAGACAACAGGCCTGCCTGTGTTATCCTAGGGAACAAATGTGCTTTAGAGGTGTTTCTTCTTAGGTAGTCTATTAGCACACCACATCCTCCACAGCAACGAGAACCGCTGGTCTGCAAATGCATATCCTGCGAGGGGGAATCGCACACACTCACTATAGCCAAAGATCCCAGACACACCAGCCCAGTGCGCTTACAGGAAGAAGCAAACAGGGGAAATGGATCATTGGAGAGAGAATAAGTCATCCAGGGGAGGGCTTGGCTGGGAGGGACCCTGTGGGAAGCTGCTGAAGTCACTGGAACCTGACACAGGCTGGTGGTGACTTTGCTATGAGCTCCAGGTAAAATTCTCCAGAGCTACCCCCCCCCCAGACCAGATATTTACATTACGACGCATAACAGTAGCAACGTTACATCTATGAAGTAGCAACGAAAATAATCTCACTGTGACACTTTAAGACAGAAGCTGTCTTAAAGTGTCACAGCATGCTGGGCGGTCGTGGTGCACGCCTTTAATCCCAGCATTCGGGAGGCAGAGGCAGGTGGATTTCTGAGTTTGAGGCCAGCCTGGTCTACAGAGTGAGTTCCAGGACAGCCAGGGCTACACAGAGAAACCCTGTCTGGGGGGGGGGGGCGCGGGGGGGGAGTGTTTACTGGAGTTTACTGACTGGTATTGTGTTGTTTCCTTGTTTGAGACTGGTTCCTGCCTCAGGCTGGCCTGGAACTCATTCTGTAGCTCAGGATGGCAGTCTTCCTGTCTCACCCTTTAGTCTCAGTGCTGGTAACAGGCGTGTGTGTGTGTGTGTGTGTGTGTGTGTGTGTGTGTGTGTGTGTGAGTTTGGGGGGTTGGTTCTCTCCTTTTATCATGCGTGTCCTGGGGATTGAAATTGGGTCTTCAGGCTTAGTGACAAGTGTCTGTACCTGCAGGGACATCTCATTGGCCCCTTTCCAGTATTTTTCTAAATAAAAGAGAAGAGAAAAAGATCTCAGACATAAAGCCTACCCTCAGAGCGTCCTTGGCCAACACTTGCCCTGTTTATCTCCCGGGATGGAATGAGTTTCCTGAATGGACCCAGGGTCTTATCCCTCCAGGACCCTCTCCACCACCTACAACAGCGGTCCTCAACCTTCCTAATGCTGTGACACTCCCCCCCCCCACCCCCCCAGACAGGGTTTCTCTGTATAGCCCTGGCTGTCCTGGAACTCACTCTGTAGACCAGGCTGGCCTCAAACTCAGAAATCCACCTGCCTCTGCCTCCCAAGGGCTGGGATTAAAGGTGTGCACCACGACCGCCCAGCATGCTGTGACACTTTAAGACAGCTTCTGGGGCTGGTGAGATGGCTCAGTGGGTAAGAGCACCCGACTGCTCTTCCAAAGGTCTGGAGTTCAAATCCCAGCAACCACATGGTGGCTCACAACCATCCGTAATGAGGTCTGACTCCCTCTTCTGGAGTGTCTGAAGACAGCTACAGTGTATTTACATATAATAAATAAATAAATAAATCTAAAAAAAAAAAAAGACAGCTTCTGTCTTAAAGTGTCAAAGTGAGATTATTTTCGTTGCTACTTCATAGATGTAATGTTGCTACTGTTATGCGTCATAATGTAAATATCTGATAGGCAACCCCGATGGGGTCTCGAGCCCCAGGTTGAGGACACCCTGTTGTCCCCTCCCCCAAGTCCAGGCACCCTTGTGACGGCTGTGACCCATATTGTGGAAGTGACACTGGCTGACTTCCAAGCGGGTAGATCACAAAAGGGGTGGTGGCTTCCTCTGGATGTCTCTGACATACGTACTTGAAACCATGCTATAGGAAGCTGATGGTTCTGATGCCACCATGGAGACCAAGCCACAGCACCTCGGAGTGAGCAGCCCCAGCTGTCCCAACCCATGACCCGCACGACTCTGCTCTCCTGCCAGATCCTACCCCACACAGACCCCGGAGCTCACTCAACACTTGGCTGGCCTCTGGCTTCTGCATCCTGAGGTGGATGGCTGGCTACACAGAGACATGTTACAGAAACACCTGGCCAGCTTCTTCCTCAGGGTCCTTTCTGCTCCACGCTGCCAGCCACACCAAGGTGCCCATTTCCCCATTGCATAAATGCCCCCCTTCCAGGTTGCAGCAATCGGCTCATTCTTTCAGGCCAGATGTTGCCACACCTCCTCCAGGAAGCCTCCTTCGGCTTGCCGGTCCGTGCTCAGCAGAGGCAGGGGCAGATCATGACTAGGTTCAAATCTCAGGCTACCCACTTCCCAGTTCTTGGGCAGGGTACGTGACTCAGCCTCAGACTCCTCGTATATAAAGTCCAGGTAGTCACAGTGACTATTTCACACGGGGACTAAAAGGATCACATTACGGGAAATGCTCAAACTGTCCCAGCCGCAAGAACTCTCTGGAATGTTGGCAGCTATTGTCGTCCCAGGTCTCAAGGGCCTTGTCCTGCTGCTATCTCCAGAGTCCCATGCACTGGTGACTTAATGATACTATCCATTCATTTGTTCATCCTTTTCACACAGGGTTAGCTGGGCTCAAGTGGAGGCCAGCAGGAGTCTGCCGCATTCACCCATCCAGTCCGTTGGCATTGCCATTGTCTCTGCGGATGAACTGGGCTACAAGGAAGCAGTGATGGGGGAGCCTCCCACCCCTGTCGTCTTTACCATCAAGGACTGTATCAGATGGACACAGAAAAGGGTTGGCAGTCTTTGGCGGGAGCACCACGAGGTGATGGGAGTGCAAATGGAGAAAGAGTTGAGTATCCAGCCTTCTTTCTAATGGGGGGGGGGGGTGGGCAGATGTGCAAAGAGAACCGAGGAGGGGTGCTTGGGAGCCAGAGATGAGAAGGCTGGGAGGAAATGGCAGACAGAGTCAGAGTAGCTGGAGGGCTCCGCAGGCAAGCTGGGTGGATGAGCAAGGCCTCAGGCCATTTGCATTGCCAATTTCCTGAGAGCTCGCAGCAGGTAGAGGCTTGGAGATTACAAAACTATGCTGTGAGCCTTTCCTATCTCAGGGTTCTCTTCCTTCCTTCACTTCCTTCTCTCTCTCTCTCTCTCTCTCTCTCTCTCTCTCTCTCTCTCTCTCTCTCTCTCTCCCTTCCTTCTCTTCCTTCCCTCTCTCTTCCTTCCTTCCTTCCTTCCTTCCTTCCTTCCTTCCTCCCTTCCTTTTCTTCCTTCCTTCTCTCTCTTCCTTCCCTCTCTCTTCCTTCCTTCCTTCCTTCCTTCCTTCCTTCCTTCCTTCCTCCCTCCCTCCCTCCCTCCCTCCCTCCCTCCCTCCCTCTCTTTCTCTCTCTCTCTCTCTCTCTCTCTCTCTCTTTCTCTTCCTTTCTTCTAATTTTTTTTGAGACAGTGTTTCTCTGTGTAGCCCTGGCTGTCCTGGAACTCCTTCTGTAAACCAGGCTGGTCTTGAACTCAGAGGACCTCTTCTTGCCTTTGCCTCCTGAGTGGCTGGGATCGAAGGCGTATGCCAGCCACTACCACCCAGCTTTTCTTTCTCCGGGTTCTAATCCATGCAGTCAATCAACCTCCGACTGGAAATATTCGGGGGGAAAAACCCCAAAAGCCAAACCTCTGGGCATCCTGACTGTAATGCCAGCACTTGGTAGGCTGAGGTAACAGGACTGCAGTAAGTCTAAGGGCAGTTTTGTCTGTAAGCCATGCCCTGATCCCCCAAAACAAAAACAAAGCAAAAGCAAGGGGCTGGAAAGATGATTCACTGGCTAAGAGTGCTTGCTGCTATTGGAGGGGGTGCTGGTTCGGGTCCCAGCTCCTGCACTGGGTGACTCACTGTTGCTTGGAGCTGCAACTCTAGGGACTTTGACGAGCAGGTAGAGAAGATGAGATCGAAAAAGAAGTGAATCCCCCAAAGTCAAGGAGCACACAGAGCGCTGACAGCCCCTCTCTTCCAGCCTAGGAAGCTCTTTCTACCAGGAACTACTGCTGTGAACATTGAGCCCTGGCTGAGATAGTGGCTCTGCCCGAGGCACGATTTCTTACTTGGGGCAGCACCAGGCTTGCATTCAGGTTGCTGAGACAGAGGGTTCTGGACTTGGCACGGGGTCAGCTGCTGAACCCATCTGTGTCACACAACTTTGAGTGACTTATTCCCCAGCCTTCCTGGCAGGGGTGGCTCTCAGCTCATCATCTCCTCCAGGGCCAGGGGTTGGTGGGATGCTGTGAATCATGTGGGGGGGTGCGGGGGGGGTGGCAATGAAGGCAAGGAGGACCCATGGCCTGTGATGGTGCAAGTTGAAGCAAGCAGGAAGCCTGGTCTTTTCCAAAGCATTAGGTGAGGCCTCAGGCTTCTTCTGCCCACTCCACCTCCTCCTCAGCTGGGCTTTCTGATGCCCCTGGGCAGAGGTGAGGGTTTCTTCAGAAGTGGGTGCGGAGGAGGGCGTTTCTCTCAGGGTCTTCAGGGCATCAGATGGGGCAGGGTACAGAGAGGTGAGACAGGACAGGAGGTCACAGTCACATACCTACAAACATGCACTTGAGCCCAAGCACCTGTGCATGCAACCTCAGGAAACCTGTGAGTTCTTAGCAAATGACAGGAGGTCCCCGACCTGTGGTTTGTGTCACTGATCTGAGGCTCTGAGCTGATTGATCCTACACGGTGCACATACATAATGCATTGGTATATAAATGGTCATGGACTTTGTGCTAAGCACTACCTCAGAGTCACCATTGTTGCCTACTGTTTAGCCCAGGTCACAGAGGAGGTGGGATGGGGGCTGGGCTTTAAATCCAGACCTTCGTGATACCAGGTAGGGCAGGCAACACCAGGAACCCTGCCAGCCCTTGGGGGCAGTGACTCACCGGCAGGTCCCCACATCCCATCTTCTACCCCTCCCTTTCTAGCTGACTCAGCCAGACCATCCAGGTCCAGGACCTTTCTCTGGAATTCCGGCCCCCAGGCAGCGCTCTTGGTCATCTTCTCTTGCAGGCAGGGCACACCCTCCATAGAGATGCTGCACTAGCTGCACTCTGTCTTCAAGCTCCTTTCTGTTGCAGGTTTGTTCTATTGAGCATCATGAAGTATCTCTTCCAACCACCCTGGGAGAAGAGGAGGCACACACAGGACCCTCGAGGATGCTGGGTGGTACAGCCTAGGGAAAGGATGTCCAGCCCAGCCTCAGTATGTTGTCTCCCGGCAACTGTCTAGTCTCAATCCATTTCCTTATTTGTCCCTCCCAGTTCAGCCTTACCTCTGGTCTCATGCCCCACCCAAGGCCAGGTGGGCACAGATCTCTCTCATTGGCTGAAACTAGAATGAGTCACTATTTCTGTTCCCTGCTGCCAAGCTTCTGGGGATGGCCAACGGGGTTGGAGGAGGGGGAGTGGTGGTGGTGGTGGTTGGACCCAGGCCACCTCACACACACCCACACCCCTCCTCCCATCTGTCTGTCTGTCTCTTTCTCAGCTCTCCAGGAGACTCAAATTCCTGGGATGCCATCAGAGGTCTTCCTAAAGGAAGGGGAAGGTGCTGGGGCCCAGGCAGTCCTGAGAGATGGGAAGAAAAAAAAAAAAAGAGGTCCCAGGCTCTGCACATTCTGTGGCTGGCCTGGGAAGACCCTGATCACAGCTTCACTCCTGACAAAAGTGAAGGCTGACATCTTGCTCTGACCCCAACTCTTTTCCTGTCTAAATTCCTCTCCCTTCTGCCCATTCCTCATCCTTGAATTTGAACATTCTAGCCTGCTCCTACTAGCAGGTGAGCCTGGTTGTTCCAGGGAGATGGGAAGCAGAGGAAGCAACAGTGGCCGTAGAGAGATAGATCAAAGTCTTTGCCTTAGAGAAGGTGATTTTGATCTCTGCTCTGTGGAGCCAGAAGGAAGGCAAAGGCTAAGTAAGAGTAGAGGGACACACGTTCTAGGTGAGGGAAAAGCCTAGAAGTGGCCTTGAGGTGAAGGAGGCTGAAAGAGGCAGATGAGGGCCAGTGGGTGAGCAGAGGCTCTGTGTGGGGGGGTGGGGGGGGCGCATGCGGGGGGGGCGGGGGCAGCACGCACAGCTGGCGGGTTTCCAATCTTTATATCTTCCATTTTAGTGGAAAATCTGGGAAGGTTTAAACCTGAGTGAAGTCTGGTTTGCAATGACTCTCAATGTTGCTATCAGTTTGTGATCCCAGCTACTTGGGATGCTGAGGCAGGAGAATTACTTGAGCCAGGGAATTTGAGGCTAATGTGTGCAATCTAGAGAGATCTTATGGCAGCAGCAGCAGCAGCAGCAGCAGCAACAACAACAACAAAACAACAACAAAACAGCCCTCTGTCTGCTCAGTGGTAAAGACACTGTACCTCAGAGTTGGGGGTGTGGAGGAGCCTGAGGTGATGGGGCACAGAGGGGTTTGAACCTAGGGATGGGCTCCTTGATGAGTTGGGAAGAGAAATGACCTCGAAGATGGAGGTTCCTCAGCGCACATGGGCCATACATTCCTGCACCGGGAGCACTCGGGCCATTCTCCGAGGGGAAGACCTTTGTCCAAGAAGACATGGCTAAGGCCCAGTATCGGTCCCCAGGGTCCCAGGTCTGCTCTCCCACTGTCCTCCCCAGGTGTGTCTGACACTGCTCACCTCTTGTCACCTGCAGACAGGGAAATGGAGCCCCTGGGAGGTCTAGGACTCCCGGCCAGGTACCTGGGGACTCAGACCTCTGTCTCTCTCTGCCTTGCTTTCTTGGCACAGTGACAGGGAGAAGAAGAATGGAGCAGAAGCCACAAGAAGACAGTATTGGAAGGGATGCTCAATGATAACCATCTGCCCTCCATGCTGGGAGCACCTAGGGACAGCAGACCAGGCAGGGGCATTTGCTGACAATGGAGATGTGGGTGTCCTGCTGACTACTGCCTGCTGCCAGGCTCCATAGCCACATAGGCAAGTGTGTGTGTGTGCATGTAAGTGTGTATATAAACGCAACTGTGTTGGAACCATGTATGTGCATGTAAGAGTGCTATCTATGTAATTGTGTGTGTATGATTATGTCTATGTGTTGGTGTGTATCTGTATAACTGTGTCTATGAGTGTATCTGTTAGATTGTCTGTGTATGTGTGTAAAGCTGTGCTTGTGCCTTTGAGTGTGTCTGTGTAACCACGTGTGTCCATATAAATGTGTGTGCCTGTGTGTGTGTGCGCCTGTGAGTGAGTAAGCACGGCATGTGTGTCAGCACGTATGATGTGTTTGTAGCCCTGTGCGTGTGTGCATGTTGGTGTGTCTGTGACTAGTAATGCAACTGTGTCCACGTGAGAGTGTCTGTGAAACCAAGTGTGTGCCTGGGAGTAAGTGTATGACCATGTGTGCACATGTGAGGTGTTTCAGGATCTCTATAGCTTCTTTAAGAGCAGGCTCTGGGACCTGCTGTGACTCTGTGACACCACGCCCCCCACCCCCCAAAGTCTGTTAGCTTACAAGCTAATTCCTAGTTTCAGTGCCAGATTCCTGGCCCTGGTTTTGCCTCTGATGAGAGAATAATTAACTAAAGACTCATTTTCCAGGGTTTCCTTCCCATTATCCCGGCCAAGAGAAAATATTCACAGGGCTGCGGTAGGGTGGAGCCGCTCCTTGAGGGAGGAGCAGCTCCCTGTGAGAGCCAGAGTCAGGGTATCAGGGCCAGCAGAGGAGAGGCGATCCTTGGGAGGGAGCCTAGTGTGAACCGAGCCTGGGGAGGGGAGAGGGACCAGGGCGGATCCAGTGTGTAGCAAGTTCTTGCTCTCTCTGGGCCCCTGCTTCCTCCTTTGTAAACGGATAGGTTTGCACCAGAATTCAGTCCTTTCTACAGGGTTGCTTCTGCAGGTGAACTGGTGATACTCCAAACAAAACCAAAGTCAGCAAAAGTCTGTGGTTCTTCAAGGCTGGGAAAGGAACTAGGTTATGTAGGTAAACTAGTTTCTTTACTGCAGGGGCTGTTCAGGGGTTGTGGTCAACCTTGTTTCCTTGGGTGAGTGATGTATCTAATTCGGAAAGTATGGGTGGCTTTGGGGACCTACACATCTTTCCGGATCCTCTGTGTCCTCTTAACCCTGTTCTCGCCACCCTGAGGGCACTTTCCAGTGCCCAGAGAGAGCTTCTAGCATGTGACTACAGTAATTGGGAGTATTAGTCTCCAAGGAAGAGGGGAGATTTGACGCTGCTTTTTCAAATGTAATTGCTTTTAACCACACTCCCTCCCACCCCGCAGGAACGGCCATTTAGAAATGCAAGCATCCTGGTCCCCATGTGCCGTCAACTTGACTCAGGAATGAAAGTGCAGTCAATCTGGAGGCTTGCAGGGACTGATTCCCTTCCTTGGAAAGGTGCCCATGACCCCTCCCCTCTGCTGCCCACACAGGCTGTCCTGGGCTTGGTGAAAGACGCGAGCTCTTGGCAGTGTGTTCGGGAACACTGAGACTGTGGAGGGGCAATTGTCCAGGTCACCGGCAGATAAGAGGCCTAGCTGGGAACAGGATGCAAATGAATCCAAAGCTGAGACACACACAGAGATTCACAGCTGACCCGGGGCTTTCAAGTGCCTAGGCACAGGGTGTTTGTGGGAGGGAGAGGCGCGTGAGTAGTCTGTCTCCGGTCGAAGTCCTGCTCAACATCTGTAAAGCCATTATCCTATCCCAGAACATGGACACGTGTGAAAGTTCTGCTAGCTTCTGAGGTCCTGTCCCACACTTTACAGATATTTCCTTAAAGACAGACATGTATTACGTGACTTTCAGCAGAGTGAATATACCTACCATGCGAGTTGAAGTGGGAATGATGGAGGTCCGAGCCCAGAGCTCGCCAAGTTGGTGTGACCTGTTGACTGCAGGGCGTGTGTGGCTAGTGGAGCGGACACTTGTCGCGTTCAGGGTTCCGGGTGGCCAGCTGCACCGGGAGTCGGGCTTGTAGAGGGTGCAGGCTGGTGTTGTGCTCATGGTGGGGGACAAGGTGAGCAGCGGCGGCGGCTGTGGCAGTGGCCCTGGCGGTGGCGCGCGGGGTGTGGGCGCGCGCGTGGCGGCCCCGCCCCATCGGGGGCCGGGCAGGTGTGGGAGGGCCGTGCGGACCCCGCCAGGACTGGCCCGGAGAGCCGGCGGGAAACAGGAAGCGGGGGTGGGGAGGCGCGGCTGGCCCGCAGAGCGGCCGGGAGGACGACCGGAGCGCAGCGGGTCGCGGGCAATGTTGGGTGGCCCGGGCGGCCGCGGGGCTGGGGGCGGAGCCAATGACCCCGAGGGCACCGCCCCGTCGCGCCTCCGGAGCCGTCGGCAGAGCACGGAGCCGGGAGCCCAGGGCAGCTGCAGCGCCCGTGGTGAGTGCGAGGAGGACACGGGCGGGACAGCAGCGTGGGGACGTGAAAGGACGCTGACGGGACGCCTGGGAAGACGCGGGCGGGACCTCTCGGGGACCCGGGAAGGTGCAGGCAGAGCAGCTTGGGATCCCGGGAAGACGGAGCCCGACAGCGCCGGGACCCGCGGGCGACGCCCAGGTGCGGTGACCGCGGCTCCGTGCCCACCGTGCTTGTCACCCGCAGGCTCGGAGGACGCGGCCATGCAGGGCCGGGCGGACGCGGGCGAGGCCGACGAGGAGGCTGGGGCGGGTTCGGGGTCGGAGGCCGAAGAGGACGCGCTGTGGGAGCGGATCGAGGGCGTCCGGCACCGGCTGACGCGCGCCCTGAACCCGGCCAAGCTCACGCCGTATCTGCGCCAGTGCCGCGTCCTGGACGAACAGGACGAGGAGGAGGTGCTCAGCACCTACCGTTTCCCGTGCCGCGCTAACCGTACTGGTGAGCCCGCCGCCGCCAGGGGTTTCCTCTCCCTTCCTAGGCCCGCTCCAGAGCAGACAGCTGGATGTGGTTGCCGGTGCCGATGGCGACCCCTGTGGGATCATTACTGTGCTCTTTGACCTCTCTGGTTCTCTCTGTCCCATTTGTGTATCCCTTAAAGAATCAGCTTTTCTCAAGAGCTCAAATCCGGGCTCAGTTCTCCGAGGCTCCTCTCCCACTGGGCGTCTTTTTACCAGGACTGTCAGTGGGACTAAAAGTCTCAGGGAACTTAAGTCATTGAGAGCATTTTGCCTGGGAAACGCAGGCATCCGATGCCCCCGGGCATGCGTAGTGTGTGTGTGTGTGTGTGTGTGTGTGTGTGTGTGTGTGTGTGTGTGTGTGTAGAGGTTGCTGGGGACCTGCTCCAGTGCAGGTGCTCTGGGGAGGGTCTGGTGTTCCTAGCCAGGGCAGACTGAGCTTTGCTCCCTGATGTGTTGGGACAGGCCCCTGTGTGTGTCACAGCCCAAAAATCTGGGGAACGTAGGCCCTGGAGCATTGTGGGGGTGGAGAGCAGGGGCACTGGGGGAAGCCCTCATCCTGACCCCTGTCACAACCTTTACCCTCAGGGCGCCTCATAGACATTTTACGCTGCCGGGGCAAGAGGGGCTTCGAGGCCTTCCTGGAAGCCCTGGAATTCTACTACCCAGAACACTTCACGCTGCTCACTGGCCAGGAACCTGCCCAACGCTGCTCCATGATCCTTGGTGAGCAATCTCAGTAGGTGCCCCATCCTTGCCGCTAGAGCAGACTTTTCTTACCCCAACTGCACTGGGCATGGTGGTGTCTGTTTTCACTATACCCATTGGACAGATGAAGAAACTGAGGCACCGACTGCAGAAGTTTACCCAGGGGGCCCCAGAGTTCAGAGTCCATGTGCTTAACATGACTTTCTCTCTCTAATCATCTTTTATGAATGGTATGGCTAGTTTCTCATGTAAACATTCAAGACTAAATGAGATGGCTTAGTGGATAAAGAAGCAAGCCTGGCCACCTGAGTTCACTCCCCGGGACCCACACAGTAGGAGAGAACCGACTCCTGAAAGTTATGCATAGACGCTTTCCTTCCCCCAAATAAATAAATAAATAAATAAATAAATAAATAAATAAATAGAAATGTAAGTCCAGGGTGGTGGTACTCGCCTGTAATACCACTCAGGAGGCAGAGGCAGGACCAGGTTTAAGGCCAGCTCAGGCTACATAGTGAGTGATAAGCAAGCCAGTTTTGATACATATCTAGACCTTGTGAGTTTTGTTTTTTGGGTCAGTGGACAAGGCTGCTTGTCCCTAGCAGTTACTCGGGATCTGATTCCACTTGTTTGAAGAGACAGCATAGTTAATGTGTCGTGAATCTGTCTCGTAACTCATCGGTGGAGTCCCTTGAGGGTGGACAACCAGATCCTTTCAGGTTTTGTGTCAGTCTCTCCTCCCCGGGGGCAGCTCTGCTCGGTTCTCCTCTGAGCTGGCAGTTTCTGAAGTGGAGACTCTCAAGGAATGTATACACTGTAAGTGTCTTATGACCAGAGCTCCCCCCAGCAGAGCCTGTGTGTCTGCTTTGCTTTATGAATCCCGAGCCTGATCTTGAAACATTTTTGCCAGATAGTTCTGTAAAAATCAGGTTTCGCCGGGCGTGGTGGCACGAGCCTTTAATCCCAGCACTTGGGAGGCAGAGGCAGGCGGATTTCTGAGTTCGAGGCCAGCCTGGTCTACAAAGTGAGTTCCAGGACAGCCAGGGCTACACAGAGAAACCCTGTCTCAGAAAACCAAAAAAAAAAAAAAAAAATCAGGTTTCAAGTTTGCATCTTCTGGGGTTTTGTTTGTTTGTTTGTTTTGTCTGTTTTTTGTTTTGTTTTGTTATTTTAGAGACAAGGTTTCTCTGTGTATCCCTGGCTGTCCTAGAATCCCCTCCATAGACCAGGCTGGCCTCAAACTCAGAGATCTGCCTCCCAAGTGATGGGGTGAAAGGTGTGTGTCACCACAGCCCAGCCAGCTCTGTATCTTCCTAAGTAATGAAGTTCATAGCTTACTACTTAGTGAGCAGTAGGTAAACAGATGGGTAGAGTGTGTTTACTGTCCAGTGTCACGAAGTTTAAATAAGTTGATACAGTATCTAGTATAAAGAAGGAAGCTAAGGAACATTGGCTACTGGTATTACTGGTATTGCTGGTGGATGAAACATTAGTTTGGTTTTCTTGTTGGTGTTTTGTAGGAACTCTTTATGTATTACAGTTTTGAGTCCCATTATAGTTTTTTTTCCTATAGTTTTTGTTTGTTTGTTTGTTTGCGTGTCCCTTAACATTGTTACCTCTTTTACTATAAAACTTTTCAAGGGTTTTGTTTTGCTTTTGGATTTTGAGACAGGGTTTCTCTGTGAAGCCCTGGCTACCCAGGAACTTGCTCTGTAGAGCAGGTTGGCTTCAAGTGTAAAGATCTACCTGCTTCTGCTTCAGTGCTGGGTTTGAAGGTGTGTGCCACTGCTGCCTGGCTGGGTCAGCTTGTTTTTCTCTTGTTGTTGTTGTTGTTGTTGTTGTTGTTGTTCTTCTTCTTCTTCTTCTTCTTCTTCTTCTTCTTCTTCTTCTTCTTCTTTCCTTCTCCTTCTACTCCTTCTTTAAAAAAATCTTTTTAAAAAGATTGATTTACTTGTTTTATGTATATGAGCACATTGTCACTGTCTTCAGACACACCAGACGAGGGCATCAGATCCTATTATAAATGGTTGTGAGCCACCACGTGGTTGCTGGGAATTGAACTCAGGACCACTTGGAAGAGCAGTCGATGCTCCTAACCACTGAGCCATTTCTCCAGCTCTCTCTCTCTCTCTTTACTTTTTAAACTTTATTTTAATACAGACGTGTCCACCTTTTCCTCTCATAACTCCCAGATTTTATGTCTTGTGTGAGAAGACTTCTCCTGTCCAACAATAGCAAAAATACCTTCCAGAATTTTCCTCCAGTGCTATTACTGTTTTTGAGTTTTTCCTGTGTAGTCCAGTGTCTCTCTGGATTTTATTTGACCCTTCTGAATCTTTTTTCCTCCCCTGACCTGGCAGATGAGGAGGGTCCTGAGGGCCTGACTCAGTTCTTGATGACTGAGGTCCGGAGGCTTCGGGAAGCTCGGAAGAGCCAACTGCACCGAGAGCAGCAACTGCAGGCCCGGGGCCGGGCCCTGGAGGAGGAGCGGGCAGGGCTAGAGCAGCGGCTTCGGGAGCAGCAGCAGGCACAGGAGCGCTGCCAGCGGCTGCGGGAGGACTGGGAGGCTGGCAGCCTGGAGCTGCTGCGCCTCAAGGATGAGAACTACATGATCGCCATGCGCCTGGCTCAGCTCAGCGAGGAGAAGAATTCGGCTGTGCTGCGCAGCCGAGACCTGCAGCTGGCGGTAGGCCCAGGAGAGACGGTGGGGTGGAGAAGTGTGTGTGTGCGGGGGATGGTAACATGATCATCAATACATGTGTCAGAATTACCATCCACTCGGTTGTGACTGCTAATCAATCCCTGACTGTCCTGTGTTCAGGTTTCACCACATTATGACTGCTTCTCTACTCAGGGAGACACCCCCACAAAGCTCCTGGCCGTTCTGAACTTCTGATCCTTGTGTCTCCACCTTACAAATGCTGGGCTTACAGCTGTCTTGTACTGCTAGGAACCTCAGGGCTTTGTGCCTGCTATGCAAGCACTGTAACCGACTGAGGCATACCCCTAAGCTCTGGGAACAGTTTTGGTTGTCACAACTAGGATGGTGACATTAGCGTTTAGTAAGCAGAGGCCAAGGATGCTACCACGGTTCCTCCCGTGCCCAGGATAGCCCCTTCAACAGATTTATGATGCACTGAATGTCAGTTGTGCCAAGAGGATAGAACTTTGGGCTCTAGGGATTCAGTGAGGTCCAGGCTCGGAATGTCAGTGGTAGAGCGCTTGGCAGAGGCTGTGCTCCACATCTGCATTCTGTCAGCCATTGTAGTTCTCCAGTGCGGGTTCCACAGGCGTCCTCGTCTCGTCCTCACCAGCACATGCACGGTACTCAGGTTCCATTCCCCAGTACAGATGCAGGGCTTGATCAAGGTCTCAGAGCCTTGGGGTGAATTGCACCTGCCTGGTACCCAAGTAGGCCTCCTGAGGGATACCATTCTGCCTGTCTCTGGCCAGTGAAGTCCCGCTTGTTCTCCAGAGGATCCCCAGGTTGCCTTTCAAGGACTGAGGGCCCCCTCAAAGACTGAGGGATAGAGTCTCTCCCTCATCCTCCTCCACTCTTCTTGGGACTCCAAATAGGGTTTCTGCCATGTCTGCTGACCTCCGTGTGTTGTCCCAAGATCTGAGAAGCTGTCTGGCTCAGAGGTTTCCTGTGCCAATGGGTTCACAGTAGCTTCTGACGTTGGTATTTAGAGCCCTTCCCTGAGAAGGCTGGCTTTTGGGTTGGTGGTCATGGGGTAGGTTCTGAGGGTCCTGAGCAGCTCGTGGGACTCTGGGGCACCGTCGTCTGGGTTTATACATGCTGGCTGGCTCTGTGTTTTGGGTGAGGGGACCCCAGATTGCTGAGGCTGCTGGCCCTGCTTGAGGTGTAGCTGATGTGTTTGCAGCCGGAAGCTGATTGGACAGCCATCGTCTGAACATCTGCTTCGAATTTGGTGCTAAGTGGGGACTCCAATTGCTCTCAGTTGCTGATGAGCAGTGTCACATAGGGTCAGGCTTCACTCTCTGTGCCCCAGTTTCCTTATCCTTAAAGTAACAACAGGTCACTGTGAGGATGGCCTAACATTGTGAAGTAGCCCCCATAAGCGCTAGGTGTTTGTTCTACACGCACCTTTTACTCTCCCGCTGGGGTTGGGTGCGGTTGCGGTTCTCATTGCTGAAGGGGGAAACTGAGGCACAGTATGGCTGTCTAGAGCTCTTTCCTAGCACCCTGAGATTGAAGGGGCTTTGCTGCCTGGCTGACTGAGGGGCAGTGGGATCTTCCTTCTTTCTTCAGCTCATCCACTTTTCCCAGAGACAGACATGAAGTTTTGTCAGTCTGAAGGGGTCGCTACTCAGGGAGAGCAGTGTGACGGTCACTGCTGCCCCAGTGGAGCTGCTAGAGGCTGTGGCAGGCTGGGCTGGCATCCTCTTTGTGAGTTTGGTTTGTGCGTGTGTGATTGGGAGATGTCCTGTGTGTGTCCAGTCATTGGGGCAGGAGCTACTGCGGGAATGGTTGGAGAAGATGCAGAGGAAGGGCCCTTTGTCACCTGTGGTTCTCACAGTTGGGACCAGCTGCTTCGGTGGCTGAGCTTTCGTTTGGAGGGTGGAGGGTGAGATCAGATGAATAAAGAACCCCCCAACCCACCTGCACTTCTTGGAGCTGTTCCTGGCTTAAAATTTAAAGAGGCCTTGCAGGTGGGAGTTCTCAGCGCAGCCCTCGGGGCCTGGCTCCACAGCTCGGTTTCCTCCCACCGTGGACAGGTGTCTGTGGTGGCTGATTTAATACTGTGTTTTATAGGGTGCAAAGTTAATGAGCTGTTATTTCTGAGCAACATAAATTTAAGGAGTGAACGGTGTAATTTGGAGCTCAGGAGTTTGTATGCTGGGATTAAAGGCATCCGGGTTTCCTGGCGACTTGTCTTCCCAGCTCACTGGGGAAGCCAGCCGGCCCCAGGGTCAGGCAGGATCCTGGGTGTGCAGTTGTGGTTTGTTGCGAAGGGTGTGGCCAGCCTGGCCTTTGAAACCAGCTGTCTTTCTCTGCTGGGTCACAAAGCGTGTTTTGTGAGGGAAAAGGAATGCGGGGGTCAAGCCTTTCTGAGTCTTGGTGGAGGAGTGGACTGTTAATTTGAAGAGCTGCTGACCCAGCTTCAGACAAGGGTGTGGATGCATGCGCTGTTCTGGGCTCCGGGACCTGGAGGACTGGCCGTCACTCTCCAGACCAGGACACTCGTGGGACACCAGGCCTTGTTTCTCTTGCGGATGTTCCCAGAGGTCATTGTGCTTTTCCCACCACAGTGACCTCAGTGATGGCCGGCACCTGTTGCTCTTCTTCCCTCAACCCGGCTGCCCCAGAGACCACATGCATTTGGCAAACATCCTTGGCCAAGAACGCTGTCCTCCAGCAAACTGATCATGCGTGTCGTTCCCTGGGCCAAGCTGCTATCATCAACTGCCCACCCCCACCCAGCTCCCAAGCCAGGCTCTGGCTTCCTGCACAGAGTTGGTGACAGGCCAGGGCCCTGGGCTTTCTTTAAAGCCCTGCAATGGCTGTGTCTCACTGGTCGTGCCTCATAGCCTGCTTCGTCCTGTCTTTGTCTTCTTTAGTTCGTAACAGCTCTGGGAGAGAGAGAGAGAGAGAGAGCGAGAGAGAGCGAGCTTGTGCTGATAAAGCTGAGGCTGTGAAGAGATGAGGGACTCAATTAAGGTGTCAGAGTATAGTGGTCAATACTGTGGTATAGTGGTGAAGCCTGGATGTGGGGGTGTTGGCATAAACCCGCAAGCCAATCTTTTGGAGAAAACCTCTCCATAAGGATTGTCTTCCCGTTTTTCCTTTGTTTAAAGACAGAATCTCCCTGTGTAGGCCAGGCTGATTTGGAGTTTAATATTAGCCCAGGCTAACCTTGAATCTTTGGCAAGCCTCCTGCTTCAGCCTCCTGAGTGTTGAGATTATGGGCATGTGCCGCCACATCTTGTTCCTTTGTGAGGAATTTCCTGAAGGGGTCTCCACTCCTGTTCGGGTTGAGGCCTGGGTGGGTGGGGGCTGGGCTGGAGGGGCAAGCCTTGGCTCCTGGGCTGGATGAGGCCCTCAGGCCTATCACTTCTTTCTCCTTCTGGTCTGGATAAGGAGACCCAGAGAGGCACAGCCAAGGCTACCCCTCAGTCCAGGCAGGGCTGGGTCCAGGCCCTGTCCCCTTTTCTATACTCAAGTAGCCACTCCCTGTGTCACATTGATTTTGGCCAAACGGTGTGTTGCATGCAGGGCATCTTTTCATGGCGATCGCTGGGAGGATAGCCTTGGCTCTGCCTGCTTCCCTCCTCCTTATTCTGTATTCGCTCAGCCTGGTGAGTCGAGCAAACCTTAGGAACCTGGGGACACCTTGGAGTGGTTTCCAGTGAGTCCCATCCAGGCTGACTCGTGTCTTTGGCCTCAGGTGGACCAGCTCAAGCTCAAGGTTAGCCGGCTGGAGGAAGAGTGTGCGCTGCTGAGGAGGGCCAGGGGCCCACCGCCCGGGGCTGAGGAGAAGGAGAGGGAGCCAGATGGCGCAGATCTTCTCTCTGAGCTTCGGGCAGAGAACCAGAGGCTGACGGCTTCACTGCAGGAGCTTCAGGAAGGTCTTCAGCAGGTAGGACCCTAATGCTGGGCCTCGGCTGCTTACTGACATCAGAGCCTGAGAACATTTGCCCCAGAGGCTGAGGGCTGACCTGGCCCACGCAGGCGGGTGCTCTTGGTGGCGGGGGCTCTTGGTGGAAAGTCCTTAGCATACTGCTCTCCCTGGGGGTTTGGTCTGGGCTCCGTAGCCAACCCCCAGAAGTCTCTGAACCCCATAAAAATCACACTTCTGAGTGTATGCGAGCATTTTCTTAGAAAGAAGAGTCCCAGTTTTTCTCTTTCTCTCTCTCTCTCTCTCTCTCTCTCTCTCTCTCTCTCTCTCTCTCTTTGGTTTTTCGAGACAGGGTTTCTCTATAGTCCTGGCTGTCCTGGAACTCACTTTGTAGACCAGGCTGGCCTCGAACTCAGAAATCCGCCTACCTCTGCCTCCCGCGTGCTGGGATTAAAGGCGTGTGCCACCACACCCGGCTCCCAGTTTCTCTTTTTAAATGTGGCGTTAGATAGAGATCAAACCCTGGGCCCTGACTGCTACTACAACCCTAGTTTTTTCCTGTTGCGTGATTGTTTTGCTTTGACCTGGGCTCACTCTAGCCCTACCTGAGCTCGAACTGATTATGTAGACCAGACTGGCTTCAGATTTGTGGCAATCCTCCTGCCTCTGTCTTTTGAGTGTTGCAGTTACAGGTGTGAGCCACCATGCTTGGTAGAGTTAGGGTTGTGGTTTTTTTCTTTTTTTGAGACAAGTCTCAGTGTATAGCCCAGGCTGGCCTTGAACCCCTGGTCCTCCTGTCTCAGTCTCCTGAGTGCTTGCCTTGTAGACCTGTGCCATGCACACCTGGCTTTTCTGGAATTTGTGAAGGAGTCTCTGACCCTGAAGTGGTTGAGACAGCACCTAGGTCCGGGTGGCTCTAGGACTCGGCTTGGTGACCTCCCTCAGGTCTGTGGCAGTGTGGACTCGCCATTGCTCCACACAGAAAGTGGAAACTACATGGCTTACTTTGTGGTGTTGAAGTGGCTTGATTAGCCATGGGCCTAGGGACAGGGTCTTGGATTCAGGATCAGCCTCTTGGAAACGTGGTGTTAGAGGGTTAGGGATAGGTCTTGGGGATTCGTGCTCTGGTGTGGGCCCGGAGAAACGAGAGTGGGCTAGGGTTTTGTTTGTGACTGGGGTCCTGGCTGAGCTCAGAGCACATCTTCCAGAGGACAGTGGAGCTGGAGGGGCCACACCACTCTCCACACAGGGAAAATGAGGTCCAAGTGCCAAGCCTGGCATAGTAGACGCTTGGCTGATTTGGAGAGTTGAGGGATGTGTGTCTCCCCCTTCCTCCATGTGCCGAAGGTGGGGTGGGAGGGCCGGGAGTTGAGGTGGCCTCCCACTTTACCCTGCAGGAGATGAGCCGGCCAGGAGCTGCAGGCTCTGAACGTATCCTACTGGACATACTGGAACATGACTGGAGGGAGGCACAGGACAGCAGGCAGGAGCTGTGCCAGAAGCTTCATGCTGTGCAGGGCGAGCTACAGTGGGCAGAGGAGCTGCGGGACAAGGTAGGGGCCACTGCCTGTCTCCCCAGCCCCGTTCTGATCCACCAACGTCTACTGAATGTCCTGGTCTAGGAAGGGGATACTGCCAGGCATGGAGGGTCTACCCCGGCAGCAGCCGGCCACTGGTGCCTTCAGCAGGCACTCAGCTCCTTCATCCCCACTGATGAATCCTTGTGTGTCAGTAGGGCCTGTTTAGGTTTTGCAGAGTCAATAGTAAACACATCTAAGACTCCCTAAAAGGAAAAAAAAAAAACTTAAATCAAAACCAAAACCAAACCAAAACAAATAAACCCATCGGGTTTGGGGATTTAGCTCAGTGGAAGAGTGCTTGCCTAGCAAGCAAAAGGTCCTGGGTTCGGACCCAAGTCCCGTTCTGAGCACCCATGTCAGGTTGCTCCCAGGGGCTGGTAAGCATTAGCTGTTTTATCTGTCACCTGTTGACATCATTTGTGTGTATATCCCCCGCCCCCAACACACACATATACACATACTTGTAAATAACACATAAATCTTCAATCCAAGGTTTCCATTCCTGGAGAGGTGTTTATAGCAGGCGGGTGCACAGGGCGTACCCCTGAGACTCTAAGGTAATTCACAGAGCCAAGGGCTGTAGTGCCTACAAGGAGCTGAGAAGGTCGGGGATTGGAGGCTGAAGTCTCCATGAGAGACCAGAGTTGATGTGGAGGGTGCTTTGGCACTGTCAAACCCGTTTTTTTACGACTTAGGCAGTTGAGGCTCAGTTTGACAAAGACAGTGGTTGAGGGTATCCCGCTGGAGAGGTGGGCACTCGTTCCTGGGTTTTGGGGGTTCTGAGCCTGGCCTACCTGCCCTGCCCCACAGTACCTGCAAGAGATGGAGGATCTGCGGCTCAAACATCGAACGCTGCTGAAGGACTGTGACCTCTATAAGCACCGCATGGCCACTGTGTTGGCCCAGCTGGAGGAGATTGAGAAAGAGCGGGACCAGGTGAGCTGCAGCCTGTTGAGGGGTGTCCCTCATCCCATCTCTAGCTCTGATTTGGGGGGGAGGAGGAGCAGGGGAGGAGGAGGAGCAGGGGGAAGAAGAGGAGGAGGAGCAGGGGGAGGAGGAGGAGGAGAAGGAAGATGCAGGATTGGCATTGCAGGAAGAGACATTAAAAGTGCACTGGTGAATTGAGATGAGGTTGTCAGGTCAGGGAGACGGGTAAGCATCTTCACATATACCCGGGCAAGCCTGTGAGGATGCTGGAGTGTGAAACATGGGCCTCAGAAGATACCCACCAGTCAATATGGGCCTCACAGTTTCCCGGGGTCTTTGCTACAGTCCTCTCATTGCACAGGACCCAGAGAGGGTCAGCCTTGTAGATGATCACACGGGCAGGCAGGCAGCATTGGAGCAGGGTCCAGACCCTTGGTAAATCACACAGGGCTCCTCGGATGGCAGCCAAGAGCCTCGTCCCACGGAGCACATGAGAGATCCTCCTTAGGCCCTGAGCTCCCAGGCCCTCCCAGACCCTTCTGCCTCTCAGCTCTCTGCATGGAGGAGGCACCTACAAATATTTGCTGATGGAGAAATTCCCAAAGGTTTGGGCTTTATGTTCCTGGCATCACAGGCTTGTGTCCTGTGAAGGCTCCAGGGTAGCTGAGGCTTCAGACCAGTTCCTTTATGTCCCTGACCACTGTGTGGGAGGGCACCTTCTGTAGGCAGGGCTGGAGGTTGTGTTACCACATGTGTGAGAATGGCCCTGGGAGCTGTTAGAACGTAGGTTTGGGGGTCACCCCTGGCATTGTGATTCTGGTGCTTTGGGGCCACGAGGGTCTTCCCAGCCTGCCAGGGTTTTTATCCTGGCTCCCTCAGGAGCAGCGTGGGCAAGTCCTGGCCTGGGCTTGGCTCTCAGGGACTTCATGAGAGGAAAGAGCATTGGCTGCACTGGGCTGGGTTAGACTCCTGGCACCTGTAGGGACCCAAGTGCTGTGAGTAAAGTTAGCTTCACAGTGGATCTCTTGAAAGTATCGTTGTTGTTGTTGTTTGAGACAGGGTTTCTCTGTGCAGCCCTAGCTGTCCTGGAAATTGCTCTGTAGACCAGGCAGGCCCTAAATTCAGAGATCTGCCTGCCCCTGCCTCCCAAGTGCTGGGTTTTAAAGGCATGCTTCACTACCACCCAGCTGGAAAAAGCGTCTTAAGTTTAGGGGTGTGGTGTACCTGGACCCTGGCCTTCCCAGCCAGAGGCGCCTGTACCTTTGGTGGTGGTGGGTTTTGGTTCCAGTAAGACCAGTGATCCGTCATCCTCTTAGTCCAGTGGTTCTCTACCTTGCTAAGGCTGTGACCCTTTAATGCAGTTCCTTATGTTGTGTGACCCCCACGCCCTCAAGTCATACAATTATTTTCTTTGCTACATCATAACTCTAATTTTTGCTACTGTTATGAATCATAATGGAAATATTTTTTGGAGATAGAGACCCACAGGTTGAGAACTGCTGCCTTAGCCTGTCTGTGTATAGACAAAACGAGCTGACACTAAACATAGCTCCCCCCCCCCCCACATAAAGGAAGTGTCCCTCAGGCAACAGACAGCACCGGTCTTGTTCTATCCAGCCTACTGAGGCAGCGTGACTCCCCTGTTCTCTCCAGGCAATCCAGAGCCGAGACCGGATCCAGCTGCAGTATTCTCAGAGCCTCATTGAGAAGGACCAGTACCGCAAGCAGGTGCGGGGGCTGGAGGCGGAGCGCGATGAGCTACTCACCACAGTCACCAGCCTGGAGGGGACCAAGGCCATGCTGGAGGCACAGCTGCAGCGGACACAGGGGGGTTCCTGTCTCAAGGTGAGTGGGGCCAGAAGTATATGCTCTGGGACTGGGGTGCTTTGGACTTGGGGAACCTTGCTTCATGGGGAAAAATATATGCTGGCTTAAGGCTGGGCCTCTGTGGTGAGTGAGCTCTAGGCCAGGGCTGGGAATGTATGAGGCCTGAGTGGGGACCTCGGCTGGGTGGGACCGTGGTTGACATTAACAATAGGTTGCAGCCGGGCGTGGTGGCGCACGCCTTTAATCCCAGCACTCGGGAGGCAGAGGCAGGCGGATTTCTGAGTTCGAGGCCAGCCTGGTCTACAAAGTGAGTGCCAGGACAGCCAGGGCTACACAGAGAAACCCTGTCTCGAAAAACCAAAAAAAAAAAAAAAAAAAAAAAAACAATAGGTTGCAGCTGAGAGGTTGTGGGCTGGCTTTGGGTTTCTGCGACTGCTCTGGGCACCCAGGATAGTTTGAGCTGACTGTAAACACTTGGCAAGGCTGGATGCCGGAGGACGCATGAGCAGGACTCTCAGGCAGGGCTAGGCTAGGCTACCATGGGTCTTGAAGTCCCACAAGAGAATAGCTGTTCCAGTCCTTTCAGAGTGTGGGGGCCCAGAGAGGGCCAGAGGTCTGCTGGAGGTCACACAGTCAGGTGGTACTGGCACAGGGCCTGGACCCCTGGGAGATCAGGCAGTGGTCCTCGGACTCTGCCTAGAGCTCTGCTGTTTCCTGTTTTTGGTCATTTGTGATGAGCTTGTGAGCCTGGAGGAGGAGGAGGAGGAGGAGGAAGAGGAGGAGGAGGAAGAAGGGGAAGAAGGGGAGGAAGGGGAGGAAGAAGAAGAGGAGGAATACGTATATGATCTCTTATGTGTCAGAACCTTGGTGGCTTTTGCTCTGAGGTAAAGACTGACCAGTTCTGCTCCCTAGGCCCAGGAGGTGTGGCTTCTCCCACCCACTTAGCTTGGTTCTGTGGGGGTCTTAGTGTTGCAAATCCTAGGCTCTGTCCTGCCTCATGACTTTTGCATATGCATCTGCCTAGATTATTCTTCCCAACCTTGAACCTCTATATCCTGAGTCTGCAGCTCAAATCCCACTTTGCCTGGAACGATATGCCAGGCAGGGTGTGGCCTCTGTTGTGCTCTGTGTTCAGGTCACATTTCTTCTGCTGCCCTCACGTTTGGGATGATTTTGTTCCTCAGCTGGCTTGTAGTCTTACCCCGTTTTGTGGCATGGGCTCTATGAAAGTTCAGATCTGGCATCCCGTGTCTGTATTTTCCCTGTGCCTGGCACGCGTGGCAGGTGCGCAGTCTGGACAGGCCAGCCTGGGCTCGGCCCTGCTCACCCACTCCCTCCCCTCATCCTCTGGCAGGCCTGTGCCTCCTCCCACTCCCTGTGCTCCAACCTCAGCAGCACCTGGAGCCTCAGCGAGTTCCCATCGCCCCTGGGAGGCCCAGAAGCTACAGGAGAAGTCGGGGGATCTGAGCCCCATACCTCGGTAAGATGTCACCTACCCCAATCACGGGGAAGCTGGGACTTCCCTATGTTGTCCCCACACACAGTGTGTCCACTTTGCCAGCCATTGCATGTCACAGACACGCACAGCAAGGCCCAGGGAGGCAGAGAGCCTTTTTCCCATTTGTGTGCTTGTATGTGCAGGTGTTTCTGCATGTTCATGTGTGTGTAAGTACACGTGTGTATGCATGTGGAGACCAGAGGTCAGCCATGGGTATCATTTTTTTTTCAGGAGCCATTCACCTAGTTTTTCCTTTAAGAGATTTGATTATTTTTATCTTTAATTATACGTGTGTGTGCATATCTGTGTGTGGTTTGTGCATGTGAGTACGAATAGCCTCAGAATCCAGAGATGTCTGGTCCCCTTGGAGCTAGAATTAGAGGTAGTTGTGGGTGTCTGATGCCAGGAATGGGGGCTTTATCTTCTAAGAGCAACACAGGCTCTTGACCATTGAGCGATCTCTTCGGCCTTTACTTTGTCATTTTTGGAGACACTCCCTCCCTGGGACCTGAAGCTCTCTGATTAGGCCATGCTCCACGTCACTGGGATTACAAGTGTGTGCCACCATGCCTGTGTGTGTGTGTGTGTCTGTATGTGTGTGTCTCTGTGTGTAGGTGTACGTGAGTGTGTGTTTGTGTGTGTGTGTGTCTCTGTGTGTATGTGTATGTATGTATATATGTGTATGTGTGCATGCGCGTGTGTGTGTGTGTGTGTGTGTGTGTGTGTGTGTGTGTGTGTGTGTGTTTGTGTGTGTGCGTGCGCGCACGCTGGAGAGCCAACTCAGAATCCCCTGCTTGCCCAGCAGGCTCTTTACTGGTTAAGCCTCTCCCAGCACTCGCAGGCATGGGGAGCCCTCATACACTGTAGTCTTGTCTACCTTTCCTTTGTCCTGGGCCCCAGGTCTTGTCTGAGAGCTGAGGGCTGGGATGGTGGGGGCTGGAGATGACCAGGACTTATGCCGGGCTTGCAGGAGGAAGCCACAGACAGCGAGAAGGAGATCAACCGGCTCTCTATCCTGCCTTTCCCACCCAGTGCTGGTTCCATACTCCGCCGGCAGCGTGAGGAAGACCCGGAGCCCCCTAAGAGGTAACTTGCTGGAGGTAGCAGGAGCTCCCCATGAGGTAGGGTGGCTGGGTCCTGATGGACACATTCCCGGAGTTCAGCTACCAGAGTCAGGCAGAACTAGCAGTCCCCTCACTGGACTGCCCCGAGTCTGTCAGAGTCCTAGAAACAGTGAAGTTCAAAAAGGAACCAGGTTGGGTCAGGTTAAAGCCAAATAGCAGAATGGGCTCAGCTGCAGCCCAGTGCTCTGGTGGGCAATTCATTACAGGCAGCCTGAGATCTCAGATTCTTAACCTTAGAAACTGAGTTGGCTCAGGTTAGGGAATAGAGAGGATTCCATGTGCAGGGTACGCAAAGCAAGAAAGCCAGGCCTCAGCTTGCAGCAGCAGCAGCAGCAGCAGCAGCAGCAGCAGCAGCAGCAGCAGCAGCAGCAGCAGGCAGGTCAGAAAACCCAGCCACATCCGTAATGGCTAGAGCAGGATATGGGATTTCCTGTCTCCTGGTCCTTCCCATCACTGTCTTCCCCTCTAAGTGGCCTCCTGATGGGAGGCTGGGCTGGGGGTAGGCTGTGGTGACCACAGGCTTGCTGTGAAGTGACCTGCACTCACAGGGGTGGATGTGAGGAGGCTGGGCTAGTTCAGAAAGTACAGGTAGGAGCCAAGAACCCAAGGTGGCAGGGGCGGGTAATGGCAGGGTACATACACAGTAAGGAAGGCAGCATTGAAGGATAATTCAGCTGTGGATCAAAGCAAGAACTCCTTGCTTTGGGCTTTTAGGGGGCTGGGTGGCCTAGGTGCCCCCTGGCCTGGGTCCTGGTGGTTTGCTGGGGCACTGAGATACGAGGTGGGGCAAAATGTCACGGGTCTCATTTGCTACCCCTGTCTCCTCTCTGTTCAGGTCTTTTAGCAGCATGTCGGATATCACAGGTAATTCCCAGGGCCCCCCAGGGAGGGCGTCACTTTGGGGAGTTCCTTGCCACTGGCCTAGATCCTGTGTGCCTGCTCTTCTGGCCTGTGCTCCTTCCCCCATGGCTTGTCTGTGCCCCGTGACCAGTCCTGGAAGCTGTACGGGAGACTTCTGAGAAATAGGGTCCAGCTTTTACACCTGCTCCTGGGCGTGCCACGTGGGGCCCTTCTCTTCCTGCCTACCTCTTCCTTCTCTAGGAAACTGGAGCCTCACCCTGCCGCCCATCCCAGCTCTGTGCTCCCGGGGCCACTAGCCTGCCAAACCCCCTTTTGTTGCCTTCTGCTGTCTCTGTTGTCCAAACTTCTGACTTCCCTCTTCCTCCCCAGGGAGTGTGACCCTTAAACCATGGTCCCCCGGCCTCTCTTCATCATCCTCGTCTGACAGTGTGTGGCCTTTGGGAAAGCCGGAAGGCCTCCTGGCTCGGGGCTGTGGCCTGGACTTCCTCAATAGGTATGCAATTCTCCAGGATGGTAGAGAAGGGTTTGAGTGTCCCACGGAGCTGCAGAAGGTCCAGGTCTCAGCTGGGAGGCAGCAGGCCACGCCGCTGCTCCAGGCATCCACGAACAGTACAGTTTTCAGACAGCGGCAGCCCCAGGATTCAGATCCTGTTCCTGTTGTCTCTACTGAGCCCCAGCTGCTGTCTGGGCTGCTGTCTGGTCCCTCGGCCTCTGTTTCCTCACCGGCTAAAGGCAACCATGATCTCTTTTGCATGTGGGTGTCTGGACATTTCTGGTTCATGTGAATAGAGCATCTAGCCCTGACAGGTACAGACCGTGTCGCTCATGCCACCCTCATTCCAATGTCTTTCTAGCTACTCCTCTCTGCCCTGAGCTCTTGGTGGGCAGGATTCAGCCAAGCCGCTGAACCACTTAACAATGGCCAGGGCCACCACGGGAGCCCCTGTAGCTGTTGTGGCTACAAACCCAAACCAGAAGTTATAAAACATTGGCAGGATGCCTTGAAAATGACCCACTTGGTCCATGAGGGAAGGACACTCCTTACCCCCCACTCCCCACACACAAACCCTGCCCCGCCCTCTCAGGCCACAAGACCTTTGAACTCAGAGTTGCTTTGGAAAGACAGGAAAGGTTGGCCAGGGAAGAGCCAGTGAGAAGGGGAGAAGGGGAGATGGAAGGGATGAGTTCAGGCCAGATGAGTCCCCGTGGGCCCATGACTAAGGCACGGACATGTGGATTTTGGCTTGTGTGAATTGGATGCCTGGGAATGTCTTGCTGTCATTCAGTGCCAAGGCAGCTGCCTCACTCCTGGGACAAAGTGTTGTTTTGATTGTCCTTGTTTCATAAACTACAGAACCGAAGCTCAGAGTTCTTAATGAATTTGCTTGAGACCGCATGGCTGAAAAGTACTAGGACCATCTTCAGGGACCGGACCACACTTGGGTTTTAGGAAAGCCTTAGGAAGCACTGAATGCCAGCCTGTGTGAGGTGGGGTTAGGGGTAGGGGGATTTCAAGCTAAACAGATCAGGGCAGAGCAGGACTAGAGGCCTCCTGCCTCCTAGAGACGGCTTGGCCAGGCGTCCAGCACCCCACCCACCCACTCCCACCCCCTGCTTCTGTTGCAATCCCAGTGTAGGCAGTGGGCCCAGTGTGACATTGTCTCAGGCCTGTGCAGGACATGCTTATGGGGGAAGGGGCGGAGGTGCCTCCCTTCCTGCCTGCTCTGGCCCTTCCTCCAGCTTGAGGCAGCATCCTGGCTGTCTTCCAGGGGGCGCCAGGATGCAGTACCGGGAATGAGGCTCTGCCCCAATCCTCCTGGGCCTGGGCTGGGTCACCTCTCCCGCTCATGCAGTTCTGGGGAAGACCACAGACCAGGCTGTGGGCTCAGGTGGCTGAAAGAGAAAGGGGGATAGGCACTCAAAACTGCAGGTCAGGGTGACCCACTTGGGTCTCAAGATATGGCTATAGAAAGGTTTGGAAGATCTGGCTCTGTACCCAATGCCTTGAGTTCAAATCTTGCTGTTTATTGCTCCCCTGGGGGCTTGGGCAGGCCACTTAATTTCCGCTGTATGCTGTAGACCTATGACAGTGCCTGTCTCTCAGGTGCCCTCCCCCCAACCCCCACCAGGAGTCCTGAATTAAACAATACCTGGCTCAGATTTGGGTATTCTAGCTACTACGGTGCCTGTGCAGAGCCCATATGGGTGCGTGTGCAAGGAGACGTGGTCTATGTAGTAGAATATGGGGATGTCTGCACGCACAGGTGTGCTGGCATGTGTGTGCAGGTATGGAGGGCAGAGTTGACATTAGTGACTTCCTTATATGGCTGTCCACATTAAGTCCCTGCATCCCGGGATGTAGGATGCATCACTGTTTAGCTAGACCTGCTAGCCAGTAAACTCTTGGGATCCTTCTGTCTCTGCTTCCTGCAGCACTGATGTTACAGGCGCAGGGCCTGGCTTGCATGTGGGTACTAGGCATCCAAACCCGGGTCCCGGAGTTTATGCACCAAGCGCTTTATTTACTGAGCTATCTTTCCATCCCAGAACCGGTATAGGAATTGTCCAACACCACTGGAGGCTGGTGTAGTTTGGGCACACCTGCCTTCTGTCTGCTGTGTACATTTTGGAAGGCCATATACATAGCTCTTGGACCTCTTAGTTGCAAACTGTCACCCCCTCCAGGCTCTTCACTCCTCTGTTAGGGGACAGCGCAGAGCAGTGTCAGTCAGGCACTGGGGTAGGTGGAGTAGAGCTAGAACGTCACTGGACAGATGGCTGTGTGGAAGAGATGGTAGGAATGATGTGAGGCCCTGGGTACTGGGAGAGCATTAGAGAAAGTTAGACTGCCGTCTGTCCGCAGAACCCTGTACCTGTCTATACTCACGTGGTCCTAGAGGTCTCTAGAACCTTCGGACCACACACAGAGAAAGTTCTAAGACTCTTTGTCCAGGTCCACTACCCAGCATTTGTACTGTCCTTGGGAAATGATAACTGCTTTCTACCTCTGTTGACCACACCTCTAACATAGTAGCATCACTGCCAGAAATACTCTTGTTTCTAGTCTGTGCGGCAGGCTTCGATCTCAGCATCCAGGTCCCTGACTGGTGCAAATCTGTCACGTGTGCAGCCTGGAGATCTTCCCACCGTGTTCTGGGACACTCACAGGCCACAGGGCCCATTATCACTCACTGTTGGCAGAAATGACAGCATCTCTGACAAGACAGGGGTCGGGCTGGGAGCTCTTCTAGGAGTTGGACAGCCCTGTTCCTTCTGGGCTTCAGGGCCTCAGTCTCAGACGTGATCAGGATCAGCTAACATGTCCTGTTCTCTCCCCTCCTCTGCATCCACTGAGGTCCCAAACAAGGGATCTCTGCATACCATTCCCACCCAGCCCCAGGCTGTTCTCAGACACTGACAAGTGCCCAGCGTGGGCTACCTGCTTGTGAGGCTCAGGGACGTCTACAGAGTCCTTGGGGGCCCTGGGAAGGGTGGTTATCCATGGTGTTCCAGAGGAGGGGTGCCAGAAATTAATCCTTAGGTCACGGGGTGTGCAGGGGTGTTAGAGGAATCCGAGATCAGCAGTTCTGAGTGATGGCAGCGGTCTGTGGGTTTGTAACAGTTGGGGAGACTGGACCAACAGGATTGTCCTCAGTCCCACCTGACAACAGGAAATAGCCAAAGCTTTTTTTTTTTTTTGCTTGTTTTAATTATATTTTGTTTATTTAATGTGTGTGTCTGTGTTGTGTGTATTGTGGATGCCACAGAGCAAATGTGGAGGTCAGAAGACAACCTGTGGGATTTGATTCTCACTTTCTATCCTGTGGGTCAGAGATGGGGCTCAGGTCACCAGGCTTGATGGCAGCAGGCACTTTTACCTGCTGAACCATCTCACCAGTATGACGGGAGGAGTTTCTTTTTTTTTTTTTTTTCTTTTTTCTTTTGGTTTTTCGAGACAGGGTTTCTCTGTGTAGCCCTGGCTGTCCTGGAACTCACTCTGTAGACCAGGCTGGCCTCAAACTCAGAAATCCACCTGCCTCTGCCTCCCAAGTGCTGGGATTAAAGGCGTGCACCACCGCCTGGCAGACCAGAGGAGTTTCTTAATCACTTCCCTTGAGCCCACAATGCTGAGAGCTCACTGCGTTTCCACTCATGACCGGCCGAGTTGGGGTGAGTCAGTCGTGAGGAGTGGGGCACGCACATTCAGGGTTTGTCAGGCCACGATGCTGGTTCCCTCTGTGGCGCTTTCCTCTCTCCGCTCTTCTGACCTTGCTCCCAGGAAAGGAAAACTTGGAAGAACCTGCAATCAAAGGCTCATGAGACAGTGGTCCAGGCTTGGGGATGCGGCTCAGATTTCTTACCTAGCATGCACAGAGCCCAGCACCGTGTAAACTGCATATGGTGATACACATCTGTAATCCCAGCACTTGGGAGGTAGATGCATCAGAAGTTCAAGGTCAGCCAGGCGTGGTGGCACACGCCTTTAATCCCAGCACTTGGGAGGCAGAGGCAGGCGGATTTCTGAGTTCGAGGCCAGCCTGGTCTACAAAGTGAGTTCCAGGACAGCCAGGGCTACACAGAGAAACCCTGTCTCGAAAAACAAACAAACGAACAAAACCCCAAAACCAACCAACAAACAAACAAACAAAAGTTCAGGGGCATTCTCAACTACACAGAGAGCTAGCCTGGAGTACCCAAGACCCTGTTTAAGAGATGGAGCATGGTCCAGTTCACTTGAGAGGAGGCATGATTGCGTTTTGTATCCTGTTCTGCTAAGAACAGAATTAGTCAGGGCCCGGGGAATTCCACAGCCCACAGTGGCTTCACAGCTCCTTGCCTCGACCTTCTGACCCTCACACCCACAGGGTCAGAGGGGTGTCACTGTCACCCTCATGGACAAGCAGCGAGTCTGGGCCATGGCTTAAGAAGAGTTTAGCGCAGGCAGGCTCAGACTTTTGACATCTCAACACCACGAGGTTGTCATCTACCCGGTTGGTGCTCTGTGCAACTGAATTCTTAAAAATGGCAAAAAAAAAAAAAAAAAAAAAAAACCCTTATCTTTACCTTTTTTTTTTTTTTTTTTGGTTTTTTCGAGACAGGGTTTCTCTGTGTAGCCCTGGCTGTCCTGGCACTCACTTTGTAGACCAGGCTGGCCTCGAACTCAGAAATCCGCCTGCCTCTGCCTCCCGAGTGCTGGGACTAAAGGCGTGCGCCACCACGCCCGGCCCTCATCTTTACCTTTTAAGTAATTTAGGATTTTGTGTTGGGCTGCACCGAGTGCCGTCCAGGGTGACCTGTAAGCCATGACTTGGATAGATAGATACACTGAATGGTGCCCTCCAGGATATTTTTGCTCTAACTGCTGACTGGACAGATTTCAAGAGTTCCCCCCATTCTGCCTCCCTGAACCAGGACAGGCCCCAGGGCCCTGGTTCTTGATTTGAATGAAGGGACAGGTGCCAGCTGCAGGGGACAGTGTGAGTACCTCGAGGTAGGGGAGAGGCTCTGCTGGGAGAAGAGGCTCTCCTCTGCACTGGCCTAGCCTCAGGCTCATGGAAGAGACTTTGGGGTCAGTTTGCCTGAGACTGGTCCTCGGGCCCTATCAGTTCTCATCCAGGGATGGGCAGGATTCTGCTCTCCCGGGGATCATGGCGTGTCCTTGGCTTCAGTGGCCACAGCCAGCGTCTCCCTTTGTGTGAAGGAATAGGGTGGACAGATACCTTCGTGTGACTCAGACACAGGTTCCAGCTGGCTTTGCTGGGGGCTGTTGCTCAGGCTTTTAAGTTGGTGCTGGGGGACACATGTAGCACCTGGACTTTCTTACTGCGTCCACTGCTGCTCTTGGTATTGAACCTGCTGCAAAGCCTGTCTCTGTGCCGCAAGCCTCCCCATCACCCCAGAGCCTGACTCCTCACCCTGTGTCACAGAGCACTTGGGTTCCATACTGAGATGGCACCCAGCTGTATCTTCCCTTTCCTACCCTCTGCGCCCCTCCCTCTAATTTAGCTGCTTCTAAATTAGAGTCTAACGGGTCCTCCCTCCTGGCACTGTGAATAAGCTGTGTTCCTTTGTCCTCAATGTGTCAGATGCTGGGTTTGGTGTTAGGGGCGCAGGCTGGATTTCCGCAGATGTCTGGACCTGAAAGGGCTTTGAAATGGGCAGAACTGAAGAGAAAATACAGAACCTGGCAGGGGGTGCTGCTGGATAGGGGTGGGGTTAGTGGGAGGGCGGATCTGGGAGGGAGAGGCTTGAGTTTTGAAGCAGCAGCATGATGACCAGGCTGGGGAGAGGGGGAAGGGTGTTGCAGAGGGCACTTCATGAGCACTGGCCCTGGGTGAGATTCATGTCCTGTTCAGGCAGCAGAATCATTGTTGCCTTCCGGGGACTCTGTCACAGTACCGAATGGATTCTCATTCCCACCTTCCTCCCTTTCTCTCAGGTCTCTGGCCATCCGAGTGTCCGGCTGGAGTCCCCCTGCAGGCCTGCAGGATCCCCAGGATAAGAGTCCAGATAGCATGCCGGGCCTTGGAGACAGGTGGTCTGGGGCGGTGGTGCGAAGGGTGTTGTCTGGGCCTGGGTCGGCCAGGACAGAACAGAAAGAGGTGAGATCCCTCTGGGGGCAGGGGTTCTGCATCAACAAGGGTGGACATTGGCTGGTGGAGCATCCATGGGTGGGGTTTCTAGGGGCTGGCTGAAGTAGAAGTTGTTCTGCCCTCAGCTTGCAGTGACTAACATCTGACTTGGTAGACGGGGGTGGGGAGGTGGGGTGGGGTGAGGGTAGGGGTGGGGCATGAGGAGTTGGGGGGAACCTTGTGGGGGGGCATGGTGACAGCATCCTGACAGAGCTACATCCCTAAAATCATCCACTGTCTGCTTGGGCTCAGCCGAGGGCGGAAGGCACTGGTCTGGAGGGGGCAGGCCTGGAAGCGGAGGCCCAGCAGAGGACCTTGCCCTGGAACCAGAGCTCCACCCTCCCCTTCCTGCTGGACTCAAAGGGTGAGCCTGACCTACGGGAGAACCTGTTGAACTCATGAGACCCAGCCAAGCCAGGGCTCCTTCAGTCTGGGATGTGGGGTAGGAATAGAAGGGCCCAGAGGTAGATACAGAAACCCGTGTCCCAGTGCCTTGCAGGGCTGTGGCCTCCTTTAGGTGTGCACGCGCACATGCGTTCTCTTTCTGCGTTTAGTGAGCACCAACAGTGAAGCAGTAACTCCCGTACCTAAGTTCCTTGCTCAAAGAAGGTCCTTGCAGGCCAAGCCTGTAGAGGGTCTCATCAGTCCCCGAGGTCCCTTGAAGCTGATCTCTGGGCTCACTGGCCTCCTGTGTCCTCCCTACCCTGCCAAACCCAGCCTGTCATTCCTTCCATGAGGCCCTGGATGCCTGGGCAAAGGGACCGGGTGCCGAGCCCTTCTACATTCGAGCCAACTTCTCCCTGCCCGAGCGGTCGGATCCCCATGCCCTTTGTGTGAAAGCCCAAGAGATCCTGCGGTTGGTGGACCCAGCCCACAAGCGGAGGCAGGAGTGGTTCTGTACTCGAGTAGACACCCTCACCTTACGGGACCTGGACCGGGGCACCGTGCCCAATTATCAGAGGTGATGCTGGAAGCCTGGGGTGGGGGGCCCGTGGGACCTGGTATGGGGATGTAGCCCTCTTTCCCAAGGAGTTTCTCCCTGCCTTCTGGGACAGGATGGATTGGAGGAGAAGGTGTTGAGGCTGGCTTTTGTCGTCCCATGTGTGACCTAACCTTCCTCCCGCAGAGCTCAGCAGCTCCTAGAAGTCCAGGAAAAATACTTGATCTCCAGCAGACACCGAAGTCCTCGAAGCAATGTAAGTAGGGATGATGGGCAAGCTGAGTATTTGGTCATCTCTAAGTAGAGAAAAAAGGGCAGGCCTCCTTGATCTAGGTGCCTAGGAGACAGAACACTAGTTTCCCTGTGCAGGATAGTTGAGAGATGAAATGTCTGGAACGGGCCCATGCTGTAGTCTAATGTTTGTCTAGTACACAGTGGGCACCAGAGAACAGTCATACTCTCTTTTTCAGTCCCTGGGGTGGGTCACCATTGTGCCCATGGTAAAGTGAGGGCCCTTGATAAGGCCCCTGGGAAACCCCATTGCTGGAGAGTGGCCAGGGTGTGTGTGTTCGGGGGGGACTGTGAAGAGCATGCAGCTGTGCATGTTCACCTGTCTGCTGCTCACTTGCCTCCTGGACAGCAAGCAGCGTCTGTGAGTCCATGCATGCCTGGGGCCCAGTGCCCACTCCTGTGCGTGCTCTGTGCCTGCCAGGCTTGGGCTAAGTAGTGTGAGTGAGTGTCCTAGGTTTTCCTACCCAAGGGCTTGCTGCTCGTTCATTGGTGGAGCGACTGTGCTGGAGTAGACTGAGGGCGGAGGTGGGGATGCGGGATGAGGAGTGTGGGGAGGTGAATGGAACGAGATAACTTGGGGGAGTGTTGACGGGATAGGAGGGGGTGGGGACAGGGAGGAGGGTGGCTATGTGCGGACCTGTTGAATCTGGACGGCAGTGGCAGGATGCCCCCTCAGCATTCCCTCGTTGCTGGGATGGATTGTGACAACGATCTCCCTTCCTTGTCCACCTAGCTGAAGAAGCGAGCCCTGGGGCTGGTGAGGCCCAAGCCTGCAGGGGGCACTGCAGGAGACTCAGCAGAACAGCTCCCTGCAGAGCCCTGCTCAGGTAAGTCTGAGGGCATAGGGGACATGCCCTCTGCTCAAGCACCCAGTGTGCCTCTGGGTGGCCCCTGGCTTAGCAGTGGGAACAATCCAGAGAGACAAGGCTCCCTGATGGTGGGATGGATTGAAGAGAGCCCACTGGCAGGTGCTGGTGTGTGTGTTTGCAAGTGGCTCTGAGGAGCGTGGACAACCAGTAACATCTACCACACTGAGGAGAGCAAGGGGCTGGGGAGGAGCCAGATGAGAAAATGGTACTTCTGAAGGGCACCAGGGATGCAGAGGTGAGGGAAGATTTGGGAAGAGAGGGAAAGGAGCCTACCCCTGATGGAGGTGAGGCTCACGCACGGTCACAGGAGCGAGGTGCGGGTGGTGACTTTGAAGGTGGGGAGAGCCTCTTTGAAGTCCAGGGCAATCAGCAACCCCTTGCTTAGGGGCGTCTTGTCTAGCAGATGAGACCGTGAGTGTAGTTAGAGCCAGGTGCCCAGTAGCATGTGCAGGGAACCTAGGAAGGTGTGACTTGAGTTTGTGGTGGCTAGTGGAGGTTACCTGGGCTGACGGTGCATGGCTCTGAGCGGCAGGCAAAAGCCCTAACATTGCAGGCAGCTAAAGCAAGAGCAGGTCCGATGCTGAATTCACCCCCCAGGCTTTCAGGCAGTGCCTTTGTTACCAATGGGAGGATGTGACCTTTGCCCTGGGATGTTGGGAAGTCAGCCCAGCATTGAAAGCAGGGAGTCACATGATCGTGTTGATGGCTGGGAGCCTCTCCCTAGGTGCTGAGTGCAGAGTGGCCTGTAGGGGGCAGACCTGAGACAGGATTAGAAAGATGCCTTCTGCAAGAACACCAGTTCTTTTCAGAGAGAGAGAGAGAGAGAGAGAGAGAGAGAGAGAGAGAGAGAGAGAGAGAGAGAGAGAGAGAGAGAGAGAGAGTGAGTGTGTGAGTGTGAGTGTGAGTGTGAGTGTGTATGTGTGTAGGAGCACATCAGGACCAGGACTCAGGAAGGGAAAATTGGTGGCAGAAGATGATGTTGACTTAAGTACGCTCGGGAACTCCTCACCTCTTCCATACTCCTTCTCTGCAGAGCTAGAACGAAGCCTAAAACCCTACAGCCTGGTGCGACCGCTGTTGGTGTCTGCCTTGAGGCCTGTGGTCCTCCTGCCTGAGTGCCTGGCGCCTCGCCTCATCCGTAACCTGCTGGATCTGCCAAGCTCCAGGCTGGATTTCCAAGTGTGCCCAGCAGGTGAGCCTGCCTGCCACCTGGGTGGGAGGCTGTATTGGTATGGGGTGGAGGGGCGCGCATCTGGGTGGCAGTGGGCAGCCAGGCCTGTGGTCCTGAGTCATGCATGTCCTTGCTCTCCACAGAAAGCCTCTCTGGGGAGGAACAGTGTACGTCCTCGGCTCCCGGAGCCCCCAAAGCCTGGCCTGCCACAGCTGGGTTAGGCAGCAGGATTCGTGCCATCCAGGAGTCTGTCGGGAAGGTAAGTGCCAGAGGGGGCAAGGCTGCCCTCTGGGACCCAGAACCAGCATCTGGGCCACCCCTTGGGCTGGGTTGAGATGATGACCCTTGTGGGTTACTTGAGGCTGGTATCTCTTACCTGATCATTGTTATTCCTGAACTTCCATTGTTCTGTTAGTTGGCTGGGGCTGCAGGGGGGTGGCTGGTGGGGATGAGAGTAGAGACGGAGGTCCAGAGAGACTGGGTCTTCAGTTTCCTTTGGTTCTTTGCTGATGAAGCAGGACTGTCCCCTGAGAGGTGTTGGCAGGGGTGGATGCAGCAGGGAAGGGTGGGCCCAGGAGTAAACTGTCTGTTTGTCTGTCTGTCTGTCTGAAAAGAAGCACTGCCTGTTGGAGCTGGGTGCACGGGGAGTGCGGGAGTTGGTGCACAGCGAGGTCTACCCCATTGTCATCCACGTGGAAGTGACTGAGAAGAATGTCCGTGAGATCAGGTGAGCGGTGGCCATGTGTGGGTGCCTTCTGTGGAATCCTCTGTCTCTGCACCTGCCACCACCTGTCCACCTGTCCATCTGTGTGCATGCTTGTATTGTTTATGTTTATTGTGGGTATTTATCTCTAGAGAGGGTTAGGTCTGTAACAGCGGGAGGTCCTGTGTATGTATATGTGTGGATCATAGGTATTTGTACTATGTGTCTCATAGATATGCATGTATCATACATGTATCATGTGTATAATGTGTATCATGTGCGTATATATGTTCTGGGTATTATTGTGTGGGTGTATCATGTATATATAATGCATTATAAGTGTATCTTGTTTGAGTATCATGCATAGTGTGAATCACATGTGTAGCTTTCATGTCATATATATATATATATCAGGCATGCCACATATAATACATACTATGTATTATGTATATATTATATGTCATATGTATATTGTGCTTTTGTTGTATCATGCATGTTGTGGTTATATGTGTGTATGTGTATTGTATATCAGTATGTATTGGTATGTGCTATGTGTGTTGTCTGTCATGTATGTGTGTGCATATGTGTATCGTGCATGTATCATATATGTATGCATGTGTGTGCACATACACAGCCAGCTCTGATCACCCTCTTCCTCTGCAGGGGCCTGTTGGGCCGGCCGGGCTGGCGGGATTCAGAGCTGCTCCGTCAGTGCCGGGGCTCAGAACAGTGGCTCTGGGGACTGCCATGTTCCTGGGTGCAGGTGCCTGCGCATGCGTGGGGCCATGCAGAGGAGCTGGCCAAGGTGGTGCGTGGCCGAATCTTGCAGGAACAGGCTCGCCTTGTGTGGGTGGAGCGAGGCAGCAGCAGAGGGGGCAGTGGCAGCAGTAGTGAGGCCTGAAGACCCATCCGATGCCCAGCCTCTTCCAGCCACTGGCTAGACCTCCTCCATCAGATGCCTGGGCCTCCTCCATCAGCTGTCTGGGCCTCCTCCAGCTGTTGCCTGGACACTCACACCTGTGCGAGCAGAGGAGACCCTGTGTTTTCAGTGGAATCAGATCTTCCTCAGTTGGGGCCTTCCTTGTCCCCCCATGGACTCTCCAATGTGGGACCTCGGTCCTGGGCTCTCACCGGGGTCTGTCATTGGCTCTGCACAGGCTGTATGAGCCCATGCACCTGTCCCTGACCTGCTGCTCTGGTCTCCTCACTAGCTCCAATGTCCCCATGTTTCCATTTGTGTGTCTTATATGTGTATGTGTGCCCTCTCCTTACACACACACCCTGGAATAGAGTTCTCACACCGTTCAATTTTGCACACATGTCCTCATGGATCCCCAGTTTTGTCCCTCCACCTGGGCACACGAGGTCTCAGGGGTCCTCAACCTGGGTCTGTGCACCCAACTGTGCCCAGCACCACGGGACCTCCACAGTCCAATGGCATTGCCTGTGTGTGCTGTCATGAAGATACTACGGCTGTCCTGGTCAGCTCCTACCCTTACATCTCTTTGTGTGTATCGTCCCTCATCCCATGTAAATATCACCATCCTTGTGACACTGGCACTAAGCAATGTGTGCTCTGCCCAGCACACCCGGACATGTTCTCTCGGCTGGCTTTCTGTTCCCCGCCTGCCTCCAGGAGGCCAGGGTGGTGGTGCTGCTAGGCCATCCCAATGTTAGGCTTGTGGGTGATTCCCCGGGCCTTTTCATTGAAGCTGCACACAATGAGTCATTAAAGTTTGTCATAGAACTTGGTGACCTTATGCTTGCTTCCATGCCTGGCCTGGGGGCCCTGTCCCCTTTGTCCCCATCCCCAGCGGATCCCACCTTTCAAGTCCCTGCCAGTTTGTTCAGTTTGTGGGGAGGGTCACATTTCCTTGGCTCCTCCCAGAGACGCCCGCCATCTGTGCTGGAGTCACCTTACCTGCCCCAGTGCCAGGTGGGGGGCCCTCAGCCCGGCCTTCCTCATCAACAGAGTGTCCTCTGCTCAGGTCACTGAAGCCAGGAGTGGCTTAAGGAGCCTGGCTTCTGAGTACAGGAGACCCAGAGCAAATTGTGGGTGTGTGGCTGTCCCCGAGAGACAGCCCCCAGAGTGAGCATGGTCACTTCCGGGGGAGCAGTCTAGAGAGACAGACTGGAAGAGGTGCCCCTGGGCTTTGAGGTTAGGATTCCACTTATAAAAATGTTCAGTGTGTGTGTGTGTGTGTGTGTGTGTGTGTGTGTGTGTGTGCCCACGTGCAGGAGCAAGAGTGCAGTGTGTATATAACGTTCAGGAGCCGTTCTCCCCTTTTGTCATGTGGGTTCTGGGAATCAAACTCAGGCAGTCAGCATGTCAGCAAGCTGCCTTTTCTGCTGAGCCCTCTCACCTCTCACCTGCCCTGAGATCCCTTTAAAGAATTTGCTATGGTGATGCACACTTGTCAGATGCGCATACACACAACTTGCTGTGGCGACACACACAAGGCCAGGGGACAACTTGCTGGAGGGGGCATATCCCTGGGGATTGAACTCAGGTCCACAGGCTTGGTGGCAAGCACCCTCACCTGCTGAGCCATCTCGGAGGCCCTCACCATCATTTCGTCAATGATAGAGGAATCTTGTCGGCAGCCATACAGCCAGGTTGTCGCCCTAGCTGGGATCTGAACCCAGCCCCAAGCCTAGGCTTTTCCCTGGTGGCACTGTTCTGAGGAGGTGAACTGTGAAGGGGACAGGCTGAGGCTGACACCTCATTGTCCAGGAGCCTTTAGCAGGCCTAGATCCATTCACAGCCACCAAGCACTTTCCTGTGCTTAATTAACATAATTAACAAGTATTGATCAAGTGCCCAGTATGTACCAGATACTGTACTGGGCTCTGGATAGTCAACAAAAGAGAAGAAACCCCCTGCCCCAGTAGTATCATAAGACAATAAATATGTAAAATACACCATACAGCTAGAAGTTAGAAGGGTCTAGGCTTGGGGGCTGGGAAGGAGGGCTGTTTAAAATGGGCAGGAAAAACCTCATGGCAGAAATAATGGCTGTGTAAAGATTCAAAGAAAGCAAGAAGTGATCTCTAGGCAGCATGTTATGGTGGGGACAGCCCTGTGATAGATGTAGGCCTGATGCGTGGTGGATGATGGGAAGGGCCAGCAGGAGGGAACCAGGACTTGAGGCTGTCTGGACAGGATCCTGGGTATTCTAGGAGCCAGAGACAGGACTGTGGGGCATAGGAAGGCTGGAGTGGCTTCTTCTCACCTCGTGGAGGGTTTGGTGTGGCTGCAGCAGCTGGCAGGGCCCTGTGCCCCTTCCAGTGGGTGGCTCCCAGCAGCTGCCTCTGGGGCTTCCCAGGCCTAGCCCCGCCCCTCGGGCTGAGTCAGGGGCGGGGCCAGGAGCTAAGTGGCCCGGAGGGAGGGCTGAGGAGCAGGTGGCGGGCTGGTGGCCTCTGCCGGCTGGCAGGACGGTGGTGGCTCAGTCTCTGGGTCCAGAGACCCAGCTTCCTCCTTTCCCGTCGGTGCGTGCCCCCGATGCCTGCCAGACTTTTGCCTGTACCAGGGCCCCCTCCTGACCAGCCTCCCACCCCAGACTGATTGGGGAGTCGGGGGCTGAACTGTCTGGGGGCCCGCTACCAATGCACTGCCGAGTCTTTCGGGGCCTGGCGGGAGCCCTCTTTACCCTCCTGTGCGTGGGGCTCCTGTCTCTACGATACCACTCAAACTTGTCCCAGAGGATGATACAGGGCGCGCTCAGGCTGAACCAACCGAACCCGGGGCCCCTGGAGCTGCAGCTGGGCGACATCTTCATCGCAGTCAAGACTACCTGGGCCTTCCATCGCTCCCGCCTGGACCTGCTACTAGACACGTGGGTCTCCAGGATCAGGCAACAGGTGACAGGCGGGGGCCGCCTTGAAGTCTGAGAGAGCACTCCTGGCTGGGGGCTCCCAGGGGTCTTCCTGGTGGTCTGGGGAAAAGCTGACCACCAGGGAGTGGTTCCTTCTGGGGTCTCTCCACTTCTTCCGTGCCCACCCCCATCCCCACTGCCACACTCCAGGGCCTCCTTAGACTCACAGGTCTATCTCTGTTGGGTTCCATGTGCGACCTCTGTCCTAGGCTCCTCTTGGGTCCCCCTCATCTCCTAGATTCTTGACCCTAACTTGCCTTGAGGTTCTGGTGGGTGTTAAGGTGCAAGCCCACCAGGACCGAGTAGCTGCGCACCTCAGCTCTGGGCATGGATGGTGCTGTGTGAGGCAGGGGTGTGATGTGGATGCTGGAGAGACATGGAGGTGGGGCCTGCTTGAGGGAGGTTTCTTCTCAGTTGCTGCCCTGCTGTGCTGCCCAGGGTGTGAGGGCCCTGTCTAGCTTCCCCGTTTCCTGTTGGGTTGGGAGGCAGTGGGTGAGGTCAAGTGGGCTGGAGGTCAAGGGGAGGGGAGATCTGCCAGGCATATGGAATGTGTGTGTGTGTGTGTGTGTGTGTACCTGTGCTCATACACAGGGCTAGGCATGCTAAATACAGTAATAAAAAGGAATGAGAGTAATGAGTGTGTTTCCTGAAAGCGGTCTCTCTCCCCATACTCAAGACCCCATCAAGCAAAGCTAGGGATGGGTGTGGGTGTGGGGGGCATTGGGGACCACGTCAGGGGAGGTAGCAGAACTCATGCACTTGTGCACACACACACTATGTGCCCATGGTGGCTGCTGGCTCTGTGGGCGGAAGTGACTGAGCCTTTGGTGGAGAGGCCAAGGAGAGGAGGTAGTTCAGTGAGGGAGAGGTGGGGGTACCTGAAAAGGATACCCTCCCTCTCCCCGTTTCCTGGCATAATGTCCGGTACAGGCATGAGTTTTTCCCTGGTAGAGCTCCCTGTAACCCCCAACCCTTCCCCCCCCCCCAACCTCCCCCCTTCTTGTCTGGAGGAGACCGTGGTTCCTCCTCGGAAGCCAGCAGGGCTGGCCCTCCCTCCGCACAGCCCTTCCTGTTTATGAAGCTGCGTCTGTGTGTACCATGGAGCAAAGCCTCACATGGTCCCTGGCGCTTTCCTGTCGTCTTGCTCACGGCGATGCGATGGTGCCCTTGCCCTGAAAGGAAGGGCTGGCCAGAGTTACCCAGGAGGCCTGTGGGGCAGAGCACAGAGGGACACCCTCTCCGCTTCTCTACCAGGTCTCAAGATCAGAGCTGCCAGGGTTACTGGGGTGCAGCCAGTCAAGGGCCACCGGCTGCGAGGCTGGTGCCTGACAGAACAAGGCAGAAAGGCCAGCCACTGCCTAAATGTGTGTCCTAGGTTCTCCCAGTGGCCAATCAGGCACCCAGGTCCAAGGTGCCAGCTTCTCTAAGAGGCTGCACCAGGAGGCTTCATGTTTCTTAAGCTTGCTGACCACCTGCATGGAAGGTTCTGACTTCCCATCCTTAGTGAAGCAAGAGAGGTGTTGGGTTCCCCAACCAGAGCCAGGGAGAAGGTTCTAGAAGGATGGTCAGGTGCGGAAGGGAGGTGGGAGACAGGGAAGTCCATTCCTCATTGCTAGGCTCCTTTCTTCCCGTGACCTTGGCTACAGGCCCTCAGTTCCCACATTTGTACAGCACAAATGTGTCTGGAAACAGCCCTAGCTGGTTAACTGTAGTCCTGGGTACCCGGCTGGTTAAAGGTGATGGGGTGACAGGTGGCCTCGGCTTAGTGCGTTGGGATGGACTCATGTATGGCCTTTGTGTGGCAGAGGGGGTGGGCGGGGTAGGCTGTTTTGTGTGCTTTGAGCTTGAAGGAGCCTTTCTCCCTCTAGTCCCCTCCTGGGTGGGGGTTGGGCAGGGAGTGATGGCCTCAACCCACTCTCCCCTTCACAGCAGCAGATGGTCCCTCGCCACTCCCTCCCTTACCCCAGCAGGCTGCCTTTCTCTTTTGTCTCCCAGTCTGTGAAGCTATAACTAACTATTGTCTGGGTCTTTTGCTTAAGTAAATCAAATATGCAGCCTGCTGCTGGTACTCAACCCCCTGTGCTCTCAAGAGCTAAAAAAACCGTGGAACTCCTGAGTCTGTTCCTACCCCAGACTCCAGCCTGGTCCCTGGTCTTTTCTCTAACTCTGCCCCACTTGCCACGCCACTTCAGCAAACACTCTCAGTCTGTTTGTTTCCATGCTCTGGGCTCTAGTGACTTCTGCTGCCCCATGGCCAGCCATTTGGTGGCAAAAATTTGCCAGTCTTAGACAAGAAAGCCCCGACTTCTTGGCTGGCTCCTTCTGGAGCTGTGTGGTAAGTAGGTCTGGGTGAGAATGGAGCAAGAGGCAGAGGAAGACAGCCTGGGGACCTAGGAGAAAGGGCTGGGCCAGCGCTGGCCTCAGGAGCAGAGAAAGACAGAAGTCAGGATAACTCGGATGGTGACGTGAGTGGACAGGCCACATGAGGTGACAGACACGGTGACTCTGAGGCTCTGGGAAGAGGACAAACTGTGTGGGAGAGAGGGTAGGGGGTGGGTTCATCTTTTGATGCTGGTCATGGAATCCAGGCCCTCACACAGGCAAGTGCAAGCGCTTGCTCTAGCTACTGACTAGCTCTTCTTCTTTATTTGTGGTGGTGGTGGTGGGGTGGGGTCGGAGGCAGGGGCTGCGGGGATTGTCTCCCCACTTACCCCAGTGTTAGAGACTGAACTCAAGGCTGGGCAAGTGCTATACCACACCCCCCAGTGCTGGCCCTTGCTTGTGTTTTTTAGGAGTTCACTCTTATTTTATTAGATATTTTCTTTATTTACATTTCAAATGCTATCCTGAAAGTTTCCTATACCCTCCCCTTGCCCTGCTCCCCTACCCACCCACTCCCACTTCTTGGCCCTGGCGTTCCCCTGTACTGGAGCATATAATGTTTGTAAGACCTAAGGGCCTCTCTTCCCAGTGATGGCCGACTAAGCCATCTTCTGCTACATATGCAGCTAGAGACACGAGCTCTGGGGGGACTGGTTAGTTCATATTTTTGTTCCACTTATAGGGGGCAGACCCCTTCAGCCCCTTGGGTACTTTCTCTAGCTCCTCCATTGGGGGCCCTGTGTTCCATCCTATAGATGAGCGAGGAGTTCACTCTTAATGCTCCAGGGAAGTGTTATGGTGACAGGAATTTGAGAGGCAGGGGCCCAGCAGGACCCAATAGCAGGCCTGGAGAGGGCCCCCAGGGTCCAGGTCCAGGGCCCTGTGGGTGCAGAGGAAGATATTAGGCAGGCCCAGGCCATTTGCTCTCCCTGTAACATCCAGGGCTCTGACACCAGCCTAGTGATGGGCAGGGGCGGACCCCAGTGGGGAGGGCTCAGAAGGAAGAACCGCCCAGTCTCTCTGGGAGAGCCAGGTGCTAGGACAATGAAGACAGACAGGGTGCTCCCTTCTGGTGGGAGGGAGAAGAGCACAGGGGGCCCCTGGAGTAGCTGATGGGTGTCAGGGAAGGTCTCTTGGGGGGAGGCGCTAGATGTGGCAACTTGAGGTTTAAAGAGCTCGGTATATACAGAGGATGTACCTGTAATGTGTTGGGGTAACGGAAAGAAATCTGAGTAGAGATGTCCCAGAGGTGGGGCAGGGAGGGCTGAGGTAAAGTCACATCCAGTGGCAAGGGTCAGGTGTCTCTTCCTTTATCACACTCTTTTTTTTAAAAAATGTATTTATGCATTTGAGTGTTTTTGCCTGTGAATATGACTGTATACTATGTGGGTGCAGTACCCATAGAGGCCAGAAGAGGGCGTGAGGTCCCCACCACCACACCCCCGAGACTGGAGTTTCAGACAGCTGTGAGCCACCATGTGGGTGTTGGAAATCACACATAGGTCCTCTGGAAGAGCAGCCAGTGCTCTTAAGTGCTGAGCCATCTCTCCACAAGTGTCCTAAGGGAAATGGGGACGGTGTCGACAAGTGGGTGCAGGTGCTATCTATGTAGGTCTGAAGGTCTAGGATCAAGGCAGGTCTAGTAACAATCTACAGGCAAACCACGGTGGCTCTGAAGTAAGCTTGTGGTCGTGGGCCTTGGGAGAGAGGGCTGGTTCCCTCATGGCCCAGCCCTCCCTGTGTCCCACCCCTGCTCTGGCCTCCTTTAAGGGTAAGTACAGCCACCTTCCCTGTTTATTCTTCCCTTCCCATCAACCCTTCCTCTCTGCCCACTCTCCCTTGTTTTACACATTACAGCTGCTGCTCTCTCCTACTTTACAGATGGGTAAACTGAGGTTCGGGATAGGGCTGTTTTGATCTGGGAGGGCTGGCTGGTTAGTGGAGGGAAGACATTGTGGGTGAGCGAGGAGGATCACTATGGCCGAAGCCCTGGTCTAGGAGTTCACAGAGGCGTAGATCCAGTGGGGGGTGGGGATTCCAGGGGCCTTGAACATGAAGACGTTGTTTCCTCAGCCCTCACTTCGGAGTGGTTCAAAATTGTTCCAAGGGTCAAGGACACTACTGAAGGTTTTCAAGATGGATGCTGTAAAGGCAGTATCTTAGTTTACGACTTATTGCTGTGAAGAGACACCATGACCAAGGCAAATCTTATAAAGGAAAACATTGAATTGAGGCTGGCTTACAGTTTCAGAGGTTCAGTCCATTATCATCATGGCAGGAAGCATGGCAGCGTGCAGGCAGACATGGTGCAGGAGGAGCCGAGAGTCCTACATCTTGATCCGCAGGTGGAAGGAGACTGTCACACTGGGAGTAGCTTAAGTATATAAGACCTCAAAGCCCACCCCCATTGTGACACACTTCCTCCAGCAAGGCCACATACTCCCTATGGGCCAACCATTCAAATACCTGAGTCTCTGAGGGCCATTCCTATTCAAACCACCACAGGCAGTTGGTGAGTTCTGCATGTACCGTGCTCTGGGTCGGGGGTGACATATTATCTTCCTGCTGTGACTCTGTCTTGCCTCCAGGCAGATTCTGGAGTTTTGAAGTTGCCTGATACAGAGGTGGTATGTGGTTGGCTAAGAGATTGTTCCTCGCCCACCTACGGGTAGCAAGAAATGTCCCAGTCACGCCAGGTCACACCTGTAACCCCAGCACACAAGAATCCAACGCGAGAGGGTTGCTACCAGCTCCAGGCTCATTCGGGGTTGCATAGTCAAGTTCCAGGCTCGCTTGATCTAGGGCGTGAGACCTCGTTTCACTAAATAACACAAAATAAGAAACAGACCTGTGGGTCAGAATCCCAGCTCAGCCTCATCTTTAGAAGGTCTCTGGGGAGTCGGTGTAAGTGACAGTCCTGGCACATGCCCAATCTGAGAATTGTGTGCCAGTGGGTGGGGTTTCTGATGTGCTGGGGGTGGGGGTGGCAGCTCTGCACTGCATGGGGCTTTGTGGCTGTACGGTAAGGTATTTGAGGGTTTAGATGGGGCAAGTCCTACAGTCTATACATGCCTGTGGGTAGGGTTCAAGGGCTTTTCTTTCTATACTGTGATAAACACAAGGACCAAAAGAAACTTGGGAAGTAATGGGTTTCTTTGGGTTCCCAGGTTACAGTCTGTCATGAAGGAAGTCAGGGCAGGAACCCAGAGGCAGGTGCTGAAGCAGAGGCCATGGAGGGGTGTACTTTACTGGCTTGCACCCCATGGTTTGCTCAGTCTGCTTTCTAACACAACCCAGGACCACCGCCTCGGGGGCGGTACTGCCCACAGTGGGCTGGGCCCTCTCACATGGATTTTTAATAAATATATGCCTTACAGTTTTGCCCACAGGCCATTCTGCTGAAGGCATTTTCTCAACTGAGGGTCTCCCTTCCCAGATGGCTCTAGCTTGTGTCAAGTTGACAAAACATAGCCAGCAGCACAGTGGGCAAGTGTGGCTGTGACATTGTGTGCGGAAGAGGGGTGAGTCAGCTAAGAGCGTGCGGCCCTGGAGAGCAGATGCAACTGGGCTCCTTCACCTTGGAGTTGTGTGTCCTTGACAGCTTAGTTGTATGTGTGCATATGGAGGGTATGTCTGAGGGTAGAGGACAGAAGTCTGCCATGTCCTCCCTGCATGGCGGTTAATCTAGGGCATGGCTTTGGTGGGCTGTGGATTGGGGGCCTCTCTCCATTAACCTAGCCTGATGCCTCCTTCTTCCCACAGACATTCATCTTCACTGACAGCCCAGATGAACGCCTCCAGGAGAGACTAGGTAACTGCCTGGCTGGGGAAGTGGTGCTCCACTGTGGCAGGAAAAGCTGGGTTCCCGTTCAGTCTGCTGCCTCAGTTTCCCTGGGGAGGGATAAGCCCTCCAGGCTCTCTGGGGTCTAGCCTCATCTTATACATTCTATCTTCCCAGTGTGTGTGTGTGTGTGTGTGTGTGTGTGTGTTATGGGGGAGGGTCTGGTCGGGTCACCAGACTGCTTCTCATCTCCAGGCCCGCACCTCGTGGTCACCAACTGTTCTGCAGGGCACAGTCATCCTGCTCTGTCCTGCAAGATGGCTGCAGAGTTCGATGCCTTCTTGGTCAGTGGCCTCAGGTAAGTGTGGCTAGGTCATGGGGACAGGAGTGACTTTTGCCTCAGGCTATCTTTTTACCCCTTCCTCTCTTCCCCCAAGGCAGGGTCTCATTATGTAGCTGTAAGTGTCCTGGTACTACTCAGTAGATCAGGCTGGCCTTGAACTCACAGAGATCTGCTTGTTTCTGCCTCTCACTTACTGAAACTAAAGGCACGAGCCACCAACACCTGACTTATTTTTTTTTTAATTACATTTTCGTGTGTGTCTGTATATCCGTGTGGGTATATGTGTGCCATGTACTGTGTGAAGGTCGGAGGACAACTTCTGAGAGTTCTATCTTTCCATCGTATTTCATCTCCCTGGCCTCGGACCAGCTTTCGAATTGAGTGTTCTGTCAAAAAAGTGGAGGGTATAAAAAGAAAAATTAAAACACACAAACAAACAAACAAAAGTGTGTGTGTGTGTGTAGGGATATGGGCTGGAGAGATGGCTCAGCTGCTAAGAGCATTGGCTGCTCTTCCAGAGGACCCAGGTTCGATTCCCAGCACCCACATGGCAGCTCACAACTGTCTGTAACTCCAACATCTGACAGCCTCACACAGACATACACGTAGGCAAAACACCAATGCATGTAAGGGGAAAAAAAAGATAATTCTAAAACAAAACAAAGCAAAACCAACCAACCACCAAAGTGGAGTGGTGAGGCTGGGGATATATGGATCAGTGGGTAAAGTCCTAGCTGTGCAGTGTAAGGATCTGAGTTTGATACCCAACGTCGACTCCAAAAGTGTGTGCACATGATTCTAATCTTAGTGCTTGGAGGTAGAGATGGGCTGGTTCCTGGGGTTTGCTGCCTAGCCATCATGTCCTGGTCCCGGTGAGAGATCTGTCTCCAAGAGCAAGGTAGATGGTAACAGGAGAAACACCACGGTTGCCTCCGGCTTTTGCCTGCAAGCATGTACATCTGTACCTAAACATACGCTGACAACCCCTCCAGTACCCCCCTTCCCATACACACAAGGGGGGGGGACCTGAGCCAGTGAAGGGATCCTAGGGCCTTCTGGGCTGGACTCACCCTTTCCCACCTAGCAGGCAGAGAGGTGGGCCATCTGGAGTCAAGTCCTGTCACTCACTGGCTGTGCGGTCATAAAGTCTTTGTCTTCATCTGTTCTGTAGAAAACTGTGAGGGTACATGGCATGCTGCCTGGCCCAAAACATGGGGTTCAAAATAGTAGCTGCCAGCAGAGAGCACAGAGAGCTTAGAGCAGAGCTTCGTGACCCCTTTAAACAACCCTTTCACAGGGGTCACCTAAGACCATTGGGAAAACACAGCCATTTGCATTACGATTTGTAACAGTAGCAACATTACAGTGATAAATTAGCAACAACATAATTCTATGGGAGGGGATCACATGAGGAGCTGTACAAAGCCATGTGGACTTAGGAAGGTTGAGAACCGACAGCTTAGAATTAGCATGGGTGAAACCAGGATTGTCGATCCTGTGGTCCTATTTTCTTCAATGGAAGGAATGAAAGACATCTTGTCACCTGGTCACCTGGTCGCCTGGAATGCCAGTGAAAGTGGTCAAACATGACTCTGCTGTTCTATTAGGAGCCAGCCTCCCCCTGAGTAGCCTCAGAATTGTGAAGGCCCTGATCCTGGGCCTCATGTGTCTCAGTGAACAGACCTCATCCCTGTGTAAGAGGCCCCAGGTCCTGTGCATCCTCCACTCACAGAACCAATCCTTACGCTTATCTCAGATCCTTCCTCCAGGCCCTGGCCCTGGGCTCTGTTTATCAACCAATAGAATTCATTCTTATTGTAAAGCTTTTTTTTTTTTTTTTTTTTGGGATTTTCGAGACAGGGTTTCTCTGTGTAGCACTGGCTGTCCTGGAACTCGCTCTGTAGACCAGGCTGGCCTTGAACTCAGAAATTCGCCTGCCTCTGCCTCCCAAGTGCTGGGATTAAAGGTGTGTGCCACCACCACCCACCCCGCTATTGTAAAGCTTTCTTGCCTTGCTAGGGAATTTCTATGTTGCTGTGCTTAAAGCTTTGTTGCAACAATTGTCACGTGGTAACCTTTCTCCAACATTTTACTGTGCTTAAATGTGTAAGAAGAATCAATCAGGAAGGCAGTCTCTGGGAGGTTTTGACCCAGTGCCTAAAAGATGGTACTGACTTGAAGTTTTATTCTTCAGGTAGTGTGGGTGTCTCACCTCAGGCCCTGAGGTTTGCAGGGTCCCCAGCAGCTCCCTGACTCACAGCTATTAGCTGTTGATCTCAGGGACCCAGAAACAGAGGATTTCCACAAGTTCACTCTGGCCCCATCCCCCACAGGTGGTTCTGCCACGTGGATGATGACAACTATGTGAACCCCAAGGCTCTGCTGCAGCTGTTGAAAACTTTCCCGCAGGACCGTGATGTCTATGTGGGCAAGCCCAGCCTGAACCGGCCCATCCACGCCTCTGAGCTGCAGTCAAAAAACCGCACGGTCTGTCCCTTCCTCCTTTTACAGTTGGTTGTTGCTCGTGTGTGTGTGTGTGTGTGTCTGTGTGTGTGTGTGTGTGTGTACTGATACTAGGGGCAGAACCCGGAGGCAGAGCTTGGTTATATGGTAAGGCCTGGGCCATGAGAAAGCCCTGTCTTGGCAAGGGGGTCTCTGACCACTGGGCTTTCCTGACTCCATGACCAAACTCCTAGCTACCTAGAATCACCATTGATTTGTACAGGATCTTAAAACACCACAGTCCTGGGCTGGGGCAGGAGCTCAGTTGGCAGAATGCCTGCCTAACATCCCAAAGCCATAGGTTTGATTTCCAACACCTCGGAGCTCAGGCGTCCGTGGTATAATGCAATAATGCCTGTAATCCTACCACTTCGGGAGGCTGAAGCAGCTGTTACTGGTTCCAGGCCAGCCTGGGTTACATGGTGGATTCCTAGGTCAGCCTGGGCCGTAGATGGATACCCTGTCTAAGCCAGAAAAATTCCCAAGTATTCCCAAGTTTAGATCGTGGTTGCTCAGAGCTGTAGACCAATCCGGACTTGTGGCTCTCTCCCTTGAACTTCTTCGCTGTCCAGCCATTGAAATGTGGACACCAGGGACTAGGAAGACCAGAACCAGCTTCACTGCAGACCCAAGAGACAGTTATAGGATAGCCAGGTTAGAAAAGAAGCAAAACTCAGGAGAGCTGGGGCGTGCCTCTACTAGACCAGATAAATAATGAGGTTTTGTCTGAGTCCCCCTGATTGCATGATTCTTCCCTACCCTCAGTACCGCCTGGTTTCTGGAGCTTGGGTGGTAACGCCGGGGTAGGGGGGAAGACAGGGAGGAGGCCCCCGTGTCAGAAGACCCTGCTTGGAGCAGTAGTTGCTGCTTAAGACTCCCCCCTCCCTTCCCAGGCCACCATCTGCTGCTCTGGGGGAAACTGGAGCCTTAATTATCAGTAGCTCACCAGCCGCTGAGCCCTAATTAAATCCTCCTGGGCCTCAGGGTGTGTGTACACACATGCCACTCCAGGTGAGCCGAGGGGTGTCCAGGCCTCCACCGTGCCTTCCCACCCAGCTTGAGCCCCTCCCCCTCTGTCTCCAGGCCTGAGGATTCCAGACTGGAGCATGTCCCCTGGGGTTCATAGGCCAGCCCTGTCACTCTTGCTTGGGGACCCTGACTGAAGCTGATCCACCTCTTTGGGTGTCAATATCTCATCTGTGGGGCAGGTGATAACAGCTGCTCCTCAATAGGGTGATTGTGAGCATAAGAATCAGGTGCGGGCTGTCTGTCAGCATCCCTGGACTGGTGATTGGATGACTATTATGGGATTCATTTCTTAGCCATATCTTGCAGGGCCAGGTCAATGCCTGACTGGGTACATCCAGACCCCAGACCCCACTGGTCTGTCTAGTTTGCTTTTCTTTCTTTCTTTCTTTCTTTCTTTCTTTCTTTCTTTCTTTCTTTCTTTCTTTCTTTCTTTCTTTCTTTTCTCTCTCTCTTTCTTTTTTCTTTTTTGGCTGTCATAAATACCATGGTCAAAATCAACTCTGGGAAGACAGGGTTTATTTGAATTATGCACCCCAATCCCATTCCATCATTGAGGGGTGTCAAGGCAGGAACAGAAGGCAGGAACCCACGGAGCTTGATGCTTACTGGCTTGCTCATCATGGAATGCTCAGCCTGCTTTCTTTTCTTTCTTTCTTTTTTTTTTTTTTTAAAGATTTATTTATTTATTATATGTAAGTACACTGTAGCTGTCTTCAGACACTCCAGAAGAGGGAGTCAGATCTTGTTACGGATGGTTGTGAGCCACCATGTGGTTGCTGGGATTTGAACTCCTGACCTTTGGAAGAGCAGTCGGGTGCTCTTACCCACTGAGCCATCTCACCAGCCCCCTCAGCCTGCTTTCTTATACAACCCAGAACCACCAGCCTAGGGTGGCTCCACCCTTTAGTGGCCTGGAGGTCAAGAGAGTGGGCTATGTGGCCTACCCACCTTAATCATCAATCAAGAAAATGCCTCACACACTTGCTTACAAGCCAATCTGATAGAGGCATCATCTCAATTGAGGGTCTCTCTTCCCAGGTGTCTCTAATTTGTGTCAAGCTGACACAAACTAACCAACGCATCCCCACAACACTAGCAATGCTCTTTTTCATATGCACTGCCTAAGGGAATGTCTCTTACCCTCTGTTCTGTCTTGGAGTGTTCCAGAATCCCAGAGTGCCCAGGCCAGCCTAGAGCTCTGCATGGTAGGATAGCAAAGGTAAAAGATCTCTCTCTAGCTTGGCATCTGCTCCTGCTCTGTACTCTGAGGCCAGCGGCCTTAGTCTGGGCTCCTGTCGCTGTGCTTGCGGTAAGGCCCTTAGCACAGGGTCAGGCACAAGGCTGAGGCTCTTGGTGATGTGGTAACTGTAATTACGCAGGAGTGGGAAGCCACACACTTGTAAATTTTAATAAAGCATGCAATTATTGAGCACTTCCTGGATGCCAGGTCCTCAAGACACATTCACACTGCCTCTTCGAGCCCCAAACTTTCTCTAAAGGACATTTGCGGAAGTAAATTAGAAAGGAAGGCCGTCAGATGACAGAACTGGGGCATCTTTGCTCCCAGGTTTAATTCTAGGCCCCAGAGGTGGCTCCTTCAAGGGGATGGGGGTTGGGAGAGGAGGGTCCTTTGGGCCTCCCCATTTTCTGCCTGGGGTCTTTCTACAGCAGTTTCCTGGGAGAAATCTCAGCCCCACGCAAGATGCTTTTATTAAGCACCAATGTAGATGTACAGAAAGGAATTTGAGTGTGTCTGATTATTGTCAGACTGAGAGATGAAACAGCAGAAGGGAAAAGTTCTCCAAAAGGGTTGGAGAACTCACAGGTGGATTACAGGGGAGCCAGGAAGAGGCCTGGGCTGAGGGTGGTGGAAGGTCAGAGAATGGCGGAAGGGGTGCTACTGGTTACTGGGATGGCCATGTCATCGGGTTGCCTGGATTGTCTCCTCTTTACTCCAGAGGCGGCTTCAAGCTCTTCTGTAGAAAAGCTTTCTCGGCCTCAGGAATTGGGAATTGGCTTGGTGTGAGCGTCGGAGTCAGGGAACAGCGCTCCTCAGGCATTATAGAGGCAGCTCCTCTACGGTCTTCCTAGGGCACTCTGGGAAAGCCTCAGATTGGCTGGCCTAAGTCACGTGCCTATTTCTGGGTCAAAGGGCCCAGCCCTGGGCTTCACTCCAGAAGCACGGGACCTCTGTGAGCTGGGGAATCAGGTGCCAGGACTCCCCTCAAAGGATGAGGGTAAAATGGCATCTGTCTCCTCCTCCTCCTCCTCCTCCCCCATCCTCTCCCGTGGGGGCTACAGACTGGAATGTCTCAGACCAAATGCCTCCTCCTCAAGGAAGTCAGACTCTGGCCGGGTTTAGGGGCTCCCCTGCGGCCTTGGGACTCATAATTAGCTGTGGGGCACTGGGCCTGGCTCCCTATCTGTAAAATGGGCATGCAAAGTCCAGGCTTCAGTGATGTGTGAAGTACAGAGCTTCAGGGCATGATGGCTGGGGTAAGGGACGGTTTAGCTGGTGTGGTTGGGGGTAAGGGACAGTCTAGCTGGTGTGGCTGGGGGTAAGGGGTGTTGTTGCTGGTGTGACTGGGGTAAGGGGTGGTCTAGCCAGTGTGGCTGGTACCCCTTAGTTCCCTAGGTTCATGCCACATCCCTGACATCCTCTTTCCAGAAGCTGGTGCGGTTCTGGTTTGCCACAGGGGGTGCTGGCTTCTGCATCAACCGCCAACTGGCTTTGAAGATGGTGCCATGGGCCAGGTAAGCAGAGGCCAGGGGTGGTGAACATAGGGGGTTGTGGTGGAGGAGAGGGACTATGGTTAACATGAGAGGCTGGGGTAAACACAAGGTGCCTCTGAGGCAGGGAGGAACAAGAGGGTACCCAGGGGAAATTCCATCTTATTCAGTTGCATTAGGGCCATGCAGGTCTGTGGGAGGCATTTCTGTTGACTTTTAAGAAATGTGGTTCAGGACTCTCTGCCGTAGTTTCCCCATCTGAAACAGAACTGGAGATATGGTGGCCAATGACATTGTAAGGGCTGAGTGGTAGCATGTCTAGGCGGACACCTGCTGTGGGGCAGGGCTCCCTGGCAGCCCCATCCTCACTTTCTGAGAGTCGATGTCATGAAAGTCAAGCATAGGAGACCCCAGAGCTGGAGAGGGGCTATTGACTGGGGGCAGGAGGGAAGGCTTCCTGGAAGAGGTGGCATTTTTATCTGGGACATCCCTGTAGGCCCTCACAGGAGAGGGACCTGGGAGTGTGTATGGGTAGATACTGCTTTTCTGGAAGTGGCAAGAGCCTGGCCTTTTCCCAGGCTGGCATCAGTGGCCATGAACTTGTATGGATCGTTGCCCCATCTTAGGCGCTGCTTTGCCAGGAGGACTAGAACAAGAGGGAAGGCAGGGCCATGCTTAGAACCCTCAGGAGAGGTTGACAAGCCTTAGGTTACCCAGGTTCAAGGTTGCACAGCTGCTCGGCCACTGCCCCTGTCTGCCCTTCCTTGCCCAAGGATGGGGTTCCGAGTTTCAGAGGAGGTGCTGCCCCTAAGGCTAGCCCAGAGCGGGCACACACATGACCCAAGGTCGTCTCTGTGATTAGGGTGCTCCCTTGTGCTCTGCCCACCTCTGTGGTACTCATTCCCATCTAAATGTGCAGCTGAGGGGTACCCAGGCTGGATTCCTGTGCCTACTCCTGGCCAGGCACCCTGGGAAATGATGTTGATGGCTTTGGACAGATGTTCCCTGGGACACTGGTCGATGCCATTGAAAGCCTGCTGCCACCTCTGGGAAGTCCATGTTTCTCCCCCCATTCCTCCCACACCATGTGCTTCCCTTTGATTTGGCCCCAGCACCCCAATCTGTGGCAGGCAGGGAGTGCCTCTCTATCATGTTTGGGTCCGGCGCAAGGGGCCAGGGGGGCGTTAAGCTCAGCAGTGAATCTATGAGCAAATGAACGAGAGGAAACAGGGAGAAGAAGGGATGTCTTTCCCGCCATCCCTCCACTCAGTCCTTCCAGGACCCTGGGGAGGCAGGGCTGTTATCAGCCCATTTCTCAGGAGAGGAGACTGAGACACCCCCACCCCCACCCCCAGGTTGCAGACTTGTCCAGCACCCTAGTGCAGTGTGCTGGTCCAGCGCAGGCCCTGCTGGGAGGAGGGAGGCGGGGCGTGTGTGTGCAATCAGTGGCTGCCACCCAGCTCTGTCCTTCAGTGGCTCCCACTTTGTGGACACTTCTGCTCTCATCCGGCTCCCTGATGACTGCACCGTGGGCTACATCATCGAATGCAAGCTGGGCGGGCGCCTGCAGCCCAGCCCTCTCTTCCACTCACACCTGGAAACCCTGCAGCTGCTGGGGGCTGCCCAGCTTCCGGAGCAGGTGAGCCAGCTACAGAGCAGAGGGCCAGGGGTGGGGAAAGAGTGTCTCCCCAGATGAAGGTTGGGGTACTTGAAATCAACCCGGAAATTGGGCTTACGGGGCTTGACAATCATGTACGGATGGGAAAACAGAGGCCCCGGGAGGTGGCACACCCGTTCAAGACAGTGGCTCAGGCCTCCTATCTCTCTGGTCTAGGAGGACTTTACAGTCATGGGTGCTTCTCGCAGGATCCCACCCCCACCTCCCACCCCCACCCTTCTCCCCAGTTTCTCTTTCCGCTCTGAATCTTACACCCCTATAGCAGGGTGGCCCTTCCAACTTCTGTCTGGAGTTCCCTTTAAGTCCTACCTGGCTGGAAGACCTGGGACTTTTTTGCCTCCAGAGTTAGATTTTTGAGGTACACACGCGAGGAGCACATATAGAACTGAGTAACATGGACAGATAGGGCCTGGCGTTCAGAAGGGTCTATATCCTGTCCCATCTATACTCTCTTCAGGGGACTCAGGCCTTGGGAGGACAGGAGCTCAATCCTAGGTCTGTAGTCACCATGGACAGAGGGTCCTCTGAGCCCCAACTGACCCTCAGATCCTGTGGTCTGATGGCCTAGTTTGGGTAAGCACTTGGAATCAGTTGATTGGCTAGGCAGGGAACCAGGGTATGGGGCCCATCCATTAGAGAGCCAGGAAAGAGAGAGAAATTTAGGATAGCCAGAAACAGGGCTGCTAACTGTCCTTGCTTTTTGACACACCTGGCAGCGTGAGGGGTTTTACCCTCTTCACTTTCTGTTTCTGCCAGTTGTCACGTGGTGCCCACGCAAGCCCCCATCGGGGTCTGCAGGGACTGCTTCGCTTCCAAGACCTGGGGATCCCCAAACCCTCAGCTTCAGTCTCTTATGGGAAGGGCCTCAGTGTTTGGCACCGCCCACTGCCCTCCTCCACACACCTTACATCAGCTCTGGGTTACTTTCTTTCCATTCCTAACAGGATAGAAAGACTCAGTAAAATGTCACGTTGTGGTGTTCAGGGAACAAACAAGAAGTACACAGCACAGACCCATATCACTGAGATATTTCCAACCCATGGTTGGGTGAATCCACAGGTGTGGAGCTGCAGATATAGGGGGCTAACTACAGGGCCAGGATGTAGCCTAGTGGGTAGAGCACTTACGTAGTGTGTATGAGGCCCTGACTCTGATTCCTAGATAGATCTTCAGAAACCAGATCTGGTGGTGCAAACCTCTGACCCCTTGGAAGTAGAAGCAGGAGGCTCAGAAGTTCAAACCCCGGTCTGGAAAGAAAGAAAATCTCTGAAGGCTGACCACAGATATTATCCCATTCTATTAGATGGGAAAACTGAGGCCCAGAAAACTAAGTCAATTGTGACACATCTGCTGTAGCCAGAATGGGGATTTTGAGCCCTGGTAGCCACCAAACCATCAATCTTTAGCCATGGCATGTGTCTGCTTCTTAGCTGACAGCTCTGTCCCATGTCTTCCTGATGTGGTATAGTCCAGGCACCAGGTGGAGGGACTAGCTGAGACACCTGCCCAGGTGGGGCTATGGACATCTCCCCATTAGCTCAGGCACTCAGCTGAGGGGAATGACTCCTTCTTAATGTGCTTCGGGTCCCAGTCTTTAGGAAGAGGGAGTCATCAGTCATGCTCCTGGGTAAGCATCGATGCTGGGGGAAAATGGATTGAGGCAGGAGCATGCCTTCAGGCTGCAGTGCCTCTGGGAGGGGCTGGGCTCCACTGTACAGGAGGCTCAATTGCCAGGCCTCTCTAAAGGCCCAGGGTCTCCCTGGGGGACCTCCCTGGTGGAGCATCCCCTAATACCCTTCATCTTCCCCCAGGTCACCCTCAGCTACGGTGTCTTTGAGGGGAAACTGAACGTCATCAAGCTACTGGGCCCCTTCTCCCATGAAGAGGACCCCTCCAGGTGGGTGTGGGGTTGAGACTGTAGGGTGAGGGCGAGGACTAAGGAGCTTTGAGGGAGCAGGAGTGCCACGGGTCACTGTGGCTGAGCACAGAAGCTGGGAGCAGAGAAAATAGGCGTAACACCCTAATCTGCTACTTTCTGTGTGACCTTAGTTATGTGTCTTGTCCTCTCTGGGCTTCAGATTCTCTGTCTGTAGCACCAGGGCCCAGGGCTGTTCCTAGAGCCCTGGAGTCGGGGCTACGGTAGCCACAGCCCTGTTTCAAGGAGATAGAACTTGGCTCAGTGTAGGGAAGAAATGCAAAGTTCCTAGAGTAAAGGCATTGCCTTTCAACGGAGTGAGCCGCCCATCAGCGGGGACATCCAGCCATAGCCTCACTGCTAGTTGATGCTAGATTCTTCTTGAGCCTGCAGATTCTAGAACCTGGCCAGGGGGCTCTCGGTGTCTCCTCGGGCTTTCAAGGCATCTGGAAGGAGAGGGTCTCAAATCAGGGGTTGTTTGCCAGTGTTCTGATTGCTCCACGCATCAGGTGCTTGCCACCAACCTGCCAGGCACAGGGTAGCTGACATGACACAATTACCCAGGCTGAGCACTTACAGGGCCCATGGACCAGCGAGATTGGGGTAATTGTCTCCCCTTGATGGTCTCTCTGCAGATTCCGCTCCCTCCATTGTCTCCTCTACCCGGACACACCCTGGTGTCCGCTGCTGGCAGCGCCCTGAGCTCTGAACTGCCGCAAAGGATGATGGATGCTACTGCTTGACCACTCCCCCACCTCCCAAGCAGTCCTAAGGGCTCTCAGTCCAGTGTACACTGGCAGATGGTCCCTGGCAGGGCCTCTGGGTGACAGGAAGGCTACGATATGGACACTGCTTGGTGTTGAGGGTGTCTTGGGCTGGTCATACCACAGAGGCAGCAGGCACACTTGAGTTGGTGTGTGGGAGGGGGATAGGGGTCCTCACCCTCCTGAGGGTGACATGTGCCCTGCATGGAATCTGGCCTCTGGCTTTGGCCTCAGTCATTCCTTAGAGACTAGAGTCATTGGGAGAAGACCAGGGTCTGTGACCTGCGGCTGTGGGACTGGTCTCAGCCGCTCCTGGCGCTGCTCAGCTGGCCAATGGACCTAGACTTTAGAAGCCCAGAAGGCTCCGGTGCCAATTGCAACCGACCTTTGGTCACTGTCCCAGCCTTCTCTGCTGTGAGGAGCTGCCGTGTGACCCAGTGGAACTGAGCAAAGCCAATAGAAGGGTTTCTGGAATACATTCCCAGCACAAGACCCCGTCTTCCTACTGTGAATGTGGGTGTGATGGCTGGATCTGGGGAAGCTACTTTGGCACCATGAAGGAAAGGCCAAGACAATCTAAAGTTGTTCTCCCTAACACCTCATCTGTAAGAAATTAAACCTTTATTTAAGTCTCTCTCTGTCCAGCTTCCTGCTATTGGCAGCTATGAGTGTTTCTGTCTGGAGCAAGATTTCTGAGCTGTGGTGATGGCTACATTTGGTGGTGGGATGTAGTATGTTGCTCAGAGAGCCTGGTGCGGGGAAATGAAGAGAGAGAGAGAGAGAGAGAGAGAGAGAGAGAGAGAGAGAGAGAGAGAGAGAGAGAGAGAGAGAGAGTTAGTTGCACTGTATGATGCGGATGTGGGGATGTATTCCTGGCTGGGACATGTACCTGTGTGATTATGTCAGTTGTAGTGTTGGGAGCCCTGCCTCCTTTCTCTTTCCTCAGTGCATGGACCGGGGGGCACCCTTGTATCTGGGAAGTTGGCCGGATGACCCTGAGCTGGGGATCTGCCTTGGGTGTCAGTTAAGATGGATTGAACAGCCAAGGAAGAGGCCAAGTGAGTACAGTGGCCTTTAACATCTCTGGCTGTTATCCAGGGAGGCTGGCTGTGTGAACAAACAGGACCAGGATGGCAGGGACCTTCAGAGAAGGGAGAGAGCACACAAGAGTGTAAGGGTGAGGGGCTGGAGTTCTCCTGTTCTGTGCAGACCCTGGTGGCCAGGTCTTAGCTCTGAGAGAGGGCAAGAGGAAGAGGCCAGTAGCTGGAGCCCCCTGTGTGGCTAGAGTGGTACTGATTCAGGCTCCCAGGGCCTGCAATTCCTTTAGATATGTCCTTTGCTCTTGAAGGACCAGAATGTTCCTAGCATGTCTGTATCTGGCATGTTGGGGACCACCAGATGCCTGGGTCTTGGTCTCTGAAAGGGCTTGCTGTATTCCTGGTGACCTGGTACTCCAGCTGCAAGGGCTCCTCCAAAGCTGAGATCACATGAGGGAGAGGCTGGCAGAGGGAGGGAGGGCCCTGAGTCCGGAGCCAGGTGTGATGAGAGGACAGTTCTGTCCACTGTCACTGGTCCCTCTTAGCTGCAGCAGGCTTTCGGGTTATTCTCAGACCATGAGGGTTTGGTGAAGAGAAGAAAGCTCCCACCATCTGCTGTCTCCATTGTCCCGGAATAGCTGGGGAGGGAGGGCCTGCGCTAGGATGGGGTGGGGAAAGGGGCTTAATCTCCCGGGATCTGTGGGGATGGTTCTCCAGCTCTTTGGCTCACTCTTTGGCTGCAGAGGGATTCATTTGAACAGGAGTAGGCAAGGTGAGATACCCCACCTGTGGTAGCCTCATTCCCTCATCTACTGCCTGGACTGCTGAGCCGAGGCTGCACACTGTAGGGTGGTCATAGGTGGGCGGAGTTGGGTGCTATGAATGGGCAACTGAGGTGGCCCATGACAAGGGGGACAGAGGGGAGGCCGTGGCCTGAGGCAGCTTGAGGGCTAATCTTGGTTGTCAAACTTGGCATACTTGGAAAAGGGAACCTCGCACGTCTGTGGGACATCTTTCCTGATGGTGACTAATTGATAGAGGAGGACCTAGCTTACTGTGGGCAGTGCCATCCCTGGGCAGGTGGTCCTGGGCTGTATTAGGGAAGTAGCTGAGCTAGCCAGAGGAAGCAGGCCTGTCAGCAGGGGGGGGGTCCTTCCAGGGCCTCTGCTTCTGCTTCCACTTCCGTTCCTGTCTTGAGTTCCTGTGCTGATGACCCCCAGAATGTTTTGTGGCACTGTAAGCTGAAATAATCCCTCCCCTCCACACGGTGCTTTGATTTTGGTGTTTATCCCAGCAACAGAAAGCTAGTGAGGACAGACAGTGCTAGAAGGGGCCTGGGTTTCTCCAATCAGCCCCCATCCCTAGCCAGGAGCCAGCAGGGGGCCAAGTGAGCCAGCTCCCCTCCCACCCACACCGTCCCTTCCATGAGTCAGCCCAGTGACATGGACAACATTTAGGGAGCTTGTGATGGAGTCTCCATGTGGACATAGAGGTCACCAAGCCACACAGTAGAGGTCACTGGGAGGCCACTGTCCACTAGGCTCTGTGGTTTCCTCTTGCCTCATGTGTCACTGCCTGCAGCAAGCTCACTCTGCAGTTGAGGGTGGACTTGAACCTTCAGTCCCTCTGCTCTTGTTAGGATTTTAAGCATGCGTCACTAGGCCCAGTTTATGTGAAGCTGGTGTGTGTGTAAGGGTGTCAAACCCAGGGCCTTGCACACACCAGGCAAGTGCTACCAACAGAACCACACCCCCAGTCCTGCTGCCCCAATTCTAAGTTTTTAACATGAGCCAACTTACTTCAAGTTCCTCTGTTTGACGCAGGACCCACTACTATTCCTATTAGGGCATTCTGAGGCATGGGGGCGTGGCTCAGCCTTTTAGGTGTCAGAGCCCAAGTAAGAGGTAGCCTGGCCTGTGTCATTGCCTCTCACTATGGGATGGTTTTGAAGGGCAGAGGAGCCTCTGCAGGCCTGGGCTTCATTCTTTTGGCTTTCTTGGGCTCTGTGCATTGGGCAAGTAGCTTCCCTGGGTGTCATGGCTGTCCCTGTCACATGAGCTAAGTTGGGGACCCTGCACAAGAAGCTGCTTCATGGGCAGTTGCTCAGTAGGCATCTTCCCTACCCGCCTCCTCCCTACCCTCCTCCAGCTCGTTTTCTCAGTAGTAAAGGTTGGGAGAGGACTGAGATGGCTGTGGGTTCCTCCTCCCCATGGGTCCCTCCTCCCCATGGGTCCCTCCTCCCCATGGGTCCCTCCTCCCCATGGGTCCCTCCTCCCCATTGGTCCCTCCTCCCCATGGGTCCCTTTTCTCCATGGGTCCCTTTTCTCCATGGGTCCCTCCTCCCCATGGGTCCCTCCTCCCCATGGGTCCCTCCTCCCCATGGGTCCCTCCTCCCCATGGGTCCCTTTTCTCCATGGGTCCCTCCTCCCCATGGGTCCCTCCTCCCCATGGGTCCCTCCTCCCCATGGGTCCCTTTTCTCCATGGGTCCAGGACTCAGCATCCCTGCCAATCCAAAGGCTCTGTCTGTTCTTACTGTTCCCTTCAGGGTTCTCTGCTCAGTCTCTCTCTCTCTCTCTCTCTCTGTGGTATATGTGCATTTTTGTGTGGTGTATGTACTTTTTATGTGTCTGTGGTGTGTGTGTGTATGGTGTATGTGGGTGTAGTATGTGTGTTGTAGTGTATATGTGTGTATGTAAGTAGGTGTAGTGTATGTGTGTGTGCTATGTGTGTGTATGTGTGTGGGCATATGTGTGTATGTGTGTGTGCATATGTGTATGTTGTATATGTATGTGTGTATATATGTGTGTATGTATGTGTGTGTATGTGTGTGTATGTATGTGTATGTGTGTTGTGTATGTATGTATATATATATATATATATATATATATATATGTGTATGTATGTGTGTATGTATGTGTGTGTATGTGTGTATATATATGTGTGTGTGTATGTGTGTATATATGTGTGTGTGTATGTGTGTGTATGTGTGTATATATATGTGTGTATGTATGTGTGTGTATGTATGTGTATGTGTGTGTGTGTTTCAGGATGGCCTTCATTGTTTTTCTTCATATCCTTTTCACTTCTTGTGTGTCTCTGTGTGACGGGTCCCTTACTGACCTGGAAATCACTGTTTGGCTAGACATGCTGGCCGTTAAAGCCCCAGGGACCCTCCTGTCTCTGCCTTCCTGGTACCAGGATGGAAAGTAAATGCTACCGCCACTTTTTAAGAGGGAGCTGAGTTTGGTCTCAGGTCCTCGTTCTTTTTTGTTTTTTTGTTTTTGTTTGTTTGTTTGTTTGTTTGTTTTTTTGAGACAGGGTTTCTCTGTGTAGCCCTGGGTGTCCTGGAACTTACTTTGTAGACCAGGCTGGCCTCGAATTCAGAAATCTGCCTGCCTCTGCCTCCCAAGTGCTGGGATTAAAGGCGTGCGCCACCACGCCCGGCTTTCAGATCCTCGTTCTTGCAAGGCAAGCATTTACTGGCTAAGATGTGTCCCCTGCCTCTTGTTTCCCACTGGCTCTGCCTCCCTTGTGCTTTCACTGTCCTTTGACCTTAAGTGGCCCCAGCATTCAGGGATCCTGTCAGCCCTGTTCCCTATAGCTTGATAGATCTGAGGGATGGATAGAAAAAGGAGGGGGGTGGGTTCCTCTGGTCCCTTGAGGCTCTGATGGCCAGGGTGTAGGGATCTATGGAAGGGTCCGGTGCAGACATGTGGTGGGGCAGAGCTTTAGAATGGATCCCACGGATTATCGCAGGCATCCTTTCACAGGTGAGTGGGTGGGAGGCCCAGGGATGCTCAGATGTCACTTTCCTTGGCAGCTGGCCCTCTGTCAGATTGGCCCGAGGCTGGTTCACAGGAACTGGGGGCAGTGCAGGGGGTTAAATGACATCCTAAGGTTCGATCCTTCAAGTCCTCTGAGGGGACAGTTGTACAGAAGGGAGAACATGGTGTCTTCAGCAAGGGAAACTGTAACCACCAGGGAAGAAGAAAGAGGCGAAAGCTCGGCCCTCAGAAGTGGTTTGATCTTGATTCAAATCAATGGTCCCTAAAAAAAGATGCTTTTCAGGAAAATGAGGAAATTTGAGCGGGGACCGCGACGCGTTAGATGGCATTAGTGTCTCTGTAAGAGACAGTGGTACTGAGGGGGCTTTTTGAGAAATGTTCTAATATGTGAGAGATACATTTTGAAATATTTATTGGTGGAATACGTCTGGAATTTTTGTTTCAAGGAGGCCTGAGGGGAGGCATAAAACAAGAACGGCAGAGTAGGGGGTGGGGGCTGGAACTGGATCGGCACGCCGGATTTGTTATGCCACCGCTCCCCCCACCCCATTTTGTTCTCATTGGAAACTTTCTACAATAAAAGGAATACTAAATAATAAAAGAACATCTATGGGCATTCCATATCCCAGCTGAAGCTCTTCCCACATCTCCCCTTCCTCTCTGCCCACCTCCCCCCTCCCCTGCCCCACATTCAGGCCCAGAGAGCATCTGTTTTCCCTGGGCACAGCTGGCATGGCACCCACCGTTGGGGAGGCAGGCTTGCTGGAGCCAGCCTCTCCGGCTCTGCATTTGGCTTCTTGCCTGGTCTCCCCAAGGCTCACCCTGATTTCTTTGGATCCTGGGTACTGGTCCCAGCTGCCTTGTTGCCCAGTAGCATTTTCCCTGGGCACAATCTGACCCCACTCCAATCTCCCTCCACCACTCATCCACTAATGCAATTGTACCGCTCACCTCCTGGGGCGGGCGGATGCGGTCTGTGTTAGATCCCCCCAACCCCAGGGGAGCCAGGTGCAAAGCCCTGCTCTGAACAGGGAGCTCCAATCCCAGAGGGGACAACATGTGTTGGGGAGGACGAGGCATATAATCAAATGGCAATAGAATGTAGCTGGAGTGACGCGGAGGAGGGGTTGTGTGTGCAGCAGGAACCCAGACCCTGATGTAGGATATGCTCTCGTATCTGGGTCTTGAGCCAAGAGGAGGTTTGAAGGAGTGGGGTGCACCAAACAGACAGGGCTGCAGAGGCCCAGGGGAAGAGACGAGCATTAGCTGCGCCTAGTCATGTTAATTTTATCGAAGAGAAAGCAAATCTGGTGTGTCTGGTGCTTGTCCACACTCAGTAGATAGGCCCACCCGGTCCAGGTGCTGACTAACTCTGTGTATGTCTCTCAGCATCTCTCGGTGGCACAGCGCCAGGCTCAGAGCAGGTGTGAAAGACCAAGTGATTTTTGAAGCAGGTGTTCAAGTGTCAACCTCAGGTGCCTGGTGAACTGCTCAGGTGCCTGGGCGTACCCCGTTGGTAGTGTGCTTACCCTGGGTGCACAAGGCCCTGGGTTTGATCCTCAACACTGTATACAAACAGGTGTGGCAGTCTACACCTGGGGTTCCAGGAAGTAGAGGCAGGATATCAGAAGTGCTAGATCATCCTTGGTAGCACAGCAGATTCAAGGCAATCTGGGCTACATGAGAGCGTGTCCAAAACAAACAAACAAACAAACAAACAAACAAACAAACAGTGGACTCTCAGGAGTCACATCTCCATAAGGTTCAGAACGGACTAGACAACAGGTGAGAGAGGCTTCGCTGAGTTCAGAACTATGGACAGAGCCCAGCCCCGGCTGCCATCCCAGGCTGTTTCCAGACTGGCTGTTTCCAGACTGGCTGGATCTGGGGAAGTCCACGTGTGTGAGATAGACACATGCATAGACCAGCCTAATGGGGCCAGGCTGTGCCTGTTGTCCTGGCCCCGCCATGTGACTCCACCGTTGTCTCTGCTTCAGAAGTGACTTTGAGAGAGGCCACCAGTCCTGCTACGGGGATGGCTCCAACTCCACACAGGAGGGGCCCTATTACAAGTGTCTTCCCTTGACACTTTTATAATTTGTATACAGTCCCATACAGGGCAAACAGTGCATTCAGATCCCCGAGTCTGTGTTAATGAGTTAATTCCCTCAGATAGGGTTGAACACCGACTGTGGTCAATGATAGTCAGTTGATTGCCAAGGGGCCATGGAGGGGGGGATGGGAGAGATTTAGATGGTGCCTGGAGGGAGCCAAAGCTTGGTTCATTCATTGCCAAAAAGGAGAGTGGCCTTGAAGATCTCCAGGCTGAGAGTTGACAAGTCTGTGCAGGAGAGGCGACCTGGGGAAGAGAAGACGCAGGGACTCTGCCGCAGGGACTCTGAGACCAAGAATGAGAACCTTCCCTGATGGACCATGTGGCCTTGGACATGTGACTCAGCATCAATCCTCAGTCCCCTAATCTGAGAGCTGGAGGTGACAACATCCCTTCCCCAGTCCCCACAGGGCACCTAAGGGGAAAGTGTCCACTCAGCCCAGTGCCTAGGACCCTGCCAGAGCCCTTTGCCCTCACCCACGAACCCCACATTTCCTGAAAGGCCATCCATGAATAAGGAAGGGTGAGTTTTACCCCAGACGTAAGGCAGACATGGCCTTTCCCTCTCTTTCTCCTGGCCTCCAGGAGGCCACTGACTGCTGCATGTCAGTCACAGGCCTGGCTCATCAGCTCCATCATGTCTTCATGCCCAGAGGATGGAGGGGAGAGGTGGGTGGGTGGGGAATGGAGCCTGGAGGTGGGCGTGGCTCTCGTAGGGTCCTCAGAGGAGACTTGCTCACCAAACACCAACAGGCTGACTCTGAACTACTGTGAGCACAGGAGGTTGTGCTAGTTTGAGCTGGCTCAGGAGGAACTTGGCATTTGATGTTGCCTGGACTGAAGGGACAGGTAACGCAGAGCTGAGTTGAGCAGTGGTTTGGAGGGCAAGGGGCTGGGGAAGGAAGTGGATAGCAGGAGCATCGTCATGCAGCATCATCGTGCAGAGGCTGGGGTGGACACATTGTGTGGCTTGCTTTTAGAGTCTTCAAAGCCTCACTAAGACATCCATAGCCAGGGCTGTGGTGGTGGCCTGGTAGTGAGTCCCCGTGCTTGCTGTGGAAGCGTGAGGACTCAAGTTTGATCCCTCAGACCCATGGCTCAGGAGCTGAGACTTCAGCATGCACGAGTAACCCCAGTCTAAGGGGAAACAGGGACAGGAGAATCCCTGGGGCTCGCTTGCCACCAGACCAGCCAACCAGAGCTACAGGTTCAGAGAGAGACCATGCAGGGTTTTGTTTGTTTGTTTGTTTAAAGTTTTTTCATTTTATTTCTATTTCTTTTTATTTATATGAGTACACTGTGGCTGTCTTCAGATGCACCAGAAGAGGCATCGGATCCCATTACAGATGACTGTGAGCCACCTTGTGGTTGCTGGGAATTGAACTCAGTACCTCTGGAAGAGCAGTCAGTGCTCTTAACTGCTGAGCTGTCCTGGAAACCCCCCACCCCTGGCCCCCATAGACCAGGCTGGCCTAGAACTCAGAGATCTGCCTGTCTCCAATTTTTTTTTTTATTTATTTTTTATTTTTATTTTTTGGCTTTTCAAGACAGGTTTCTCTGTGTAGATTTGGCTGTCCTGGAACTCACTCTGTAGACCAGGCTGGGCTCAAACTCAGAAATCCACCTGCCTCTGCCTCCCAAGTGCTGGGATTAAAGGCATGTGCCACCACTGCCTGGCCCATCTTTTGACTGTTATGGATAATGATGGATATGAAGGTGAATAAGCAAAATCTGAGACCCCTGTACTGGCTGGTTTTGTGTTCAACTTGACACAGCTGGAGTTATCACAGAGAAAGCCTCCCTTGAGGCAATGCCTCCATGAGATCCAGCTGTAAGGCATTTTCCCAATTAGTGATCAAGGGGGAAAGGCCCCTTGTGGGTGGTGCCATCCCTGGGCTGGTAGTCTTGGTTCTATAAGAGAGCAGGCTGAGCAAGCCAGGGAAAGCAAGCCAGTAAGGAACATCCCTCCATGGCCTCTGCATCAGCTCCTGCTTTCTGACCTGCTTGAGTTCCAGTCCTGACTTCCTTGGTGATAAACAGCAGTATGGAAGTGTAAGTCAAATAAACCCTTTCCTCTCCAACTTGCGTCTTGGTCATGGTGTTTGTGCAGGAATAGAAACCCTGACTAAGACACCACTCTTTCCAAGAGTGGACCTGGGCCCTATCATAGTTTTGTGTTAAATTTTTAAAAATAACACTTTTTATGTGTGTGAGCACACCATGAAATGAATGCTGAGGTCAGGGGATAGCTTGCAGGGTAGGTCCTCTCCTTCCACCACATAAGCCCTAGGAATTGAACCCAGGTCATCAGGCTTGGTGGCAAGGGCTTTTGCCTCTTGTGCCATCTTGCTACCCAAATACTGAAAATTTTAAAGAGACCATCATACTGTTATCCAAAACAGCCACACAATTTATACTATCACCAGCAATTCACGGGGGTTTCCATTTTTTGATGTTGTTTTTGAGCCAGAATCATCTATAGCTCAGGCTGCCCTGAGACTTGGTATGTAGCTGAGGCTGGCCTTGAACTCCAGGTCTGTCTGCCTTTACACCCATTTCTCCACCATCTCTTCCACTCCTTTACCTGTCTTGGGGCTGGGCCCCATTCTTTTACACTCTTCCATGGTGTCCCTATCATCTTTCCTGGTTCTCTTCTGAGGACAGTTGGGTTATTTACAATCCCGTGCCTCTCAAACCGTGCTCCCGTGAGTTTTCCTGCATTGTGGATTTCAGGTGAGCACACTAGTGGGTAAGGTTCAAAGAGTGAGACCGAGAACCAATGAGAAAGCGTATCTGTATCTGTGGCTCGGCGGTCACTGTCCAGCCACCCTCGGGCACAAATGTGCTGTTTTTGAATCCCACTGGTCATGTAAGAGCAAGGCCCAGCTTCAAAGCTTAGCACATATGTTCTCCATGGTGTGCCAAGGGTTTTGTCTCCCTCAGGGGACACAGATCTGACATTTCTCAATACCAGTCAGAACCAGCCTATCATCATATCCTGTGAGGGGACTTGCCACTCAATTACACTTGTTCATAAAGTATAATTGATATCGAATACCTTGCTATGAACAGAACTAGTTCTGATATGGTGCTGTGGCAAAACCATTTCTGTTTTAACCCACCCCCTCCCAAAGCTTTAAAAAGAAAGGCAGACACAGGCTGGAGAGATGGCTCCGTGGTTAAGCACATTTGCTGCTCTTCCAAGGGCCCCAAGCATGTACATCAGGTGGCTCACAAACTCCCTGCAACTTCAGTTCCAGGGGACCCAACTCCTTCTTCTGACCACCAAGGACTCCTGCACACACGCCACGTATGTATTCATGCACACACAGCTACACATAAATACATTTAACATAAAATAAATTCATTTTATTCTCAGTTCTCTCCCCGAGGTCCAGCCACAAGACTCCATGACTGGAGGGTCCCTTTCTCTTATCCAAAGTGACTGACCAGATAATAGATCAGCTCCCATGCTACCTGTTGTCCTGACTCACATGCTCTGTCCTCCCTGTGGCTTTAAAGATACAAGAGGAAGTCTTCCTCCTAACCCTGCACATAACTACACACTCTTCCAACTTTAATCAAGGAAGGAAGAAAATGCTTATGACTGAATCAGGACCACCCTTATGAGAGATGCACAGATTATAATCACATTTAACTACATTACACTAATACATGTTTGTAATTAGTCTCTCCTGGAAGGTTTTTTCTCTCTCTCCCCCCAGGGAGGAAAGTCTTGTGAATGAACTAACTTATAAATAAACTTAGGATGGCAAGTCCTCTGTGCTCTGCACAGCAGCTGATGTAATATTTATATCTGCTGGTAATAAAGACATATGCCAGGGGCTGGAGAGATGGCTCAGTGGTTAAGTGGTTAAGAGCATTGGCTGCTCTTTCAGAGGATCAGGTTTGATTCCCAGCACCCACATGCTGGCTCACAACCATCTGTGACCCCATTTCCAGGAGATAGAGCGCCCCATTCTGGCCTTTACAAGCAATGCACACAGGTTACACAGACATAATACATTCAGGCAATACACCCATGCACATAAAATAAAGTAATAACAAAAGACATATTCCAGCCAGGGATGAGGTGGGGCACATGCCTAGGGCCCCAGCACTTGAGAGGCTGAGACAGGAGGATAACCATGAGTTCAAGGCCAGGCATGATTTGTTATGGGAGCTGCATCAATGTCAGCTCATGTCCCCAATTCTGCGAGAGGCTTTAGAGTCTCTTGTCATCAAGGCTCCTCCGGTGACAGCAGCTTCATTGTCTCAAAACTGAAACCAGGGCTGTTCTAAATTGGGTATCTGTGTCCTCAGAGGTTCATGTGACACACGTCTGCAACCTCCTGGGAATCAAGGAGACTTTCCCAAGTGACTCTGTGGGCCAGTCAGCCATGGACCACACTGCTCTGTAAAGACATCAACAACCTTCTGCAACACACCTTCATCCATTCCCTGTTCGTTTGTTCATTCGTTCACCCATCGATTCATTCATTCACTGACAGCATTTATGGGGTTTCTCTGGGTGTGGTGTGTGTGTGTGCTTGCTATATTATCACAATGACCCTTTGTACATAAAATCTGTACTTTTAAATGCCAGCGACGTGGTTGGCCAGATACGTTATGTCTAATATAGTCATAGAACAAGATTACTGTTCTCCCAAGATCACACTGTACCTCCAAGGCCATCCATCCCACCTCTGGAAAACAGTGGCTTTCCCTCCACTCGCCCATCCTACGCTCCTGGTCCCTCCAATGGTCCTCGCTCTGCAGTGATTGCTTACCTTTGTCTTCTTGCTTGAGCCTACCTGGCATCCACCAGCTAGCCAGGTGTCTGCCACCCATAGCCCATAGACACACTCCTGGGTGCTGAAGTAGCTGTCCCAACAGTCTTCATGTCCTACTGAAGCCCCTTCTCAGGACTTCATGAGTCCCCTCACCCTTCCGGGCAGTCCTAGCCTATGCATGGATGGCTGGTGGGTTCCACACGCTGCTGGAGTCTCAGTGTGCAGTACAGAGTATCACCAGCAGGGGGCACTCGTGCCTCAGGCCTGGCTTCTCATCCAGGGCTTAAGCAAGATGGGCCTGAGGTTTGGAGGGACCTTATTATTTAAATAGACATAACTGGCATTAGAGTGGGCCCCTTATACTCAAATTCTAGAACGTCCTTTCCAGTCCAGGGAAGAGAATTACACTATGTGTCTCCTCAAGGCTCAACAAGTATGACCAGCTAGGGACACAGCCATCAATTAGAAGTGACAACAGCTTCACTATCTTGAAAGGCAGTGAATCCCAGGAAGATTGAAAGCAAGTGCTTTTCTGTCACTTGGTGAAGGGTAACGATGACACGTGTGCTGTGGTCACAGCCGACTGTGAGCACTAGACAGTGCCCACGGATCAATACCGAACCTACCTCCAGCTTTTTAGCTTCTCTTTCAGGGAGAGGGAAAAGCCAGAACACAGGGTCACAGGCTAGTTCAAAAGATGTGCCTCCTTGGGGCCTGGAGATATCCTGATCCCATTCCATCTCGAGGCCAGTCAGGGCAGACTGGGGGTTCTGCAAGCCACTTATGACCGTCCCCTAGCCTCGGGTGAGAGATGGGACTGAAGCCTTGCCCACCTTGCCTGCCTCTGGAAGGGCGTGGAAGCATTAGAGAGGAGGTTAGACAAAAGTGGGGGTGGAGGAGAGCCAGAAGGGAGCTTGCCTGGCTCCTACTTGAGTCTGGGTGTAGTTGTAGTCTTTGAGCGCCTGCCTGAGCCTTCCTGAAACTGGGACGGGTGTGTGTGTGTGGGGGGGGGAGGTTGGGGGGGGGGCTCTGCCTCCATCTGTGAGGGTGGAGGAGGAGGGTGCCAGAGTCCAGGGGTGGGAGGTTTGGGGTCAGACACCTACTCTGCGCGGTCCCCCTACGTTGGGGCTGGGAGGCTGCAGGACAATGGCAGGCTGTCCTGATACCCCAAGTCCTTATGGTCCAGGCTTCAGGGCATGGAATAGAATGAAGGGATGAGATTTGGTGGATATTTGTGGAAGGCAGCAAGAGTAGGAAGGGGGCATGTGGCTGGATTCATCTCACGGAGGCAGAAAGCTGGGAGCCTCAGGATGGTGTGCATAGCTAGGGGCAAGAATAAGTGTGCCGCTTCCCCCCGGGACAGTTTCTATGTGTGTGCCTGTGTGCATCCTCCTTAGATGTCTCTGTGTCTCTCTGGGATTGCCTTGCCTTTGGGGACACAAATCGGTGTGCACCTGTGTCTGATACACCACTGTTTGTGCATCTGTGTACATGAGTGCATGTGTACACCTGTGTTCGGAGCGTGACCCTGGTAACAGCTGGCTCTGCTGGCTTTGGCTTTCAGCCACAATAGGGTTTCCTTGCTGAGCCTTTGGGAGCCTAGACTTGGGGACAGAGGTGGCTAGAGCAGCTGGAGGCATGAGCCTGGCTATAGCCTAGATAGAGGCTTAAGTCCCTAGTGCTGGTGGCCAAGGGATTACACCCCAGCCCACCGTGTGTGTGTGTGTGTGTGTGTGTGTGTGTGTGTGTGTGTGTGTCTGACTGCACACACAGCCTTTGGTGGCTGCAGATTCCCCAGTACCTGGAGAGGATACACACACACACACACAAGCTCAAGGCTCTCCTTCCTTTGCTTGCCCTGGTTCCTCTCCAGTCTGACCTGGATACGTGCATGTACTGTAGGATGTTGTACAGCTGCCCCCCTCCCCAGGCTCTCTGGATTGGATGGAGGAATTTCTGCCAGGGTCAGAGGGGAGATATTATGGGATGCAAGGAGCTGCCCCACGCAGGCTTCAGGATGAGACAAATTGGTGGAATTCTTGACCCTGTGTTTGACATACAAATTGCTGATCACAAACACACATTTCCACCTCCAAAACTAAGCAATAGGAAGGCCTTGGGCTGCTCTCCTTGATGTCAGGAAGCCATGCACGGGTTAATCATTACGAGAGCAGCTGGAGAGGGCAGCTCAGAATGTTCCAGCACCCTGGAGAAAATTTGGTTTCCTCCAAGAAACACCATAACACACCACGAGGAAGTGTTCTCACCACGAAGAAGCAAGGATGGCTGATATCCTACAACCCCTCATATACCTGGTTGCTACCAGAGCTGCTCCCAGAATCCCACCCTACCCACATGTACCCATTTTACAGAGTGGGAAGGTAGAGAGGGGCTGGCCCAAGGGTCTAGGGAAGGAAGAAAGGAGGAGAGGGAGGAGATTTCACGGGGCTCAAGGAGACAGAATCTGTAGGACCCTGTGTCCACAGCGTTAAGAACTTAGGGCACGCCGGGCGCTGGTGGTGCCTGCCTTTAATTTCAGCCCTTGGGAAGCAGATCTCTGTGAGTGGTCAGCCTGGTCTACCTCATGAGTTTTAGGACAGCCTGGGTTACACAGAGAAACTCTGCCTTGAAAAACCACAACGTGCACCCCCCAAAAAAAACCCAAAATAAATCAAATCAAATCAAAACAAAACAAACGTCCTCAGGACAACAGTAGCCATGCCCTTACCCAAGTATGGGGCCTCCAGGCTGGGGACTGTGCAACTCTGCCCAGGGCACAGGGCACATTTTTATGGAGCCCCAACCCAGTCTCAGGGCCCAGCTACTACCGATGTCTGTCTCATGTCCCTGTTCTACCCTTGCCCATCGGCCTCCATCACTGTTCCAACACCTCCCCACTGCTCCATCCACCTTGCCTAGTGGCTGCCACTTCCTGCCCCGGTGGCAGGCTGCTCCACCTGCTCCAGCTGCTGTCTGCAGTTAAGTTGCATGTCCTTTAAGTTATGGGTCTAATATCTTTGCCAGGAAGCTTGGAGTATGGGGGTGGAAGACGTCAGGGGGTCAGGGGTTGGGCTCCCCCGAGGGCTCTCAAGCCTGCTGTCCACCCACACTTTGGAGGTTTTGGATGGAAGGAGAAACCTCGTTAGAATTCCACTCACCGGGAGCTTGAGAATTTAGGATACAATAGAAACCGTGATATTTGGCCTGGGATGTGTGGCTCAGCAGCAGAGCACTTGCTTAGCCTGCACAGGACCACACACCGCTCTCCTAAGGAGCGCCACTTATACAGGAAGCCATGAGGCCACTTTGGTTGGTCAGGGCTGAGTCACAGCATCTGGAGGAGAGGAACGGAACGCAGGTCTTTTGGGTGTCACAGACATCTTGGAGGGAGGCTGACAGCGCTTGTGCAAAGAGAGGTGTGAAAGGCAGGGTGTGTGGTAAGGGGTTGCTGTCCAGGGTCGGTGACGGAGGCTGGGATACCAGTGGCTTAAGCCTAATGGAGACTACATTTCTCATGTAGAGCATGGCAGGAGAAAGGGACACCACAACCTGATGTCTCCCTTCTCCTTTTTTTCTTCCCTCTCCACTCTCTTTCCCTCTACAAGACAGGGTCTTCTTTCCTTTCCTTTCCTTTCCTTTCCTTTCCTTTCCTTTCCTTTCCTTTCCTTTCCTTTCCTTTCCTTTCCTTTCCTTTCCTTTCCTTTCCTTTCCTTTCCTTTCCTTTCCTTTCCTTTCCTTTCCTTCTTTCCTTTCTCTCTCTCTCTCTCTCTCTCTCTCTCTCTCTCTCTCTCTCTTTCTTTCTTTCTTTCTTTCTTTCTTTCTTTTTTTAGAGGCTAAAGCTTCTAAGAGTCTATTTTGCTGGGCTTAATGGAGCACACCTTTGATCCCAGCACAGAGGATGCAGATCTCTGTGAGTTCAAGGCCAGACTGGTTTACATAAAGAGTTCCACTGATGAGTTCCACAGCCATTAGGGCTACTTTTATGAGACCCGGTCTCGAGACACCCCCCCCAAAGTATGTTTTTATTTTAATTAGTATTCTTTTGTGTATGCATATTTATAACCCATATGTTTGGGCACACTCAGGAGGTCAGGCTTTCTTGGAAAGCGTGCTTACTTGCCCAATCACCCCACTGGCCCAGCATGCTTGGAGATAAACTGAATGAATTCCGGAGCATCCACGCTAACTGCACTGGCAGGCCTGTTCTTTTTGTGCTAATTTCCTGGGAGTAGGATGGCTCGGTGGGAGAACAGGTGTACGTTTAGCTAGGTATCTGAGCTTGTTGCTGTTACTATAACAAAACACCAGAGGCTTGTAGCTGATGGGTAATAGAAATCTCTCTCACACAATTTTGGAGAGTGAGAAGCCCAAGATCCCAGGGCTTCAGACTGGCAAGCCTGTGAACCTTCTTGCCTTGTCCTCCACAAGAGGCACAGACCTCTCTGGAGACTCTTTCATAGGCTATAATCCCAATGAGGAGGGTCCTACCCCTGTGACTTAATCACTCCCTTTTTATAAATTAGATATTTTCTTTATTTACATTTCAAATGTTATCCCCTTTTCTAGTTTCCCCTCCAAAAATCCCCCTATCCCCTCCCCCTCCCCCTTCTCACCAACCTACCCATTCCTGCTTTCTGGCCCTAGCATTCCCCTATACTGGGGTATAGAACTGTCTCGGGACCAAAGGCTTTTCCTCCCATTGATGAGCGACTAGGCCATCCTCTGCTACATATACAGCTAGAACTATGAGTCCCACCATGAGTTTCATTTGGTTGGTGGTGACTTAATCACTCATTGAGGACTCTACTTCTTAATCCTGTCACACTTGTGGCAAGTTTCACTGTGAATTTGGAAGGGGACACAGACATTCAACCACAGCAGTAAGAAGAAGCAGGCAGATCCAGTGACACTGCCTCCCCATTTTTGAAGATAAGATCTGGCTTCACAGGCTAACCTGGTCTCAAGCTTCTATACATGTGGATGAGTGCATGAATGTGTGTGTGTGTGTGTATGTGTGTAAATGTGTGTGAGTATGTATGTGTGTGAATGTGCATGTGTTAGTGTGTATGTGTGTGAGTATGTATGTGTGTGTGTATATATGTGTGCGAGTGTATATATGTGAGCATGTGTATGTGTGTGAGTGTGCATGTATGTGAGTGTCTGTATGTGTGTATGAATGTATGTGAGTGTGTGAGCATGTGTATGTGTATGAGTATGTGTATGTGAATATGTGTGAGTATGTGTGTATGTGTGTGAGTGTGTGTGAGAGTATGTGTATGTGTGTGAGTGTTTGTGTATGTGAGTATGTGTGAGTGTATGTGTGTGAATGTGTGTATGTGTGTGAATGTATGTGACTGAATGCCAGTGTGTGCATGTGAGTGTGTGAGTAAATGCATGTATGAGTGTGTGTGTGTGTGTGTGTGAATGTGTGTATGTGTGTGAATGTATGTGACTGAATGCCAGTGTGTGCATGTGAGTGTGTGAGTAAATGCATGTATGAGTGTGTGTGTGTATGTGTGTGAGTGCGAATGAGTGTGTGTGTGTGTATGTGAGTGTGTGTATGTGCAGGTCAGAGGTCAACACTGGGTGTCTTCCTCATCATCCCCACTTTATTTTTGAGACAGTGCATCTCACTGAACCTGAAACTCACCAACTTGGCTAGACACTGGCCAACATGCACACTCACACACATAGGAATCCTTGTGTCTCTGCCTTCCCGGTCATGTGGTTACAGGTGCATCATATCCTGTCTGTTTTCGCATGTGGGTGCTGGGGATTTGAACTCAGGTCCTTAAGCTTGTATAGCAAACAGTTTGCTGTCTAACCATCTTCCTAGCCATAGATGTTCTCTATGTGTGGTGAAACCAGCCCTTGCCAGGTATATTTACTGAGATAGTCTTGGCATCCATTAATTGACCTTTCTTTCTTTTTGGCTAATCCTATATTCTTTGTTTGAATTAAACCTAATGTATACTTTTTTCTTTCACTGCTAATGCTTTCGGTGTCCTGGTTAAAAAGGTTTTGCTTGCCATACTGGTCTGAGTAAATCCACCTGACCTCACCTTATCACCCCACCCAATTACCCTACCACCCCATTATCCATGATCCCATGACCCCATGATCCTGACACCCCATCACCCCACTGGCTGCATTCCCTGCCTTCTCTCCTGGATCCACCTGATCCTGTGTGTCCTGAGAAGGGGGCAGGATAGCAGGGGAGCTCTGCCGTGAAGTGAGAGCCTAAGGCTTAGATTAGTAGCCAGCCAGGACAGGGGACTGTCCCCCCAAACCCTTCTTTCCCCTGGAGGATTTGGGTTTATGCTGGGCTGTAAGATTAAAGCCAAAGAGATTAAAAGATTACCTCAGGCTGGGAAGGCAGAGTCTGCCCTTTTGCTCCTGGGGCCAGTGGAGGTGAGGTTGGGGGTGGGCATGGAGCCCCACCCCCTTCAGGGCCTCCTCCCCCTAGCCTCATCCTCTCTCCCAAATCTCCCCATCTCCTCTCTCTCAGGTTTCCTCTGAAAAACCCTGCCCTGGGATGCTGCAGCCTGCACCACCCTCACCCTACATGGCCTTGGGCACAGCTTCCTATTCTGGGTTGAGAGTGGGTGGGGAGCTAAGCTGGCTCTGTGGGTACCACGTGGGCTCTGGAGGCCCCAAGACTGTGGCCCCGTTACCAGTATTGGCCAGGGACTCTGAGGTTTGCTGGGGAAGGGGCAGCAACTTGGGTTTTAAAGGCCTTCTGGAGATTCTCATAGAGGCTGACTTGCAAGGACCTGCGCCTTTGGTGGTGGCGATGGTGGATACATATGTTCTAGAGTCTTCTTCCACTCAGCATGATGCCCGCACTGCTTTGCCACATTGGCTTGGTTACCCTACTCTATATACCTGCTTGCTCAGGGTGACACAGCTGGGACTCGAGACTGAGTCACTGTCCTTTGCTGCTCCGGATGGCTTCCAAGTCCCCAGGCAGAATGCTCTGGTCCTTGTCAAAGGCTGTCAGCTGCTCCCAAGGTGTGGGCAGCTGCCTAAAGCCCAGGGTTCTCAAAGCCTTTCCCTTGTCACAAGCCCAGGACCCCATGAAACTTTCAGTGGCCGTGAAGGGCATCTTCCCCCTCTGCTGCATCAGAGCATGGCTGGGAACTCCCTGAGCTGATGCAGGGAGCCTGACCTGGGAGCTGGCTTGCTGCTGAGTGGCTCTTGGGCCCAGGGACAGGGGAGCCGTGGAGGAGTGTAGGGGACACACCCACATCTCAGCTCATTTCTCCCTTGCTATCTAATGATTTCAGCCGAGAGCAGAGCCTGGCAGACAGCTGGGCGCAGAGGGGAGGAATGGAGGGAGAGGAGACCTGTCCATCAACTTAACTGTCCTCTCTGCCAACCCCTCCTGCCACCAGGGATGCCGAACCCCATCCCCTAAACACTGGAGAGTGATCAAAGGAGCGGCCAGGGCTGGGATGAGCATCTGATTTATGGGCCGAGCCCGGGAGCCAGCACAGCAGTGGGAGAAGTCATCCATCAGGACTCACTGGAGAGAGCAGGGAGGTGGCGCCAGCTTCTCTGCTTGCCCTGCCTGTGCCCCTGCCAGGGCACCACCCTGCCAGCTCCCTGCTCTCAGGGAGAGGGCTTTCTTCAGACTCCCTGAAATTGCCTTCTCTTCTTCAGTGTCCTGGGCTTGTAGCCTCTTGGCACTACTGAGCAGGAGGAGAGAGGAGGGAAGAGGGAGAAGAGAGGAGGGAGGATGGAGAAGGGAGGAGGGAGAAGGGAAGAGGGAGAAGGGAGGATCCCTGGATTAGATCTTGAGCTGATTCCCTCTCTTGGCTTTTCTGAGTGTTAGACACACACCTCGGCCCTGGCTGGGCCAGCTTCCCAGGGTGTTGTGAACATGGTTGGCTGTGAGTTAAGAGAGGAATGTGAGGTTGGAATGGGGTCCCCTGTTCCTTATAATTGTGATCCTGGATGCACCAGGGCACTAGGAGGCTGCAGGCCTGTGTGTGTGTGTTGTGTGTTGTATGTGTTGCGTATCATGCCTCTGTGATGAGCAAGTGCATCTAGCCTGTGCTACTGTCCAAGTCTATAGTAACCACCACCATTGCAAGCACTGTGAGCTCCTCAGCATATGGGCGGGCGGGTTGACTTGTGTTGAGAGCCCTTTGTGCTCCCTCCTCTCCCTCCAGCTGGGTGGGGGTGGGGCGTGGCTGGTTCTCATGCCCAGGCCCCATCCAGCTGGTTATTTATTGATTAATTCTGCTGCCAGCTGATGGATGCCGAGTCTGTGCCAGGCGCAGGCCCTGGGCTGATTTACATAATTAAAAACCATCAGTAACAGAGCCAGGCTTCACCCACCAACCGAGCGCTCTAGCACAATGACAGGCTGAGCCCCCACTCCCGCACCCCTCTCTCTGCAACCCCTAGGCCTCCTGGTCACACCAAGCCCTCAGCCTCCCTGATGGACAGAATTGGCACTCCGGGCTCCTCTAGTCTCCCCACATGGAGATCGTTAGTCTGTGATTCCAAGGTTCTCTGACAGAGAGACCCAGAGTATCAGATTCAGCAGTGATCCTCCTCCCTGGATGTGATTTTTCAAGAGTCTATTACTCTGTGACAGAGAGGAGACATGTTTGCTCTCAGCTGCCGCTGGGCTCCGACAAGGCGGGGCTTCGATCCTTGGGCACAGTTCTCTGCAGTTACTGCCAGCCACTGCCACACAGGGGAGATTTATCTCTTGCAGGGCAGAGAGCAGACTGACTGTGGAACTCCCCAGAGATAACCGTGAGATTTGGAGGGACCTCGGATCCTGTGTCTGTATGATGTCAGCCCCTCTCCCAGGTCTCCTTCAGTGACCTCAGGAAAGGGTCTGGGATTTAAAGACACAGCTAGGGGTCATGAGTATAGTTTCTTTTGCTTCCCAGCTGTGTGTCCCCGAGGAAGCTGCTCACCCTCTCTGGGCTATACTTATCTCACCTTTAAAGGAGCAGGTGCTGTAATGATTTATTGCCAACCTTGGAAAGAGCTCTGTGTGCAGGAGTTCCTTGAGTCTCCCTAGTGAATAGTGGCTGTTATTAGTGTCGGTTAAGACTTTTGGGGCGGGACCCCGTTTTTCCACTGTGCAGTAAGCCAGTCATCAAAAGGACATTTTTTGCGGAAGAGGGTTTGCTCATGAGCTGACCATGCTGAAGGAGGTGAGAGGCTCAAATCATCTTCCTGAGGGTCCAGTGTTGGGGTGCTTATAGATTTTTATGGTGGGAAGTATGGGAGAAGCAACTGGAGTGGGGGGAAATGACATCACGGCCAGTCTGCACCTGCGTTGTTAAACTTCCTGTCTCTCTTCCGAAGATACGTGTTCAGAAAACGGTGGAGGTGTCTTACTCTGAGGGTGGAGTCTTTGGGCCTTCTGGCATTGAAGGGTCACCTGGGGGACACTTGGCTAGGGGAAGGCTCAGTGACTTTTAGTTGGTTTCCTCCCTCTGAGGCCTGAAGCAACCTCGGCGCTGTTCCACTTGTGACCTGCATTGTCCAGAGCCAGGTAACTTGACAAGTGCCAGGAGAAGCAAGGAAGGTGGGGGTGGCCCCAGCACTCCCACACTTCTGCTCAGACACACAGAGACTCAAACACAAAACAGCTGGACTTCCTGCTGCCTTAGGGGCTGCCCCTGACTTGGTGTAGTGCATGAGATGTTTGTTGAATGAATGAATGATGTATCTGTTTTCTTTCAGAGCCAGACACTCAAGTAGGGGCCTAGAACTCATGATCTTCCGCTGGTGGATCCCCACCATTTCTCTTTACCCCTCCTTTTGACCCCCTGACCGCTTCTTCCTCTCTACTTCCACTGCCCTAACCGTACCCCTGGCAGGAATTCCTGCCCCTCCCAGCTGCTACACCATCCCTAGTTTTCCGTGGTTCCTAGCTAGCTTACCCCAAAAGCCTCAATGTGAACTCACATGGAGGGGACTTCAGCAAACAGCACTGTTAGTCTGTCTTGGTGTAAAAGTTGTCCTGACCCTTCAGTGCTCACTCAAGTGTCCTAGAACCAGGATCCATGTTAGTGTGTCTGCAGCTTGTGACAGCTCCAGTTGCCTGGAGATGCAGGGAACACACATGAGCATCCAACCTTGGATTAAGTAGGAAGAGATTCGCATAGCAAAAAAATAAAGTAAAATAAATTGACATTAGCCAGGGCCACACTTGCAGTCCTAGCTGGGAGATGGAGGCCAGAGGATCAGATGTTTAAAGCCTGTCTCAGCAACACAGGGAGTTCAAGACCAGCTTGGCACAAGAAATTCTGTTTGTTCCAAACAAACAAAACCCATAAAATTGAATGCTTAAAATGAGTCATAGACTATAAGATGTATGGATGCAGAGGAGACAGCTGGGTGTTCCTTAAGACATTGAGTCCTGGGCCTGCAGAGACCACTAAGCAGTTAGGAGCACTGGCTGCTCTTGCAGAGAGAGGACTCTGGTTCAGTTTCCAGAGCCACTGGTGACTCACAACCATCTGTAACCCCAGATTCAGAGGGTGATCTGATGCCCTCTCCTGACCTCTGCAGGCACTATGTGAACACATGGTGTACACACACACACACACACACACACACACACACATATGCAAGCAACACACACACAAAGAAAAAGAGAAATTAGGAAATAAAAAGAAGCTGAATGTAGAGGGTTGTGAAGATGGCTTAGTGGGTAAAGGCGCTTGCTGCCAAGCCTGAAGACCTGGGTTTGTTCCCCAGGACTTACATGGTGGAAGAAGAGAACTGACTCCTACAAATTATCTTCTGATTGCTACATACAGTCAGAATATATACACTATGGCATATATATTCACACATGTGCACACACACACACACACACACACACACACACACTAAATAAATGTAACCAAATAAATCAAACCTTAGAAGTTGAAGGGAGAGTCAGCGGCTGCGACCAGCTCTTCCAGTCCTTGGGCCGTCCTTGGGGAGCTGAGAGCACTCAGAGGTCTACCTATTCCTGTCTCATTCATGACAAAGTCAAACCCAGGAGGGCAGCTGCGTGGCCATTGGCCTCGACATGTGCAGCCCCAGCGAACCTTAAACACACCGAATGAATGAGAGGAGCCACAGGAGGGACAAATGTATATTTCTACTCACAGAAGGTCCCCGGGAAGGTCAAATTCACAGATGGAGAGGGTTGTGGCTGTGGCCTGCGAGGCAGAGCCTGGGAGTTCTCACTTTATAGGCCCAGGGTTTACATTGGGGCTGAGGCAAAGCAGTGGAGATGCGAGCCAGCTTCCTGATGCCGAGCTGATCACTTAGAGATGATGATAGCAACGGATTCCTCTTGTTTACACTGAACCACATTTTCACACATAGCTTTACAGGGGCGAGGGAGCGGTGCTACAGTAAAGGCCTAGCCACACAAGCATGAAGACCCAAGCTCAGATCCTTGGCACTGATGTTGCTTGACATGTCTGTCACCCAGCCCTGAGAGGTGGAGACAGAGGTGGCCTCCCTGTCCTGACAGAAGGTTTAGCTGAGGTAGGAAGCTCTGCCTTCAGCAAGAGGTCTTACCTGGAAAACTAAGATGGAGGGTGATCATAGAAGATTCTTTATGTTGTCCTATGCACACACGTGCACACAGATGTGCACATACACACAACCACATACAACATAGTTTTGTAGGGCTCATAGGGATGATTCTTTTTATAAGTGTGTGTGGATGTGTGTATGGATGTGTGTGGATGTGTGTGTGTACATGTGTGCAGGTGTGTGTATGTGTGCATGTATGTATGTATGTATGTGCATGTGAGTTTGGGTATGTGTGTATGTGTGGTGCCTGCATTCATATGGATATACATGTTCATGGGTGCACGTGTGTGTGCAGGCCAGAGGATGTCCTTAGCTGCTGTTCCTTTTTGTTGTTTTTAAAGCAGGGTCTCTCATTGGCCTGGAACTCACCAAATAGGCCAGGCTGGCTGGTCATGGAGCCCCAGATCTTCCTTTCCTGTCTGCATCTTCCCAGGGCTGGGACTATAAGTGAGTCCCACCACACCTAGCTTTCTTTGTCAGAGTTTGAGGATCGCACTCGGGTTCTCAGGCTTGCCCCTCACCACCTGCACCATCTGCCCAGCTCTGAAAGGGTCGGATCCACTTCTAATCTTCTTGCTTGTTGTCTGTTGCCCACGGTCCCTCCTGGAGCCAGTGGGAGGCGCATCCTAGGCCCTCTTTCCTCTGCAGGATGCTCTACAGGATTATCAGTACTGAGATCTGAGCATGGCAACTTTCTTCCTTTACCTCTTAAAAGACTGAAACAAAACTCGTATTAATTTAATTGAATTTGGGGTGTATGAGTGTTTGCTGCATGTACGTATCTGTAGCATCATCCATGTGCCTGAGGCCTGCGGAAGTCAGAGAAGGAACTGAATGCCTGGGAAGTGGAATTTTGGGTGGTTGTGGGGATGTAGGCTCTGGCAATCAAACTCAGGTCCTTTGGAAGAGCAGCCATGGCTGAACCATCTCTCCAGTCCCTTCCTTCACCTCTACCAAGACAAGGAACTGCAGACTGGGCTACCAAGGCTGGGCGCCTGCAAGTGCTTGGTAGCAATTGGCATCCTGGGCTTTGGGGACTGGACACAGCTCCTGGGATGACACAGAAGGGATTTCTCAGGGTGTCCTCCTTCATCGTGTGCAGTGCCCTCAGGAGCTGGCACGTGGCAGGCCACTGGGACGCCTCACTTCAGATGCATTTCACAGTGGAGAGGATGCCTGCCTGTTGGCTGTGGCTGGCACTCAGCTGTGGTTTTTAATATGCTTGTCACCGTGTCATCGATTTCTCCCTCTAAGCAGCAGAGAGAAACATCAAGGACTGGTTCAGAGTGGGCCTCGTGGGGATCAAGAAGTTCGCCCCGTGGTCTGATTTCGCCACATCTTGGTATCTTTTTATGGAATGTGAGGATTATATCCTGGATCCAAGGAGACAAGCAGATTGTTCAAGGTGCTGAGAGATCGGTGTGCTGAGGCATACTGTTCCAAATCAAAGTGGTTTTCCATAGCATTACTGTGTCACAGAGAAGGGCTTTTAAAGCTGTTTTTCCCTCATCTCCAAAGGCGCCATCATTCAGTGGTTCTGTGGTGTCTCAGTTTATTATGAAGCACCCCCAAAGGCTCAGTTCTGGGCACAGCACTGTTCTAAGGTGGACCTCTGGGGAGAACTGCCTGTCCTAAAGGCTCTGACCTTATTTCCAGGTGTTCACTAATGTCTTCGTGATTTGACAGCATTATTGGGCATAGGAGGCGGGGCCTAGTTGGAGGAAGTAGGTCACTGGGGCGTGTCTTTGAAGGATGCATCTTGGCTCCGCCCCTTCCTCACGCTCTTTTTTTTTTTTTTTTCCTTCTTCATCTGCTCTTTGGCTACCACAAGGCAAGGTGGCTTCTCCTCTACATGCTCGTCTGTTGCCCAGGATGCAGGGTCAGTGGAACTAGAAGCAGAGTGGGACAAGGTGGCTGTGCCGCTGGCTTCACTTGGCCAGAGGGGGCCATCAGGACATGATGTGGGGGAAATGTGGCTTCACCCATGAGGACTTCTGACTTAGAAAAAAGGAAAAGCTGGGGCTGGGGAGATGCCTCTGTAGTAAGAGTACTGTGTTGTGCAAGCTAGAGGATGTAAGTTCCACTGCCCAGCACCCGGGTAAAAAGCTATTATGGTGGTGAACACCTGTTGTTGTGCTGGGGAGTGGGGATGGAGACAGGAGGATTGCTGGGCTGGCTGTCAGTGTAGCTCCACATTCAATGAAAGACTGTCTCAAGGGGATAAGGAAAGAGTGGAAGAGCTGGACAGCTGATTCCTTTGTCACACGTGCACACCTGTGAGCAGGACACTGATGTCCTTCTGTGTCACACAAGCACACCTGCATGTAGGGACACACACACACTCACTCACACACAGATAATTTTGCCACTCACTGTGTAACTGGCTTCCTAAGTGTCCTTGCGGTAGATTTCTGTGTCTGGCTTTTCTACTCTGTCTGCCACTTTGGACGCACACCTCTAGTTTTGATTTCTTTTCTGCCATCAGTCATAGGGGTCACCAGTTTTACACCTGATGCCTCCATTCTATACTCGTTGTAGAAGTCTCCTGTGCTCCCCTCCCCCAAGGGACATATTGGGATTTTTTTTTTCTCCCTATAGGAAAAAAGACAAAAATTGACAGGCTTGAAGTGACCACTAGTCCAGTGCCAGGCAAGCCCAGACAGGCTCGCAGGACAGGGAGGAAGCTGGAGACCCAGGCAGGAGTAACCCCAAGACAGATGAGTCTTGAAAAGGGCCACTTGGGTGAGTAGGCTGGGCAAGGAGCTAGCCCAAGATGACCACTAGACCAGCACTATGGGGCCTGGACAGGAAGCTAGTCCCAGAGGACCACCAGATCATGCCATTGGGTCTGTCAGGGAAGCAGCCTGAGACAACTACCAGTCTGGTGCCACACAGGCCTGGGGGGCGTGGCAGACCATGCCCAAGATGACCCCTGCCTGGCACCATAATGCATGCGTGACACAGAGCACTCACGAGGCTACTCCTGAGATGACCCCAGACACTCAGAGGTCACTGAGAGGAGTGAGTGAGTGGTGGAGGAATGGAAGAGAATGAGAAACAGAAGGGTGTGGGCACAATGCAGAGAGGCAGAGCTGGAGACTCACGGGTAGTGAGGAGGCCCCGATCCAGAACTTTGAATGGACCCAACATCTACCCCATTGATGGACTGCTGAGCCCACAATGGTGCCCGTTCTGCAGATCCAAAAGCTGCAGGACCTCCATGACACAGGGCAGCAGCAGGATGCCCGAGAGGAGTCCCCATGAGATTCCAGTATTGATGGTGGAGCAGAAGCCAGAGGCCTCATACCATATCAGCCAGTCGTTAAGAGTGGACAAAAGGGTATACTGCGAGACACTCTGTGAAACACAACAGCTTCCACAACCATATTTTTTTCTCTGATGGGGGAGGTTACAAGGGTGGAGGGCAGGTACGAGGGGATGGGGGGATGAGTGGGATTGGGGTGCACGATGGGAAATTCACAAAGAACCAATAATAAGGTTTTTTGTTATTGGTTTTTGTTTTTTTTTTTTAAAATCTAGTCTTCCAGACACAGGGCATGGGGACTTGAACCAGCCACATACATCTTGACTCTTTTCTCAGTGGCTTATAACTGCATTCTACTTTGTGTTTTCTCTTTGCGCATATAAAATTAGACTTGTATGGAAAAAGCCATGCTTGGGACATGCCTGAGAGACTTGTGCTCTACCCCTGGGCCGCATGCCTAGTCCTAATCCCCCAATTTTAAAGATAAAGTTCCAATCTGGGAATGAGGACTCTGTCCCGTCCCTTGGCTTCTGTCTAGATAGCCAAGAGGAAGCAGAGGAAGTTTCAGACATGGTGGTTTGTTTACACCTGTCAGCCAAGATGCAGGGGTCTGAGACAGGAGAATCGCCCTAAGTTAGAGGCTAGTCTGAGTACTTGTCCCAACAAAACAACCACTAGTGTAGCAGAAGTGACTTCTGATCTCTAAAGCCATGCTTCATGGCCAGCTCTCTGGGGGTGCTTGCCCAGGGAAGCCCCTCCCTGCCTTGTGCAAACCCCATTTCTTTCTCTGCCATCCTGTGGGTAGAAACAGTTGCCAGCTCTGGCTAACCCACTGGTCAGCAGCAGTGGGCACCTAGTGCTACTGTGTGGCTCAGCCTTCTTGGATGCCCAACCCAGCTGACCTATCAGATGGTGGCAAGTCCAGAAGACAGTGTGGGGCCACATGACACACAAGAGCATCACCAAGCTAAGCTTTCCAGAAGTCTGGAGGCCCAATGGGGGTGGTACTATCAAGTGGTTGGCTCTGTTTATCATCTAACTATATACCTACCTACTATTAATCATCACTGTTATCTATCTATCTCCTTATCTACCATCAATTAGCTATCATCTATCTATCTATCTATCTATCTATCTATCTATCTATCTATCTATCTGTCAGTCATCTACCTATCCATTTATTATCTATCTATCTATCTATCTATCTATCTATCTATCTATCTATCTGTCAGTCATCTACCTATCCATTTATTATCTATCTATCTATCTATCTATCTGTCATCTACCCATCCATTTATTATCTATCTATCTATCTATCTATCTATCTATCTATCTATCTATCTATCATCTATCATCTATCTAATCTACCTACTTACCTAGCTACCTATCAATCATCTATCATCCATTTATCATTTATTGATCCATCTATTGTCCGTCTATCCATTTCTAAGCACTAGAGTCTCATGGCGAATAGCTAGGAGGCGAGAACTCTCTGAGTTTCCGTTTATTAGAGAGATGAGGCCACCTGCACACGCTTACACAGAGTCCAGGAGGAATGACAGGCACCTACATTCCACCTCTGGGAATGATAAGGGAGAGGAAGGCTAATGCACAAGACGTTTACCCACTGCACCCTGCAAAGGGAAGCCGGCTCCCTCTGCAGCCCACAATCCACCTTTAGGGACCCAGTGTGGAAAACCTCAACTGTTATAGTTCAACATGCTGGTGCACATGCCTGCAGTTCAGAACTCTGGAGGTGGAGGCAGGAGGATTTGGAATTTAAGCTCATCCCTGTTTACAAGGTGATTTTGAGGCCAACCTGGGTTACATGAAGACCTGTTTCAAAAAAAAAAAAGCCAAAAGATAAAGAATATTACGAATAAATGGCTAAGTAAATAGATGTCAATTTGAAGGGTTCCAGATTATGTGTGGCTCCACAGAAGGCCTCCTGCCCACCAGACCTGAGCCCTGGAGGTTCCGTTTCCTAACACATGCACACACGCACGCACACATGCACGAACACAGAAAAAAAGAAAAAAGAAAAAAAAATAGAACCCCTCCCCCCACTGGTTCTAATTTTGCATCTTATGTTTGAAAAAAGAAAACACCAGTGAATGAAATTCTAAGGAGGTTTCTTTCATCTAAACCGTGGGCACACAGCAGGCTTGAGAGCCCTCGGGGGAGCCTGACCCCTGACATCTTGAGCCTCTGTACTCAGAGCTTCTTGGCAAAGATATTAGAGCCATAAACTTAAAGGACTTGCGGCTTAACTGCAGGCGGCACCTGGAGATGCTCTCTTGCCGCCTGCCCCCCCCCCGCCCCCCGGGGCAGGATGGAGAGCAGCCACATGAAAGTGGCAGCCACTGGGGGTGGCTGGAGCAGCCTGGCAGGCCTGGGTGTGGTGGTGGAGGCCAGTGGGGGTGGGAATGAGGCTGAGGAGAGCATCAGATCACAGGAGTGGGTGTGCCCTAAGGCTGGGTGAGGAGGTAGAGAGAAGCCCTGTGCCCTGCGCAGAGTCCTGCAGACCCCAGCCTGAAGACTCCACACTTGGGTGAGTGCTTGGCTGCTGCTGTCCTAAGTTCTCAATGCTGTGGACACAGGATGCAGCATCAGTCTCACTTGGCCTCAGAGTCTATAGGGGTACCGACGACACTGGCTGTAGGGGGTACTATAAGGGTGTGAGGTGGCACTGGCTCAGAATGGAGTGTTTCAGGTGGGTGTACAGTGTCCAAATCCGGACCTGGAGAACCTGCAACAAGTTTTGGGGAATAGAATAATGAAGACTGCCGTGTTAGGAAACAGGAGCCTAGGGATTTGACCCCAGGCTGTGGCACCCAGCAGTATGAGCTTTCCCACGCTGGACTCTGCTGTGCCCTTGTGGGACCTCGTGGCCCCTGCTCTGTGTCCAGCTCAGGCCCTCACCCTTGTCCAGTCTTCATCCTGAGCCCTCCTTTCCTAGTGAAGCTTGGCAGTGTCCTCTATGGCTTCGTAGTCCCCGGGGGTCAAACCTCACTGGGTCTTGCCATCTGAGTTTGGGCTCGGTCTTCACAGACACTCTGTGGCACAGCTTGTGTCACCTCCCGTTCCTAGAGATTTTTTCCATCTAGAACTTAATGGACTGTGACATGATGGGGCCAGAATGGCCCCTCCCCTTCCCCTAGAGTCAATAACTTACCCCTCTCTACACCGCAGTTTCCCCGTTAAAGAAGCTCCCGCAGAACTGACCAGGCTGTCAAGGTTGACGCCAGTGAAGAACGCTCTTCAACCCCAGACTTGCATTGTGCGGCCACCATGACCCTCCAGCTCGACTCTCCCCTGCGGTCCAGGCCAATGACAGGGAGGATGGACAAATTCAGATGGAAGGACATTCCGCACAGGACCTGGCCACTCCCTCACAACTTCAAGGCCATATAAAATAAGGCTAGGACAAGAAACTGTCACAGGCTCCAGGAGACAGGGTGACAAAACACAGTGTGGTATCCTGGGTCAGACCTGGATCAGAAAACAAGTGTTGGGAGAGAAACAGGTGGATCAGAACAAGTGGGGCATGTGGCTAACGGTGATGTGTGCCGGGAAGAGTAGCAGGTAGACCAGAATGACTGGGGAGGGTGGCTAATGGTGGTATATGAGTAGAAATTTTAAATGATGTCAGGGACAGGAGCCCAGAGGACATCCATCTGGACACTGGGTTTGGAGCTGGAGTAACTTGGGGACAGCCACAAAAGGCTCATCTTTATCTGGTGGGAGGAAGCTTAGCTACTCTCCCACCTGCAGGGACACTCAATTTGAGATGGTGAGAATGTTGGACAGGCGAGGCCCTGGGAAACGACTTAGTGTGAGTAGGGATAGCAATACACGCTGGTGAAACATGGGCCAGAGCTCTACTCTGACTGCCAGAAAACCCAAACCAAACCAAACCAAAACATGAAAACTGCAGAGACTTTAATTCTTGTTGAGCACTTGGCCCAGAGTTTAAAAAATAGAAAATGCCTCAATCACCAGTGAGTGACCCTGGCTGCAGTGGAGTGCGGCCCAGGCTCTAGGAGGCTCCTAGTATCAAAATAAGGACTGGGTGCTTTATTGCAAGGATTCACTAAGGGCCTGGAAGGGTGTTTAAAAATTACTTATTTATTTAAATGTTTACATTTTATTTAGTTGTGTGTGTGTGTGTGTGTGTGTGTATGCATGTGTGTCCCAGTGTGTGCAATGTGGAGATCAGAGGTCAAACATGGGAGTCCTTTGTTCCCTCTGTCTACCATCTGGGTCCTGAGCCTTGAACTCCGGTCATCAGGCTTGGCTGCAAGCACTCTTACCTGCTGAGCCATCTTGTCAGCCCCCGGGCTGGGTACTTTTCAGCCGAGAAAGAACATGAAGAACTCAGCCATTCAGCAGCTTTCTGATCCCTGCAGCACCTGGAGCTGAAGGCAGCAGGTCAGTGGTCACAAGCCTGGCTGCAAAGCCAGTGACCTCCAGTTCCCAGGAGACCACGGCTGCCCCAGTTCCGGACCAGAGAGAAAAGGGGGAGAGCCACCCCACCCTCCAGCTTCCCTCCAGGCAGTTAGATAGATGGTCCTAATAATGCAGGCTGGCTGGACCTGTGACCTGGCTCACTGTGCCTCCTTCAATGGATGGAGTTCCTGTGGGACCCAGGACAGCAGTGTTGTAGAGCTCTGTGCACAGGTCTCAGGCATGGGAGAAATTTCTGACATCAGAGCTGGGCAGCTTTGGCTCTCAGCACACCTCAGAGCAGTTCAGGACCAAGCTTCCTGTTCCCCTCAGCTAGCTCTTTGGGGGCTCTCAGTACCCTGAAGATGCCCTTCTGTGGGAGTGTTCAGAGGAGGGCTGGTTGATACAACCTCAGTCTGACATGTGCACCCTCTTTCCCTCAGCACCTCCTCTGTGCCTGCCTAGGGTACTGCCCTCGGTCACATGGGCTCTCTTGCATTCCATATTACTGTCGGGTTCATTCATATTGCCGCCTGTGCTCTCCCTGTCTTGGGGCTCCTTGAAAAGAAGACGCCTGCTGACTTTAACATACAGTAACATTGTCCCTAATCCGGGCAAGCAGGGTCCATCTGTACTCCTGTTGGGGCTCTCTCTATAACAGGCTTTTGGGGTCAGATGGCCCACTCCAGGACATATACGAATGTGGCATTGGCGCCTGCCTTTGTAGGCACTTCTCTCTGGGTCCATATTCCTGACCTCCTTGCTAGCTTTAGAAGGAACTTCGTGATCATTCCTACTGCCCAGTCAGCACCACAGCTGCTCTTGAGCCATGGAGACCACAGATTCCCAGAATCCACCTCTTCTATGATGGAAAGTAAATGGTGATTTGGCATCATTACCACCCCTCCCCTGCTGTCTTCATCTTGTCTGTCTGGGCACATAACTTAGAACTTCCTCAGGTTCCTCTGGGGTCTGCTATCGTACCCCACAGATCTTGGGACAGCCCGATGGGACCTTCTTCCTAGACCTCGTGTAGACCCAATGTGGCCCTGACCTTGGTGTCATATGAGGACAGATCATGAGAGCCATCCTGGTTTCTGGCTTCTGCCTTTGGCCAGCTGCAGGGGAAATTGTCATTGTGTCATGAGGGTATATAGGTGGCCCTATAGGGACAAGGTGTCATGAGGGTGTATAGATGGTCCTGTAGGGACAAGGGCTGAGCCCCCAGCTCCTCAGCCTACACCCGCTTGTCATCCATCATGAAGCAGGTGAGGCCAGGGATGGCCTTATAAGAACGCACCCCTCCCTCCCACTCTGGACCCCAGAACCTGAGCGGCAAGCTTGTTTTCGGTTTTGCTGATTTTAGCTACCGAGTTGAGGGTTAATCCATCACACAACAGGTGACAGATGTGGCAACAGGGGCAGGGTTTCCTGAAGGAAGGTAGGACAGAGAAAGTAGGGGAGGCGGTCTTAGCCTCCGGTGGGAGGCTTCCATCTCCATCCTCTTTCTCCTGACAGTTTTTCACTCGTCCTCCTAGTGACTCTCTCCAGCCTACCTTCAAGGTCTCTCATCCTTCTTAGGACCCAGAAGTATTTGATGTCAGATCAAGGCAGAAGGCCCAGAGAAGGCAGAGGAACCTGGCTTTCAGCCTTGCTTCCCAGACCTACTGTAGTGTCCAGGAAAACAAGAAGGCTGCCACCTGAAGACCCCTTGCTGAGAAGGCATTCTGTCCCCTGTCCTCACCTCCTCCTGTTCCATGCCTCTTGGGATATCCATTTTGGGCACAGGACAGGGCATTCTCCTAAACTCACATGTGCCCTCTGGACTGCCTCTCATTTTGCCTCTCCCCTGCAGTGGGTTGAGCAGTTTGTCCCAGCCCCAGAGGCCCAACAGGAGTGTGGCTCCTTATAGCTCTGTGTATGTATCTGTGATTTGAGAATTGCTTAGCCTAATTTCCTAGCACCAACCCAAAATTTCACACAGATAGAATGAAAGAAAATCGACATGTATGTGAAGGATGCATTCGGCAGCTACTCAGCCGAATGTGTGCACGGCACCCCCATACATATCTCTCTACGCTGCTCTCCAAGCCCTAGACAGAAGACCTTCTGGGGAGAAACATCCTGATGATATGGGGTCATTGGCATGTGAGTCACATTTGTTCAACTCAGGAACGGAGGTCACTTTGTTGGTGGGCTGTGGGGACCACTCATCAGTGCTGCGAGAAGACCCCAAGGTGGGTGAAGGTCTGGAGTGTAATATAGGGTTCCAGGCAGTTGGAAGTGCCCGCCATGTTACCTTGGACATTGGGATTCTGGGACGGTTCCTATACAGCTGTTCCTTCGGCCCACACATCAGTCCACCCGTGAGCTGTTAGCTCAGCTTCAGGGAGGGGCACTTTGATTCAGTGTGGAGAGAAGAAATTGGGTGTTATGGAAAGAGGGAGAGAGAGAGACAAACATCCCCAGATGATCCTGTGAGTACTTCAAGCAGCTGATGCCAGTCACTTGGCATCTGTCTAAGACCACATCTGCATCCCTGCCCGGGCTGCGGGCCACCATTGGAGGGCTTAAACAGATGAGAGAGAAAGAGGAAGCTGTTACAGGGGACCAGGTGACAAATGGAAAGGCCTGGCCTGTACCTGGGATGTGCTCATGCCCACTTCTGCCTTACCCCACACCCATGGCCTGGGTCTTGAGGTTGAACTATTCCCAGTTTTCTGAGAAATTTCCAAAGTGGTTGTACAAGATTACTCTCCCGCCAGCAATGGAGGAGGGTCCTCCCCCCCCCATTCCGCATTATCGACAACACGTGCTATCCCTTGAGTTTCTGATCTTAGCAGTTCTGACGGGTGTGAGATGGAATCTCAGAGTCATTTTTATTTGAATTTCCCTGATGACTAAGGAGTTTGAACATTTCCTTTTTGCTTCCCTGGCATTTGCGATTCCTCTGCTGAGAATTCTCTGTTTAGCGCTGTACCCCATTTTTAAGTAGGGTTATTTGTGTTGTTGGTGTCTACCTTCTTGAGTTCTTTATAAATTTTGGATATGAGCTCTTTGTAGGGCTAGATGTAGGGGTTGGTGAAGATCCTTTCCCAGTCTGCAGGCTGCCGTTTTGTCCTTTGCCTTACAGAAGCTTTTCAGTTTCATGAGGTCCCATGTATCAGTTGTTGATCTGAGAGCCCGAGCCACTAGTGTTCTGTTCAGGAAGTTGTCTCCTGTTCCAGTGAGTTCAAGGCTGTTCCCCATTTTCTTCTCTATTATATTTACTGTATTTGGTTTTATGTTGAGGTTCTTGAGTTTTGTGCAGGTGACAAATATGAATCTATTTGCCATCTTCTGCGTGCAGACATCCAGTTAGACCAGCACCATTTGTTGAAGATGCTTTCTTTTTTTTTTCTGTTGTATAGTTTTGCTATCTTTGTGAAAAAAATCAAGTATCCAGAGGTGTGTGGATTTCTGATTAACCTGTGTTCCCATATTGACACCATGCAGTTTTTATGACTATTGCTCAATAGTCCAGCTGGAGGTCAGGGATGGTGTTGCCTCCAGGAGTTCTTTTATTGTTCACGGTTGTTTTTTTAGCTATCCTGGGTTCTTTAGTTTTTCCACATGAAGTTGAGAATTTGCTCTGACAAGGTCTGTTAAGAAATGTGTTGGAATTGTTATGGAAATTGCATTGAATCTGTCAAGTCCCGGTGTTCACTCATACCAAGCTCTTTTTCTGGGTCTTTTTGACCAGGAGGCTGCTATGTACCCAAATTTTTGCTAACACAGTAGCCACAAACCATACGTGGCCACTTAAGTCTAAATCAATCAAGAAAAATAAGATAAGTGCATCCTGCAGTTGTAGAAGCCACGGTTTTAACCACACAATAGCCACAAGAGGTTAGTAACTCCTTAAATCATTTCCGCCGTGGTAGAAAGTTACATTGGACAGTGCTTGTGTAGAGAAGGCCCAATCAAGGAACCAGATGGTGTAATCAACAATGACACCATCTCAGCCCCGGCCAATGTCATCATCTGTGTGGCGCGCAACAACGGAGCTCCGAGAGGGAAACTGGCAAAAGCTTATCTCTGCCCTGCAAGGGCCAGCCTTCAAAGCTGGAATGTGGGAACCATGGAAGCTCAAAACTACCGCTGAGTGAGTCTAGCCAGCTCTGCAGGTCCCAGGAGAAAAGAGAGGGCACCAGTAAGGAAGCGTGACCTTAACCATTTCCTACAGGCAGAAACTGAGGCTGTGGGTGGGGGCGGGGCAGGGTGTGACTCTCTCTCGCTGGCTGATGACCGGGACACTCATACAGATGAACCAGAGATGTTACTTTGCAATTCCATACCTGGTGCTCCCCAGAGTCACAGTGCTCAATGTCTTGGACCAGGGCTGGATTTAGTAGGCCTCTGCCAGCGCCCACCTCAGCACACGCGAGCCACAGGGAGTTTTCTGCAGTCGCGCATTTGATCCGCCAGAGGGCGCAGGGGCAGCCGTCTCTTCAACAGAAGCGGGCCTGGGGGAGGTGGGATGGGAGATGGTAGGGTGGGGGATGGTAGGGGCGGGGGGTGGGGTGTGTGCTACTGGAGCTGGACCCACCTCGGTGCCCAGCCTCGGTTAGGGAACCCTGAGCTCTTACGGTCCCTCTTCGGGGAAGGGGATTAGGTTAGTAGACAGAGGCAGCATAAGGTTTCATTGGGTCTGCAAAGAAGATCTGAAGGATGGGTAGGAAGAAATGCGCCTGCCACTCAAAAAGGTACAGGTCGGGAGGCTTAGAGGTGAGACACCCCACAGTCTCTCTAAATTGTGACATAACAGGTGGCCTGGGTCTCAGCGCTTGTCTATCCTTCTGGTCCTATCCTGGGCTACTTTCCTGTCCTCGGATGACAAGAGCGAGGCGTTTCTGCACAGCAGTTCTTTCTGCTCTAGTGCTACCCAACTCCACGGGTCCCTCTGTACTAAGTACACCAGGATGCTTTCCGCCTCTGTGACTTTGCACATGTCGTTCCCGCAGCCTGGGATACTCCTTCTCCACTTCCTTCAGCTGAGCAACTCCTACCCATCAGCTCCCATTCATCTGTCCAGATTCAGCCCAGGCCTGCAGGAGACGTCCTTGTTAGGAGTTCCAGCAGCCGGGCTGAGTTGCTGTGCACCACCTGAGGACAGGCACTGGTGAATGAATGCGGCCTGGAAAAGTGATTGCGAAGCACAAAGCCTGGCGGCGGCAGAGCCCAACTGTCTGGGTTGGCGGGTCACAGCGGCTGGAGGAGACTCCTGACATCAGCCCAGACTCCCACCAGCTGCTTGTGTGCCCAGCTTCGGGTGCAGAGCCTCAACTACCGCTGCCTTGCAGGGACACTCCCTTGCAGGTGGTGGTGGTGGTGTCTGTGTTTGAAGCGGAGCTTAAGCTGTGGTCAGGAAGGCCTTAGGAAGTTTCTCTTTGTGGCCACAGAGCCCAATATCCTCCCGGGGATGGGGTAAGGCAGCGAGGGGTAGCCAAATGCCTTGGTTTGGAGGCAGGGAGAATTGAGAGACTCCGCGGACTCGCTGTATAAACTTTGGGCAAGCACTCTGCTCACCCGCCTCAGCTGTCCCGCCTGCAAAATGGGAACGCAGCAGCCCCACCGCAGTGCTCTCCAGTGGTTACACGCGGAACACCGGGTCAGGGCGCAGGCAGAAAGGGGTGCACGGGCATGGCGGGGGGGAGCGGGGTTGGGGATGGGATTGTCCTGGAGCAGGGCGCTGCACTCGGGGCAACTTTGCCTCCAGCTGTTGAATGAGCTGGAGGAGGTGGTGGTGGGGTGAACTGAGACACAGCCCGGAGAGAGGTGGCCGAGGTGGGGCGGGGCCGGGGGGCGCGCTCGGCGGGTGCCCGGGCTTGGCGGTCCGCGGTGCAGCCACCTCACAGGGCGCTGCAGCTGCAGTAGCGCCAGAGCCCAGCGCGGCCCCCGCCCCGTGGCGTGTGTCTGGGAGCGCGCTTGTGGCCGTGGAAGCAGACGGCGGAGGGGCGGGAGGGTCTGCAACGGAGAGAGGCCTGTGAAGGGATCTGGCTACAGAGCCGGACGGACCGACAGACGCAGTGATCGCCAGCCCCTGAGGTCCTCCGCCCAGCACCCGGGCCCTCTGCGGGCAGCAGCCCTACGCGGCGGGAGGCGGGGGTGGCAGTGTCTGCGCGCACACGCACGCTCACAGACACACACGCCCGGGCCACGCCACAGACACACGACACGCACAGAGCCACGGCCGGCCGCCGCGCACACTCGCACCCGCGCTCACGCTCGCTCTCCGGCGCAGGCCCCGCAGCACCCGCTGCCGGGAGGTGGTGGCATCCCGCTCGGATCCCAGTCAGGACTGGAGGTGAGTGGATTCCTCCGGATCCGAGCGCTGCAGGCGGCTGGCGGAGACCCCGGGAATCCAGGCTGAGCTGAGGGCTCCCTGGCCGCCAGCGGGGGTGGGGCTTGGAAAGGGACCCGGGAGGGGAGGATGAGGCAGGGAGAGCCACTCCGGGTTCTTCTTGGTCTGGGGATCCCCCATAAGACCCTCAAGGGACCACCCTGCGCAAGGTGGTGGGGGAGAGGTTGGGCGGAGGCGTGGTGGGAGGGCAGGGAGGACGAGCGTCGAGGTGAACATTTTCGCGGTGGTGATGCAGAAGCTTGAGGACGGTTTTGCTAGCCAGTGCCACGCCGCACCTCTCTGGCCCCCATTTTGGCGAACCAGAGCTCCGGCCCGCTTTTCACTGAGTCGTGGCGGGTCAAGGAATTCATCTCACTGGTAAGGGAGACTTCACAGGGTGGCTAGATCTCTAGCCCAAGGGGAAGGGACCGGCGTGTGGCTTGTCCCCCTATCTCTCAGGGGCACTGTGAATGTAGTAGGGGGACCAGAGTTAGGGTACGCTGAGACCCTTGCAAGGGCTTGGATTTTTTCCCCCTCGGCAGGGCTGGTGTGGGACAGAAGCACCAGCATAAACGGACAGACTGCAGCTCTGACTGAGCCCCACCACTGCCTAGTGGTGTGTGTGTGTGTGTGTGTGTGTGTGTGTGTGTGTGTGTACTGCTACTGGCTAGGAGGGGGTAGAGGGTGGGTGTGTTGGCTGGTGGGGTGGTATATGCATGTGGGAAGGATGTGTATTGACTCAGGATAGACCCCCATTGCCACACACACACACACACAATCTGTGGCTCAGCAGGGCTTCCTTGGAATATTTGGAGGGGAGAGAGCTTGTATGTGTCTGTGTGTCTGTATGTGTCTGTGTGCGTCTCTCTCTCTCTCTCTCTCTCTCTCTCTCTCTCTCTGAATCTGCGTACTTGGGGAGATTGTGTGGAGGAGGATAGAGGCTGCCAGGCCTCGGTGTGTCAGGCATGACCAAGGAGAATGAGCCAGGGACACTGCTCAGAATCTCAGCCAGATCTGAATACATGTGGTACTTAAGGGTACTTCCCAGGGCTCTGGACTCTTCTTACCCTGCAGCTGGCTCCTTGTTGAGAGATACAGGTGTTGAACTGGGGTGTGTGTGTGTGTGTGCGCGCGTGTGTGTGCTGGGTGCGCGTGCATGTGTGTGCGCGCGTGCTCCTGTGTCCGGCTGCGGATGTCACTGTCAGCAGGCCAGGCTGTGGGAGGAGAAGCTGGGGGAAGGGGCAGCTGCTCGTCGGTACCTGGAGGAATGTAGTAGAAGCTGCAGCTCTGGCTGTTGGCTTCGCTGATGGAGGAGGGGCATCTCAACACCCGGAGCTGCATCACTAGGGCTAGGCATGTTTGCCTGTGTCTCTCTGTGTGTGTGCTTGGCTCTAACTGTTTCTGTACCCTGTGGACACCTGTGGGACATGTTATGTCTAGATCAACAGTGGGCTTGCACATGCGTGTCAATGTTGTCTGGTATGTGGATGAACACACACTGCTGCTGTCTTAGCTATCTGTGGACCCCCTTGTCATGCATGGTGGACAGGGGGACCTCTGGGCCGGGAGAAGAAGAGTAGGACACCGGGAGAGAGAAGTGTGTGTGTGTGATGTCAGTGAGAACCTTGGGGTGTGACATCAGCTTCAGGCTATTGGTGACGTCACAGGGACAGCAATGTGAGGGCCACCCTTATGGGCCGGGGCATATGATATCACTGTACATGTGTGGGGTTGAGTGTGTTTATGCCCCTTGGGAGGAGAAAGAAGAGGAGCAGGGGATGGAGCAAGAGCAAGAGGTCTCTTGCAAGGGACCCAAATTTCCTGGTGGTCGGAGGAGGTGTGGTCGTTCATTTTTTTAAGGAGGTTGCTCCCCAAGGATGTACCTCATCCTCTCACTCATGATATCCCCTAGCCTCTGAGTCTCTCTAGTCTGTGCTAGCAGCTCACAGACCTTGGGCACATACCTTGTTTGCATACATTTATGTGGATGCCTGGGCACACTTCGAGGGAGCATGGTGCCTCAGATTCTAATCTCAATTTGCTGTTTTCTGAGTTTTGCATTTTTGAGTTTTGCTACTTTCCTGCCTGGACCTTCATCTGTCACTTGTGGAGGAGGCTAGAAGTGAAGAATGGGGGTCCCAGGAACCACAGCAGGCCTTTTGGTGTCTGGCACCTGGGGTGGAGCTCAGTCTGTCTGTGCCAGCTCTGTCTTTCTGTACCTTAGAACACCCCTCCCCTCCAGCACCCCCTGCTGTTTTGGTTTGAGTCGAACTCTGCAAAGATGTTGCTTCCCTTCTTTTCTGGGGTCCTTGAAGTAGTCCTGTAGGTGGATGGGCTGGCTGCTGTCACATCCCTCAGGGAAACTGAGGTCAATGCATTTTTCCCCCTCCACAGTGTGGCTGCAGGGAAAACATCAGGTCACCAGGGAAAGGGACCGTATGTGACACAAAGGGTGGGTTCAAAGGTTACTGGCTGTCGCTCCCACAGATGTGTATGGAGATGGGCACACTCATCTGTCAAGCCTTCTCCAGGGGCTCTGAATCCTCATGCTCTCTCCTCAGGACGGCCCTCTTCTCATCCCATGGCTGTCAGGAGTGTTAGGGCCACCTCTGCTGCTCCCAGTTGTGTGTGACATAGGCTCTATAGGTAGGAAGAGTTTGAGACTCCGTACCTTCTGTCAGACTGCTTGTGTGAGAACAGTATATAGAAGGCTAACTCTCGCATCTGCCTCCATCTGTCCCAGGCAATCCCTGATCAAATTAACCTCCTCCTGGCTCAGTGACTACCCAGGGCAGAGGTTCTGACACTGCGGCTGGGGATACTGTCTGTGGGCTCAGGATAGTAGAGTGCCCTTTCCTTCAGCCCAGCCCTGCACACAGCTCCTGGGGAAGCCCTTGGGAGGTCTTGAGGACTGCAGGGACACCTGGGCAAGCCACAGGAAGGGGTTGGCTTTGGAGAACAGTGGCCAATACAGTTGCAACACTGAGAACATTAGGGAGGGGTCCCTTCAGCCCCTGCCTTAAGGCCTGGTTTGGGGTACAATCTATAACTTGTCTTTGGCTCTTGCATAGTCCCAGAGAATCCTTGCATAGTGAGAGCAATAGGAATACTTCATCCCACAGACAAGGCACAGAGAGGTTGTAGACCAGCCCAGGGCTGCACAGATGGGCAATTAGGACTGGAACTTCAAAGGCAGACTTTAAGACAAGCTCCATTCTTTTCTAAACTTCTTGCCATCTGGGCCTGGGTCCTTTCATCTTTGGGTGCCCTGTCTGTCACTAGGGTCCTCTCAAGGTGTGTGCCACTCATTTGTAAATGAGGACAGGGACCTGGCCATATGGGGAGCAGTAGGTGGGGGTGACTTGTGTGATGATGCAAGGATAGACCTGCAGGAGGAGACACTGGGGGAGCCCCCAGGTCTTGCTCCCCCATCCCACTTTCTCTTCCTGAAGAAAGTTCTCTGATTCTGGCCTTCCATGGTGCCTCTGACATTGTGTTTGTGGGTATTTGGCTGTGTGTATGTCTGTGTGTGTGTCTGTATGTGTGTGTGTGTGTGTGTGTGTATGTTAGCCCATACTTTCTGCTCTTTTCAGCCTGAACGTCTCATCTTCTGAATTGTGTGGGAGCCAGTTCATTAAGTGAAGAGGGTCCAGGAGTTACAGTCTACCCACCCTGGGTTTTGGTTATGTCTTGAGCACACAGAGGACAAGGCCCATCCTTCCTGTCACCCCCCTCTCTTTAGAGAACTATGGGAAGTGACTCCCAAGAGTTGGTGATCTGTCTGCTCTGAGACAGCCCCAAGCCTCAGACTTGACTCAGTTTCTCTCCCGAGTAACATCTTTCCCCCACTACAGTCCTTCTGGGGTCTTGGACAGAGAGATACTAGGACCCGCTTGCCTCTATTCCCTGCCCTTCTCATGACCTGGGCAGGCAGAGGGGTGTGTTTCACAGATCTGCTTGCTCGCTGAGCTGTTTCTGGTTTGTCTCTCCCAACTGCCTGCCAAACTCCATGGTCCTCAGCAACTGCTCATCAAACACATCTTCCATCTACCGGACGCTGGTTGATGCTTCTCCCATTCAGATGGTGCTCACAGATGTATGCTGTTCACCCAGGGAGAACAACAGGCCCGGGGCTCAGACAAGTGCCTCTGGAGAGGAGTCCTAAACCTCTGGCACACAGTAGGGCTTTTGTGACAGCTGGTCTTCATTAGTGAGTGCTCTGACTAGGAAGGGCTGGTGCTGGAGGCTGGAGGCAGGTGCTGCGGAGCCCCAGGCTGGCTGGTGGAGGCTGGGCTGCCTTCTGTTCTGGGCAATCTAGAGCTCCCTTGAGCCGGCACCTGCTCTGTGCCAGAGAAGCATGAGAGAGTGTTTTCTTTTTTTCCTTGTTTAATTTTGGCTAGAGGATTGTGACTGCCAGCCTCTGGGGGTGGGAGTGGGAGCCCGACCAGGTGGAGAAAGCATGTGTGGGCCAGGGCCATGGAGGTAGGGAAGCACGGAGTGAATTTTTGGGAAGACAAGTCTAGACTTGTGGTTTGGGGGGTCGACCATACAGGCCGGGTTGAGAAAGCATGTGCCGAGTATGCTGATCTCTAGTGTTTGCTAAAATGTAGGCTCTTAGTCCCTGCTTGACATGACTTTGGTTCCACAGGACCCTGAGAGGGTCCAGGAACCCCACTCTGATGCTTTCCTTAACAATCAACTCATTCATGTTTGCAGTGGGATGACAGTGTTGTGGAGGTCTGGGGGGGACTGTTACATGTCCCTTCGGGTTTCTAGGACTCTTTCCAGGCTATGGGTAGGCAGCAAGGCCGTCCTGGTTCTCCCGAGGGGCCTGAACTCAGGGCAGAGCCCTGCCTCGGGTGACACAGGTGGATACGGACTGACAATCTTTAGCTTGCCCTGGCTGCTGTTCTGCACGGATTCTGTGAGCCCCTCACATAGTCCCTAGACGCCCTTTGGTAGCATCACTCTTGCGCAGATGATCAAGAGGATGCAGTCTGCCGTCCCGGATTTGAGGTGGCACAGCCGGTAAAGCCAGGCCTTGGAGGCAGAGCTGGAGAGGGACTGCCCCAGCACCTTGGACAGAGCATCAGCTCCTACACCAAGCTGGGCCTGAGACTGCGCAAAGGGGTTCAGAGCCAGGAAGGCGTCCCAGAGGAGGTGTGTATCCGGTCGGCCGGAGCTGGTCCCGCGGGGCCCCCGCCGCCTCCTGCGGCTGCCGGTCCCCGCCCGGCGTCGCCCGCCCTCGGCTCGGCCGCCGCTTTCCGCCTTACTTCCCTGTGCTTAGAATTTGCAGCCGCAGCCGCTGACGCTCTCGCAGCCAATTTCACGGGCTTTGGGCTCGGCTCGGTGCGCAGGATGAAGAGCCGCCGGCGGAGGCGGGTCCGGGTGGGGGTGGGGGTGGGGGTGAGGATAAGGGTGGGGGTAGGAACGCAGCGAGGCCGGCGCGTTGGTGGGGCAGGAGCGTGTCCTGCTCAGACGGAGATCTAGCGTGCACCCCCTGGGGTATACTGCAGAGGGTGCAGGCATGGTCCAGTGTCCTGGGGTAGCGTGGCAGGTGTGCATTGGTTCCCATGCCTGGGAGGGGTTCCCTGTGTGGGCAGGCTTGGGGACATGTATGTGTTGGCGTGTGAAACTCTGTAGGGTGTCCTGTGCACGGGGGCGTGTTTGTCTGGGTGCCTTTGGCAAGTCTGAATGTGTGAGCAGCCCGCAGCAGGGGGCTAGTGTGTATCTGTGGGTGTGCTGATGTGTGTCTCTGCAGAGTCCCCAGGCGTGCTGACACAGCTGTGGGGCTGTGTGTTGGGACGTATGCCTATGTAGGGGCTCTCCCCCTGTCCAGGCTCTGTGGGCGTGTTGGTTCTGTCTGGGTGCACCGTGTGGGTGTGTGTCTAGAGTGTGCCGCATGGGAGGGTTGCAGCCCTCGCTGGCCAAGGGTCTCAGTGGGCCTCTGCTAGGGTTGGGAGTCATTCTCTCAGTTTCCACCCTTGTTCACCCTTTCTGCCTCTGGGTGGGGGTGAGGGAACCCAGGCAGGCAGGGCTTCAGTGTTTATGTTCTGAGTGCGAAGGCTGCCAGTGCTGGGTAGGTCTACATATGTTTGTGAATGGCACTGGTGAGGGGGTGAGGTGTGAGCCCCTGCCTGCGTGGGAGGTCTGGGAGTGCCATCTGGGCTGATGGAGGATGTGGGAGCAGACAGGCAAGGGGGGCCCTGTGAGTGTGCACAACACGTGTGTATACATTCGGAGGCAGAGCTTGGGCCCCGCCATCCCTGTCCCCATTGTGCCTGTGCAGGTAGAGAGCAGACGGGTGTATGTAAGCCCATGGTGGGAGACTGACAGGGCATGGCAGGACTGAGCAAGGGGTGTGTGTCTGTCATGTGGAATTCTGAATGAGAGGGGGCTCGCAGGGTCAGGGCTCATCCTTCCTGGCTGTGGACAGGGTGTGGCTCCAGTTGATGAGAGGGACTGGATGTTGCTGGTGATTTGGAGGACCGGCAGAAGGGTGGCACAGGTGGGCACTCAGGTGAAGTGAACACTATATGTGTGGGTCCTGAGCATTACTGTGGGTGTGTAAATGTGTGGCAGTGCCTGTGAGTGAGGGGACTTGGGAGAGTCAGGGACCCTGTGGCCGAGCTGGAGTCCCTCTGTTCCCAGAAGACCTACCCATCTATTGAATAACGTTGATCATCCATTGATCACTTCTGCCCTCTGACTTCAAAGATGTCTGGTGGCCCCTGGCCTCCTGCTCTGCCCCTAAACTCCATGCTATACCTTGGAGAGTTCCCAGTCTGCCTATCTGTCCCGAGGCCCTAACCCTCCCGGGCTCCTCCCCCACTGGCAGGCTCTCTTCTGTCTCTCACCAGTTTGCCATATTGCTCCATCCTTCACCCCACTTATCCCTACTCCTTCTTTCCCGTCTTCCTCTCTGTCTCTCACAGTATCTCTGTGCCTCTTCATCTCTCTCCCCACCTCTCTATCTCAGTCTCTCTCCATCTCCTCCCACACGTCTCTGCCTTCATCTCTCCAGCTATCTCTCTCTCCATCTATCTCTCCTTTCATCTCTCTGACTTCTCTTCATCTCAGTCCATCTCTTCCCATCTTCATCTCTTCCCATCTTCCTCCATCTCTCTTTCTCCTGTCTTCATCCTCTTCAGTCTCTCTCCATCTCTCCCCTCATCTTTCTGTCTCTCTCTCCATATCTCTTTATCTCTGTCTCTCCCCCCAGACCTCCCCCCAAACCCCCGCCATCTCCCAGCTGCCACGGCCCTCCAGCTCTGTCTCTAGATCTGCCTCCATCTCTCTCCCTTTCCCTCCACCCCTCCCTTCCCTCAGCCTCTTCTCTCTCACACTGATATCATTTGTGGTATATGCTGTTGCCATGGGAAACCTAAGAAAGAAGTGAGTGTACCCTTCAAGACTTCAGCATTTTCCCTCCTCCCTCCTCCTGCTGCCCCCTCCCTCTCTTCCTTTCCTCCCTCCCTCTCTCCCCCTTGCCTCCTGGCAGAGCGGAGGACTGAGGAGGACTGCTGTGCTGGGCCAGGACCCAAGACCTTATTGCCACCGCTGCTTCCGGGGCTGCCTAGGGGACCTCCTTCTTTGAGACCCGGGTCAGGGACAGAGCCTCACTGGCTTCAGGGGCCCCCTTTGCCGGCAGACATCTGGTAAGGACAGGGTCCTTATGACTGTGAGTGTGTGGCTGTGTGTGAGCACAGCTCACATGACCTGGCCTTGCAAACCTGTGATCTAACCCAGCTTCAGCCTGCCGTGGGTCCCTTCCTGCCGATTCCAGACCCTGCCCCCAGCCATGGGCACCCTAACCTTGCCTCTTCCTGGCTCCCTCTCCCCAAGGCCTCAGAGGCTGTTATCAAAGTGGCAGGCTATTGGGGGCTGGGACAGTCTTCACAGAGGGTGAGCAGAAACCCCCCACTTCCAACCCCTTGGTAGCTTAGAGGCCGACTCTTGCTGGCCTGTGCAGAGGAATCCTGTATCTGCTGGGAGTCTGGGTCAACCTCTGGGAAAGCCTCTTTTCTCTCCAGTGGGAGCTTTTCACTAGAGTGCTGGCTGAGGAAGGGTCTAGGTGAGAGGCGAGATGCTGGCTATGCATGTGTGTGGGGTCTGATCCTGTCATTGAATTCTAGAGGTGGCAGGGAGAACAGTGTGACACTCCAGGAGGCCGCAGGCAGGCAGGCAAGCAGGCAGGCAGGCAGGCAGGCGGCACCAGTCCAGCCTAACTGTGCTTGGTGGCTGCCCCGGAGAGGAGAGGGCTGTCAATGTCAGCAAGGCTGTGTTGGTGGTGGCCACGTGGAGGGAGCTGTTGTCCAGGCAAGTGGGGCGGGCGCTGAGTGACGGCAGTTGCTGTGGCATTGTGGTCTCCATGGAGAGAGGAGGAGACAGGGAGGAGGCTGGCTCACTGGGCTGTGTTGGTGGTTGCTAAGCAGAGAAAGATGCTGTCTCTAAGGTGTGGTGGTCTCCACGTGGAGGGCTGAGGCACACTGAGGTGTGCAGGTCTCAGAAGGGGCTTCTGTGGGGGAGAAAGTGTGGTGGAGGAGTAGCAAAGAGGGGGCTTCAGGGGACTCCATGTTGTCACTATGGGCTGTAGTGGGTGTTTGGGAGGGGGAAGTGCTCTTCCATGAGTGGGCCTGGGTGTTTGGGGGGGCAATACTCTTCCATGGGTGGGCCTGGGTGTTTGGGGGCGCAGTACTCTTCCATGAGTGGGCCTGGGTGTTTGGGGGGGCAGTACTCTTCCATGGGTGGGCCTGGGTGTTTGGGGGGGCAGTACTCTTCCATGGGTGGGCCTGGGTGTTTGGGGGGGCAATACTCTTCCATGGGTGGGCCTGGGTGTTTGGGGGCGCAGTACTCTTCCATGGGTGGGCCTGGGTGTTGGGGGGCGCAGTACTCTTCCATGGGTGGGCCTGGGTGTTTGGGGGGGCAATACTCTTCCATGGGTGGGCCTGGGTGTTTGGGGGCGCAGTACTCTTCCATGGGTGGGCCTGAGCTTCCTATCCCTTCTGTCCTTTCAAAGTTTCCATTTGTTCTCTGAGGGGACGGTGGCTTTCCTGGACCTCTCATAGCCCCTCTTTCCTCAGAGCCTTTGATCATCCAAATCACCACCTGGACACATGTTTCTGTCTTGCTCCTGTATGGATTGCAAACCCGCCATCCCAGGTGCCGTGCTGTGGGGAATGTGACATTGATTTCTGCCTTTGAGGTCCCAGTTTTACAAGTTCATTGTGCGAGGTCACCCAAGAGGCTGAGGAACCTGGGGGCCATACACCCAGCTTTTAGGCCCTCTTCCTTCCCCGGGGGGACCTGTCTCTGCCTCTCCCACTGCCCAGGAATTCCCTGGAAGCAACATTTCCTTGAAATAATAACAGGAAGTAGCTGCGGAGAATGCTGGACTCGTGGGTCTGACCCACATGCTGTGACCCTGTACTTTGGTTTTCCCCTCTGTACAAGGTGGGGGGGGGCATCTGTGAAAGAGACGTCTGTCTCACAGGATGGCTGTGTGGGGGTCATGCATGGGCACCTAGCATACCTAGCATGTTTCTGGGTCATAGCTGACTCACAGCAGGTGACACCGTTACTGTCCTCCTAAAGGTGACTTCAATGTGATTTTCTGCTATTTATGGAAGCCCAGTGGTCTTGTCCACAGAGATCTGCCTTCGTGTGTCCCTGTCCCTAGTTCTCTAGGAATGGGAGCAGGGTCCATTGGGGACAAGTAGCATGGAACCCTGAGTACTTGGTGACTCCCCTGCTGGGTCCTCTCCTGCCTGCTTTGTGTGCACTCTTATTAAAGGGTCCTACTCACAGGTATTGCCTGAGTCCCTGTTTTCTGCCTTCCTTCTTGGGCTTCTGTGATTTAAGCTTTCTCAAACAGCTCTGGACTGGGGCACTGCCCACCCAGATGACCTAGGAAATGGTCAGCCTGTCTACTTTCTTAGCACCACAGGGTCGTTTAGATAAAGGATGGAGAAGGTGCCTACAGGGGATGCTGAAGTCATGAGGAACAGTCAAGATGACTATCTTTCAAGTGACAAGGATCTTGGTTCAGGTTCTGATCTGAGATACCTGACTTCAGCACACCAGTTGTAAGCTCCTTGCCCCTCCCACCTCCCACCTTGCCAGCCTTCTTTGAGTTTCAGGTTGGCTTAGGGAGGGGAGAGGGGGTTGTTCTGGGCGACCCCAGATGGTGTTAAGAGGGACCAGTCATCCCTGGACTTTATTTGGGTACTGTACCAGACTTAACACGGGGTTAAGCTGAGGTGACCCAGGCAGACAATGGACAGGAGCCCAGAGCTGGGGACTACCAGGCTTAGGTGGTCTCCCAAGGTACCATTTATGGCCTGTGGGATCTTGGGAGCTGCAGTTTCCTTACCTGTAACAGTGGGACATGTAATGAGGATGACTTGAGATGCACTGGGGTATGAGGAAGACATCTCAAATTCATGGGACAACTGCCCAGAGGCGGGCGACTTAGCTGCTGGCCATTGAGTACCTAGTGTCCCCAGCTGTGTCTCTGGATTTTGGGTCTCATCTGACTCACTGGGCTTTGCAGTGACTGGCTTGTCTGTCCTTGCTGCTTCCTGGTTGGCCATTCCAGTGATCACTTCTTCTTCTTCTATTTTTTTTTTTTTAAGATTTATTTATTTATTATATGTAAGTACACTGTAGCTGCCTTCAGACACTCCAGAAGAGGGCACCAGATCTCATTACGGATGGTTGTGAGCCACCATGTGGTTGCTGGGAGTTGAACTCTGGACCTTCGGAAGAGCAGTCGGGTGCTCTTACCCACTGAGCCATCTCACCAGCCCCCCAGTGATCACTTCTTTGGGAAAGCTCTCCCCACGAGCCAGTGTGGTCTCTCTGGGCCTCCTTGCTCTCCCTCCATATTGCCTACAACACCGCCAATAGTGTTTTTAGTTTATTTTTCAAAGTTGCTATTTTTCATGTCTGGGTGTTTTGCCTGAATGCATGTATGTGCACCACATGTGTGCCTGATGCCTGAGAGGGTCAGAAGAGGATGTTGGATCATCTGGAATTGGAGTCATAGATGGTTGTGAGCCACCATGTGGGTGCTGAGAATTGAACCCTGGTCCTCTAGAACAACTGCTGTTCGTAACTGCTGAGCCATCTCTTTAGAACCTATTAGTTTTTTTTAGTGTGAATGTGCCTCTGTGTGTGTGTCTGTGTATATGTCTGTGTATGTCTGTGTGTATGTGTCTGTGTGTTTGTCTGTGTGTGTGTGTGTCTGTGTGTGTGTGTACATGTGTGTTCTGGTGTTTCCATATCTGTAGAGAGCAGAGGATATCGTTTGTTGTTTCTCAGACACTGTTCAATTTCATTTCCTCCCTCCCTCCCTCCTTTCCTCCCTCCCTCCCTCATTCTCTCTCTCTCTTCCTCCTTCCCTTCTTTCCTCCCTTCTCCCTTCTTCCATCCCTCCCTTCCTCCCTCCTCTCCTTTAAGACAGGGGTCCCTCACTGGCCTAGAGCTCACCATGAAGGCTAAAACTGCCTGGCCAGTGAGCCCCAGGCATCCCCCTGTTTTCACTTAGCAGTAGCAAGATGGCAAGCAAATACCACACCTTACTTTTTTTTTTTTTTTTATGTATGTCCTAGGGCACAGACTCAGGTCTTCCTGTTTGAAGGTAGATGCTTCCCTGAGAGTTATCTCTCCAGCCTAAGACACCATTTGTAGACAGGGTCTCACGTAGCCCAGGCTCACAGTGTACGTGAGGATGACCTTGAACTCCAGATGCCATGATACAATCCCCTGGGTCCTGGCATCACAGCTTGGCATCTTGCCCCAGCTCTGATCCAGAGTCTGTGTGGGGTCTGGCATACAGGGAATCTCAATGTGATGAGTGTTTGGGATGGTGACCCTGCCTGGCAACCAGGCAAGTCAGTCCTTTCTACTTAATTCTACATGGGGGCTGGGGTGGGGGTTGGGATGGACTCAGGCTAGCTGGGAACAAGTGCCAGGAAGTAGGTGACAGGCCCTGAGTTTGAGCCTTGAACTGACCGACTCCCGATCTGGGGCTTCTGTCTGTTGTGCTGCCCAGTCTTTCTGGGAGCCTCATGTCCTAGGCTGGAGGGTTAGCCCTTGACCCGGGTTTCAAAGGCAAGGTCACAGAAGGCTTTTGGATGAGGAAGGCTAAGGGAAGACTAGGTGGTAACAATCAGAGCTGTCAAAAGCAAGTCAGGAACCATTCTGTGTCCTCAGTTTATGTGACTGTAAAATGGGGATCCTGGATCAAAGTTCTCAGGACAGATCAACTTTTGGCTTTGAGACCCCCTCCCCCAGAGTAGGAGGGTAATAACTTCAAGAGGCACCTAGTCTAGCAGTGCTCATAGTTGCCCTACATGGAATTGTGTGTGTGTGTGTGTGTGTGTGCCAGAGGCCAATATCACGTGTCATTCCTCAGATGCCACCCATCTACCTTGATTTCTAGGTGGCTTCACTCACTCTTATCTGGCGTTCACTGACTTGGCTAGGTTGGCCAGAAAGGAGCCCCAGGGATCTGCCTGTCTCCTCCTTCCCCACCCTGGGATCACAAGTGGGCACCTGCAAGCTGGGCTTTTTATAAGGGTTCTGGGCATTGAACTTGGGTCTTCACGCAGCAAGCATGTTACTTACTGAACTACACCCAAGCCCAAGGCATTGATTTCTGAAGAGGGACATTTTCAGTGTATGCCGGACAGGTCTCACTGTTCCCTGCCAACTTGGGTTCTGTTGTGCCTCGTTATGTCCAGATGCGGGTGGGGGTGTGTTGCTGATAGAACCAGAGAATGTCAAAGAAGAGAGAAGAGGGGGGAGTGATAACATTATCATCACCATCACCATCATCATCATCATCACCATCATCATCATCTAGGTGTAGACTGGGCTGTCCTGTCCTGGAACTTACTCTGTACACCAGGCTGGCCTCAAACTCACAGAGATCCCCCTGCCTCTGCCTCCTGGGTGCTGGGATTAAAGTCATGCCACCACAGTCCAGTAAGGAGCTGGTTTAATGGAGCCCCTGCCATATGCCAGGGACTTTCCACAGGTACCACACCCCATCCAGCCCAGGGGAAGCATCTGAGCACACTGAGGTCCAGGCAGTTCTTTGCCAGGGCAGGGGAGTTTGGGGTGGGGGTTTGAGCCAAGCTCAGAGCTTCCTATTAGAAGAGAAGAATCCAGGTTTGGGAGAGGTCTATCCTGCTCACCTGGGCAGTGGGCTGTGGCCTTAGTAATGCAAGGATGGACTGTAGCATGCCCAGGCCCATTTCAGAGCCTGGACGAGGGTGGTGAAACAGACAGATGGCCCCCCGGCGTGGCTGCCAACCCCACTGGCAGCCAGGCCAGGCAGGGAATAGATCTGGCCTTGTGTGCAGTGTCCCAGTGTCTTGCTCAAGACCCCGTTTGTTTGGGGAGGAGAAAAGGGGGACTGTGGTATCCAACAGAGGTGGGATTCATAGATAGGGCCTGGCAAGGAGGGTGGCCTGCCTGGTACTGGCCCAGCCTGGAGGGACGCCAGGAGGGAGGTAGGAAGAGGAGGGAATTGGGTGTGGCACTCAAGAGGGGGCCATGTGCACAGAGGGCCCAGGCAAGAGGTGGGCGTCCCACTATCTTTCTCATCTGAGGAAAGGGAGTTCCCTGCGTGAGGGGGTAGGGCTTCCTCTTCTAGCATCCCTAGTCTGAGGGTGGAGGTGCTGGGGTGTTCTCAGCTAAGCTTGTTCTCTGAGTGTGGGAGAGGCTGGTCCCCTTGTCTGTAGGCTTGCTGAATTCTGGGGAGACTCCTTGCAAGAGGCGGCCCCTGGGGACTGTGGAAGAGGGACTGCAGCTAGGTTTTCTGCCATTAGACATATGACACTGTATGTTAGATCCACTTTAGAGATGCCAGTCGCATACATCTTGGTGTGCCCTGGAGGGGATGAAAGGAGGTAAAGTTGGAGGCAAAATGGCACACACACACACACACATGCACATACACACACACATGAACATACACACATACAAACACATGCACATAGACACATACACACAAACACATGCACATACACACAAACACATGCACATACACACAAACATATGCACATACACACACAATCATATGCACATACACACATACACACAAACACATGCAAATACACACATACAGGCACAAGCACACACACATACACACACAAACACATGCACATACACACAAGCACATGCACACACACACATATTCACACAAGCACACACACATGCACACACATACACATACAAACATGGTCATGGAGAAGGTCCACAGGGCTACCATGCCTGTGCCTGATGACTTTCTAGAAGCTGCTGTAGACCTCCCTCCCACCCACCTGGTGTCCACAATGAGTCACAGCACAATTAACCCTGCTGTCATGGTCATAGGCATAGAGGGAGTAGGGGAGGGGCTGCAGGCCTCCTTCCTGCCTTCCACCTTGCAGAGTGACCCTGACTAGTTCCATACTGTCTCTGGACCTCAGAATAAGAGGTCAGCTCCTGCCCTTGAGAATGGGGATGGAAGTCAGTGGGTAGACATGAACCTTCCCCTCTTCCCCAAGGGTTGGGCCTTGAGGATCCTGTGGGGGAGCCAGAGCTCGCCAGGAACAGCCCTATCCGCGAAGGAGATGGGTGTTAAAAAGGATGTCTGCAGAGGAGAGATGGGGCTCAGGAGCCCTGAGTCTAGGCAGAACCTCCACGGGGCAAGCCTTTTCTGTACTGCCAGACACTCAGGAGGGCTGGCAGGGGTGACAGATTAGAGCTGAGAAACTCCTGGGTGATGACGTGTGGAGTTGCAGGAGGAGTCAGGCACAGGGGCCTACATGTCAATTTCTGACTCTACCCATAGCAGGCTGCCTGACTCCATTCCTCCCTAGCCTGAGGTGTTCTTCAGAACCCAGCCCCACCCCTGACCCAATAAGGGCTCCTGAGTTCCCGCCATCACAGACATGGCCTCTGTGGCCAGGGCCGGAAATGTGGGGATGTCAGCCTCTGTTGTTCCTCCCACCCACCAAACTCACTGCCCGTGGAACAGGGCCTGCAAAGATGCTGCCTTTGGAATGGAAGTAAGGACTCCACCCCAGCTCTTTGTCCCTCTGTGGCTTTGTGGCTCTGGGAAGACCATACTCCCAGTGTCCATTGGCAAAGGGGATTTGTGTAGTTTGGGGGATCGAGCAGCTAGAAGAGGAAGATGGCATATGTCTGCTCCTCGCCGGGCACCTGCTGGACACCCACCTGCTGCTGTCTGCTTCTTGTCTTTCTGATTTGGTGACGGCAGGGCAGCTTCTGAGCAGGGTCTGAGCAGAGTGTTTCTGCTGCTGCTGCCTCCGGGGCTCCCTTGCCTGCCCTGTTTACTCTCCAGCTCTCTGCCCAGAGCCCTGGGTTCCACAGCCTTCTCTCTGGGGCTTGGCCTGAAGGGAGTTGGATTGATCTGTGATGGATGCATGGTGGCCTGGGAAGTCTTGCTGTGTGTTGGCCTTGGGCTGCAGGGTATCCCAGTCAAAAAATGTATGGGCAAACAACCCCATTTAAGCCAGAGGGCTGACACATGCTCCTGGAATATGAATAGAAAGGACTAGACTGCTGTCCCCAAGTCCCCACAAGCCTGCCGCTGAAACTGCCTTCAGCCCCTCCACACTGACACATAACAACTTTTTCTCCTGGATGGGATTCATCATTCACCGTGCCTGGGTAGCCACACACGGAGTCCCTGTTCCCGTTCCCCTCAGTCGTAGCAGAGCTGCCCTCCCCCTGACTTGAGCTTTAGTGTGCTGGGTTTCTCTCTCTCTCTGCTTCCCTGCTACGGGTAGCAAGACACTGCCTCCTTCCTAGGGCAGGCTTCTTGGATACACTCTAGGACCAAGGTCGTGGTAGTTCTTGGAGATCTGCTTCCAGGGCTGTTGGGCATCTGGGCTGCCCTGGTGCTTTTTGGTTGAGCACACGCAGGACTCCGTTCTGGATGGAGTTTTTCCCTGGATGCTTCTGAGGAAGCGGGGTGTGGGAGCAGCATTGGTGTCTCTTGAAGTCCCTGCATGCCCTGACTTAGGCTTATGGGTGCCCAGAGGAGCCTTTTCAGAATCCGGTGGAAGAGTGGAAGAGTGAGCCTATAGACATGCTGAGATTTTCCACAGTTGAGGTGGGGTAGGGAAGACGAGCAGTAGTCACCAAGAAGGGAGAAGAGGAGGCTGGAACAGCTGTCTGGATTTAGCTCTGCCATGTCCCCTGTGTCGTCTCCCACAATTGTCCTCAGTGTCTCTTTCCTCCTTGGGGTCTGAGCTGGGTGAGTCTTGGGAGTTTTGTTCTCTAAGTTAAACTGGGGATTTGCTTCAGGCAGGGAAGTCAGAGCCATGGTTTGAACATTGCCTCTTACTCTCTGTGGGACCCAATTCTTGGGCCACCCAAGAATCAGGGGGAATTGTTTTATTATTATTATTACTATTATTACTATTATTATTATTATTATTATTATTATTAAAATGATTCAATAACACATAACACCTATGCTGGGCACTTTTTAAAGACTGTTACAGGTGTTCATCATGCCATCAGCATTTCAAGAAAATAGATACTATTATATTCCCACCTTACAGAAGGGAAAGCCAGGCACAGAGAGGTTAGGAATCCTGCCCACCATCAGTGGTGGAATTAGGATTTGAACAGCCTAAATCCTTAGCTGCCGCCTGTTGCTTTGTGTGGTAAGTAAATTTGGTGGTCTTGAGAGCTGAGAGTCAGGTCTGGGTTAGGCTGGGTTCAACCTGGCTGGAAGTGTCTGGGAAGAAGGCCTTGGCTTGGGTGGGTGTGGCACCTTGCGACCAGATTACGATTGAGTCCTTAGCTTGCCATTCATCAATTTACTGGAGCCTCAGCTTCCCCATGTGTAAAATGGGACAGCAGTGGTCATTTAGTAGGGCTGTTACGTGAACCTGGCATCAAGAGGCCTGTGGGGTCCTAGGCACACAGTAGGTGTTCAACACGTGTGATGGTTCTATGACAGTGAGAGAGCATGGCAGAGTTGAGCTCGCCCTGCAGTGTCTGTAGCAGGGATATCTATAGTTAGGAGTGGAGGGGATGCTCACAACTCCTCGGGGTGTCCCCATGTTCACCAGCGCCTCTGCCTTGAGGCTGGGGCTAGGCCTGGAATATTGCCTGCTGCTTGTGACATAGGCATTCCAGCAGCAATTGTAGACAAAGATGTGGCCCAGGGCTGGGATTGCTCAATTGGTAGAGTGCTTGCCTAGAACACAGAAAGCCCTGAGCTCTCTCCCAGCACGGATAGGCTGTATATGGTGGGGGAGGCCCCCGACCCCATAACTTGGGAGGTAAGGCAGGAAGATCCAAGTTCAAGGTCACTCTCAGGGACATAGAAAGTTCAGGGCCAGCCCAGGCTGCCCAGAAATAACACACAGTGATTCGACTCTAGGGTCATTTATCTCATGATTTTACCTTCCACTGCCTCCCAGCAGAGCCGTAGTTCAGAAGAGCCAACAGGGGTCGTCGGCCTGGGACCTCCCCCCTCCCCCCTTGGTCTCATCTTTGTTTAATACAAACACAAGTGTGCATACACTTGAGACTGCTCACACTGTAGGCTGATTGGAGGGCTTCACCCTGGTTTTTAGCCTAAAAGTATTCATCTCTCTGCCAAGTCCATGGGCTGGGTACCTGCCTCCTCCCGGCCTGTGGCTGTGTTGGGATGGTCTCAGGATGGGCAGGAGTCCTGGAAGGGTCCTGAGAAAGTGGGACACTCTCACTGGTCCGGACTCAATGCTGGCTCCTTATCTCCTCCACTCTGCCACTTCTGGCCCTCACAAGCTTTTCTTGGGGGGGGGGGGGGAGTGACATTACCTAGGAACGGTGTCACCTTACCATCCCCAAGGACAGCATCCCTGATGCCAGGGAAGGGTGGTAATAGGTGCAGAAGTCTTTTGTGAGCACCTACTATGCACCAAACACCCACTGTGTGTTGAGCACCTACTATGTGCCCATTTATGCCTGCCCTCCCCAGACTTCCCATGGGGAGCACCTAGCCATACTCACCACTCCCAGCCTCTGTCTCCCTAGCCCAGTGACCAACCCAATAGCCCCTCCCTCTGTCCTCTGCATCCGCTCAGTTTGGGAAATGGGGAAGAAGGACCCTGAGTAGTCTGCACTTTCTCTGATGGAGAGGTGCTGAGTAGGGTGCTTCTGGGGGCCTGGCTGACAGGGAGGCACCATAGCTTGCCCCTCATTGCGAAGTCATCTGTCCCCTGCTCCTGTCTCTATAGCCCAGTGACTGATGATAACCACTATCATCAATTGAGTTCTTACTATGTGCTATGAGCAAGATGTCTTTTGGGTGTCACCCAGTCTTCAGGACAATGATGTGGGACTCAGAGAGGGAGGATGCCTTGTTCAAGTCACATAGCTAAGAGGCAGGACAGAGCCCTGATCACTGCCACCTCAGGCTCCATCCTGTGAGCTGCCCGGGGAGGAGAAATGAAGTGGATAGTGATTGTGGAGTGAGTGAGTGAGTGAGCGCATACTGTTCTCTTTCCTTTTAAAGTTTTTTTCTTTGAGATCGTAGTCCAATGTAGCCCTGGCTGGCCTTGAGTTTCCAGGCTTCCTCTTGCCTCTTCCCCATGACTGCTGAGATGTGCAGCATGACCCACCATTTCTGGCTTACAAACTTTCTTGTTTCATGCTCATGGTAACCCCTGTGACCATGTGCTCCACGCCTTTGCTTTCTCCACCTGGTACTTAGGGAGTAACAATTCCGGGAGGGGAGGGGGTGACTGACGAGCTCTGGCCTTTCCTTCCTGGGTTCCCTGAGGTCAGGTTTATAACCCAGCTGAGGGGCCTGGCACATAGTAGGTGCTCAGCACACAGTAGATGCCTAGCACATAGTAGGTGCTCAGCACACAGTAGATGCCTGGCACACAGTAGGTGCTCAGCACACAGTAGGTGCTCGCCACAGCTCAGTTTTTTGCCTTTTCCCTGAACATGTAGCACCTGGAGCTGCAGGACACAGCTTGAATGACATCCCAGTCCCCAGTGTTTCCTTTACCTGCCAGTGACACCAGAGAAGGCAGAGTCAAGTTGCACTTCAAGGGATGGAGGAGGCTGGGACTCAAACTTGAGGGGTCTGGAGTTCAACTCTAAGCAGTGCTATATAACCAGCACCAGGGCACCAGAGTAAGCTGTCACTACACCTGTCCCTAAGAGCACTCCCCGAGCTTCGCTTCGTCCTCACCCTCAGCCATTGCCAAAGCAGTGCTCCAGGCTCTATGCCCCTAGAATTTCTTAAGGTGAGTGCTGCGGACATTCATGGGGCTCCATCCTCCCTGCCCTCCTCCGCTGGAATTTGCCTCTGGCTCTCAGGCATCAGTTGTGGCCACTGGCTGACCGAACGTGTCCTCTGAGTCCCAAAGATCATGGTATCTCTGCTGGCCTCTCCCTCTACACCATGCCCCTTCCCAAGGCTCCCTCCTCCAGGGTGGAGCCTGCAGTCTGGTGAGCCTTCTTGGATCTTGCTCTGGGCTCCCATCCTGTAGACCACCAGTCTGTCCTCACGTCTCCCCGTCTCCCCGTTTGTCCCATCTGCTGCCCTTGCTGCTGTTCCTTCCCCATCATTGCCGGCATCCTCACAGCACCACTGACTCTTCCTGCACCCGTCCTCAGTGCCAGTTCCCTAGCACTTACCTGGCTTTGCACTGTTTCTGGGCCAAGACCCAGATGCCTTGCTCCAGCTTCTGAGACCTGCCAGGACTTGGCCCAGGCTTCTGACTTCCTCGGGGTCCCTTCTCCCGCTTATATGCACCATCTAGTACTGGGCTCAGCTCAGCTCTTCAAAACAGCCACCTTCTGGATACTACTTTACTACTTTAGTGGTTCCCTGGCCAGAGTCCCACTGGGTGACATCCTCCCTGACCCTAGGGTGGACAGCACCCACAGGTGACCTGAAGAGGCCAATGTTGGCAGTCAGTTTCTGCCCACTCTGCAGATGGAAAAACTGAGGCTCCCATATCCCAGCTGGCACTGGGCCCCCAGCCTTTGCTTTTCTGTCCTGTGCTCTCCTCAGTGTGTGCATGTGTGTCTGCACGTGTGCACTCATGTGGGGTATTCTGGCTGCTGTCTACATAAGGCAGTGTTTGGGCTGGATTGCCAAATATCCTCCAGGAAAGGAGGGTTGGGGCTGTCTCTGGGGGTTCAAGTCCTCCTTTTCTGTGGGTGGTGGGGATGCTGTGTGTGAACCTAGGGGACTGGCACAGCACCCCATCAACCCTTGGGACCACAGACTCCCAGTTTCTCTTGCTTCTCTCTCCTTCTCTTCAAAACAAACACCCGCGAGCCCAAACCGCCCATCCAGCCAAGGCACAGATGGAACCCAAGTTGGAATTAATTAGTCCTGTTGCCAAGGCAACTGGGACCTGGACTGGGATCCAGTCTTCTCTCTGGGCCCACCCCTCCCTCCTCAGGCCCTTCTCATGTTTTCACCCCTTGTGGCCCTGGCTCTGATTTTTTACCCCTGCAGCAGCTGGGGTGGCCTAGGGCCTTCTTTCAAAGTCATGGAGGCAGTGGTGAGGGTGTCTGTGAGCTTGGAGCTCCTGCTTGACCCCTCTTGGCTTGGTGGGACCTTGGGCATGTCCATGGACAGCTGTCGGCCATATTTGGTTTGGTAGGACATATGAATGGAGAGACCTGTCTGTGGGTGGCAAGTGTCACGGTACTGAGGGGTAGAGGAAATAGTGGAAGGGATCTAAGCTTGAGAGATCATGGGAGACTGTAGGTGTCCACAGGGACGCCCAGTCAGTGGCCCATGATGGATGCTTCTAAGAATCTGGCACTTTTGTGCTCTGTGACAAATCTGGGATGTCCTCATTCCCAAGAATGGGCTCTCAGCCTGCCCCTCCATCCTGACCTTGTTCTTTTTCCTCCGAGGTGCCCCACGACCTCCATCTCTCTTTGCCTCTTTCCCTCAGAGCCTCCTTGGACTCCAGTCACCAGGCAGTGTCCCTCATCTCTGCCCATGGGTGTGCCTCACTCTGATTTTTGTGACACACAGTATACCACTGGTCACCTTGCAGGGTCACAGCGATCTGCCCAGTCCTGACTTTATAGTCCCTAGTGGCCACTGGCTATTTCTCATGCCTTTGATGGATACAAGCCAAGGAGAGGGTACAAGCGATGAGAGAGGCCCTAGAGAAGTTGAGACACATCATAGTCAGTCAGTCCCTGCTCCACTGTTCCCTGGCCTGGGAGGAGAGCTCTGAGGCAGGTGATTGTCCTAAAAGGAACTGGGTGCTGTCTCCTGCCTCTTGCTGGAAGGTGAATACTGGTTGTGTGCAGCCAGGGCTTTGAGGGACAGGTGCTCAGATTCTCTCAGTGACTCTGAAATCTGCTGCCTGGACTGGTTGCTCTTCCTGTGGGCTGGGAGATGAGGGAGGATGTTGCCGGAGTATCTGAAACAGACCTGGCTGTGAGGTTCAGTTTGGTTCATAGAACCGGGCACTGTGGATGGTGGCTGCCTTGGGCTCTTCGCAGAGGGAGACTCAGCAGAGGACATGGGTACTCCAGGGAGAAGGGGCCATCTTTACCCCCTTCTCTTACCTTCCAAGCCCTCAGTGATGGTCTGGGAACATACGAGTGTTATCTTCCAAGCCCCTAGGTTGTCTAGCAGTGTGGGCTTCTGCTTAGCCAGCCACCCTCTGGGTACACCTCTCCCCCTGGCCTGGTGGGACAGGGAGAAAATGAGCCAAGTCTGGTGACCATCCTCACCCTTGGTTCCTCTCCCTTGGGACCTGTAGGTTGGTCACCACCCCTCTCTGCTTTTCTCATCCTTCAGCTGTGTGTGTGTGTGTGTGTGTGTGTGTGTGTGTGCAAGTGTGTGTGTGTGTGTATATGTGAGAGTGTGTGTGAGAGAGACAATGTGTGTGTATGTGTGTGTGTGTGTGAGAGAGAGAGAGAGAGGAGAGAGAGAGAGAGAGAGAGAGACAGAGACAGAGACAGAGACAGAGACAGAGACAGAGAGACAGAGAGAGAGAGAGAGAGAGAGAGAGGTGGTTGAAAACTCATTATGCAGCCTTGAACTTCTGGCAATCCTTCTGCCTCAGCTTCCTGAATTCTTGGAGCTCAGGAGTGGGCTACCATGCTCAGCTGTTAGCTTGCCTTCTGTGGCCATGAAATGACCAAGATGAACACACACACACACATTCTGTCTTACACACACACACACACACACTCTGTCTTTCTTCCTCTCTCTGTCTTTTTCAGTCTTACACCGAGGCTAGCCCAGGCTACCCTCAAACACTGGTAACTCTCCTTGCCTCAGCATCTTGAGTGCTGACATTTATTAAAGGTTTCCTGAAGCAGGGGTCTCATGTAGCCCAGGCTAACCTTGAGTTTCTGATCTTCCTGTTTCTACGCCCGCGCTCTGGGATTGCATGCATGTGCCATTGTCACTGGCTCCGAGACAGCTTTTGAGATACATCCACCATGAGTGACAAACCCTGCTGTCCATAGAGGCTGTGCTGTGTGGAGCTGCCCGTGGAGTCTGAGTCAGGCAGTAGGGTGTGGTGGGGCTTGCAGCCAGATCCAGTGGTCAGCCAGCTCTGCCCGATGGCATGGATGCTGGAGTTTAAATCCGCAGAGCTAGCCAACACAACTAAACTGCGGGCTGGGCTGTGTTTGGAGCTGCCAGCCTGCCCCAGAAGGCAAACTCTACAAATGGATTAGCTGGGGGAGGTATTTAGCTCTCCTTTACATAATAACAAGGGCTAACATTTATTGAGGGCTCACTCGGTGCCAGGAGACTACTAAGCACTTACTGGGATTATCTGCCTTGATCCTCACACCCACCCCGCGGCAGACAGGGTGCAATCACTATCCTACTTTGTCGTGGAGGCAATTAGACTACAGAGACGTTAAGTCTGGAGCCTGAGGTCACACAGCAGCAGGAAGATAGCACACCTACCCCTGTGCCTTCTGATTTCGTGTGTGTGTGTGTGTGTGTGTGTGTGTGTGTGTGTGTACCTCCCCTGCATCCTCCCAGGGCAAGCAGGGAAGGAGATAAAGGCAGACCCACTTGGCAGGGAAACACTGGAATCGGCAGCTTCTCATGTCTCTCACCGTCTCAGATGCTGGGGGTTGGGGAGGGAAAACAAAATCAAGTAAACGCAGGGTGTTGTGTAGCTGAGGAAAAAAAAATCTTACTTTTTTTTTTTTTATGAGCTTGTTAACGTTTGGGAAGTTCCATATGCAGAGATCCATGCCCCTCATTTGTATGTGAGGGCTGGGACGGGCTCGGTCCTCCAGGTAAGGCTGGCCTCTGCTCCTGTCCAGTCCTGGTTTCAGGTGAGTTCATGACCAAGCTGTGACCATGGCTCCTGGGTCACCGCAGGGCTCAGCCATTCCCTTACTGTGGCTAGGCTTCCTCTTGGCCTGCTGCTTCTGGGAGCCTTTGGCTTCGGTGTCATCAGCAGTGACGTGGCCCTTAGATCAGAGAATGTTCTAGTAGCTTTCATCAGAGGCCCCAGGACTTATCAGAAAGCCTATAGACCACCGACTTTGCTGCCTGGGAGTGATAGGATCTGAGGCCTGTTGCTTCGGATCTCTGGGCCTCAGTTTCCCGGAGGGCAGTGACAGTATGTGCCTCCTAGCCCTGTGAAGAACATGGATATGACAGCGGCTTGTCAGGCAGCCATGCCCCCTTTGCTGGGTGATGTGTGACTTTCGAAATCCTTGTCTTCCATGAACTGGAGAGGAGGTCGATCCTTCCTCTAGAGCCTCATTCTGACCTGGTCTAGGATGTGGTTCTGAAGCCCCATAGCCAACCCACCGTGGCCCAGTGACAATGCCTGGTCTCCAGTGGATCTTCTCAGGAGCTCTGAGCCTCCCAAGCACAGTGCCGTGCCTGTCTGCTTTCTACAGGTCCCTCATTCCGGAGGCAAGGCCTGGAGGGAGGCCTGGAGGGACAGAATGAAAACCATGAGTGACTTACCATGGCGACTTTCACTATTGAAACCAGAAGTCCCTTGCAAGTGTGCCGATTTGTGAGGATTCTGGCTGAGCCCTCGCTGGATCTTCCAAGATGGGAAGATCCCACCAGGGCGGGAACTGGGAGCCGTGGTGACAGGTGACAGAGGTGGGCAGGGTGTCAGGAGCCTCTGTGGTTTTGCAGACGCAGCCCTCACTGACACCTGTTCTAGTTGGGTAGGTGAGGCTCACAGAGTGGGGAGTGGGTCTTTCTCTTAGGGGTGGCCCCCAGAGGAACAGGATGTTGGAGCACTCTGGGAGATGTGACAGACCCGTGAGCCTCAGTTTCCTGTCTGTGGATGGTGGCCATTCAAAAGTCAGAATCTCTTCTGGTGACTCTGGGATATGGGCAGCTCAGACTTGTTCTCTAGGCACTTGCTCAGAGGCCCTACCCAGCCTGTCCAGGCAGCTCAGGTCTAGGAGCCTAGGTCACCAAGGAGAGAGAAGGCGGCAGATACCTCTGCTCTTGTTCCCACATGTAGGTGGGCCTTCATCTGGGTTTCCACATGGGGCCTCTCTGGGATCAAGGCTGCTGACCAAAGAGGCTAATGACCCACCCTCTCTCTCCATGTCTCTCCTTGTCCCTCCATGGGCTTTGTCAGGGCCTGTTGGGTGCTGCCTCCCTCCTCAGGGTGTAGACAGGGAGGGAGTGCCGGTCAGATGCTAGTCAGGGTGTAGGCATGACAGGCACTTAGGTGTGTGACCCTAGAGGTTTGTGGGGGTGGAAGAAGTGGCTAAGAGGCCCACAGAAGACTGGGGAGCCCCTCAAAGCTTAGGGCAGCATGGGAGAGGCAGCTCTGCAGGGCCTTTATGGAAGAACATTATACAAGGAGTTGGGGGCATCTAGAGGCCAGTAGACACAGCCTATGCTACTAGGATTCTCATGGCTAAGGAGGAGGGCGGGCTCAGAGATCAAGCCTGGTGTGCTGGAGGACTTCTTGTAGGAGGCAACTTGGAATCCCTGGTAGGGGATAGCAGTTGCCAGTACAGTGAGGCTGCAGAATTCTGGGTAGGCTAGGAGGTATGAATAGATGCTAGGGTTAGAGACAGAGATGCTTATCAGAGGGGAGCATGAGGAAGGCCCGGAGGAGAACGGCAGATTCAGTGTCTTCTAGCAGTAGGGGACATGTCAGGCGTGCAAGAGCTGTGATGTGGGTGTGGAGTTTCAAGACCAAACATGCAAGGGGAGAGCAGAGGGATTGGGGGTGGGGTGGGATGAAAAGGGGGCTTGCAGCTCATTGGAGAGGACAGGAATAGGGGGGAACAGGATCAAGGGAAGGGCCAAAGCAAGGGACATATTCAGAGGGCCCAGCACCATAAAGGGGGAGGATGGTATACATACATACATACATACATACATACATGTGTGAGCACATATGTATGTGGCATGCATATACATATGTGTACCTGGGAAAGTATATGTATATGCATGACACAGACTAGATTGCATGTATATGTATAGTGGTATGTGTACACACATACGTGGCACATAAGCACAGGTATGCAGATGTGCATGTGTGGTGTGTGCTCACATGCTGTGCACATGCATGTGCCTAGTGTATGTGTATGTATATGTGTACATATGTGTATGTGTGTGTGTATGTGCCTCTTTGTGCAGGAGTAGTTTGTGCTTAGCGTATGTAGTTCTTCCAGGTTCCGGCCACAGGGGCCTGTCAGATTCCCAGGGAGCCTGGGAGGCACCAGGTGACTCTGAAATCTAGGATGGCCCTCAGGTGGCTGGAGATCATAGCCTGAGGCTGCAGCCGGAGGGGGCTTCCCCGTTGGAGGCTGGGGTGGGGAGCTGCCGCATCTGTCTGTAGAGCCATTGACTGGTGTTGTATAGGGAGGGAAGGGTGCCTGGATCGGGTCCAGGAAGGACGGAGGGCTTGCTCCTCGGGTGGAAGGGAGGCTGCGGTAAAGTGGCTGGAGCTGCTGCTGGCTGTACTGGCTCACAGGCAGAAACAGCTGGGCTAGGAGCCCAGCATCCCAGCTGCTTTTGAAGGGTGAGAGGGAAGGGCAGAGCCAGAGGGGACCTGTAGAGTGGGGGCATTGTGCACGGTTTGAGGTCACCACGCGTGGCATTGCATGGCTAACAGGTCTGGTGCCCTAGTTAGGGTGACAGGGCTCTGAGCAGGCTTTTGTGAAGGGGATCCTGAAAGGGCCTGATTCACAAGGTGCTCCGCGGCCCTCGCTGCTCTGATTTCATCTAACATTGTATCCCTGGAGACCCATGAGGAAGTTGGCTCCGAGAAGCTGCACAGGCTGCCCAAGGTCACACAGCTGGAGGCTTTAGGGCAAGGATGTGGGTCCAGGTTGCGGGTGCCTGCCTGCTGCTCTTCCAGGGCTCCCAAGGCTCCCAGGGTGCAATTGGCTGCTGTCTTTGGATGTTCTTTCTCTCTTGTGCTCCGACGCTCCTTCGTCTCTCTCCGAAGCAGATGCAGGTGCAGGCAAGGGTCAGCTCCAGGCCGGCTGCTGGCCTTCAGAGACTGTTTGCCCATGTGTAAGTGGGCCCCACGTATCTGGATAAGAGGCCAGCTGTGTCGGCTGCACATGCGGACTGACTAGGCTCATCTCAGAAGCTCTGTCCATATCCTTCCCTGTCTCTTGGCACTTGCCTGGCCTGACTGTCCTGGGCAGGTTCAAGATGGGATGGCGTGTGATCAGCATATTGGTCAAGTCCCTACAGTTGTGATAGTAGGCACCTGGAGCCTGCTGGGTGTCAGGGGTGGTCTGATGGTGGCGACCTGCGTTCCTTCTCTGTGTTGGCTTCACACTGGGATCCATCCTGCCCTGGCCGTCTAGAGGGGAAACTGAGAGCCAAATACAGGACAATGCAGTAGAGAAACCTGGGATTAGGAAGGACTTCCTGGAGGAGGTGACTGGGCTAATAGCACTGGGGAAGTTCACAGCACAGGTGGGAGGAAGTTACAGGCTCTTATCGCAGACGCTTCCTATGACTTGAAGGGCTAGGGTCCCCTCCCCAGGGATGCAGAAACATCAAAAGATTTTGAGCAGCATGGGGCAGCCTCCAAGCAGAGTGGCTTTGGGGAGGGAGGAAGCTCTGTCTGGAGGCAGTACTGGGAGGCTGAAGGTGGAGAGGGAAGGGACTGACCATGAGGGGTGAGGTATGAGGTGGGTCTTATCACTTGGCAGGAGAGGCAGAGCTGTAGGTAAAGCTGAGCCACAGGCAGGTGACAGTGGCCCTGACCCATGGGGGCACTTGATGGGCAGAGGCAGCTGAGCCTCCAGCACACTTGGCTGGCCTATCCTGGGAGCTAGCAAGTAGATGCGGAAGTGCTAGCACCTGGCATGGTGGTTCTCAGCCCGTGGGTCTTGACACCTGGTGGGGGCATCAAATAGGTCAGCATATCGGATACCCTGCATATCCAGTATTTACATTATAGTTCCTAACAGTAGCAAAATTACAGCTATATTGAAGTAGCAATGAAAATAATTTCAGCTGGGCGTGGTGGCGCACGCCTTTAATCCCAGCACTCGGGAGGCAGAGGCAGGCAGATTTCTGAGTTCGAGGCCAGCCTGGTCTACAAAGTGAGTTCCAGGACAGCCAGAGCTATACAGAGAAACCCTGTCTCCAAAAAAAAAAAAAAAGAAAAAAAAAGAAAAGAATTTCATGGTTGGGGGGGGGGTGGCCACACCATGAGAAACTGTGTCATTGAGAAGGTTAAAAGCCACCAACCTAGGGGACTAGCAAGTGTCAGGCTGCAGAGAGGAGGGGGCAGCAGTTAGAGGATCTTTATGGACAGAGGGGCACTGTAGATGGGACTGGGGTGCACTGAGGCCTTGTTCCAGGCCATTGCCTCCTCTGGTTACAGTTTCCCTTCCTCAGGGCTGTGGTCACTGCTGGCTCTGACCCCCATTGAGGTAGAAGGCCACAGCTGGCACCTGCTGCCTGATCATAGTCTTGGGGACACGGGCACTGACAGTTGGCATTGGCTGCGTTTACTGATCACCTACTGTATACTTACCTTGTGTAGGGGGGCCAGGGGACTGCGACCATGCTTCCCCGTCCACCCCCACCCCCCATCTCTGCAGTGCTCTCACGGAACATACAACACAGGTGCACCCGGACAGCTGGGAGGGCCACCTTGCTTTTTGCAAGCCCAGTGACTTTTTAGGAGAGATATTAGGAGCTGAGTATTGTACAAAGTAACTTTCAGGAAGGTGTCTTTAGACGCCAAAGCTGGAGTGCATTTGTGAGGTTTGGGATGTGCCTGGGTTCCACGTGTGTCCCATCCCAAGCTCCTGTCCTCTTATCCCCGCTTCCGTCTGTCTGAATCCGGGCAGCTACAGAGCTTGGTGGGTGCTGTTAGGTGGACAGTCTGCTTGGCAGAACACAGGATTCTGGGGGTGGGGTGGGGCTTGGCTTGCCAGACTCCCCAGCTTCTGTCTGTTGTCTAGTCTCCTCGTGACCCTGGGTTTCAAGGCTTGCCCGCTGTCACTCCTTGTCACTCATCCCCTGATCTCACTCATCCCTTGGTGATAGCCTGCATTCCCCATTCCTTCCGCATGCCTTTACAGCTCAGGGTCTGTGGATGGTGGATGGAGAAGGCTTTTCTGGATGAGATGCTGGATGGACTTGTCCCGCACTTACAGGAGGCTGTAAGGATGCTGCTGTCTGCCGAGGAAAGGCCTCACTCAGGTGCTGCTGTTGGTGTGCTTGTGTCCTCTCCTTCACCCCCCCCCCCCCCCGAGCAATCTGAGCAGAGCTGGTGGGTAGAGCAGCTTGAGAGGTTCAGCTTGGGCAATCTCATGCTTTTGGGTTCTTAGCTGTGTGTCTTTGGGCAAGTGGCTTCACTGCTCTGGGCCTATTTCCTCATCTCTCCAATGGGTAGGGCAACCAGGCCCACCCCTCAGGCTGTGAGTGACTGGATCACCCAACCTGTGTTGTCAGGGCCTGATTTGCATCTTATCATAACCAGATTCTTGTAGGGCAGGGCTTACATCCCAGCCACACTGACCTGGCCAAGCTGGTCTGTCTTTCTGGGTGTTGACTTCATCTGAGAAGTGGTCTGGTTAAGGCGGGGGCCCTGTTGGTGGTTGTGTGGCCCAGTGTTGGCCATGGGGACTCCATAGGAAGCTTCTTTATGGGGTATCAGGTACACAGTTGTCTGTCACCGGGGTTGTGGGCTGGGGCAGCTTGCCGTATGACCATGATGCCACAGGCCTGGGAGGAACCCACACTCAGACAAGGTGGGCAGAGTCATCCTGGAAAGCGGAGGGACAGCCAGGTCCTGGGGGGGATGACTGTGACCTTCAAGACATCTCCCAGCTTCAGCCTGGGACCCCAAGGCAGCTCCTGACTGGCTCTGAGGAGGAGGCCCCGATGCGTGACCCTTGGGCAGCCAAGCATAGGGATGGGAGGAGGCAGGGATGCTGGAAGTCCTGCTTGTTAGCTGCATAAGAGCTGCTGCTGGTTTGGGCAGAGAGGCAGCAGGTGTGAGACCTGGGCAGGTGTTAAGATAGAATGTAGATGAAGGATGAGGGATGGGGGATGGGGGATAGGGGATGGGGAATAGGGGGTGGGGGAGAGGCAAAAGTCGGGCATGAGGAAAATGATGGAGCAGAGGCACCCAGAGGCTTGGTAAGGAGCCTACAGTGATACAACCAGAGGGTGAGAGCAAAGCTTCAGGTCTGCATCTCAGTTGGGTAGGGAGGCAGCTAGACCTGCTGACGTTGGTGGCACTTAGCTTAGAGCTGCCTGAGGATCTCAGTGGAGGTGGAAGGCAGGGTTACAGCCAGCAGGGTGGGGGGTCCAGGGCAGGGATACAGACCAAGGCTTTGTCACACTTCCTTTGAGGGCCCTCTAGGTGCCAGCCATAATGGAGACCCATGTGCTGTCTGCTGAGGAGGCCAGGGATGTGTGGCTCTATCAGGCAAGCATAGATATGGAAGGATCCGCCAGAGAGGGAGACACTGGATGGCGCCGGCCCGGACCAGATGGTATGTGGGTACCTGAGCTCAGAGCCAGCCCTAGCCTTTCTGGGGAGACAAGCTTGACCTCACTGGCCTCAGACACCCCATGTCTGCCTCTCCATACTGAAAGCAGGGTATGCTTTGAGGGAAGGTGCTGGGCTTAGCTCAAAACCTGGGGTGGGCTCAGGAGATGCTGGGGGCTGCTATAACCCCCTGCCACTATTAGCGTTATGTGACAGAGCCCACCCTGGGTGGTCTTCGAGTTCACTTTGCTTCTGGAGAGCAAGGAATGAGTGAGTCCAAGAAACTGACAGAGCAGGCACGAAGGGTGGGATGGGACCACCTTGACAAAATTGGCCAGCGGTGACTGACCTCTGTCTGATTTTACCAGTTCAACATGTGGGAAGCCCAGAGAGGGTAAGGGTTTTGTTCAAGGTCACACAGCCGCTGGTGCCAGGATCAGACCTGTTGGCTCACGGGTCTGGGTGCTGGGCTCCCCCTCCCTTGTGAAGAAGAGATGCGATCATTTATCAGGGGAGTTTAATAATGAATGAAGTCCAAGTGTCTCTAATGCAGGCAGCAGGCCTGAGGTAATAAAGGACCCTGTATTAATTCAGAAGTTAATGAATATGCAGGTGTGTCTGAATGATTAATGGGGCTCCCGAAGGCCTTGGAGGGGAGGTGTTGAGCTGTTGCGGGTGGAAACATGAATATTGCATACATCTGGGAAGCTGTCTAAACTGGGAGCGGGTGGGCATGAATGAACTGGGGACCACAGCGGCCAGAGGGCTGGGGACACCCAGGCAGATTCCCTGAGTCCTCAGAGTCATGGCGACATGGTCTCAGTTTCTCATGCTGTTGTCTTGAGCAAGTCAAGGTAGCCGCTGTGAGCCTCCATGCCCTCTATGCAGGATGGATGGGACCAACAGATGGCTGGCTGGCTCCCAGGATGCAGAGGGCCAAGGGAGACAAACCCTGTGCACTAAGGCAGGCTCAGGGGGGCACGCTTATCCACACCGGTGCAGGATTTGAGAGGAGCGGGCAGAGAGGTGTGAGGGGCTCTAGGAGGGTAACGCGAGGCCCTCGGTCCTAACCTGGGGGTTGGGGGATGGTGCTAGGAAAGAGAGATGAGATGTAGACGAGAAAGGATTATAGAAGCTACTGAAGGACAGCGCGAGGCCCTCGGTCCTAACCTGGGGGTTGGGGGATGGTGCTAGGAAAGAGAGATGAGATGTAGACGAGAAAGGATTATAGAAGCTACTGAAGGACAGCGCAGTTTATAAAGGGGGCAGGGACCCTCAGTCTACCCTTCACTTCTCAGAGCAGCTGCATAGGATCGGGAAGTGGCCTTGAGGGTGCCGAAACCAGGATGCTCAGGGAGGTCCGGTCACTGTTCAGGCTGCTGGTGGTGAGGGACGGGCGAGTGAGTGAGTGAGAGGCAGGCTTGGGCTGTCACCCTGAGACTCAGAGGGCATGAACGCAGAGCTCAGGAGAGTGTTCACAGTCTTGTCCTAAGGGGTGCGGAGGCGGGCTGGCCTTAAGGCTCTCCGGTTTCTCTACCTGCTTTGTTGAGTCCTGTGTGTTGAGATGTCCGTGCATGAGACCATGTTCCTTCCCCATGGGTGGCCTTGGGACACCTGGATGCTGCAGCCTGTTTTCTGCTTGGAACTGTGTGTTTATGAGTTCGGAGGCACTTGCCTCAGATCCCAGAAGTGGTGAGGGCCGGGCCACACTGTCCCCTCTCAGCCTTGCTTTGTCTTACCCTTCAAGTGTCCCTGCCCCTGTGTCTGATATCCTCAGCATGCAGGGCCTGGTGCTGGTGATGGGCGTCTCTGCCTCCACCCACATCTGGCTGTGGGCAGAGTCCTTGGAAGCAGCCTGTGGCGCCTTTTCCAGCCTGTGTATCCAGAGTGGGACTGGAGGCCACACTGGACTGACTCTGCTGCGCCCTGGCTTTTACAGAGTGGCTCAGGCTGTCCCCATGACATCATCCCCAATAAAGCCCTGCTTCCTCATCACGCAAGCTGGGATAGACCCAGAGGGCAAAGGACAGCCAGGGCATGGCCCACTGAGGTTAGCTCCTGTGACTCCTGGCTCCTGGCTGTAGGTGCTGCTGGAGTGGAGCTCTGACCCTGGGCTCTTTCACTGTGGCGCCACACTCCTAGGGAGTGAGCAGGCCGCAGCCTTGTCACCTTCTACTGTGAGAGAGCAACGAGGTCAGGGGAGCCTTTGTCTCTTCTACTTTCGGGGGCTCTGGCCTGGGCCCTGAGGGCCTCTCCCAGTCACTACTCGGTAGAATGCTGTTGACTTTGGTGGTCTCTGTCCTGGGGCAGCTTGCTGTGACAGACATGGAAACCAAGGCCTAGAACGAAGGCGTCTTTGGGACAGAGCTGGGGTTGGGGCCCTGCGGGGCCCACTTAGCTGTATATTTATAGACCCCACTGATCTATATTAACTCTAGGCCTGCTCAGGCTACAGCAGCCTGGGATCTGAGGACTGCTTTGAACCCTCTGGGGGGGCTGCTGTATCTGAGCTTGCCCTGTGGGGAGAGGCAAACGGGGGTGAGCCCCCTTCTCACCTTACCCTTCTGTGCCCAGGAACTCCTGCTGGATTCTTGGCTTGCACAGTCTTTAGATGCTTGGGCTGAACTGGGGCCACCCTCAGTGTGGGGGGGGGAGTGGGGTCGGTATCTTTGTCTGAGGGTTGTCTTCGTTGTCGGGTTGTCGTGCCTTGCTTCTTCTAACTCTGCAGGGAGATTGCCTGGGATCCGGGGCAGCTCTGCTCTGGCCCCAAGCCTCAGTCCTTTCAGCTGTAGAATGGGCATGCTTCCCAGGCAGTTCACAGGCATTAGGCGCCAAGTACTCCTAGCTCCTAAGCTGGAGGCCACTATGTGCATGCCTCCTGCATCTCTTCCAGTCCTTGCCATCTGCTGGGAGGGACCAAAAAGTGTTACCTCTATGGGGCCTGTGAGGCCCTAGGGGCAGCATGACTTGAATTCAGACTCACCTAAGTCTGAATGTTCCCTCTCCCCAGGCCCCTCTCCAGGGCCCTTGGGGTCCTTGGTAGGGGAGGGGGTGACTGAACTCCTCCCCCAACAGTGTGGTCCAGCCCCCTGGTTGCCATGGAAACAGCTCCACTAACTCTATGCTTCTCTTCCAGAGCAGAGACGACTGGCCGCCCTGAGTGCAATTCAATTCAACAGACATTTACTGAGTGCCTACTATGCGCCAGGCCTTAGGCTAGGCACTGGGGAACGCAGAGAGGAAGTGGGGGATCCCATTCTCAGATAGTTCTGGTACCAAGAGAGAAGCCTTGCGGGGGTGGGGTGGGGTGGGGTGCGGGTTGGAGGAGCAGAGCCTGGGATTGAAGTGCATCATGGGAAGGCTAACTGTTTGTCTATGCCTCAGTTTCCCCTCCCAGTATGGGAGGGCAAGGTGGGGCCAGGCTTGTTCAGGATGCCACAGGCCACTCACTGGGGGTGGAGTAGAGCAGGGAGGCCATCCCTCTCCTGCAGGGCCCTCAGAGAAGGGGCTGAGCTTGTGGGGGTGGGGGTGGGGCAATAGGTGGGAACAGCCCCTCACTCCTCAGGCTCAGGAACAAAGACCTGGAGGACATGGGGTTGGGCATTCTAGAAGCTCTGTGGGGCTAGAGAAGGAGATGTTAGGGTGTGAGCTCAAGAGTAGGTGAGAGGGTTCGAGGATGTGAGCTATATTTGGGGCAGTGGCAGCCGTGATGGGCCATTGAGGAGGGAGTCAGGGACATATGTCTTGTCTCAGCCTTCTCCTCTCCCCGTCCCTGGAACTCCCACAGAACCAGCAGCCATGTAGTTAGGGTGGCATCTGTGTTGTGCTGGGCAGGCCATGGTTAGTCTTCACTACTGCCCCTGGAGGTGGGTATTTGTGGGCCCAGTTCATAGTATAGCAGTACAAGAGATCCACTCCAATGTTGCCCAAGGTAATGATGTGACCACAACCCACCAATGCTGCTACCATTACCTCTCGTTGAGAGGCTCTACACTCTGTGTGGCTCTCCCATCCTGTCTAGCCCAATGCCCTGAGGTGTTCCCAAGAGCCATTGCAGGAAGACACCCAGATGCCACTTAGACTGTGGCCTTGGCAGCCACCCTTAAGGGACCATTGTAGAGGCGGCTGAGGCTCGGGGTTCAAGGTTAGATGCAGGGAGTGACAGACTGGACTGGGATCCTGTCTCCTTTAGCAGCAGCAAAGGCTTCGGGGATGCTGAGCTGCCCGCCCCCACCCCGACTGTGGAGAAACTCTTCCCCCACAGCCTCAGGAGAGAGCGCAGAGGACTCAGGCCTCAGATCGGGGCTCCAGTCTGGGTGTTGACTTGCATGACCGTGTGAGACCATTAGCCACTCTGAGCCTCGGTTTCTTTATTTGTTCACGGGAGGGCTGGTTCTCCTCTCCACTTAGCAGCTGTAGATACTCACTGAGCACCTACTGAGGGCTGTTGTCGACTGGGCTGGTGGGGAGGCCCAGAATCGGGCCTTCCTTGGAGAACTGAGTCTAAGGAGAGAAGCGAGTGACAGGATTCTTCTAGGGACGGAGAAGGACAAAGCCCAGGGGCCCTAGGGACCCATAAGGGACAACCTAGCCAGTTGAGGAGAGCAGGTTCCGGTTCCCGGAGAGCCCCGGGGGTGGGTGGGGCCGTGGGTGTGCTGGAATCTCTCCCAATCAGCCAGGAGCCAGGGAAGCTCTGTGTTCTAGCTGTTCTCCTTCTGCCGGGAGGAGGAGAGATGTGATAGGTCGGTCAAGCCTGGAGGCCGACCAGTCAGGATGCTGCCGGCGTGTAGCCCAGCAGGACCAGTGGTGCTGGTGGGCAGGAAGATCCCTGGGGTGGGGAGCTGGAGAGAAGCCAGACAGGGTGTGTGGGGGCGGGGAAGAGTGTCTGTCCTTCCAGGTGCTAGGGAGGAGCCAGACCAGGAGCGGGGGCGGGGCTGCAGGGGAGGCCAGGAAGGTGATGGCGGGCATCGCAGAGCATCTCTTAGGAACCACGGAGAGGACCGAGATGAACTCTGGGGCAGGAAGCAGGCTTGGGAGGAGCAGCGAGCTGGGGGTGGTACCCCAGGGAAGCTTCCGAGGAATAGGGACATTGGGGGGAAGCCAGCCATGCAGTTCTTAGGCCGGGATGGCTGTGTTTCTCTCTGCCCACCGTGTTTTCAGAGAGGGAGGCATAATGGATGTCAAGTCATGGGTGGCATGAGGCCCCTGAGGGTCAGAGAAGGCAGACCCCAAGCTCAGCCTTAGAAAGGGGAGGCTACAGAGGGAGGGGGGTGTTTGGAATGGAGTAGAGCATTTGCATGCGTAACAGGGCTGGGGCGAGGGAGAGAGGAAGTGGTAGAGAGATGAAAGGAAATTACCATACATCAGGATCTTGTTATTCAACCTAATTTTCAAAGGGGCACAGCTGTCGCGCTGAGATAATCCGTTAATTATAACAGCCATTGTGCTTTGGCAATGGAAGAGAAACCGAGGCTGGGTTACAGGCCTGAAGGCTGGGGTGGGAAAGGGCCTTTGAGGGTCCAGAACCTCAGAGAGGGGCCAGGGAGAGAGGCAGAGTGGGGTGCTGGGCTCTCAGGACCAGAGGACAGAGCAGGGCAGGGACCGGGCTGCAGGCTCTGCGCGGCCGTCAGCGTGGAGGCGATGAGGCCTGTTGCTTGCCAGTTGGCGCTATTGCTCCTGAAGCCAGCCTCCAGAACCTCCCATAACTCCTGGAGCAGTTAATTTTATTGAGCAGTTACTATGTGCCACACCCTACTCCCTCTAAGCTGTTCCCTATAGTGAGAGCCTTTCCTGACCCCCTTTTTTCAGAAGAGGAACCCCGCCCCCCAGGAAGGTAGCTTGTCAGGACCACCGAGTGAGGTAGCTGGCAGAATCCTGTGTGATCAGAGAGTATGGCCCTGACGGTCCAAGGTAGCCTGAGAGACAGGACCCACTGAGTGGGTAGACACAGGAGCTTCCATGGTTTAAGGCATGTCATCACTGTGGTCACGGGTGACCCTCCCCCCCCCCAGTAGTGTTTCTGGGGCCTTGGGTGTGGACAGAGCCTCCTTGTTCTCTGGGCTGCAGCTGCAGGCCCCCTGCGGCCTCCACAGCCGCCTTCAGGCTGGTCCCCAACCCCCAGAGCAGCTACCCTCAGGGCCAGGAGAGGGTGTTCCATGCCACCTCAGGTGGCACCCTTGATGGCCTTTACCACCACCTGCCTGGAGGTAGGAAGGGGACAGACAGCTGGCTCAGTCTCTGGGCAGGGCTAAGAGTCCAGAGACACCTCGATGCCTGCTGGGGTCTGGGAGAGGCAGATGGGAGGCAGTGAGTGGTGAGAGGGAACCCTCGCTGTCCGGGACCCCCAACCATTTGGTCCAACCTTGGCTCACGAGTCAGACTTAGGCCCCATGTCCACGCAGCTTTGAGCAGGAACTCAGCAGAAGTCATCTGGCAGAGAAGGGGCTAGTTCTGAAAGTTCAGCTGTGACCCCCATGTGACCCAGAAACCCAGGTAGCACTGTGGAGGACAGGTAGCAGCAGAGGTCCTCAGAGAGGGGCAGCAGGTGCGGGGCGCTCTGTGAAGAGCTCCCTGCTAAAAGCCAAGAGGAGGCCAGGGATACACGAGGCAGTTTTCAAGTTCTGGACAATGGATGTCTCCCAGCCGGGCCCAGATTCAGTAAATTGGCAGGACCAAAGAGCCACAGATACATTCCGGAACCCTAGACTCACCACTGGAGACTCCCCAAACGATACCCCGTGCTGCTGATGTCTTAGAGTTGTGAGACCCAGAGCCACCGTGGGGCGGAGTGGTATCTGGTGCGGAGGGAGGTGAAGGTCCACTGTGGGGGCTTGGAGCAGCCTGCTGGTGTTCCTGCCCCAGACTCCAAGAGTCCCTGTCTTGTTTGCCTCGTACCCAACAGTCCTCAGGGATCAGGGCGCCAGTCAGGGAGGACCGTGCCTTCTGCTCTGGCTTATAGCAGGCAGCTCCGTGGCTTTACCTGGTTGTCCATGGTGTTAGTGGACTCCAGAAACAGGGATGCAGCTTTCCACACTGCTAGCTAGCTAAAAACAAAATTTAATTACTGTCCAGATGAAGCAGGGTCCCTTGGCGTTGCATGAGTCAGAGCCTGAGGCCAAGGAGGAGACAGCCACTGCGTAGCACCTGGAGATCCAGTCCTCTCCTCTGCGTAGCTAGCAGTGCTCAGAACAGCACAGGCTCACAGGCCAGCTTCCCCGGGATGAGCCATCTTCCCGGAAAGCTTCCAGGCCTCGTTGCCGCCTTTCCTGCCCATGTATTCCCCTGACAGGCCAGGCTACCCCAGTGGGCTGCATGCTCCAACCCGGAGCCACCGCTTCTCCCCAGAGGTCCCCTGACATACTGCCCTGCCTTGGAACGACCCTAAGGATATCGGAAGGCAGGAAAATGCCCACCCTTGGGACCCTGGAGGAGGAGCAGACTGCAGGTAGAACCGAGAGGGTGGGCCTAGCTGGTGCCTGGTACATAGTAGGTGTTCCATAAATGTTTATTGAATGAATGAATGGAGACCATGCAGGCAGAGGCAGCGTGCGCGCGCAGGCACTGTGCAAGAGCGGGTCCAGTGGAGACCGGTGAGTAGTGCCCAGGGGCTGCCGCTGAGCCAAGTGGGGGAGGGAGGAGAGGCCAGGCTGGGAGTGAGCAGGCCTGATAGGGGAGACAGAACAGGTGGTGGGGGTGAGGCCAGGGAGAGAAAGGGCAGGGTCAGGTGTGGGGAGGAGAGCCTAGGATGGGAGGTGGGTTCAGGGGAGGAGAGACCCTGTGAGGGTGGGGGAGAGCAGGGGGGATTCTGCAGGAGTCAGGAAGGGACTGGGGTACTGTTAGAATGGACTTCCCTACAGAGCCACCTAAGGGGCCCTGTGCCTGGAGTCTTAGGTTGGCTGGGGCTGGGGCGGGCAGGAGCTGGGCCAGGCTAGCTATCACAGAACTGCTCACAAACCAGGGCTGGGCCCCCCTGGCATACTGGCCAAGCCCAAGGCCTGGTGGCCCTCCTTGACTTCCTGCCTGCAGCTGCTTGGAGGTCTGGCCGTGGTTACTGCTGGGATGCCTTGGGAGCAGGGACGTAGAGGGGACCTGTGAGCTGGGAGGGGGACACAGTGGGCAGAGCCTGAGACCCATGCACACTGCTGCTCTCTGAACGGATGACATTGAGGCCCAGAGACAATAAGCCCCGGACTGCAGGCCTTGCACAAGGAACCTACTCCCCAGACCGCGTTGCCCCAGAGTGGATGCTCTTCCTGTTCCAGGGCTTCGCCTATGGCAGACCCTTCTTGGCCGTGTCTCCAGCCAAGAGTTCCAGGCTCCATATATGTGGGGAAGGGTTGAGGGGATTTTTTTCATCTCTGGAGGCCCACTGAAGCTCAGAGAGAGCAAGCTGTGTGTACTGCGCAGAACAGGTAGACGAGGAGCCCCTACAGGGTGTCGGAAGTGAAGTGCCTGAGTGTGCCCGGAGGGATGGCATGTCCCTCCGGCCTGTGACGTGGCACAGCTATGGCTGCTCCCAGCCAGGAGTGATGCAGAGTGGGTGCTGAGGCAGAGGGCAGAGGCCAGCTCCCCAGGGACGCAGAGCAGCTGGCTTCTGGGCTGAGACTAATGAGACGTGACGGAATGGGGTGGATGAAACCCAGCACCTCGGGTGAGACAGAGACAGAGCGGGCCCCCAGCTGTCCGGGGTGTTTTGAGGGTGTCGAGCAGTGTGTGCATGGGGCCCTGGGGGCCCGGGTGACATCTAGGGCAAGGTGAGAGCAACATTGACTCAATGCTCCTGCCGTGCTGACAGAGGGAGGAAGCCAGGCCTGGTGGAAGTGATGGCTCAGACATCGGCCTTAATGCTGTGTCCTGGGTAGCCCAGTTGTAGGAAAGACCTGGAGTGGCTGAGGCTAGGGTAGGATGAAGCTGACATCATGATTGGGGGGTGGGGGGGAGGGAGGAAGAGGATGCAGCAAACAGCAGGCTTGTAGTAGATGCAAGTGTGGGAAGCAGTCCTTGCAGAGACCCTAACAAGACTCAGGCTGGCTGAGGTTCCTGGCTGTGTGACCTTGGGCATACTGCTATTCCTCTCTGAGCCTCTGTCTCTCTGTCTGAAATGAGCAGGTTGACAAGGCCAGGAGACTCAGGGCATTCCCTGACACATCTTGAGCCCTCATTGATGGTGAGTTCTACCTCTGACACCCTGGCCCTGAGGATTTCATGGGTTTCAGCCTCTCTTCCTGCCGTTATCCCCCATCTCTCCTGCACACAGTGGCCCAGCACTGGTGTATTGGGGCCTGCTGCGGCAAGCATGGTGGTTACACCAGCAAACACCATAGAGACGCACTACTGTGCGCTGTGCTGGGCTGGTGGTGTAGGGGTGTGGGTGGCAGCCGAGAACCTGGTGTCACAGTTGAGCACAGTGAGGGGACCACAGCTAGCTTGAGCGACAAGGGGGTCCTCTCAGGCTTGGTGACAAAGAAGGGGGTAAGGTGGGGAGCAGTTTAGCAGAGCCTTGACTGAGGTCAGGCAGTGGGTGTGCTGAGAAAGTCTGTGCCAGGCAGAATCATGTGTAAAGGTCCTGGGGTTGAGGCCCACACCTGGTCTCAGCTGAGAATTACTTGAATGACAGAGAAGCTAGCTTCCCAGGGGCTGGGGTGAGCTCCTTCTGTCAGCCAGGGGTACACTGAGGGAGGAAACTCACAAGAGGGCCAGTGTATGCCCTGCTGCCTTGAGTCTAGCACTTGCAATCTTCTCGTCTGTTAACTGAAGCATTAGCCACACAGGGTTGACGTCCAAGGATATGTCAGAATCGCCTGAGCCATTGGAAAGGCACCTCTGGGTGAGGAGACTGTAGCCCAGAGAAGGTGATGAGCCCACCTGTGTCATACAGCTCTGCGTTTGACCCGAGAGCCCCTTACTTCCGGTGCCTGCACTTTTCTCTGCCTCCCCCCCAGGGCTCATCACATTGCGATCCTGCTATCAACTTGCCAGGTAGTTCAGTGGCAGTGCCACAATTTCCCAGCTTCAAAGAGGAGGAGCAGAGATCTAGGGCTGTTTGTCTTAGAAGCTTCTGTAAGGAGAAGGCGGTAGTAAGCCCTAGTGCACCACCCTGAGGCCCGAGCCTTGGCCCCGGAAGGTGGAAGGATGTAATTGGCCCGATGGCCCAGTGCTAGGTTCTAGAAAGGCGTGGTGAAGTTGCTGAAGGTTCGTGAGCTCTGGCTGGGCCTGAGGCGTCTGTCCCGTTTAATCTGGGGTGACGGCACGGATGTGAATTATGACACTGGGGGACCTTGAGCAGCCTGGCCCTGCGAGGAGTGTGTACCAGGGCTGCGCTGCCGTCAGTGCTTCCTTGCTGATTCCTCCATCTCTAATGGGTGGCCAGGGTACCAGCCACGTTTCCATGTCCTTTCCCTGTCTCTCTCTTCCCCCCACCACAAGCTGAGCAGTGGCCCCCAGGGAGCGGGAAGCCTGGGGTCAGCACAGATGAGAAAATCATCTATAGGACAAGTGTGCTCTGCTGTGGCCCAGAGGTTCCTGGAAGTCCATGGTGCCAGTCATCTTGCCACATAAGAGGAGAAACTGAGGCTCAGAGAAAGCCTGAGGCTCACCAAGAGTCTCAAGTGGGCCATTCTCATTCACCACAGGCTGTGGTGTCACGGTAGAAACCACACCAAGCACACTGCTAGGCCTGGGCTGCTGTCCTGTGGGAACCTGCTGTTGCCCCAGCTGTGCCTGTGGGGTACATCCACTGAGCTTCTGTGTATGGGAACGAGGGCTCAGGCCAGCGTTGCACTGCAGGGAGCAGAGGACCCCACCGAGGCCTGGGGTTTGACACCCTGGGTCCCCACTCTGACCTGGATCACATTCCCTCTCTTGTCCTGGCCCCAGCTTCCCTGTAAGAAAATGGGAATCCTACTGAGCCAGGGTTCACCTGCTCACATGGCGGATGCCAGGATTCTGAAGGGAAACTGTGGCCAGCTGGGTCAACCTGGCCATGGAAGGCAAGCCTGAGACAGAAGAACACCACCAGGTGGCTCAGGCAGTCTCTCTCTCCAGCTCTGACCTACACCCCCCACCCCCACCCCAGTGCCCACTGGTTGTTGGCTCTTCTTCCTCCTAAGGACTCACGGGAAGGGACCTCACGAAGCCTGTAGACTGGCTAGACTACTCTTTGCCAATGCTGCACAGCTCTGAACTGTGTTCCCTGCCTGTGCTGGCTTTGTCTTTGCTGCTGCACGCCTCCTAAGCTTGCCCTGGGGCTCAGCACTGCCACAATCGGGCTCTGGGCAGCTGATTTCACACTTCTTTCCTCCTGACATGCTCTTAGATGTGTTTGGGGGCTTAGCTGATCTCAGCCTCTGTCTCCTTGGCAGCAGGTACCTGTGTCACACTGTCATACTCAAGCCTGTCACCTCCCTCCCTGTGGTCAGTCATCCTATTGGATGTGCTCCCCATTTATCTCTGTGCTCCCTCCCTGTGGTCAGTCCTCTGTTGGATGTGCTCCCCATTTATCTCTGTCCTCCCTCCCTGTGGTCAGTCCTCTGTTGGATGTGCTCCCCATTTATCTCTGTGCTCCCTCCCTGTGGTCAGTCCTCTGTTGGATGTGCTCCCCATTTATCTCTGTGCTCCCTCCCTGTGGTCAGTCCTGTTGGATGTGCTCCCCACTTATCTCTGTGCTCCCTCCCTGTGGTCAGTCCTCCCTCCCCAATTGTCTCCATGCCCTGCTGTCACTATAGCTTCCTTTCTCCATCCTCCCAGGTATGCCCGTGCTTGAGGAGCACCCTCCTGGGAGCAGGGGAGACTGACCTTGTACATTTGACCCCAAGACCCTTGCACCCACCCCCTGCACACCTGCACCTCGATCTGGTGAGCAGCTGGGCAGGGGTCCAAGTGCTGCTGTCAGCGCCTTTGTGGCCTTGTCCTCTCCCTGGCTGCACCAGGCCTCAACGGGTGGTGGGCAGACAGCCCAGGCTGAGAACAGGGCAACTGACGCATACGGGACACGGTGCGGGGAGCCTTCTCCCCACCGTGCATGCGTCACGGGGAAGAGTAGGCGCTGGGCCCCAGCCCAAACCATCCTGGGGAGCAGAGGAGCAGGGCCACCTCAGGGTGACCTTGAGGGCTTGGGGGGAGCTATGGGGCATTCTGTCTACCCTGGCCTGATTGGAAAGGATGGAAGCCAGGGGGAACCAGCACCTCTCCAAGCCATAGCCCCTTTCAGCCCCTCCCCTGGCCTCTTCCTATGCCCCACCTCACCTGGGCTTTCCTCAACTATGGGCAGAGGACCTGGTTCTGCCTAAAGTGGTATTGTTTTAGCTTGGATCTGAGCAAGGGGAGGGACTCTGTTTATGGCTGAAGCTTTGTAAGCATGCACGCACACACATGTATGAGCAACATACATGTGCTTAAGAGGCATAAAGGGGGAGTAATTGGCTGCATTTCCAAGGCCACGGACATGATTGCCTGCCACCATTGAACACAACCCCAGCATGTGTCCCTGGGGTGGACCATCCCTGTACATGTCCTGTGCACCCACACATACTCCTGCATATGCCAGCCTGCACGCTCGCTCGCTCGCTCGTTCGCTCAGTGTATCCATTAGAGCCCTTGGGTCTGCGCACCGAGTCAGCTGCACACCTGTGTGTGCACCTGCATACCAGTGTGGTCCCCAGACTGAGGAGGGAGGGACTGCATTACAGACGAGTGAGGGCTCCTGCTTCTCCAGACAGCATCTGAGAGGACTCGGCCTCTACCAAGAGGATCTGACTGCTGGTGGGAAACTGAGGCTGTGTGTGTCACAGGAGCCAAAGTCTTTGGCTATGAGAGCGTTGTGTGGTATGAGTGAGGACCTTGTGACTCCCACACTTGGCCCCACAGTGGGGAGAAAAGTGTGTCAGGGTGGCCTCCAAGGTTCCCAGCCTGCTACAGAGCCAGCCTTTGACCCAGGTTGGACCTTCTCAGTTGGCTTTTCAGCTGGCACTGCCACCGGAGCCTCCTCTGGGTGCCTTCTCATGTCTCCCTCCCTTCTCCTCTGCTGCTCACAGCTTTAAATTGGCTTCACTTTAACACAAAGTCTAGACATTTTTTTTTCAAAGTGCTCTCTTTCCTAGAGTCTCCCTGGGGGAGGAGCAGGAGGTGGCGGTGGCGGTGGCTCTTGTGGACACTGTTCTGGCTTTCCGGGACAAACGTGGATTTCTCTGACCATCTTGTGTCCTTGCTAGAATGCAACTGTCTAGGGCCTTCACAGTTCTTCACAGAGTCTGGAGTGCAGGGTGTGAGCTGGAGCCAGGTCTGGCTGTGTGCAGCCTGCAGGGTAACCCAGCCAAATCTCCCCAGGGCTTTGGGGCTTGGCTTCCTCAAGGGGAAAGTGAAAGATGAATCCGCTGGGCTGTGGGCCGTGACCCCCTGCTGCTGCTCAGTCTCCTGTGTCTCAGGAGGAGCCGCCACCAGATCCCACCTTGACACTTCCCATCGAACAAGGCCCAGGAAAGGGCTGGCTTCCCTGACACCATGCAGAAGGGTGATAGCTAAGAGTCAGTGCTCATCAGGCTATGCGGACAGGGCCCCTTGGTTCCTGACTCCATGGTGACTGTCAATGTCTTAGGAACCTTGATTTTGGCCTCACTTTGCTGTGTTACTTGGAGCAAAGCCTCATCCTTCTCTGATCCTCTTGACACTGGAAGGGGACATGAGGTGGTCCCAAGCCCTGAACCCTCTTTGGGATTCATGTGCCCTCCTCTCCTGGTGCGTGTGTGTGTGTGTGTGGGGGGGGGCTAGTCCCCTACTCTTGCCCCTCCTCCTCCTTTGGCTTAGTTCTGCCCACAGAACCAGCCCTCCTTCTGCAGAGACCCAGACCCTCCCACCCCCCACTGCCAGCCCGTTCTGCTCCCCTCCCCCATGGAAGCTGAGACAAGGGAATTATTTTTGGAACAGGAGCAGTTACACAACAAATGAATTATTTATCTTTGGGCATGGAGAACGAGGCATTTCACTGGGCTTCTTAATTCTTATCCGGATTTGGGGGTGCCCACTTGGATGTGTGGACATGTCTGTCATGTACACAGATGGTAGGGAGAGGGGTGTGTGTGTGTGTGTGTGTCCCTCCCATGTGCAGCCCATGCAGCTTTGGTTTCATAGGCTTTGTGCAGGCCAGCAGTTGCATGTGGACGCTGTGTGCAGGGTGTGCACCAGAGGGGTGGGTGTCCATGCACGTGTGCCCACCTTTTCCTCTCCAGTCTTCCTCCCCTGCCCTGGTTCTCAGACAGCCCCTACCCCATGGTAACTCTCCCAAGTCTCTCCTTCCCGCCTTGCCACCCCAGTCTTTTTTTTTTTTTTTTTTTGCTCTATAGAAGCAAGGGCCCTGGGGTCCTCTTTGGCACAGAGCCCCTGGTTCTAAAAGGGTATAAAAAAGAGGGATGGGGGCCTACACTGGATCCTGAAGGGGTGGGTCCAGGCCCTCGCACTAATCTGCCATCGTCTTTTGATGCTACCTTGCAGGAACAGATGGGCTTCTTCCTGTCTCCATCTCGCTTAGCATCCCTCAGTGTTGCGCTCCTGGTTCCTGTGGGAACTGCTTGAAGGTCTGAGCCTGGAACCCAAGGGGAAGGGGAAGGAAGAGGAGGAAGAGTAAGACGTCAAAGCCTGAAACCCTGCATACCTTTCCAACCGGAACCTGGAGTCACAACAACGCCCACTGCCTGCTCATCATCCTTCAGAGCATCAGGCGCCAGCTGTGTCTGTCCTGCCCAAGGCCCCTGTGCTGGGGGTCACCCCCAAGATGGTGACAGCTCCGGGGAGGACTGTGCTCCCAGCCCCAGCCTCTGGCTGCTAGGTCCCTCTGTGCTCCGGCCCTTCAACCCAGCTGGGCCTCTAAGGGGCCAAAGCCTGGGGCCATGCTGCGCCTGGGGCTGTGTGCGGCAGCGCTGCTGTGCGTGTGCCAGCCAGGGGCTGTGCACGCTGACTGCTGGCTCATCGAGGGGGACAAGGGCTACGTGTGGCTGGCCATCTGCAGCCAGAACCAGCCGCCATATGAGACCATCCCTCAGCACATCAACAGCACCGTGCATGACCTGCGGCTCAATGAAAACAAGCTCAAGGCCGTGCTCTATTCCTCCCTCAACCGCTTCGGGAACCTCACGGACCTCAACCTCACCAAGAACGAGATTTCCTACATCGAGGATGGTGCCTTCCTGGGCCAGACGAGCCTGCAGGTCCTGCAGCTGGGCTACAACCGGCTCAGCAACCTGACTGAGGGCATGCTGCGAGGTATGAGCCGCCTGCAGTTCCTCTTCGTCCAGCACAACCTCATTGAGGTGGTGACGCCCACCGCCTTCTCCGAGTGCCCCAGTCTCATCAGCATCGACCTCTCCTCCAACCGCCTCAGCCGCCTGGACGGCGCGACCTTTGCCAGCCTGGCCAGCCTGATGGTGTGTGAGCTGGCTGGCAACCCCTTCAACTGTGAGTGTGACCTCTTCGGCTTCCTAGCCTGGCTTGTGGTCTTCAACAATGTCACCAAGAACTATGATCGCCTGCAGTGTGAGTCACCGAGGGAGTTTGCCGGTTACCCACTGCTCGTGCCCCGACCTTACCACAGCCTCAATGCCATCACTGTCCTGCAGGCCAAGTGCCGCAACGGCTCAATGCCTGCCCGGCCTGTGAGTCACCCCACACCCTATTCCACGGATGCGCAGAGGGAGCCTGACGAGAACTCAGGCTTCAATCCTGACGAGATCCTCTCAGTGGAGCCGCCGGCCTCCTCCACCACAGATGCATCTGCTGGGCCGGCCATCAAGCTGCACCAAGTCACATTCACCTCGGCCACCCTGGTTGTCATCATCCCCCACCCTTATAGCAAGATGTATGTTCTGGTCCAGTACAACAATAGCTACTTCTCCGACGTCATGACACTCAAGAACAAGAAAGAGATTGTGACGTTGGACAAGCTGCGAGCGCACACCGAGTACACCTTCTGTGTCACCTCGCTGCGCAACAGCCGCCGCTTCAACCACACCTGCCTGACCTTCACCACGCGGGACCTCGTGCCCGGGGATCTGGCCCCCAGCACCTCCACCACCACGCACTATATCATGACTATCCTGGGCTGCCTGTTTGGCATGGTCATCGTGCTGGGGGCTGTCTACTACTGCCTGCGGAAGCGGCGCATGCAAGAGGAGAAGCAGAAGTCCGTCAATGTTAAGAAGACCATCTTAGAGATGCGCTATGGCGCCGACGTGGATGCTGGCTCCATAGTGCATGCTGCACAGAAGCTGGGCGAGCCACCGGTGCTGCCCGTGGCCAGAATGTCCTCTATTCCTTCCATGGTCGGAGAGAAACTGCCCACCTCCAAGGGTCTGGAGGCTGGGCTGGACACACCCAAGGTGGCTACCAAAGGCAACTATATTGAGGTACGCACAGGTGCTGCAGGAGACAGCCTGGCCCGGCCTGAGGAAGAGCTTCCAGAAATCGAAAATGGCCAGGGCTCAGCGGCTGAGATCTCCACCATTGCCAAGGAGGTGGACAAGGTCAACCAGATCATTAACAATTGCATCGATGCCCTCAAGCTGGATTCAGCCTCTTTCCTTGGGGGTGGCGGCGGCGGCGGTGGAGGCGGCGGGGACTCCGATCTGGCCTTTGAGTGCCAGTCCCTCCCTGCGGCTCCTGCTGCCTCCTCGGCTGCCACTCCTGGGGCGCTGGAGCGGCCCAGCTTCCTGTCACCCTCCTACAAGGAGAGCTCCCACCACCCGCTGCAGCGCCAGCTGAGTGCCGACGCTGCAGTGAGCCGCAAGACCTGCAGCGTGTCATCCAGTGGCTCCATCAAGAGCGCCAAGGTCTTCAGTCTGGATGTGCCAGACCACCCGACCCCCACAGGACTGGCTAAGAGCGACTCCAAGTACATTGAGAAAGGCAGCCCCCTCAACAGCCCGCTGGACAGGCTTCCCCTGGTGCCCACGGGCAGCAGCGGGAGCAGTGGTGGGGGTGGTGGCATCCACCACCTGGAGGTGAAGCCGGCCTACCACTGCAGCGAGCACCGGCACAGCTTCCCTGCTCTCTACTACGAGGAGGGCGCCGACAGCCTGAGCCAGCGTGTGTCCTTCCTCAAGCCACTGACCCGCTCTAAGCGAGACTCCACCTATTCGCAGCTCTCCCCCAGACATTACTACTCAGGGTACTCCTCCAGCCCCGAGTACTCGTCTGAGAGCACACATAAGATCTGGGAGCGCTTCCGGCCCTACAAGAAGCACCATCGCGAGGAGGTATACATGGCTGCCGGCCACGCCCTGCGTAAGAAGGTCCAGTTCGCGAAGGATGAGGACCTGCATGACATCCTTGATTACTGGAAGGGGGTCTCAGCCCAGCAGAAGCTGTGACCCTCTCCTCCCCCACCGGTGAGGTGATGGGGAGGAGGGCAAGGGGACTTGGGGGAAGGGCCCCCCAACAGGGTGGCCGGGAGACGGGAGACAGGCCAAGGAGCCTGGGGCCGAGGGGCCCCGGGCCTAGGAGTGGACGCACACGCACACCCGCACACACGCACCCACACATACACACTTGACCACCACCTGACTGTGAAGTAACCAACACCCAATAATAGCGGACAGGAAAACAAACATTTTCCTTAAAGTTTACAACCTGCTACTGACACCAGTTGTCTCTACTGTGCTGCCCAAGGGACTTCTTGCTGGGCTAGGGAAAGAGGCCAGAGAGGGTGTGGGGGGGGGCCTGAGACTCAGGCGGGTTTTGGTGGCAAAAGAGATCTGGGTAGAGGTCAACCATAGGCCTCTCATTCAGAGAGGCTATCCTCTAAGCTTGGGAACATTTCCCTTGGAGACATGGCAACATGTGAACATTGGGCATCCTCTCCTCCCACTTACGGATGGCCCAGAGAGAGGAAAAGAAGCCCTAGGGGTCTCTCACCCAACAGGTTACAGCTCTGTCTCCCAGCTTCCTGGCCCAGTGCTGGCCCCGCCTCCAGCTGCTCCTCTGGGCTCCGCCCCCATTCATCTGCTACTCCTTCCAAAGTTGTGGTCTCAGGGGTCTAGGGACTGAAGCAGGCAGGTGCTCTTTAGAAAGTCCATGGGCATCTACAAGGTGAAAGGCTATGGTCCCTAGCCCTGGGAGGCCAAGAGTAAGCAATGTCCTGCTAACCAGACAGAAGCAGAGGCAAAGGGTGCCACCAGCCCCCTTAAAGTGTCTTCCAAGTAGCCCTGGGGAGCTGCCTGGGTGTGGGGTGGTGGGTAGACCTGCTCCCCACTGGTATCTCAGGTGTAGGCCCCCATGCCACAGCCCCTAGTTTCTCTGGGTCTCCGGACTCCTACCCACCACAGAGAGGCAACAGTGAATGACAAGGCCTGGGGCCAGTGTGGAGATGATGTAGAATGTGGGGATCTCTCCCTGCATCCTCCACCCCACTTGTCTGGCTCCTGCTGTGTGCAGCATCTCGGCCTGCCTGGGAGGGCATCTGCCCCACCACACCCTGTCTTATCCCCTGGCTTAGAGGGGCTCCCATGTTTCCATGGAAATGGCCACCATCCTCTCTCTGACCCACTCCCAACACCAATCAAAGCACAAACAGTGAGGTGCCTCCTACTGCCCTGGTCAGGGAGCAGGGCCAGGTTCCTGGCCCCTCCCCTTCCTTAGCTAGTCCGTTGCCAAGGCAACCCAGAGCCTGGCAGTTGGTGCCCAGAGCGACCAACTGACCAACCATTGGGCTCTGGAGTTCTCTCAGTGTGGGTGGCGGCAGAGGGGGGTAAAGGAAGCCTGGCCAGGTGGCAGCTTTCTCGAGAGCCAAGAGCTTCTAGGGACAAGCTCTGGAGTCCCGAGATTAGGCTAAGGCATTGTCCTTTGCCTTTGAGTGGGCAGTGGGCCTGTGGGGCATTGGGACAGCTGTACCGGGCAGTTCTGCCCCCTGCCTGTGTGCCCCTCAGCTTCCCATTGAGATAGGAAGGAGCCTTCTCAGCTCAACCCCAACTTCCAGAGACTCCCTCATTCTTGCTGCTCTTTTTGGCTTACATGAGATAAAAGATCGTTGTGACTCTTGAGTGAGGAGGATGGTGGGCGAGAGGCATCTCACTTGACCTGTGAGGGCTCTGACCAGGAAAGCTAGGGCTATCCTTGGGGGTGGGGTATGGGGAAGGACCGGGGGTGGGGAGACTTGACTGAACACCTCTATCACATCGACTTCGGGGTGGGCTGAGCCCAGGGCTCACTCAGGGGTGACATTTGCAAAAAATAATAAAAAATAAAGAAAAAAAACTGTTCTGGGGAGAGGAGGGGACTGGCCAGCCTGGATATGGAGAATAGAGCTCCCTTAGCCACAACCCCACCCCTCACCCTACCCTATACCCACTGACCACCCTGAGAATAGCAGGCAGGCCGAGAGGCCAGGGGCGTGAGCAAGCAGACCCCTGTTATCTTTGCATGACGATTTTACTGTATTTTTTCTGAGCAAACATCTGTCGTGTATGTGCCAGTTTGTCCAGACTCCCCTCTCCACCCCCATTCCCTCCATGTGATCCAAGCAGCTCTTGAAACCCAGGGAGGGCCAGCTCTGCAGAAGACCAAAACAGGTGCCGCCAACCTAGCCCTGCCCCAGACCCTTCTCCCATCTTTCTGGGCACTGGGCCCACAAGTGCTTGCCTGCCTTCCTCCATCTTTACAGAGACTCCTTCCCTGTTAACCATCTCTGTCCTGAGCCACTTCTGCTTGTTCTTTCTCCTCTCCACCGGGGGAAGCAGCCTTAGAAGAATAGTATCAAGGCCATGTTCCTGTGGGAGGGGCTGTGGAAGGATCCGCACCGGGCTGTTTCCATCTGGAAACAAAGCTGGGGCCCTCCAAAGAGGCACCCGGCCAGCCACATGGGACAGACAGAGAGGACTGTCACACTGAGTACAGGAGGCTAGGAGCTTGGAGCTTCATGGAGAGAGGCGTGGGGCCCTGCAGGAGGGGAGTGTCATGCCCAGGGAGACTCCTCACAGTGGTGTGGGCTCTGTCCCTACTTGTTTGGCCATCATTCTTGGTTGAAGGTGACTTATAAAACCTCAGATGGCCACTTCAGGGGGGAACTTTAAAGAGAGGGTCCATTTCAACAATGGGGACCAGGCCACAGGGACCTTTAAGACAGAGCAAGGATCTAAGACATAGGTACCTCCATTGGGGCAGGTCTCCCAGTTGATCTGGCCATCCTCTAGGGCAGGCCCTAAGAGGTTTTCCCTCTGGGATGTTCTTTCTACTATCTAAAATGGCTTGTCCCTGAGCAGAAGTACAATTGTCACAAAATGACAAATGGATTCTTACACCCTGGAGCCAAGTGAAGCCCCCTGACATTGAGTTCTGGGCTGAGACGTGGGACAGGCCATGATTAGGGGCACAGGGAGGATCCCAGGGCCTTAATGGAGTCAACCTGGGAGACATGTGGGTAGGAGGTGACAACTGGGCTTCCCTGACCTGTTAGAGGACAGCCTGTGAGGTCCCGTTTGTGGGAGCGTTTGGCCTTCCCGAAATAAGCTTAAGTCAGATGGGAAACCGCTTAGTCTTAGCAGGTTCAGGGAGCCTGAACCAGGTTCTCGAGTCTGTGGAAAGGTCCCTTGTCACCAATGGCCCTTCAACTCCTTCCTACAGAGCAGGAAGCTCTGAAACAAACCAATGCAGGGCTGAAGGGCCTGTCTAGGGGAGGTAGGCAGGGAAAGCCCACTTAGGGGAGGACCTGGACAGTGCATGGAGGGAGGCAGCTTTTGATGGTGCTGACATCTGGGGCTGGCCCATGGCCCTCCTCCATGTTCCCGACTAGAAATCGAATTTTCTCACAATCCAGAAAATATAAGGAGTTGAAGTTGGGTAGAGGTACAGGGGAAGGGGAACCTCTAGACAGACCCGGCAGGTGTGAGGGTGGGGGACAGACAGGAACAGAAGTGACAGCTCTCCCATCCTTCCAGTTCATGAGGGGCTGAAACTTAAGGGAGGCAGATGGGGGCTTCCTTGCCATGATGGGCGTAGGGGACCAGGTGGTTTCTTGTCTCTCCAAGAAGACAGACACCAGAGCTCTGCAGACATGGCAAGAAGAACTACCACTGTGAAAATGAGCTAGGAGAGAGAGGTGTGGGACCTGTCGGCTGTCCCCGAGCCCCTTCCCTAGCCACCCTATCACTCTGCCCCAGCAGGTCCCGACATGGCTAGGGGGCCTCTTCTCCAGGGTGTGGATTGGTGGGAAAAGGTATAGGGGTATGGGGTGTCTAGCTATCTATAGGGTGACCTCACCCCCTTAATGTTTGTTCCTCTTGTCAAGGCTTGCTCTCTGGGATCCCCTCTGCCCCAGGACAAGGGGACCTTCCCCTCCCCCCAGGCCCCATGCTCATATCATGTGACCTACACCCACCTCTAAGAAACCGTCTCTCCCCCCTCATTAGCCTCAGTGCCCCCCCCAGATGCCAGCTGCCCCTTCTGAGCAGCAGGGAGACTAGAGGTGTCCATGGTGGGGGGGGGCTCCTTTTCCTCCCCTCCTCTTCTGCCAGTCAAGCACAGGGCTGGGGTGGAGGTCCAGACAATGATGACCACCTCTTCTCCCTGCTTCCCACCTCCCCTCCCCTGGACCCTCCTCAGGAGCTGCCAGCCCCTGGGGGCATGGTGGCCTGGCACCTGGTTTGAGCCCTGCGGAGCTGTGCTCGGGGGCCCTGGACTCTGAACCTGTGACCCCTCGCTGTGTACGGAACTTGCCCCCTCCTGGGGGGCCTTGGGCCCTCTCCTTTTCTTCTTTTAGGGGGTAACTTCATTTATTTCTTCTCCCTCCATTTGCCTCCTCCCCCAATTTTCCTGTTTTAAACCGAATGGCACGAAATCGTTTTCCTCACCTTGAAGATTCCTGTATGGAGAGAATCAATTTCTATATTTGCAATAAATTTCTTATTTAAAACAAGAGGGCCGAGGTTTGTGTTGAATGCATCCCAGCATCTCCGGTTCCTGCTGTTGCGATCTCACATCCTCCTTCCCTGACTGACAGAGCTGAGTGGCAGTACCATCCTAGAGTGCCCTATACCCTGTCACCAGAACCTGGAAGCCACTCGGCTGCCGTGTGATCTGATGTGCTGACACCCAGTATCTACCTGTGGTCCTCCTGCCTCCCAAGATGCACACCCCTGGGAGGCACAGGGGCAGCTTCTCAGGAGGAAAACTGCCCTTGACAGTGGTCATGGAGCAAGCCTGACTTGTTCTAGGTCACTGTCCCTGCTCCTGCCAGGGTGGGACCCCTAGGGACCCTTTGGACCTGGCCTGGACACCCACCCCTGCGATCACCCCTCTTCTGGGTCCTTTACCATCTGCTAACCTTTCCTAATAGCTATGGACCATCCCTGCCTTGAAGAGCCAAGGCTTTCTATGGGTTCCTATGACCAGGCAGAATGCGGGTTACATACTAGGTAGGGCCTCAGGCTTAACTGCCAAACCTTGGCTAGAGGTTTGGGGCCAGAGTCACCACCACATTCATGCCCCACTCCACTTGGGTTGGATCTTTGAAGGCCTTCGTTAGGTGGACTGCCAGGACCGAGCTCGCGCCTGTGAGGGGTGAACACAGCACCACTCTGAGTGGCTGTGGGAAGACTACCCACAGTTGCTGCCTGGAGTCAGACGTTCCCTTGAGAGATCTCCATTTGAGTATAGTCTGGATTCCTGGCTTTGCTATAGAAACAAAATACACACACACCCAACACCAACACCAACATCAACACCAAAAAACTTGAGGGTGTGTCTGTCCAAGGTAGAGTTGGAATTTATTAAGAATTTTTAAGGGCTGGGTGTGTGGTTCAGTTGGTAGAGTGCTTGCCTAGCACGAATGAAGTCCTGGGTTCAATCCCCAGCCCAGGTACATGCCTATGATCCCAGCACTCTGGAGCAGGAGGCGTTGGCTATATAAGAAATTCAAGGCCAGCCTGGGATAAATGAGATCTTGTCTCTAAAAAATAAAAACAATAAAAGTTTTAGTATAAATTTAAGTATGGGCATTGAGGGGAGGAGAGAGTCAGGGCAAGGACAGTAGACATATCCTGGGCTTCTGGTGAGAGTCTCATTTAAAGTCTTAATAACAGGAATAACAGGTACAACTACAGTTTTGATGGCTTCTGGTGTTACATTGTTCAAGGGGTTTCTAAGGACCTTTCCTTCCAGAGTAAACAAGGTCCTCTGGTTTCTTAGGTACACTGTACAAGGTAGTAGGTTGGATATGGTGAAGCCATAGGTCACAGGGGGTCAAGGGAACCCATACTCTCTACCATAGGTCACCAGAAACCTGAGACACAGTCTTCACAGTGTCCCTCATGTGAGCCTCAAGCTATGGAGGCTTACCTCTGTGGTCACAGAGCTCTAGGTCTTAAGCGTGGCTCATTGCTGTTTTGTAGTGCTGTTTTGTGTATGGGTGTTTGCCTGCATATATGTCTGTGCACCACGTGCGTGCCTGTTCTAGTCTCTCTTCTTGAACCATATGTGAGAGGAACATTGTCTCCACATGGGTCATCTTCACAGTAAATTTTATTGTGTCAAAATTCCTTTCTCAGCTGGTGAGCTACTTGACCCCCTTCTCCTTTTGAGTATCACCCTAATCCATTCCAACTTGCCATCCTGCCTCAGGGTCTGACTCCTGCTGGTCCCTTTAAACAATCATTTCCCACAGCCTCAGGAAGTCATCTTTAGGCGGCTGTAGTAGACCTTGGTCTGAGCATCTCTGCCTCCAGACACTTAGGTGGTTGGGGTCCTCCCAAAGTCCATGGTCCTGGGGGCCTCCTCCTGGGCCTTTCTCCAGTTGCAGGCTGTCCTGCCCTATTGGCCTTCTGCCTTCCCCTTCTTGGGATTCTTTCAGGCCCAAAGGCAGGCTCTCTCTCTCTCTCTCTCTCTCTCTCTCTCTCTCTCTCTCTCTCTCTCTCTCTCTCTCTCTCTCTCTCTCTCTCTCTCTCTTTCTCCTTCAGGAAAGGGCCTAACATTTTGCTCCCAGACAAGAGCTTTTTGGCTTTTTGGCCAGTTCAAATTTTTGTCAAATTCTTCTTCACTGTGAGGTCTGGCTCACTCTGGCCCCTCCTCTTTAGTGTTAGCAGGGGAATTCCAGGCTCCCTATCCCCCTTCCTTGTCTGCAGCTCTGGACACCTACCCTTTGTTGATAGTACCTAGTCCCTCCCTAGGCCTTTAACTACGGGAAGGTGAGCCTGGACCAGGCAATGAGGAAAGGTCTGGACTCCCACTTCTGCCCCTGCTGGTGGGTTTCCCTCTACTCTCACCTCCAACCACCAAGAGAGGTCTGGGCTTGAGCCTTCTTCCCGAGGCCCAAGCAATAGCCTGCATTGGAAGATCAGCAGTGGTCTGTCTCCTCAGCACTAAGTTGGCCAGTCTACATTCTGCTCTGACTCCCGGAGAACTGACTCTGGTAGCCTGTCTTTGATCCCAGGGCCCCTGCCAGGCTTCCATGCAGAGTTTCACAGTGACAGCAAACACAGAGGCACAGGATGCTGTGGCTTAGCGGGGTTCCATAATGCCCTTGCCCTCAGTGTCCTGACTGCCTCCAGCGACCTCTCCCCCACCCCCACAGGTCCTTCTACTGGGAAGGCATCCACCCCTGCCCCTCCTTTCACTTATATTTGCATGGAGGCTTTACAGTTTGCCCTCTGACCTAGCTGGACCAGACGCTCTGCCACAGACAGAGAGCGTCTCTAGTTGATTTTGGCATGAGAAGACTCAGAAGAGACTGGGTGGGTGGTGGACAGTGTGGTTGGGAGGCTGACACTCAGCCAGAGGTTGCACTTGCACATGACATGGCTGGGCTACAGTAGATACTGTTGTCCTCCACCCCCAATTGCTGGCGCCAGGATCAAGGCTGCCACGGGGAAGTTGTCAGTGGAGCCAAGGACGGCTGTGCTAGGGTATTCATCCAGACCTAAGCTCCCCCATCCATTCTCTCCTCCCAGTCATCTTAAACACACACACACACACACACACACACACACTAGTCCCAATCCTTTTCAGAAAAGAGCAGGCCTCCCAGGGATATCAACCAAACACGACATAAACAAGTTGCAACAATATTGGGCACAATCCTCAAATCAGGGCTGGATGAGACACTCCAGTAGGAGGGAAAAGGTCCCTCGATTGGGCAAAAGACACCCCTACACCCACCATTAGGAGTCTCACAAAAACCCCAAGCTGAACAACCCACACCATGTATGCAGAGGGCCCAGCACAGACTCATGCAGGCGCTGTGGTGGCCTCTTCAGCCTCTGTGAGCCCCTATGAGCCCCACTTAGTTGATTCTGTGGGCCATACTCTCTGGTGCCACCTTCAAGATGTGCTGGGGCAATGGTGGCTCAGAGCTTGTGGGAGTGGCAACCAGTGGCTGGTCTAACCTGAGGCCCAAGCTCAAGAGAGAGCCCCATGCCTGGCGCTGTGGCTTCACAGTGTCCCTCGTGTGAGCCTCAGAATCCAGAAACTGAATGGCTTAGAGACCTAGGGTGGAACCAAACAATGCAGGTCTTTCAAAAGCTGCCTGATCTACAGACATGAAACCCCAGCCCTGGGCCCTGTGAGGAGTATAGCAGGTTTTGTCTGGCTTTGGGGACCTCTCTGGTCCCAGGGGCCCTTGTAAGATACAGCTGATTACCTCCTGTTGTTCAGTTTTACTGCACCTTGAGAGGGAGACAATACAAGGTTAGCAGTTGCTTCCTCAAGCTAGCCCACCTCATCTGATCCCCAAGGCTTTTCTTGTTCTTCTATATAATTTCTTTCTGACCTTCCTTCAGTGGGGATGGACCACACCAGTCTGGAGGCCATCAGCAAGTAGAGGCATGCTGGCCTGTGATAGGTCTTGGATTCTGCCCCTTGACTGAAGCTGCTTTAACTTCTTCTTTCTAAGATAAATTCTTCATCCAAAGTAATAAGAATGAGAACCCCCCCCCAAAAAAAATTAGGTTTGGGGAGAGCCACCTTGTGTTCTAGAAAGCACCAGAGGGAATTTAGATGTTGCCTCCACTGTTTTCAATGTGTCACAGATATGACACCATGATCCTGAGATGGGAAAAGGAGGTAGCGTCAGGTCTCCAGGGCCAAGCATGGCCTTCACCCAGGCTGTGTACACAAGAAGGGATTGCATGGGTCCAATCCCGCCTCAGCTCCCCACCCCGGCACCAACGTGCATGTTCCTAGAACCTCTGCACTTGACCCTTCTTTGATGAAAGACCCGGGACCCCGGGACAGTCTCTCAGTTGACCTCAGGCCTGCATCCAGGGTCTATGCTCCCGAGGATGGCCTGTGCCCACCTATATGGGTGACCTCTTGTGAGTGCAAGTGGTTCAGGGCAGATGCACAAAGAGCTACAGACAGAGTTTCGGGGGCGGGGGGTAGGGTATGGGTATGTGTGCAAACACTTGCCCCCTAAGTTGTAGGTTGTGCTGAGGGGGTGCAGAAAAGGCTCTGCTGAGGTGTATTTACCAAAAGAAGGGGGGGGAGAGTGGCTATAACAGGTTGTTAGCTTGATTTCTGGCTTCTCAATATTTGCTACTATGCTGTGCAGTCACCTTGGGGCTAGACCTGGGGTGAGGGGGCTTAGATGATGTGGGTGACCCCCACTGGAAGAGGATATGGCCATAGGCTGGGAGCCTCCTTTTGCATTTTGGTGTCTGGTCAGGAGCGGGTGGCTCTGAAGACCATCACCCTGATAGAGGTGTAGGAAAGTGTGTTCCCAGGAGAGAATAGTACTAGGACTCAGGAGCTGGATGGGACCAGCTTGTAGGTCTGAGGGTAGAGGAGGGGTGAGACCATGGGAAGATAGGTAGGAAGTCCCTTGGCCTGTGGGGCACCTTCCCTCTGTCTTTCCAATCGAATAAAGGGCGTGACCCCCCTGCTTCTTTAGGAACTTACACAGATCAGGGGCTCTGTAGCTTTCTGAGACAAGACCACACCTTATTCTGTGTGCTTCCTAGGTACACATTCTAGCTTACCTCTGTAATGGAGAAACCTAAAGGAAATCGGCAAGACTTTCGCCATGGGGAAAGCAGTTCTGTGGCCACCTCTGAGCTCTTTGCCACACCCTTCCATGCCCTTTAAGACTGGTGCCCGGAGCCTGGAGCTCCAGCAGGCAGCAGAGCCTCTTGCAGCCCACACTGCGGAGAATGCCATCAGGGTAACATGGTCCAGTCTCCTGGAAGGGAGGGACGGGTCCTCTGTTGTAGGATGTCTGGGGTACAGTGGGATTCGGGGTACCTTTGGGTATCTTTTCTTCTATTCTCCTTTCCCTACGTCCAGCCCTCCACTGGAGTCTGCCACGCCCACCATTACAATGGCCTCTCAGCTTCTCTGGTCTAAGGACCTGTCTAGGGCTCCAACTGAAGGATGGAAGTCTCTCCACTTGGGCCTAATGCTGATTGCTTGGACGGCTTGGTTTCCAATGGGGCTCCTGAAGCAGGGTCCTGTGCTGCTGGTCTTCAGGCTCCCAGCAGCATCTTGAGGGCATAGCACCCTTTGATTCTTCCCCAGGGACCTCAGGCCCAGTCTTGCTGGTGACTAGTTTAAGAAGAGTGCTGGGCTTCCTGCCTTCCACCATACTAGACCTCCTCAGCCCTGACTGCCCCTCCTGCACTAGGATGACCTACAAAAGGAAGTGTGGAGGTTTGAGACTGCCCATCTTAACTCCAGAGCCTTTGTTTGCACATCTGTGAAATGGAGCCAGCTACGTCCTCTGGCCAAACTGTAGTGCGGGGCTGAAGACCTGAGAGCTGAGGCACCTGTGCCCACCAAGCAGCTACAGAAAGCTGGCTGAGGGGCACGGTCCGCACGAGAGTTATGCAGGTTTGTTAAAAGAGAAGCAGACTCCACAAAAGAGAACAAAAGAGTAAAACAGGAAGATGGGAGGTGGGGGTGGGGCTCTGCCGCCCGGCCGGGGAGATGTTCTAGGACAGCCATGCTTCAAGCCTGCCCTCTCTGAACTCTGGACCTAGTGTATGTCTCAGGCCTGGCAGCGTCACTGCTTGCTTTCACTGCCTCTGTGTAGCTGCGTGTGGCTCTGTGTTGATCTATGCATCTCTGGGCATCTCTGCGCAGGTCCGTGCAGCTCAGTGCAGCTGGTATTCGGATGCCTGCTGGAGTTAGAGACAAACAGGGTGCTCAGCTGCCACACTTTGGCTTTCTGTTCCTTAACTCCCTAGACCTTAAATACCACTCGTAGGCTGACAGAGCTCAGGTCACCAGACCAGAATGGCCCTCAGCTTCCTGGTGGCCATCTCTATCTGTCCTATGAGAAGCTCCAAGAGTTGTTGAGGGGTCACCCTTGTCTCTGTTTTTGTTCCTCTTACACTGCAGCACCTCCCAGGAAATTCCCTCAGAAGAGCAACCTTAAGTCCAACCAACTCCTCTAGGAACCCCTGGCCCCAGAGTACAAGCCATACTCCCTTTCCCTAGGTGGCTGTGGAGGCCCCCAAACTGTCTTCTGGGCCGTCCTGAACACTACATCAGTCTCTGTAAGCCAATGAGCAATACTGGGCATAGTACATGGCTCTGCTCTTCATCTGCTTGTCTTCATAGCCTCTGGGTACCCTCTCTTCTCCAAATCTGTTTCTCCTTGTGTATCCCAGCAACGCACACAGAGCATTTGTGGGCCTCTGAATTGGGCCAAGCCCCTCATGGTGGTGATTGGTTTAGAAATAGCTGCATGACCCAGGCCTCATCAAAGTATGGAAGGGTTACTGAGGGGAGGATGGGCCAGGGCTTCCTCAGGATGCCCTTGTATGTCCCTGAGATGCAGGAACTCATAGCCTTTGCTGTAGTACTCTCCAGGAAGAGGAATAAAGTGAATTGGAGGATGGCCTAACAGCATCTCTTGAAACTCACTTAGTGGCTCTTGTGTGACTTACAGGCATGCTTGATCACTATGCCATCAACATATCATCTCCACTCCTGAAGACAATGGAGACTGAGCTCGTGGGTACCTGAGTGACGGAGCTGTTTCTAAGTATGATGCAGTGACAAATCACATCAATAGAAGCACAGGAGTTAGGTGGGAGAAGTCTGTGTTCTTCTGAAATGTCCAGACTCCACTTGGAGTGACGTCCCAGGAGGGGGTTGACTCCCTGGAGGAGAACAAAGCCATTTTCAAGGACTGGGAATCCCTGGGGCACAAAGGATTCAGGAAAATGGGAGGCATTTGGCCCAGCTTAGAGGAGACTCGAGGAGACTGCACTAGTCTTTGAAGTTACATGTATGGCTGCTGAATGGAGAGATGAGTGGCCATGTGTGATACTGTGGTTGCAAGGAGATGGGTGACGGGGCAGCACTAGCATGGGGACCACGGATGAATGGATGGATGCATGATCCAGCATGTTCCTTTTTCCTAAGGGTACTTGGCTGGAGCACAAAGGCCTTGACCTTGTGTCAGCCAGGGAATGGAAATCTGAGCTCTCAATGTCTAGCAGGGTCTGACACACACCAGGGCAGGGTAGCCCCTGACTCAGCCCACACAAAGGATACATAGGTCCTAAGCTGAGCTCCCACTTATTTGACACAGATGCTCAGACCAAGGACTGTCCTCACAGATTGTGGAGGGAGGCTCTCCATCACAAGAAGCATTGTTGGAAATGCAGAGGCCCCTGTTGTAGAGGAAGAGGGAAGATAGAGGAAAGAATTCTTAGGCCACAATAAAAGTGGCCAAGAAACCCATTGTTTGTCCTGTGCTGGGACAGAGGTAGTCACACGTGTTCCTCCAACATCTACTTTTCCACAATAGGAAAAACTTTTGAGTTTTGCTGGCCCTCCTAGAATTAATGCGATTTTTAGCCTCCAATCTAGGTGGGGCCCTATGCCCAAGTTCTCTGATCATTGGGAAGCTTCCAGAAACCTTCCTTAATGGCTGCTACGCACTATGTTTTCTTCAACTTTATCCCTCCTTTCCTCCCACGACTAGAAGATAAAGTGTGATGGTTTGATTCTCAGCAGCTACATTGAGTAAAGGAGACAGGGGCAGAGCTGGCAAAGCAACAAGATCACAGTCTTGGTAACTGACACCATGAAGTCAGCACTGACTGTCACCCTCCAACGTTTCTTTGAGAGTACATTTCTGGCCAGGCGTGGCATCTCCAGCCTGTGATCCCAGTATTGCCAAGAGTTTGTGGTCAGCATGGGCTGTAGTGTGAGACTATGTCTCAAGAGAAAAGGAGGGAGCGAGGGAGGGAGGGAGGGAGAGAGGAGAGAGAGAGAGGGAGAGGAGAGAGAGGAGAGAGAGAGAGAGAGAGAGAGAGAGAGAGAGAGAGAGAGAGAGAGAGAGAGAGAGAGGATTTGCATTAGTTACTTTCCCCATGATGTGGCTTAGTAGCTGACCAGAAGCAACTTACGAAAGGAAGAATGTGTCTGGTACAGTTTGAGGACATAATCCACTCTGGTGGGGAAGGTGTGGTGGCAGCAGGACACAGGATGAGGGTGAGGCACCTATCTGGTCACATTGTATCCACAGTCGGGAAGGAAGCAGAGAGCCAGGAACCTTTGCTCTTCAGTTCCCGTTTCTAATGTCAGTTAACCCCACAGAAACTCCCTCACAAGCATGCCCAGAAGGTCTCCTCCATGTTGTAATTCTAAGTCCCATCAAGTAGACAAGAGCAGCCTTCGCAAGCTCACCCCTTGCCAATCTGACACCCGAGTAGGTCACATTTAAGCTATAACCTTCCATTCTCTGTATAATATGAGGTATATTGAAAAAAAAAAGTTCCCCAGCCTTTAACAGTTCTAACATTGTTGATAAGAGCAAAGTCCAGGTCTTATCTGGAACTCAGGGCAATCTTTTAATTAGGAGATTTGTAAAATACAAGTTACACGTATCTACTACTCAACAGCACACAAAAAAAACCCAAAAACAAAAAAACCCAAAAAACACATTCCTATTCCAAAAGGAATAAATGGGGCGCACAGCAAGGTATAATTAGATAAAAAAGCAAGACCAAAACCCAGCAGGGAAAACATCAAGTGTTTGTCTGTCCAGCATCTGGAACTCACATGGAATCACCTGGGCTGCAAAGGACTTGAAGAGCTCCGCCTCTTCCGCACGCCTGCGTATGCAAACATGGCTTCTCTCTTGGGCTAGCACCACTCTACAGCTGCGGTTTGTCTCATGGTCCTGGCATCTCCGGACATCCTGCAGTGTTCATTTGGGCTTCACCTTCACAGCTTCATGAAGTGGTCTCTCAGGGATTCCATGCAGGAATTCTGATGCCTTGCCACATGTGGCCTGAGTGACTCTTCTGGAACTGTGGGGCAAGATTCCATGACTTTCTCAACCTCGCATGCTAAACAGGTATCCTGTGGGAATGTGCTGCCATGTTCTAATGCCAGTTTTGGAGGGAGGCTTGGACGCCTTGGGCCAGTGCCAGTGCCAGCTCTAGCTCTATCAGCTTGTGTGTGCTGATCCCGAGGAAACGTGCCCCCTGTAGTTGAGGAGCAGAGCGTCCACACCAGGTTTTCCACAATGCTTGGCTCTCTAACAATTACAGATGCTCTGTCATTTGCTCTCCCCTTGTGGAAACTACAAATTTAGGTGCCCAGCTTTACCTCAGTAACCTTTTCTTTCCGGCCACTGGATGCGAGCAGTGAGCAGAATCCATGTCGCATCCTGTGTGTTCTTCTGTCAACATTACCTCTGCCAGAGGAATCTACCACCCACCCCAACCCCACCCAAGATGGAGACAACGGTGTGTCTCTTGGTAGCTGAGGTAGAGAAGAATTGCCTCTGGAAATGAGGTCTGCAGAGGCATTCCATTTTGATAACACAGAGGTGCCATCTAGAGCACGTGGGAACACGTTGTGGCCTGAGGGCTCTCTGTCCCAAGGAAGGGAGATTTTAATACTTGGTCAGTTCTGTAAGCTGTCATGGTCTCTCCTGCTAGTGGGCTGGGTCCTAGAGACACCAATGAACCAGATCCTGCTAAAGAAAAAGATTGCCATCAGTGACATTTCCTTGGGGCAACAAAGCTTGGCTTTTAAGTTCACTAGAGGTTCCCTCACGCCACTTGTAAAATACTGCAACTTCCTGGACAGAAACACTCTCACTAGCAGGGTTAGTGAAGGCAGCAGGAAGGAGTAAAACTTTGAAGGCAGTCCCGACACTGCTGAGGGTATACCACGCTGATACGATGGTGCGTATACGTGAGATGGGTGGTCACAGTGAGGGAGAAGAAGTACCCTGGCACCAAATCCTCAAGGGGTTCATTCAGCACAGGGTAATCTGTTGAGAACATGGCTATGGAGTCCACTAGCTTTAAATTCAACTCCAGGGGCTGGAAACACAGGTCAGCAGTTAGGGTATGTACTGATCTTGCAGAGGACCCAGATTCAGTCCCCAGCTGCTCACACACACTGTAGCTCAAGCTGCAAGGGGTTTGATACCTACCTCTGGCTTCGGTGAGCACCGCCCCCCTGCCCCACCCCTCTGACCTCTATGGGTACCTCTGTGGGCATCCCCACCCCATCTGTCCACATAAAATAGATATAAATGCTTCAATTCAACTTCATTCAGGGTTTCAGGACGTGGGCGGCACACAGCTATATCATCTGCCTGAACATTTCCCGGAATGGTCCCATTTGAGTTCCTGGTGACAGCCTTGTTCCAAACCTCTGAAGCCTCATGAGCCAGGCAGGGGCTCATTGCCTGCATTTCTCTTGGAATTCTATTCTTCCGAGCTCCCTCAGAGCTCTGCTTCTAGTATTCAAGAGCATTTGTAGCCTAACTTCCAAAGCCTTCCACATTCCTGCCACAAACCAGTTCCCAAGCCCAAGAGCCGAGCTGATTTAGCTCAGAAGCTCCACCCCCTGTCAGTTACCTTTCCGTTGCTGTGATAAGTCACTGCAACCAAAGGGAGCTTACAGAAGAGAGAGTTTATTTTGGCTTACGGATCCAGAGGGATAAGAGTAAGGGTTCATGGGGTGGGAGCCGAGGCGTGAGATGGAGCAGCAGTCTACCATGTTGGCAGGAGCAGGAAGCTGAGAGCTTGTATCTCAACCTCTTGCATAAAGTGAGAGAAAAAACTGGAAAGCAAGCCCTGTACTCCCATAGCTTGTCCCTCTGACACAGTAAGGCCACACACGCCCCTAAATCTCCCCAGATAGTGCCACCAGCTGTATTCACATGTTATAGATGAGGGTGGTGCATTTTTAAAAAGAGTGTATGTTTTCTGCAGGTATGTATGTGAACTGCGTGGACCTCTGATGCCCAGATGGTTGTGAGCCTCCCATGTGGGTGCTGGGAACCAAACTCAGGTCCTCTGCTAGAGCAGTCAGTGCTTCTCTCGCCCCTCCACTTCCCTGAGAGACAGGGGTTCTGTGTCACCCTGGCTGTACTAGAGCTCATTTTGCAGACCAGGCTGACCTCAAACTCAGAGATCCACCTGCCTTTGCCTCCCTAGTGCTGGGACTAAAGGTGCCTTGGTGCAGTTATTAAAAAAAACAAAACAAAACAAACACAAACATACATACAAACACCCCACCAAGCCAGCTCAGAACATTCCAACCACCACACAACTCTTGGAACCAGTTTTCTGGGTCACTTTTCTCAGTGCTGTGACAGAATGTGACAAGATACAAGAGGGAGAGGGGATCCTGGGTCACAGCTTGAGGGGGCTCCATTCCACCATGGCAGAGGGCAGGGCAGGAAGAGCCTTACATCTGCAGTCAGAGAGCAGGGAGCGATAGGTTCCTGCTACTCAGATTTTTATTCTGCTCGGTTCCTTGGCCTATAGCAAGCCACCGCCCACAGTTAAGGCTAGCCTTCCTACGTTGGTTAACCCACCTAGAAACCCACTTGAGAAATTAAGCTCAGCCTGGCTCTGAATCCCACTAAGTTGATAACGAAGATCAGAGCGACAGAACCTCTTTCCCTGCTCAGGGGTGAGCTACGTGTGCCCATGTCTCTCTCACCTTGACCAGCAAAACAACAGGATTTCAAGAGACCCATGAAATGTCATTTTAACGAATGAGATTGGCAAAAATTAAAACGACTATCCGTGAAGAGAGTGTGTCAGTATGGTTAATGTCCCGCCTTTGTCCTGGGGTGTGCAATGCTGGTGCCTCAGTCTTCCTCATCTGAAAGATGAAGGCAGAAAAAGGGAAGGTACCCAGACTCACTGTGAAAAACAGAGGCGAGATGACCCAGAGTGGACCAGGTGCCTGTCACATCACTGGGTGACCAGGGTGTGGATGTGGTCCATAGACATGGTCCCTGTGGGCCTGCTATTTCAGAGAGCTCTGGCTGCCTCTTGATAGCATTTAGTAATTGTCCCCCACCCCCACCCCCAGGGACCCAAAGTCCTGAGGGAACGAGGACTGTCGCTGGTGCATACGCACCTTCAGATCTGCTCTCCCACTCAGAGGTGTTTCTGCAGCGGACCCCATGAAGTTCTTAGCCTGGGTAGTCTGCAAGTGAGTGCCTGTGATGGCCCTTGTCATGGAGAGACATGGGCAGGTGGTAAGTACCCGGTAACCTGCAGTCCTTGTGAATTGCAAGCTGCAATTCTAGAGTTCCTAGGGAAACGGGCAGCTCCTCAGCCAGTGCCCTCCACGATGACCTTTGCGCTGGCGTCTCTCCTGCTCTGTCCACTGTTCCTCCAGGCCTTCAGGTAGAAGGAGCTTGTCTTAGTTCAGTTTCATGTAGAGGAGATACAGGCATCAGGGGCTTTGAGATGCCTGCAGGCAAAGGGAACCTCAAATGCTGTCTGCACTCCAGAGCTCTGCTAGCCTTCTCCAACAGGTCAGGGTGCCCCGCACCGCACATGGTCCTTCCTGCCCACAATTAAGATGCGCCTTACTGTATCTGTCAACACAACCTGTGTGATCTCCCGGGGGTCCATCTTCCCTTAAGTGTTCTTTCCTGGGCCCTTGTGATGTTCAGACTCAGGTGACACAAAAAGGGGTGTATGTGCATGTGTGTGCGTTGACATCATTTGTGGTATAGGCACGTGGGGATGCACACACCATTGCATGCCTGTGGAGATCAGGGAACAACCGTTGGGAGTCTGTTCTCTTACCATGCAGGTTCTGAGCATCAAACAAAGGCCATCAAGTTAGGCTGCAACCCCTTTACCTGCTGAGCCCAGAGGGTCTTTTGTATCTCTGTGCAAGGAGCAGACAAAAACACAGCTGGAGGCTAATCTGCTGAGGGTGGATTGTGCCACCCCAAGACAGACCTGTGAGGGTGTCTGCTCTTCCTCTTCCTTCCCAAGCCCACCCCTCCCAAGCCTTGTCTCCCACAGAGCCCAACCTGGTCCAAGTCTAATCCTAACCTCCCTAAACCCAGCCTCACCTCTCCCAAGTCCCATACTTCACAGAACCTCACTCTTTCTCAGCCCCTTTCTTCTTCCAACCTGTCGGTCTCAAAACTCCCCGGAGAGCTGAGGAGAACCAACAACAGTTATAGCCACTCTTTCCAAACCACCAACACACAGCCTGGGTGGTAGTCAGAGCAGCAAAGTGGCTTAAAACGGGACCTGTAGTTCTAGGAGGAGGCAGCTGACAGGAGGGTCCAGTCTCAGAAGACAACACAGACAGACACACACACACACACACACACACACACACACGCACACACACACACACACACCAAATAAAAACATCAAAAATAAAATGGATGTGTAGCTCTTGTCTTTAATCTCTGCACTAGAAAAGCTGAAGAACTAGGACTGCTGTGAGTTCAAGGTCAGCCTGGGCTACTTGGTGGTATTGTCAGATCAAATTGACATAAACACACATCTCCCTCAGAGCCTCCTGTAAGCAGTTTGGTTGAAAGCTTCTACCCTCTCTGGTCCTAGCCTCCATGCCATGGTCATCTCTAAAACAATCGTAGGCATTCCAGTCTCACGGCCTTTCCAAGTGTGACCCTCCTGCCCTCCCCTCTGCCACATTGGTGACTTGTCATTTGGGCTCCCATCCCAGCTGTGCCTGTGGCTTCACTTCCTAAACATGGCCACTCACTGTAGAGACCCACCTGTTTCTCTAGCCACTTGTTTGTAGGAATGAGGAAGACAGTTAGGATAAGGCTTCCCTGCTGTATCCCCAGAGGCCACAGCTGATGCACAAGGGTGCCGAGGATACCTCAGGGTGTCAGGGTGACCGCTGGGACCCTGTGGGCTCCACCTGTTAGAGATGGTATGTATGCTCAGGGACAAGACACCAAAAGGCTGCCTGTGGATCACCGGACCTGACTGCCTCACTCCTACCCCAAGAATAAATAGGCCAGAATCACGGAGGGAAAACTGCACAGGCGGCCACTGGGCTTGCTACATCCCAGCCTTGCTCACATCCCCCTCATGGACTGCTCTGGACTCTTGACGTGGGATTAGGTGACAGGGAGCTTGGGTAAACATGGCAGCTTTCTCTCTCTAGGGTTTGGGGCTAGACAGTCCAGGCAGGGCATTGTTAGGAGGGATGCTAGCCAGGACCTGGGGACCTATAAGGCCCACTGCTATTGGGTGGCCATCTACTCAGTGAAGTCACCCAAGGGCCCTCGGTTAGTACTGTTTATACTTGGCCCGTTGTTTTTGTGTACACAGGCTAGAGTCATCTAGGAAGCAGGAACCACAGTTGAAGAATTCTCTCCACCCTCCATCATATTGGCCTATAGTGGAGCTTGCAGGTCATTTAGTTGATTAGTGATTTCTGTGAGAGGGTTCACATCACTATGGATGGTGACACTCCTGGCCAGATAGTCCTGGGTTCTCTCTCTTTTTTTTTTTTTTTTTTTTTTTTTTTTGGTTTTTCGAGACAGGGTTTCTCTGTATAGCCCTGGCTGTCCTGGAACTCACTTTGTAGACCAGGCTGGCCTCGAACTCAGAAATCCACCTGCCTCTGCCTCCCAAGTGCTGGGATCAAAGGTGTGCGCCACCACGCCCGGTGTGGGTTCTCTTAAGAAAGCAAGCAGAGCAAGCCAGGAGGAGAAAGCCAGTAAGCAGCATCCCTCCATGGCCTCTGCATCAGCTCCTGCCTTCAGTACAGGTTCCTCAATAGTTCCTGCCCCATGTCCCTCAGTGACCAACTGTGATCAGGACATATAAGCAAAATAAACACTTTTCCAAAAAATCCCAAGTTCTATTTGGTTGTGGTGGTTATCACAGAAATAGAAATCATACCAAGATGCCCCTAGAGTAGAAATGCTGGCTGACTTTGGCCATATACCAGATGGATCAAGGGAAGGCTAGTATTGCCCAGAAGGGAGAGAGGGAGGAGAGGGAGGAGAGGGGAGACCTGAAGATGTAGAGACCACAAGATCTGAAGATAGTTGGGGGTGAGGTGGGGGCGGCCACCAGAACAGGGCTGGCTGTTCAGAAGGCCCAGGCATCCAGTGAGACCTAGAGAGAGCCTGGCTGATGGGTTCAAGGAAGAGCTGAGGAGCTGGGGTAGGCAGGACTTGTCCCTGGGCAGAGTTGGGGAAGAAGATGGAGGAGGAGGAGGGAGAGGAGGGAGAGGAGGAGAAAGAGGGGAAAGAAGAGGAGGAAGAAGATGGAGGAAGAAGAGGAGGAGGAGGAGGAGGGAGAGGAGGAGGAGAAGGAGAGTACCTGCATCAGCATCCATTTGCTTCTGGGAGAGACCATGGCCCAGGCAACGGGGTGGGGCATTAGTATTCCTGACTGCTCTAGACACCCAATTTTCCAGCTGGGTGCTCTAGCTGGTTTTCAGCGCCTGCTGCCAGAGACAGCTAATTGACAGGGAGAGGAGGCTGCTGGAGTTGGGACAGGGGCAGGAGGAGATGGGAGGAGGGGAAAAGTAGAGGAGAGGAAGAGAAGACGAGGAGGAGGAAGAGAGGGAGGGAGATGAGCGGGTGGAAGGAGGACAGGAAGAAGAGGGATGGGGAGGAGTGGATGGGAAGGGGAGGAGATGGGAGGTAAACACCGGAGGCTAGATGGGGGTGACTGCAATGGGGATACCTGGCAAGAAGAGCCACTGCTCCTTTAGACAAGAACACAGCCCCAGAGAGATGTGGTGGTTTTCTTGGGGACACGCAGCCCAGGAAGGGGAGGCAGGATCAGAGGGAAGAGCTGTGTTTCCTAACTCCAGGCCAGGGATGAGAGCAAAGAGGGAAGGGGGGCGATGTGGGGTACAGGAGGGGGCAAAAGGCATGGAAAGAACTTGCTGGTCATGAGACAGGACCCAGATATCCCCTTGCTTGCTTGCCTTCATGCTGTACCCACAGGGGCACAGAGCAGGGGCAACTGACATATTAATAATGTGTGTGTGCATGCACGTGTGTGTGTGTGTATGTGTTGGGTGGGTGCTCAGAGGCTAGAGGTTGAAATCAGACATTTTCCTAAACGCCTGTCTCACTGCTTTATTTTAAAAAGTGGGCTGGAGAGATAGCATGGCACACATTTCCAGGGGCTGGAGAGATGGCTCAGTGGGTAAGAGCACTGACTGCTCTGCCAGAGGACCTGAGTTCAGTTCCCAGCAACCACATGGTGGCTCCCAACCATCTATAAAGGGATCTGATGCCTTCTTCTGGTGTGTCTGAAGATAGTGACAGTGTACTCGTATACATATAATAAAAATAAATCTTTAAAAAAAAAAAAGAACACGCCGGGTGTGGTGGCGCACGCCTTTGATCCCAGCACTCGGAAGGCAGAGGCAGGCAGATTTCTGAGTTTGAGGTCAGCCTGGTCTACAGAGTGAGTTCTAGGACAGCCAGGGCTACACAGAGAAACCCTGTCTCAAAAAAAAAAAAACAAAAAAAAAAAAACAAAACAAAAAACAAAAAACAAAACAAACAAAAGAACCCATGTCCACACAGAGAAGTAAAATAAAGGCAGGAGAGTTGGCTCCGTGCTTAGGGGTCCTTGTTGCTCTTGCAGAGGGTTTGATTTCCAGCACCCACGTGAGAGCTCACAGCCATCTGTCTCTTCCGTTCTAGGGGATCCGACACCCTCTTCTGGCCTCCACAGGCACCGAGCTTGGGTGGCACACAGACACACATGCAGGGAAAACGCTGTACACCTTTTTAAAATGCAGTGTTTTGTGTTTTTTGTTTTTGTTTTTGTTTTTAGAAAAGGTAAAACAAACCTCTGCTTGTTTGTTGTGTGCTTGTTTGTTGGGTGAGTGTGAAGGTCACAGGCCAGCTTGTGGGAATCAGTTCTCTCCATGTGGAGACCCGAGGCTCCAACTCTGATCATCAGGGTTGGTGGTAAGTGCCTTCACCTGCCAAAGATTTTTATTTTTAACTCTTGTCTCTCTTTCTGTCTCTGTCTCTCTCTGTCTCTCTGTCTCTCTGTCTCTCTGTCTCTCTCTCTCTCTCTCTCTCTCTCTCTCTCTCTCTCTCTCTCTCTCTCTGTGTATACATAGATGAAGATGCCAGTGGAATTCAGAAGAGTGTGTTAGACCCTCTGGAACTAAAGTTACAGTGAGACACTCAGCATGGGTTCTGGGAACCAAGCTCAGGTCTTCTAACGAACAGTGTATATTCTTAACCCTGAGCCATCTCTCCAGCCCATCTTTCAATTTTTTGAGCCAGGGTGTCTCACTGAATCTGGAGCCCACTAATTGGCTGACCACTGGCTGACCAGTAAGCACAGGGATCCTCCTGTCTCTGTGTCCCCACCCCGGGATAACAGGTATTAGGGGATCCCTCTTCCTAACTCAGATGCTGGCTTGCATAGCAAACACTGTTGACTGAACCACCCCCCCCTCAGCCAGAATCTGCCATTTCTGATACTCTCTGTGAGGTTGGGGTGGGCTATGTGTCACCCCCCAACACACACACACACACCCAGCCTCCCCCCACCCCCTGTGGTGCTGACTGGAGTCATTAGCACTAATGATAGGATTGGGGGCTGTGTTATCACACACTCAGCCCTACTGGGGCTCAGGGCCCAGGAGGTGGGAAGGGGCTGGCAGGTAGCCCAGGGAGGGAGCCAAGGTGGGAAGTGGGGGTTGGAAGGGGAGGGAGGAAGGCCCTGGGTCTGCTCAAGATTCTTCTCAGAGGAGCTGCTCTCAGCCCTCAGGGCTCAAAACAAGGCCTCTGTGTCCCCTGTTGTAGCCACTGGGCACACAGTAACTAACACATGCTTTATGATGGAGGGGACCTCATCCAGACTGGGAAATCAGGAGGCAGAGAGGTGACGAAAACTGTCACTTTGGGTCTCCCACCACCTCTGTCCCTAAGGCCCATGTTTCTACCAGTTGAGGTTAGATGACCCTTCACTGTCAAGGGTACCTCTAGATGCATCTGTCCCAAGAGCAGCTCTCTCAGTCGGTAGCCCACAGCCCAGGTGGCCTTCACACTTGTCCCTCTGCCCCACTAGATGCTATCTGTGGGTTTGTCTTTGAGCTCAAGGATTCTTGGTGTCTTCCAGGGCCCCCAGAGATGCATCCAGCAAACCTGCTGTCTTCAGGAGACAAACTCCTCTATGGCAGCCTCCTTATTTCTCTAAGTACCAAGACCCAAGGGTCTCACTATGTAGCTCAGGTTGGCTACATAGCCACTGAGCTGCCGCCCTCTACCCTCCCGACTCAGCCTCCTGAGTCCTGATGTTAAAGGAGTGTGCTACCCTAGGAGCTGTGCCCTCGGATGGGAGTTTTGAATGAGTTCTTTGTGATGCTTCATATAATCCTAGCCCTCTGGAGGTCGAGGCAGGAGGATTGCTGTGAGTTCAAGGCCAGCCTAAGATCTTAAGATACAGTATAAGACTCTGTGCTTGACTTCCTCCATTCCCTACTTAAAAGGGCGGGTGGAGGGGGGGGGCAGTGGCAGGGGAGCCGAGAATGTCAAGATCTAGCCTGGGATTGGGAGTGTGGCTCAGAGGGGAGTGTGGCTCGGAGGCAAGGTGCTCACCGAGTCTGCGCACAGCCTAGGGCCCAGCCCTTAAAAGACACAGGCAAGACTCTGGACGGTGGGAAGTAAGTTCAAAGCCAGCCTGGCCTATCTAGGGAGACCATTTGAAAGTAGACAAATAGCTCAGACTCCACCTCCTGGCCACCACTGGATCTGAAGGCAATGGGTTGGAATGTCCTGGGCTGGAGGGGAGGGGGACACCAGGTTGATGGTGGGAGTGGAATCTGAAAAACAGAATGGTTGACTTCTGTGCCCTTGGAGGTTTCCCATGCCAGCTCTCCAAAGTGGCAGGGTCTCTGTGCTGAACTCATTCTGTGATGGCCCCTTGTGTGAGTTCAGTGTGGAGAGTCTGAGACTGGATGTGGGAGTGGGCAGGGTCCGGGGAACCTCCTAGGCCTTCTGGAGAAGTAGGCCGGATATGGCCTGCCAATGCAGTAGCCTCAAACTGGGGCAGAGTCAGGGAATCTGGGCCGAGGACCTGGCTGGTCCCTGGAGGTTAGCACCACGTGCTCTGGCATCTTCCCTCCAACTGTCCCTGGGGGCAGAGTTGGGCAGGCCAGAGGTCCATCACTGCCAGTCTGTCCTGAGTCTCGCAGGACACAGCCCTTTACTGGAGTCTGGCTAAAGAGCAAAGAGCTGGGGTGAGTGTCCTGCCTCCTCCATCCTAGGCTTCCCTTCTTCCTGTGTGTTGAAGCTACAGAGCCAGGACATTGGAGGACCCCAAGATGTCATGACGTGACTCTTACAGCACACACCACATGCCCAGAAGAAGAAAAGAGGTAGCCGAGAGTGAATCAGGTCTCTCTAGGAGCCACATCAGTGACCTGGTTGGCTTCCCCAGTCCCTCAGGCTTCTGTCCACAGCCACCCCACCTCCTCCATGAAGTTTCCTGACACCACCCCAACCAAGAAAATGTGGTCCTGTCCCATGCTAGGACATCCACTCCTGGGCTCTTCTGCTCATAGGTCGTCCTGGTGGCAGGATTCAGTCAGCCTCTACGCCACCCTCTGGCTTCTGCTCAGGACCTCAGACGTGTCTTTCATCCAGAGCCTAGGAGAGAGGCCCGGAGCAAGGGAGCTGTGGCAGAGTCTGTGCTGGTCAGGGTCCGACCCGCTGAGCAGAATGTGGGTTGACCAGCTTGGAGAAACTGAGGGTGAGTTCCTACATCTGACGTCCATGCTACTCAGCTGCCTCTCCTCTCCGGTCTCAGCAAGCCCTGTACCCACTTCTCCATCTTTGACATAGGGCTCTATCCCCGACTCCTGCTACCACACCCTTCTCCCCATCATTCCCTGAGCTTAGAAGTTTTGGTGAGGGCAGTCATGGAAGGGCCTATGGCACCCTTACCTGTCACTCCCAGCCCTGCATCCTTCCCTGTCTGAGGCTACCTGTCTCATGCAGAGGTGTTTGTGACTTCTCAATCCCCACTCAGTACTAACTACTTGGTCAGAAGACCTGGGGTGGGGAGAGCACTCAGACGGACTTGAGTCCAAGAGTGGTTAGCAGAGGGGTCCCAAACCACCAGTGCAGGAGAAGCCCTGAGGCCAGCACTGCGTTCAGTATAGAGAGGTACTCCAGCTTCATGAGCGATCAGATAAATGGGTGGAGGTGAGCTCCCTAGCACTGGGCATGTCCAAGTGCTGGCTGGAGGTTGCACTGAGTTGGGTTTAGGGTCCCTTGTGGCTCCATGATGCAGGAACTGTGGGCTCCTGCCTTAGAGGATCAAATAATGTCTTGATTTTGTTTTGTTCTCTCCCAGGAGAGCTTCTACCTTCACATGAGCCCTGCAAATCTTCCAGAGGCTAAAGGATGAGTGAGAGTGACAGGCAGAGGCTATGCATGTGTGTGCATGTGTGCACGTGTGTGAGTGTGCACATGTGCGGGTGTGACAATTTTGAGAAAGACAGATCCCTGAGTGCATATTCATGGAAGGCCACGGTGCCAGACTCGGGCTAGGCTCAGCAGCTGCTCATTCTGTCAGGACAGCCAGGGAAGTGACACCACATGCACATGAGCTTTGGCTGCAGGAAGTGTGGGTCACTGGGGCCATGGTTTGCGTGTGATAGCTGACCAGCCAGTCACAGGTAGCCTGTGTGTGTTCTTATGAGGGTAACAATGCTGGATCTTGAATCCTTGCTGTGTCAAATCTAGGGAGGACATCTGGAATGATGGGCCTAGAAACAACAAGGATTGGCCCGGGAGCAAGACAGTGGAGATGGGAGGCAGAGTCAGCTAGGGGCCAAAGGAAGCTTTTCTACAGGCCCCTGTCAGGACTGGTGAGGGAGGAGGCTAGCACAGGGAGTTGTGCTGAGTAAGGGCTATGTGTGTGCATGTATGTGGTTGTATATGATTCATAGTATAGATACACATATATGTATATGCACGTGTATGTGTATAGGTGTGTGCTGTGGTTGTGCATGGGTGTCCATGGATGTGTTCATGTGTGGGCATGTGTGACACCAGTGCCATTGTGTGAATAAAGAGGTGTGCATATGTGTGTATGCCTATCATGTGTGCATGTGTGGTTGAGTGCATGTATGCAAATGCATGTAGTTTATATGTGGTGGTGTGAGAGCATGTGTATACATGCATGTGGATGTGTGGTGTGTACATTTGTAGCTGTGTGAGTGTACAGTGTGCTTGTGTGCAGCACACGGCTGCAGTTGCCTTACCTACCTGTTCTGCTGTCATAGCAAGAGATGCCTGCTGCCTACCACCAGGGCTGGGGGCAGAGGAGCCTTTATTTCCCAGACCTTCCACGGTGATTAAGTCTCCAAACTTTTCCTTAACCATCATATCTTCAAAATGAAAAACCAAATTGCATCTCCGAGAGCTTGGAAATCGATTTCTTTCAAAATGAACTTTGGGCGAAGTGATTCCAAAGAGAAATGAGAGGAGGAAGGTAGGAGGGGGATGGGGAAGGGACAGAGGGCTTGGTTGGGGGCAGCCAGGGCAGGGCAGGGACTGGTCTTTCCTGAAGATGGGAGAGGCATCAGGAGTGCTCTGGAAGAGGCATAGTGCCCGCGTAGCCACAGTGGGTGCAGAGGTGATGGAGGACTCAGGGAGACAAGGGCTATTAGAAGTGAGCTCTCAGGAGGACTTCCCGCATCTGGAGTGTGTCTTCCTCTTGTTTCTTTGTGCTTTCAACATTTCCATGGTCCTGAAGAGCATGTGTGTGTGTGTGGGGGGGGGAGTGTTGTGGAGGGGGTTGTCTTGGTCACTGCTGTATTGATGTATTGTAGGAGTTGAATACTCTCAGCCTGGTCAGGTGGGTGGTCCATGCTGCTGGCCCCTCCCTCACTGCTCCACCACGCTGCCATTGCTGCTGCTGCTGCAGACAGCCCTAGAAATAGGTTGGTGAGGAAAAGGCCAGGGTGGGTTGGGAAGGACTTGGGAGTCCAGGAAAGCTGGGAGTGGGGGTCCTGGGCTGGAGAAGGTGACACTGGGAGGCTATGGCTGGCAGCTTTTGAGCCAGGGGAGCAATTGTGGAGGCCTCTGTGTTCCGGGTCTGGCTCAGCTCTGGCTGGCAGCCGTGGGTGTTGAATACTGCTCAGCTGAGCATCGAGCACTTGGGAGGGAGCAAGACAGCTCGATGGGTGCGCAGTGCAGCGGCGGTGGCAGGGGTGGCAGCAGAAGGTGGCAGGGGAAGTTGGCCAAGGTGGGGGTGGATGTGGAGGCTTTGGAAAAAGGGCTTTAGGGGCCCAGCTGAAAGATGCAGAACAGCATATTGGAGGTGGCCAGGAGTGGGGAGGGGGAGCCTGCCTTTTGACTCGAAGCATACTAGGAAATGAGGAGGCAGGAAATGAGCTCACCCATCGGGGGAAACTGAGGCTCAAGAGAGCAGGCTGTCCAGTACCTAGCAAGTCAGAACTGGGATTCCAGAGCCAAGCAGTGGGAGAGGTCAGCAGGAGGTATGACAGGTGTGACAGGTTCTTAGGGCTGAGGACTGGGAGAGGGCAGCAGAAGATGTGACAGGTGTGACAGGTTCTTAGGGCTGAGGACTTGTCCGTCCTCTCTATCCCCCAGAGAATCACTGACCAGGAAGGGAGGACACACGAGGGGCAGGAGAGCAAGCTTAGTCTCTACTGCCCTGTGGCCTCAAGTCCCTGCCTGAGCTCAGTGGCCTCATCCTACTTCTCTGTGAAATGGTGATAGTCTTGGGCTATATGTCAATATGCTTTAAGCTTTTGTGATGAATCCTGAGATTCCAGCACTAATAGGAAATAGAGCCCATTACCCCTAGAAAGTGCCTCTTAACTGTTGGACCTCCAGTCACTCTCCGGGAAGTCTGTGTTTCAGTATTCCTCTTGCATGGGGACCCCAGGTTTTTCTGGGATGTGCTGGCACAGGGTAGCAGGCTACTGAGCCTCCTTCCTTCCCTCCTCCCTGTCGTCTTTACCCTGGAGGGCTGCTCCGATGAGAGGTTCATTTTCCTTTCCTCGAGCAGGTGACAGACCCAGCTGCCAAATAATCTCCCGTGACAAATCAACATTGAAGTCCAGTGGCTCCCTGGCCCTGGAGGAATCCGAGTAGATCGAAGTGGGGGAAAAAAAAAAAACAAAACCACCCAGGAGCTCTGGGGGCGGGGCCTGGAGGGACTGCCACAGTCAGCAGTTGCATGGGGGCTCACCCTCTTTATCACCCTTTATCTACCTGGAAAGCACCTCCTGCCTCATCCCTCAGGGTGTAGGGTGACAGGCCTGGCAGCAGTGCCAGGAAGAGGGGGCCTATCCTGAAGGGCACCTCAAAACACCTGGGAGGGAAGGGATTCTCTGCTGGATGGCAAGGAACGCGGGAGGCTGGTGAGCAGAGGACGGATGGGAGAGAATGAGTTCCCTTGTCTCTTTCGTCCTTAGCAAGGGGCTCTCAGGGTGGATCTGGCCAGCTTCTGGGGACCCAAGCCCTCACCCTATCCTGGTTTTTGTGCCTCTTCCTTATTCTGAAGGCGTGGCTCTGTCTTCACTAACACATTTTTCAGATAGGGAACGCCAGGGTCCAGAGTAGCAGAGAACTGAGGGCCATCAAAGAAATGGGCTTCCCTGGCCTCAGCATCAGCGCTGGGCACCAGTGCAGAGCTTAGCTCAGCAAAGGGAGAGGGATGCTTGCTTGAGATTTCTGCCTAAATAGTCCAGGATCCTCTCCTGATTGGGTTATCCTTAGCAAAACTATCAGAGACAGAACCAACCATTCACGTTGGACGTACAACTCAGAGTAAGAAACTGACTTGGCTGCGGACATTAGCTGGAGCCAATGGCTAATCTTTGGGTCTTTTCCTTTAGTTGGGTCCCATGGACACAGGCTATGCATATATAGGACAAAGAGAGCCTCACGGTGCTGAAGTCTCCCTGGCTCCATGCATGCATAGTACTACTCAGGACGGGCAGGATGGAAACCCGGTACCATGACAACCTGCCACTGCCCTGGGCAGCAATGCAAAATGGATGTCACAGGGCAGGGGGGGTTGAGTCCCCCTTAGGTTCTTAGGGATCTCCAAGCTCAGATGGATCAGCCAGAGCATCTGTAGGGAATCTAGACCTTCAAGGCCTTAGCTTCCAGCCTCTCTCCACAGTCACGTGATCCTGGGTGACCGGCTTTCATCAATGACACCGCCCAGTGAGGATGTCCTCTTCTCTCTGGCTCTCTTTGTGTCTCTGTCTTGCTCTGTGCTTCTCTCTGTCTCTTGCTTTCTCCCTCTCCCGATGGATGGACTAGCTCCACACTGATGTACCCTCCAGGCCCTTTCAGCCTAGTGACCGTGGCCCTGTCTGCTTGCCACACCTCAGTTAGGTTCATACCTATGGTTCTGGCCCTCCTTGGGGTCTTGCAAACCTGCCGAGAACCATTTGACCATATGGCCTCCTTGAGGACCGCCTCCTGAGGGAGGGAAGGAGCTTTGTTGGTTGTCTGCAAGAGGAAGAAGGGGAGGAAGAGAAGGGGGAAGGACTTCTGACACCTCTCTGGAATCACTCTGGGTCCAGGCGCCTCCTCTATGCCCCACTTGTACTCAAACAGAAAGAAAGTCCAAGGCTGAGAGACCTTTGCCCTCCAGCCAGCCCTCAAGCCCCGCCCATTCTTCCCTAATGTGACAAGTGACCAGCCAACCCTCAGTAATGAGCAGAGTAAAAATGTCTTTTAGGCATGTAAAAAGAGCTTTGTCTGGATTCCCCACTGCACCCAAGGCTGCATCTGATAACCAGAACTCAATGGCATTACCCAGGATAATCAGACACGGTCCTAGAACCCCAAGACACCTACTGGGTAGGATATAAGGAGAGACCAAGAGCAACGCTCTGCCCATCTGGAGAGATGAGACCTTCCTTGATCAGCCCTGGGGCTGGAGAGGCTCCCTCAGGATCCTGGCCCTTGCATCAAAGACTTCTGCTAGAGACTGGGCCTGGCCTTCAGCTATGATACATCACAGGTAAGCAGCCTTGGGGAAGACGGGCTTACGACAGCAGTTAGGAATTTCGAGTGTGAACGTTGTGTGATGATTTTGAGCAGAATCAAATAGAACTTGTGTTGTGCTGTGTGTATCTACCCTTTTGCTGGAGACATCCTGGAAGGAAAAAGGAAGGGTGTGCTTGTAGGTGTGTGCCTGTGTGTGCATGCTTGTGCGTGTGCGTGCTTGTGCATGTGCGTGCTTGTGCGTGTGTGTGTGCCTGTGTGTGTGTGTGTGTGTGTGTGTGATACCTATCATAAAATCCCCTCTTCTGCTTTTTTATGACATGCATGGTACTGTACTGCCATTTGCAATCATTTCTGGATACTTGCCCACCAGCAAAGTCCTGTACTCATGGAAAACAATAACCCCAGCAACCCCCCACTCTCTAAGTAGAATCACAGACCCTGTCCTTTGGTGCCTGGCTTAACAGAGGAGTAAACTGAGCCAAGGGAGACTCTGGCATTCCCCTACCCTGGATGTCCCTCCTGCACCCTCTGCTCACTTGTACCCCTGCCATGCCCCCATCTTGCTGAGAAAAAGAGACAGGAGCTGTGGGGGGGGGGCGGGGTGTTCTGAGCCCCAGCTGGTGCTCAAAGCGCAACACAGACACTGGTGGAAAGTCACTCAGCCCTCCGAGGGTACAGTGTGGCAGGTGCCAGGATGGTCACATCTCTTTGCCGGTCCCAGCGTGTCTTTCCCTGAGGCTGACCCTAGGAGCGGGGCCCTGAGGGTTGCCCCAGGCTATGCTGACATCACTTCTCCGGGGCTCTGCAGTTAAGGGAGGGGACAGGTTGGTAGTTAGAAACATGGCCCAAGGGGATACCTCAGGCAAAAAAGAGTCTGATATGGCCCTGGCCTGCAGGTGACCTCCACTGCCTGACACCTTCAACCCTACCCCTGCTTTTGGACCTCTGAGGCTCCGAGTGTGCCCGTGTGTGCCCGTGTGTGTGTGTGTGTGTGTGTGTGTGTGTGTGTGTGTGCCCGTGTGTGTGTGTGTGTGTGTGTGTGTGTGTGTGTGTGAGTAACTAGGACATGAGAAAGCTTTCACTGTGCAAGCAGTGTGAGCCAAGGGACCTAACAAGTCAGGCAGCTGACCAGGGGAGGAGGGAAGGGTTTTTTACCCCTGGGACTTTCTAAATAAAACCTTTTGTCATTCGACACAGGAATGTGTGTCTGTCCACTCACAAGCAGGTCCTGCCATAGGCTAGTGACACCTCTGCAGATCCGTTCCTTCAGTGGGAACAGACTGAAGACCAGGAACAGCACCAGACAGGGATGCCAAGCTGCAAGGGAGATCAGTTTGCCTAGCTGTCCTTTTGGGAGTCCACACACAGCCCAGGGTGCTGAGTGACAGGCTGAGTGATACCCAGTAATACCCAGTCGCTAGTAATACCCAGGGATCTCTGAAGAGCAGGTACCCTCTTGGAGACAGCCATCAAGGTGGCTGCCTTAGGAAGCTGCAGATGAGGGATGTGGTCAGAGCCACATGCTGTGCTTTGGGATTTGAACAGAGCCACCACACTGCGCTTTGGGACATGGGCAGAGCCACCATGCCATGCTTTGGGATAATGACGGGGCCATGATGACATTGTGCTGCTGGAAGTCCCTTCCCCACAAAAGGAGCAGCATATGGACGGACGGCATCGTACCAGGAATCAGAAGCTACTGGATGAGGCTGAGGGACCTAAATACACAGGCTCGGGAGAGTTAAGAGACAAGCCAGGGACTGGCTGAGACCCTGGGAGAGAACAGCACCCTTTCTGCAGTCTAAGGCCATGGGACCTTAGGGAACAGTTGGTGGGAGCTGCCGTAGACTCGGTCAGAGCCTCATCTGGGGCAAACACATGGAAGAGTCCCAGCTTCCCTCAAGAGCCTGTTCCAGGGCCTCCTGCTTGTCTATCCCACCAACCCCACAGAAAACCGGTCAACATGGAGCCTGAAGAAACTGTGCTTCCTGGGGCCAGACATCCTCGGCTGCTGGGTAGACCAGGCCTGCCAGTCTCAAGCTGCCGGGACAGCACCAGAGCAGTTCTCTGCTGTGTGCTACCCACTCCATGGATGGCCCCTGCAGCCTGAGGTCTGACCACCTACTCTCCAGGGGTCTCTCTGGCCTCTAGGTCCCAACTGGGAGCTGAACTGGGGTTGCAGATTACATAGTCTCTTCCAGAGCTTGGCACTCAGCTCCAGCTGGGACAAGAGAGCAAGGATGGGTGAGGCTGGACCTTCAGGAACCATCTAAGCCCCAGAAGCCGAGAAAGCAGCAGGCAGGTTCCAAGAGCTGTTGTGGGTACAGAATCTTGTAGCTGGAATTGTGCATACTACGAGGATGTGTCCACCAGGGCTGGGTAACTAGCCCGAGTATCAACCTAAGCCAGTGACTTGAAACTTAAGGCTTTGAGAGATTAAAAGAAATAATGTGGAGTGAGTGTGTGTGTGTGTGTGTGTGTGTGTGTGAGAGAGAGAGAGAGAGAGAGAGAGAGAGAGAGAGAGAGAGAGAGAGAGAGAGAGAGAGAGATAGGCTGTCTATAGAGGTTAGAAGTGTTGTCTCCTGAAGCTGAAGTTACAGATGGTTGTGAGCCTCCTGGCTTGGGTGCTGGGTATTGAACTCAGGTCCTCTGGGAGAGCAGTACTCATTCCTAACTGGTGGCTGTCTCACTAGCCTCCAAGGGATGGTTTTTTGTTTGTTTTTGTTTTTGTTTTGTTTGTTTGTTTTTTGAGATTGAGGCCAGACCCATAAGCACTGGAGAACTTGCAACAGGCCACTCACAATCTTTGTCAGAGACGAGGTGGCCTGGAGGCTCTCCGGTCGCAGTCAGCCACACCTCTTGGGAAGGCTTTCCGGGGTCCATGAAGTGCCCCCATGCTTACCTTGGAATTTCCTATCCAGATCGCTGAGATGCTTAAGGTAGGGATTTGCCTGCCCTACCCTGTTCTGCCACTCCTCAGGCTGCTGGCAGGCAGGCACTGGGCACTGATGATATTTCAGACAAAAGCAGCAAGGGAGAGCAGGAGGGAGGGGCCACATCCAGAGGGAGGGGCCACTAAGATTAGAGAGGGAGAAGCCTATGACTGTCCGAGGGCCCCTTGATTATTCCTGTGATGTTGGGACTGATTGTGTGTATACTAGGGAGCCTGCTGAATCATGGACAGGGTTTGAGGTCCTCTGGGCACTGTCCCTGCAGACCCCTGAAGGTAGACTGAGAATCCCCTTTCAAGTCCCGCAGCCTGTGTCCCTGCCCCTGGCTCTGTACTACTCTGCTCCCCGTCATGGATCCTGTCACCCTTCAAGGAAGTGGCAGATGCTGCACCCCAGGGTGGGATACAGGAAGCAGGAGGAGGTGTGGTGGGGGGATGGGAGGCAATGTGGTGAGGGGCTTATGCACTGTATCTGTCTCTTTCGCAGGACGCCTTTACCTGGCTCCTTCATTCCTAGCCTCCTGTTCCTGGTGTTATTTTTAAAGTTTCACATTGTAAACGTTTGTGCTTTATTTGTTTATTCGCTGGAATTACCGGTGCACTTATGCATTCAATATTTAAAAGGTAAGCGCGTGCCATACGGAGGCTCCTGTCCCCTCCCCCAGGGACCAGACTCCCTCCCTGGAGGCAGCCTGCTTTGCCAACGACTTCCCCTCCAAGGTGTCTGCGGAGAAGAACAAACACAGGCATGGGAAAGCAAGCAGAACCTTACGCTCTTCCCTTTAACGCAGAGAGCAGCGGCCTTCTATCATTGGGATCTCCATGTCAGTTTCCTACCAGAATCTAGTTAATATCAAAGTCCAGAGAGGTTAACACTTGGTCTAGAGTCACACAGCTTGGTGGCAGGATGCCCAGCCATCACAGAACACCTGTGATATGGCCTAGCAGAAAGAGGCAAGGGAGAGACAAAAGGGATGGCTGGGGTTGGGGTTGGGGTCGGGGTGGGAAGGCAACAGAGGACGGGTAGGCTCTCATCTACTCTCTGCTTGGGAGTGGGGCACCAGGCTGAGCACACACCTGCCCTGCCCTGTCCCTGATCAGGTTCTGCTGCAGGCCATTGGAGCTGGCAGGGGTCATCTGGAAAATGGTGCATAGTGGGGCAGGCAGTATCAAGATATGTAACTGGAGAGGTGGTGTAACACACACATGCATACATGCACGCATGCACACGCACGCGTACTGTGAAAATTCTGTCTGCTGTGTTCCACTGGGTTCTGGGAGTTGACTCCTAACCCTGCTTCACTGCGGCTTGAGGCTGCAGCTTTTGAGTGCTGGGCTCTGGACTCACTACCTAGAGCATGGTCTGGCAGAGTCGCTGCAGATTTGGATCCCTGCAGGGCTCTCTCTCCTCCTCCCCCTCAGCCTCCCCCTCCCCTCTGTGAGTTGGGCAGGAGCAGGAGAGCCTGGTTAGGTTGGAGGTGAAGTGTTTGCGAGGGACTGATCTCTGCCGATGGCAATGGTCACCCAGCCCAGGTCACTGGCCTCAGCAGGGGCCCAATCAGTAGCTGCTGTGGTTGATGCTGGTTACACGTCATGCCATCCGGCCTGGCTGGAGATTCTGGAGCCTGTGTGCAACCTTGGAGAGACCACTAGGAATTGCCAGCTCCCTCTCCATTTCCTGGTACCCACACTATATAAAATGAGAAGGATTTCTGAACGCCTGGCTCCAGGGATCCTCCTGCCTCGTCCTCTGGAATAGCTGGACTAGAGCGCAAGCCATTGCAGCTGATGGTTCTCTCTGATCACCAGCTTCTCTGAAAATGTCTAGAAAGGGAGTAACGGTTAGCCGCCATCTGATCCGATCCTCTGATTTGCTATGTGACCTTGGGATGTACGGTCACCCTCTCTGGGTCCATACTCACTCGCGCCAACCTAACTGCTTATCAGTGTCCTGCCCACTCCTGACCCCTCCTCACACACAGTGTGAGTCAGCACTCCCCACCCCCACCCCAGAGACCCTCCGCATCCAGAAGCTGTACCTGAGAAGCCTGGACCCAGGGACAACTGGCTACTGCCTCAGGGTTCGGTTTCTGCCTCTGGCAGGGCCTGGGACCAGGCCTCCATTCTGCTGGGTCCCTTAGCCATCTTTACTCTTGGAGGCTGAAATGATTCTGGCTATGTAGCCTAGGCTGGTCTGGAACTCAAGGCAATCCTCCTGCATCATCATCATCATCATCATCGTCCTGAATGCTAGGGTAATCTCAAACAGCTTCCCTGGTCTTTCAAATGTTTCTCCCACACTCCCAAGAGCCAGGGGATCCTGCTGTAGGCAGGGGAGTGGTAGAGGCGTGGGGGAAGGGGATGGAAGGGTGTGTGTGTGTGTGTGTGTGTGTGTGTGTGTGTGTGTGTGTGTGTGTCTGTCTGTCTGTCTGTGCGTGCACGGGCTGAGCTGCCTCCTCCTCAGTCTCCAGGGGCTTGTGTTCCACCCTGGCTCCCGAGGAGGAAGGGTTTGGGAGAGGAACTGATTGAAATATACTTTTCATTTCGGGAGGGGGAAAAAATTAAAGTCTCCAATTTGAGAGTGTGGCGGCAATTAGTGTTTAATCATGAGAGATTCTAGAATGTGGAAAAGTGCCCTGGCTGGGGAGGGCACCTGGCCCCAGGCTGATTACAGACTGGCTTCCTGTTACCTTGCCAGCCCCCCCCCCCCCCACACACACACAAAGACGAAAATATATTCGGGGCATCCGTTTGTTTTCTGAAGGAGTGAAACAGCTTGTGGGAAGGTGGTGCCAGGGCCCTGTTGCTCCATCTTGTTCTGGGGGAGCCCGTGAGGAAGAAACGGCCACCATCTCCCTTAGGGGTTGGCTTTGAAGCCTCTCACTCCGGGTCCCAACCCTTTCCCTGCCTCTTACTTACCGGCCATGTGGCCATGGGAAACCCACAAGTCTCTGTGCCAGCTTCGCATCTAAGAGGAGGAGAACCCAGGGGGTGGCTGCACTGCGCTCTGCAGATGTACCTCCGGCAGTACCTGGATCATAGTAGCTCCACACTGAGGGAGAGAGGAAGGCGGGATGGGCCCATGAGCTCTGCTGAGCGGGGCTTGGGCTGTTGTGCCAGATGGTTGTCTGGCCACACATTCTGGATGTTTCAGAAAAAGCTGGAGTCTGGGAGCAGGACTTCTAGGCCAGAGGCAACAGCTTAACCCATGGGTGGCAAGACATCTCTGCAGTTCTCTGTGAGTCCGGCTAGCCTCTTCCTTCCTTCCTTCCTTCCTTCCTTCCTTCCTTCCTTCCTTCCTTCCTTCCTCCCTCCCTCCCTCCCTCCCTCCCTCCCTCCCTCCCTCAGCACTTGGAACCCACTCAAGTCCCTCCTGTCACCTCTGTTGCTGCAGTACATTGGCAACAACCACATAGACTTAGGGTGGCATCGGACCCCTAGCTAGCTGTGTCTAGGAGTCCTGCTGGGGAATCTCTAGATGAGACCTGCCACTCCCTATGTTCCCGTCTGGTTGCAAATACTAGTAACAGCAAGCTGGGCGCCTTGCGGGGAGGGTCAGCTCCCAGGAAGAGTTTTGGGTTCTGAGTCGGGGAGTCAGGGCCTCACGTCCACGGAGTATAATATACCATACCAGATATTGTTCTAAGTTTTCCCTGCCCTTGGGTTGGCTTCTCATTACTCATCTGGGAGGCAGACACAATCACCCCCATTTAACAGTCTGAGAAACTCGGACTGGGCTGGGCTGGGCTGACACGGAGCCAGGGCTCTGTCCAGCTCTGGCCGGCCCGCACTGCAGGAGCCAGAGGCTGCAGCTGCGTGGGTGGGCAGGAGGGAGCAGACCCACAGGCTTGGCTAATGGCCCTTGGTAAGGCTGTCATGAATGGGAACAGGAAGTGCTAGGTTCAAGTTCTGATCTGGTGGGAAGGCAGAGTTCCTCTGTCTCTCCTCTTTCCCTGCCTGCATCTCTCATCCAGTGGAAGAGAGAGAGACTCAGAGATGAGGCTCAGAGGGTTTAGACCTACATCGTCACAGACTCTGGGGCTGTGCCTCTGCTTTCTCTTCTGCCCAATGGGCTCAGGATCACCTCCCTTCAGCCCCTGTTCTAAGCACCAAAGGGTAAGGCTATCACGCCATGTAGATCTCAACCTTCCTAACGATATGATCCTTAATACAGTTCCTCATGTTATGGTGACCCTCAACCATAAAATTATTTTTGTTACTACTTCGTAACTGCAGTGTTGCTGCTGTTATGAATCGTCATGCAAATATCTGCTATGCAGATGGTCTCAGGCAACCCCGTGAAAGGATCGGTCAGCCTCCAAAGGGCTTGCTTCCGACTGGTTGAGAACCACAGCTATAATGTAAGGCGTAAGCCTGGTAAAATCTGATGAGAGGGGACTACTTGGGAGGCTCAGTTCCCCCAAGATAACACCTAGTCTTTGGGGGGGAGTGTCTCAAGAGACTGGGGGATGCAGGCTGATGATCGAAATTCTATCAAGAGCCCCCATCCTTCCCTTCTTGTGCCTTCCCCAACAGTTCTAAGTGAGGGACATTCACAGCCAGGCCCGAGTAGGTGGGTAGGTGGCGCTGGCTTAGCCAAGAAGTGCCCGTCTCTGATTCGTGGCTGGTTTCCATGGCAACCGATTGATTGCCCCAGCTGCAGACTCAAGGAGAATGAGCTTTCTCCCAAGCTGGGCTGCCTGGGAGGCCACCACAGCAGTGGTACCCATGCGTCCTCAACGGGGTCACCTCAGCTCAGCTCAAGAGCCATTAACTGACACCTGGCACATGCAAATGCGATGATGTAACAGGAGGAGGGCCCTAGTGTGTGTGAAGCACCTACTATGTGCAGCTAGAGTCCTAGGGCCTGGAACTGAACCTGGCCCAGCCACATCCCAAGCCTGGGAGCTTAGCCACTAGGCCCAGAGGCTAGCACGGTGACACTCTGGGGAGTAGCACAGTTAGTCCCACCAGGACAGAAGAGCAGTAGCATGGGTCTCTGAGGGAGACCCATAGAGTGATGGATGAATCAGAGTGTGACTTGGCTGAGAATATGGTCGGGTAAGAGAGGAGGGGATCAGGTGGGGTGCAGGGAAGGTGACCAGCAGGACTCTTGAGTTTGCCCTCACACTATAGTCAAAGGACCAGTAAGCACAGCAGGCTGGTATCTGATTTGTCAGCTTCTAGTCCTTCTGGCCACACCTGCTTTCTTAACAACCCCTGTCCTCAGCCCTGCTTCCTGTCCAGGTCTGGATGTGGGCTTTCAGGGTTTCCTCTGCCCAGGCCTGCTGAATGTCTAGCCTCTAGCTGGTGTGGAAGGCTCCCAGGTACTGATGGCAGCTCCTCCCCTTTTTATGTTCTTGCATCCCCTCTGATTCTTCAACCCCTAAAACTCCCTAAAACTGCTCTGTTCCGGGGTGCCCCTCTTTCCTTCCTTGCCCTTGGAGGCAGTTTTACAGTAAGCCTGGCCCTAATCCTAACCTGTATCATTTGGCGTGGTTCTCGTCCCAGTCTTGCCCTCTGACCTGCCTTCTGCCTCTTCATTTTCAACCTCTGCCTCATCTCTGGTCCCCAGATGGGCTCTTTAGGCCTGGCCTCATTGACATTCTTCCCACGGCAGCCTTAGTCGCATGCTAGCTGCAGGAGCTGTTCCGGTGAAGGAGCAAGACAGAGAGGCTGGGCTGAGGGCTGGGCTGGGGCTGGGGACAGTGCTCTGGGGTGTTGCTCTGAGCTTCAGTCTGGGGTCTAAGCAGGACAGGTCAGGCCAGATCTGGCCAGACTGCAAATCATGTTTGCTACTGCAGACCCAGAACGTCAAACCTCAACTGGTTAAACCCAGCAGCTAAGGAGGCCTTTTGATCTTCTTTTAGGAGGTGAGGCCCATCCCCAGAAAGACAGCTGGCAGGATCCACCCAGCATGGCATTCAGGTCCCAGATTCCCATACTCTGCTGAGGTCCTTGGGGCTGTGGAGCAGTTTGTTCTTGCTTCAATTGCTCCTGGGTTCTTGGAGTGCTGGGGAGCCTCTACAAATACAAATGGACTTAAAAGTGGAGTTGGGTCCAACAGTATTAATTGCTTATCCTTCTCCTTCTCTTCCTCCTCCTCTTCCTCTCTTCTTTTCTTCCTCTTCCTCCTCTTCCTCCTCTTCCTCCTCTTCCTCCTCCTCCTCTTCTTCTTTTCTTCCTCTTCTACTTCCTCTTCTTCCTCCTCTCCTCCCCTCCCCCACCTCTTCCTCCACCTCCTTTCCCTCCTCTTCCTCCTCCTCTTCCTACTCTTCTACTTCCTCTTCTTCCTCTTCCTCTTCCTCCTCTCCCCCTCCTCTTCCTCCTCATCCTCCTCTCCCCCTCCTTTTCATCCTCCTTTTCTTCTTCTACTTGTCCTCCTCCTCTTTCTTTTTTTTGAGGCAGGATGGCATTATGTAGCCCAGGCTGGCTTCCGAGTCACAACTATCTTTCTGCCTCAGCTCCTGGATGCTGCATTACAGGTATTCATCACCCAATCTGGCTCTCATTTTTTACATATTTAGCTAAGTCTGGTCCACGCTTTTGCTGGGACTGAAGGTTCAGAAATACCAATCCAAGTCCTGGTGCTCCCTGGGCTAACAGGAGTACCAGGAGACACTCATGAATATTCATAAAGGCAACAGGAGATGCTCATGCATATTTATAAGGGCAGCAAGATCTCATCAGGGCAGCCAAGGTGGGGGTGGGGGGACAGATCTATAGAGGTGTCCTAGACTTGGGGCTTTCTATGATCCTGACTTGAGGGGCCAAGCAGAGAATGTGGAGTCACACTGGGCTGGGCCTAAAGAAGAGAATTCCTGACTATGCACTGATGTCAGAAGAGAAGGCTACAGTGGGTAGCCAGGGTGCAATCCTCAGCATCCCATAACCACAGGCAAATGCCTCTAATTCCAACTCTAGGCAGGTGGAGGCAGGAGGCTGAGAAGTTCAAAGTCATCCTTGGCTACAGAGCGAGTTTGAGGTCAGCCTGGGTTACATGGGACCCTGTTCCACCAAAGCAATTACAGCAAAACCAAACAACAACAACAACAGCAACAAACCCCAACCCTCAAACAACCACCAGCAGCAGCACAGCCAGCCAGGCTTCCCGTAACCAAGCCATCCAGGAAATGTGTGATCTCGGGGCTGGAGACGAAGCTAGGCTTGGGCATAGACTGGGTTCGTCATGATAGAGGCTAAGCTAGAGAGCAGGGATGGAGAGAGCAGGTAGAAGCAGGATGCTTTGCCTCTTAGGTACTTCCATCCCTATGCAGAGGTCAGGAGTGAGGATCACCCAGGAGTGAGCCCTTGATCACAGGTGTTTCTGAGGGAGGCGTAGGGAGGCCACAGGGGGCTCACCCTTGGGCAATCTACCAGCAACCCTCATTGATTAGCATTCCCATCTGTTCTGGTGAGCGTCCTGAGTCTGGAAACTAACCACTTGTCCCATTAGTGTAGGGTGGCATCCAGATGCCAGAAAGGACTGGACAGTCCATAGTTTTGGAGTTCTACCTTGTGGGCAAAACCTAGCTTGGCTATTGCCATGGAAACACCACCACAGAATGGGTGGCCTTTAAATACAGCCATGGCATGGAAGTGAAGCTCAGTACACAGTGCCCGCCTAGCACCAGAGAGGCCCTGGGCTCCACCCTCTCTGCGCCAGAAAACTATTAAAAACGTGGACATAGAAAGTCCAATTTCAGACGAATTTCACAAGCCAGGAAACATTTGCTTTCTTTCTCTTTAAAAACATTCGAGCTGAGGATATTATGTGTCTGCCACGTCAACACTCAGAGACTAAAGTATGTGTGTGTGGAAGGGAACAGAGACCAGCCTGGGCTACATGGTGGGATCTGGTCTGAAAAGGAAGAAGAAAAGACCAAAGTGACTCCCGGCTGCAGAGATGGCCCAGTGAGCAAAGCTTCTTTCTGACCCCCAAACTTGGGTTTTGCATCCTCCCCAATAAAAGTAATAAAAACGAAAGGAACAATTTTGGGAGGCTGTTGCAATAGGAGATTGCTTTGAGTTCAGCGCCAGGTTGGGATATGTAGAAAGTTCAGGGCCAGGCTGAGCTATAGTGTGGTATCCTATCGCTAAATAAATAAATAAATACATACATACATACATACATACATACATACATACATACATGATTGATAGCTATCCCAAAGCAACCATCAGCAAGACTGAGGCTCCTTGGATGGTTGCTTTGCAAGCATCTCTGGCACCCATCGTAGATTTGTCCTGAGCGCAGCCCAAGGCCAAGTCCCTTCCCATAGCCTTGTCTGACCCGACTGCCTCCCTCTCTTACCTTGGGATGCTCATGCAAGCCCAGCCAGCCCACTCCCAGGATACACAGCCCTGCAAGGAGGTAACATGAGCCAGCCACCCAGAACAGGATCTTCTCCCAGCTGCTCCCCAGTGGAGAATCTGAGATCCCCAGGAGCCTCCGGTTCTCCCTTAACACTGTAGTTAGTACTCCATTTGTGGACTGTAGCAGAGAATCCACCGCAGGGTCACTGTGGGGTCTCTCTGAGGCTGTCCCTGGAAAGGTGCCCGGTTCTCGAGTGCCTCAGCCCCCTGTCTTTTCATTTCTCTTCTTCAGTGAGTGAAGAATGGCATCCAACTGTCTCTGTGGTCTCTGGGTGGTGCACCAAAGGCTTTTAAACACGAGGCTCCCTCAGGGGCAGCCTGGCAGGGGCCTCTGTGGGAGTTTGACCAAAGGGCTGGTCATTATCAGTTCAAACAGAGAAGAAGGCCATCGCCCTGGGAACGAAACCGGTCAGAACAGCAAGCTCCACTTAGCCTCCATGGAAGCTGTGGACCCATTTAACTCCTTCCGTTGACTTGGATACCTGATTAATTTATTTTGTTTTATGTGTATGGGTGTTTTACCCCTGGTGCCCGCAGAGACCAGAGAGGCTACTGGATTCCATTCCTCAGAACTGGAATTACAGACAGTTGTGAGATGTCACATGCCTGGGAATTGAACCTGCTTCCTCTGAAAGAGCATCATCCAGTGATTTTTGTTTGTTTGTTTGTTTGTTTGTTTGTTTTTGTTTTTTTGTTTTGTTTTGTTTTGGTTTTGGTTTTTCGAGGCAGGGTTTCTCTGTGTAGCCCTGGCTGTCCTGGAACTCACTCTGTAGACCAGGCTGGCCTCGAACTCAGAAATCCACCTGCCTCTGCCTCCCAAGTGCTGGGATTAAAGGCGTGCGCCACCACTGCCCGGCTCATCCAGTGATCTTAACCACTGAGCCATCTCTCCAACTAGGCTCATGGGTCTCAGCTAACATATGTGGCTTCTCTAAAGCTGAAGGCATATGTGTTTGTCCTGAGATAGGGTTTCTTCTAGCCCAGGCTGGCCTGAAACTTGATATATAGCTAAGTATGACCCTTGAACTTATTCTGATTTTCCATCTCCTGTGTTCTGGGATTACAGGCTATGGCACCACGCTGAGTTATGAGTCATTACTGTTTGTTTGCTTGTTTGTTTTGAGATAGGGTCTCGTTATAGCTCTGTTTAGCCTGGAACTCACTATGCAGATCAGACTCCCAGAGATCCTCCTGCCTCTGTCTTCCAAGTGCTGGGATTTGGGGACAGTTCCTAAAGTCCATGCTCCTCTCCAGTGGGTAGGCGACGGAATCCCGGAGGAGCCTTTCCAGAGGAGACGCACCAGCGAGGAGAGAGAACAAGGAAGCATACGGCAAAGCCTGTGATGGGGAAGGGTGCAGGACAGAGAGGCCCCAGTTCCCAGAGGACTCTATCCTCTCTCAGGACCAGATAGTTTGGAGTGATCCGAGAGGATGCTCCCTTCTTTTCGCAGCCACCACAAGACAGGAAGTCCCACCCTTCAAACCCAGTTCTGTTTGTCACATTCTGGACCAAGTCATCCACCAAGCTTGACCTTGGCCAAGGGGATAACTACTGGAACGGAGCGAGCGGCTTTGGCTTCCTGTAATGTGCACATCTTCTCTGCAAGCAGGGAGGGCCATGGGGGGGGGCAGGCTGTCTGCTCTGGATGGAGCAGGTGGGGAAGGGCAGGGGCTCTGCAGATAACGGGCAAAGGCGGGCAGGAGCCAGTGATTCACGCAGGAGAGGAAACCCGTGTGCTTAGCCAGGCACAGAGATAATTCATTCCCACTCAGCTCTGAAAGCCATGGAAATTTTAATAAATGCAATTCCATTCAAATGAACAAATATTTTAAAACACGAAGTTATTTAATCTAGCACTGAAGAACACTCACTGTCTTCAACAGCTCGTCACAAGCCTGGGCGTCCCCTCAAAGCCTGCCATGTGGGTCCTTCTCCAACGGGGCCCGACTCACAGGTGAGGAAACCAAGAAGGGATGAGTCACCTCATCCACAGCTGTCAGGTGCCGGGCAGGTGGCACGGAAAGGCTAACTGAGTCGATCTCAAGTGTGATCTTAGACCTGGAGCCATCAATGCAGCCTAGGAACACGCTGGGAACCGCGCTGGTAGGGTCCACTCAAGACCTACTGAACAGTCATCCTGAAGATCACGCACCTATTTGTCCAAGCTCTCTTTGGGACCGTGTGGCTGGGACATCTCCCACTGGCTTCTGGGAGAGCGTGTACCAGGGCACAGACAATGCCCATCTGATCGCTTTAACTTCCTTTCTCCTTCAGGCACCCTGAACTGCTGAGCCATCTCCGCAGCCTGGCACTGGGTTTAGAAACACGACAGTCTGGAAGCAACCAAAGTCTCCAGACAGGAGAACGATGGCGTCGTGCAGTCCGGCTACCGTGCAGTAAGCAAGAAGCTTGTGAGAGATATATAATATGGCACAATGAGGTTCAGATCTGCCCAGGGCTTTCCCTTAGAGTAAGCACCAGGTATCCTGATTCCAGAACCACCTCAGCCCCGAGCAAATGGGGACACACAGCCACCTGAAGGGTAAATGCTGTCAGTGCTGCAGGCAGGTTTGTTCTGATCTGGCCTCTCATTGGGTAGGGGGGTAGCATGGTACTTCATGCCTCTTGAAGCTAGGTGATCATATGACTTACTTTTGCTGGTGAAACGTGAGAGGAGATGACTGTTCTGCCCAGACAGCACTCCTGCTGGTGTGTGCCAAGATGGCACCTAGTCAGGCTGGGTCCCCAAGTGCCTGTGACAGGGACCGTTCAACTCCCCACAGGGTAGCATAAGACATGCCCTTCACTGCAAGTGGTGTATGACATTATCTCTGGGAAGACAAGGACAAAGGTCTACTTACCCTGATCGGGAGCCAATGACAGACCAAAGTATGGGTACCATCAAAATCTAGTCTATGATTTTTTTTGGGGGGGGGTGGTTACTTACAGGACTGTGGGTGAAGATTTACTCACAGGAAAAGAAGTGAATCAAAGACAGCTGTATCTCCAAAGCCCAACCCAGCATGGGTGACAGCTCACAAAAGCTGGGAACCTGGAGCACGCGGCAAAGCCTACAGGCAGCTAGATGGGCTCAAGAGTGTCCTTTTCAGGTAGCGCAGTTGGTCTAAACCAGTGATTCTCATCTTGTGGGTCATGACCCCTTTGGGTGTGTGTGTGTGTGCAATAACCCTTTCACAGATACCCGGCATATCAGATATTCACATTATAATTCATAACAGCATAACTTCATAATTACAGTTATGAAGTAGCAACAAAAATAATTTGTGGTTGGGGATCATCAAAACATGAGGAAATGCATTAAAGGGTTACAGCACTAGGATGGTGAGCCACTGCTCTAAACCAAATTCAGGCCACTCATTTGGTCTCTGCCTCTTCTAGGCAACTTAGAGAATCGTCCTTACTGCCTAATATATGCTAAAGGAGAGCCCTAGAGAATGTGGTCAGTTTTAGGGACTTCCTGACCCTTTTGAGTTGTTTACTTCCTAATGGAGCCTTTCAGTTCCCTTCCCTCCAGGATGGAATGTTTTCTCTCTCTCGGGGAATTGCTGCACAACAGCAAGGGATCAAGGCTTATTACTGCAAGGTGCCCTCACCTGTTCTGACTGGTTCTGCAGGACATGGCAATCCCACAGTACTAAGGTAGATACAGACCACTCAATTTTATCCGCAGTGATAGCTAACTCTTTACACATGTGTAATGAGCTAGACAGGTTTGTAAATGCTGGCAATATCAGGTATACTAAAGGAAGTTTTGTGACCTTTATCTTCTTCTCTGTTACACTGTCTAATTTTCTATAGAGAATATCTTATTATTTTTGGATGGTGGATGTTTTATTAAATCATTTCTTCGCAGTGGAGATGGGTCCTCTCTGGTCTGTATTAATTCAGAGAAAATCCTCAAGGGAGATGGAAAGAGATACATTGTAGCCTTTAGAGGTGGGACAAGCTGAGGAGGTTGTGGATCTGACCCTCCGTGGAAGGATCTGACCCCACTATGATAAGCAATCTGCTTCTAACTGAATGGGAGTGGTCCTGTCTCCTCCCTGTGCGAGCTGCTGGGAGGAAGTGGTGACTTATGTGCAGAAGATGGAGGAATCTTCTGCCTTTGGGGGGGTGGCGGGGGGGCGGGGCGGGGTGTGTCTCTGTGTTGGTACCTTTACAATAGTGAACCTTTGTTTCCTCTGGAAGGAAGGAAGGAAGGAAGGAAGGAAGGAAGGAAGGAAGGAAGGAAGGAAGGAAGGAAGGGAGGGAGGGAGGGAGGGAGGGAGGGAGGGAGGGAGGCTGGCTGTTGTTACTGGCTGTGGTTAAACAGAACATGGGACGGAGTGTCTCAGAACCAGCCGCGCAGTGCTCCCAGCCTCCTCGAGGGCAGCCCCAGACTACCATGCTTCTGTACCAGAAGCTGAGCTGTAACCACATCACTGGGACAAGAGAAATGTTGGCATCTTTGGAAGAAGCTGGCTGGCACTCTGCAGCACAGGCCGAGTGCAGCAGGAGGAGAACCGGGGATGCTGGCAGCTGGAGTGGCTGATATGTTGGGCATTTTGGGTTGTGGCATCCGTGCTGGCCCAGGTGGGCTGTGCTGTCTGTGCCTCGTGTGGAACATGGAGATGTCAAGAAACCAAGGGGAGGCTGCGTGCGGAGGCAGACAGTTGGAACCCTAGAATCTCAGAGGCCGAGGAAGGGGTGCACCATGAGTTGATGCTAGTGTGAGTTACAGAGTGAGACTCTGTCTCAGAATATGAATCCCAGTATTCAAGGAGCTAAGGCAGGAGGACTACCCATGAGTTCTAGGCCAGCCTAGAACCGTGAAACCCCATTTCAAGCAACCAAACCTCCAAACAATTCTCCTAAGAAAAAGAAAACAGAGGGATAGCTGTGGAGTCATTAGTGGTAGAGTTGTTAAGGCTAGACCACTGCAGCTTTTAAGGTCAGAGAAGAGAGTGGCCAGGGACTTCTGAGACCCAGAGAAAGTCTACCTCTTCCTTTGGGCTATCCTGGGTTAGCAGCTCAGTTGGAGACTCTGGGACCTAAAGATTACAGCTGGGAACCCCCACCTTCCTGGGGCAAGAGGTGAGCTGACAAGGTTCAGAGACAGCAGGGCATCTGGCCCAGAGCCACACAGCTGGCCTTGGGGAAAGCCAGGATCTGAACTCAGGTCTGGAGTTACTTACAATATGCCACTGGGCCATGGCAGGGTGACCAAGAAAGGGAGACAGGACAGGAACAGGAAGGGAGGGCCAAGGGGGAAGGGGAGGGCCTCTAGGCTAGTCTAGCTGACCGTCCCAGTAGGGGGTCTTGCACCATGTAGCTCCCTCCACTGACAGTGACCTGTTTATCCTGAGTCTGGCCTTGTACCAGGCTGTTGGCCACCACCTCCCCCACATACTTGCCAGTCCCCTGTGTCTCCCTTAATCCATCCTAGTGGAGAGTCCCAGAGAGGCTCTGGACACTGCCCACAGTCTAAGACTGCTCACTTGAAGGTAGGTCTTTCCGCTAGTTTCTGTATCCTGTTATTCTAAGGTAGCCATGAAACAGGGAAGTTCCCCAACGCCCCCCCAATCCATCAAACTGCTCCCCACTTCCCACATGTGTCCAGCTGTTGTCTGGGGTTCCCACACTTCCTAGAGCAGACCTTCAGGCTGGCGTGTCCCCCCCCAACCCCTCCCTGCTTTCTCTTTGCTCCTCTGTCAGTCACTGTGACCTCTAGCTTGCACACAGTTCATCCTGGGTCCCAGCGTCAGGCCTGCGACTTGGCACTGGAAAGCGGCTGCCTCCCCTTTCCCAGGTTCTGTGGAGTCTGGCTTCTCTCCTGGAGAGCAGTTGGGAGCTTTTCCTGGTAAAGAAAACATCACTCAGCTTCCGAGAGAAGCCAATGGGATGAGTGAAGGAGGCAGGGCCTGGTTCATTGCGGGAGAAGATGTGGGTACAGAGAGGGCCAGCCACTGGACTAAGATCACACAGCAATTTGGAGAAAATCCAGGACTGGACCTAACTGTCTCTTTCTGAGGGGATCTTTCTTCGGTCGTTCTGGGTGAGGTCAGCTACTGCCTGGGCCTTGTAGGCCGGAGTGGCTGTTTCCTATGGCTGCGGAGGAGGGGCTTGGCAGTGCCCTGGTAGGAGGAGGGGCTTGGCAGTGCCCTGGTAGGAGGAGGTTTTTGCCTTTGGTTCTTTGATGCTCATTCTTTCGAACCCCTGGGGAATGCCTGAGTCATCGCTGAGCGGCAAACATATTTAGCTCCTTTCATCGTCCCTAATAAATCAACTTCTCCAGGTCTCTCATACCAGCCTCCAGCTCCAGGCTGCCTGCCCCCGTGTCCTGTCGCCTGACATCTGGGCACTACAGAGACTTCCAGCCCCTTGGGTTCCTGGCAGTGGTCCTCTTGCTGTTTCCTCTCTCTCCCCAGGCATTCTGGGCCAGGCCAGGCCTCCTCCTCGTGCTGGGCTGGCCTCTGTTCAACAGCTGCGGTCCTGGAGCCTTTCGGAGCTTCCTGTGGCTAGGAGCTGCCTGGCATGGCTACAGGGATGAGCCACCGCTTAGCCCTGACCCTGGCGATCACCACAGCATCTTCTTGGCCCACCGGGGCTTGTGTTGGAGCCTGGGGAATTTCTCGGAACACCTTACCTCATCTTGTTTTTTATGGGTCACACGGGTGCATATGAGTGTGTGTAAGTGCACATGTGCGCATGTATAAATGTCTCAGCATATACAGAGGTCAGAGGACAACTGTCATGGGTCACTTCTGTCCTACCTATGGGTCCTTAGATTCTAACCTGAATCCTCAGGTTTGGTGACATGTGCCTTTACCCATTAAGATTTCTTGCTGGCCCCACTGGCCTAAGTATTTCAAATATACCTAGTTATTCCCATTTTACAGACGGGCAGCCTGAGGCACCGAGAAAATTACTTAAGACATGGAAGAGAGCGAGCCCTTGTACCCAGGCCTTCTGGGAGGCTATCATCGCTGCTCCTCCACAGGAGTAAGTGGCAACGGGAGAGCTGCTTGTCACCCCTCCCACCGCTCCAGCCTAGGGAAGAGTCTGTGCTGAGCCCATTCCTGAGACATTGTTGTCTGTAGACATCTCCGTTAAAGGTTAGTGCCATTAAAAGAGTTCTCAGGGAGGAAGATGCAATCCAAACAGGGAGCAGCCTGTTCCGTGGTGCACAGCCAGAAAGAAGGCGGGAGAGGCAGATGTGTGTGGTCTCTGTAAGGGAAGAAGAGGCCCCTAAAGGGCTGCTCAAGGCCACAGGCCCTAGTTAATCAAATGCCCGTCCCCCAATCCCGCATCCATGATCCCCTCACCAGGTTCTGGTCAGGGGTTCAGGCTCTGTCCTTCCAGCGGCAGAAGAAAATTCATCTGTGTGTGGTGAGCGCCGCCTTCTGGCCAGATGTAGCACTGCACTTTAGCAGACATGGGTGAAAACCACCCCTGGGGAGGTCTTAAACAGAGTAGGAGGGACCTCCTACTGTTCCGGTGTGGTGTAGTCCTGGCCTTCTCTGTCCCTATAACTATTTGTCTTTTGGGTTTCACAGTCTCAGGGGCCCCAGGCTCTGGATCCTGTTGATGCTGTGCTGAGGCCTCAAGGTTTTTTGTGTTTTTGTTTTGTTTTGTTTTGTTTTGTTTTTGTTTCTGTTTTTCAAATCAGGTAATTTCAGCCAACTAACAATTATTTTGAACCCATTGTGTGTGGGTGCTTAGTAAGTGCACAGACAGACTTGCATGGATCTCACAGTCTGGCAGGATGAGGTGACTCTGCAACACAGGCCTGGCTGTCTAGCCTAGACACTCTCCTCCTGGATTCATCTTCCCAGCCCAGTCCTTCCCTATCCCCTGTGCACGCCAGTCTGCACTGGTTCTGCACTGAGGATTTGCGTTTGACAAAGTCTCACTCTGTAGCGCAGGCTAGCCTTGAACTCACAGAGATCCAGCTGCCTCTGCCTCCCAAATGCTGGGATTCAAGGTGTGTGTCACCATAATACTCTGCGTGCTATTTTTGAAGATTATTATTATTTACATGCATGTGTATGTGAATGTGTGATGTGAGTGTATGTGTGTGTGCATGTGTGTATGTGCATGTGTATGTGTGAGTGTGTATACATGTGGATGTTTGCATGTATGTGTGTGCATGTGTGTGTGTGCACGTGAGTGTGTTCACTGTGTGTCTGTGGAGGCCAGAAGAAGAGGTCGGTTCTCCAGAGTTACAGGTGGTATGAGCTAAGTGGGTGCTGGAAACCAAATCTGAGTCGTCTGGGAAGACAGCAAATACGCTTAGCCGGTGAGCCAGCATCTCTCCAGCCTCCAGCCTTGGATGTCACAGGGGTCTTTGGGATCCCTGGCTCTGTTGCAAAGATCTTGGCACACTGTAAGCACTCAATACACAGGACAACAGAAGGAAAATATGGACAAGCTGAGCTAGTTCAGCCAAAAGCATCTTCAAGGAGGGTCCTGATAGTGAGATTTTAGGCTGGAGCCTGAGTGGAGGCCCAGAGGAGAGCACTGGATCATGAGCCCAGGTGGCAGGGATTCAGCCTTGGCCTGCCAGTGCCTGGAACAGAGCCTGGCACAGCTGGGACGCTTTATAAACATCTGTTTGAAAACAGTCGGCAAAGCTTATACAATCCTTCCCCACACTGGTCCCTGAGCCAGCCTGTGCTCGCATCCCTCCAGAGGTGGTGGCATCACTACCTACTTTCCCTATCACTTGTTCTATCTGTAGATAGTGCTGCCCTCTGGAAGATTCTGTATTTCCTTGGGTATAGCAGAGCCAACTCAGCCTAGTCCCTACTCCCGCCCCAAGAAAGCTCACCGAGAAGCTCAGCTCCCGAGGAACTTCTGTCCAGCATGATTCCCCCTTTCCCCAGTGCCCCAAGGATCACTAAATGCTCCCTCTTCCTGGTCTGGGAGAGGATGAGGGGGAGGACCAGGGAGGGCTCAGGGATGGTGACGCAATTACAGAAGAATAGCTTTCTTCAGTCTACGAGCTACGTCATGAGCTTTTATTCTTGCTCCTAAGTGTTACAACAGGAAAGAAAACGATGTCCCACCATCTTGATGTCAGGGAAGAAGTGGAGAACCAGAGAGGGGAAAGGGACCAAAGTCAGCCACTCTCTGTGCACACACACACATGGCAGAGGCAGAGGAAGACTTTAGGGTCCTTTAATCCCTAAATGGGGGCAGCTGGTATGGGCTCAGCTCACTAGAAAGTTCTCAAATGTCCAGCAAGGGCTCCGTTTGCCTTGCCGATACCCCAGGTCCCAGATGTGTGGCCTTCCTGAGACAGGCATCTCCCCCCACCCCCATGCACTTCTCTTCCCACTGTGTAGAGAGTACATATACATGAGCTCCTACAGAGGAAGAGGGCAGCCTGGCCACTTGCTGCTCATTCTTGGAGCCTGGGCTGGCACAGGGCACAGGGAGCCCCATTTCTTGCTGCCTTGTTAAGGAGCTTTCCCCGGGGGGGGGGCGCTGCTCAGGCAGGAGAGGAGGTGCAAGTGCTTGGGAGAGTGAGAAACATCTCCCAAGAGTGCCCTCCCTGGGTACACAGCAGTCTGCTGTGTATGGAGAGCTGGCCTTGCTCTGGCAAGAGGCAGGAGGCAGAAACAGGGGTCCATCTTTCATCCCGTGACTACCCTAGCTCTGCTGGCCAGGTAGCTGGTGTCATGGCTGAGAGTCTGTCCAAGCCTAAGTCCTGTGCTACCTTCAGGCTTGCTGTGGCCTCTAAAGCAGCCCTCCTGGTGGGAACAACCTGGAGTGTCCTCTTCTCTCATTTTTCTCAGCCGTAGGTCAGACCTGCCAGCCATAGATACTGCTACAGCTTTGAGGGTCTGTCTCCTCCACTCATCTTCTCAGGCCAACACCCGTGGGAATTGTGCTAGCAGTATCCTCAGAACCTTCCAGCTTGGTCTGTCTCATTCAGTCACCTGATCTCCCAGCTCCCCCTGGAAGCTGAGCTGACCAAAAAAAGCCTGCTGGGCCGTGACGTTTCCTATCCGAACTCTGCATTTTGTAAGACCCAGAGGAGGGCTGTGTTCAGCCAAGGGGTTTGTCTGAAGTTTCCGGGGCTCCAAGCTCGATGTATGCTGATACTTGTCCATGGCAGAGAGGCCCTGACCCCAATGTAAGGGAAGGAAAACTGAGCTAGAAGCCCCTAGGGAATCCATGATCCTCTGCTGGGAGGGAGAGGGTGGGATACAGGCTCTAGGCTGGCTCATCTCCCCATCCTAACCCTCAGCCACAGTGGTCCCGGAAAGAGCTTTATCAGTTCTTCCTGGCAGGCTTCCCCATGAGCTCTGGGCCCTCCGAGGATCCACATCCCCCAACAGCCAGTTCCAGTGATGGAGAGGGGCATGTTTGCGAGCAAGAACAGGCACAGCGGGTGAGAGGTGTGTCTCTGTGTCTCCAGATACCATAGGTCCTGCGAGGTTGCCAGCACCGCCTCCTGGAAGTTTACTACTTGCCAACAATCTTCTTTTTCCGAGCAGACAACAGGTCGTAGAAGGGGACTCGGGTGATGCTGGCCCTAGGCGTAGGGAGGAAATGAGACTTCAGGGCTTGGGGTGGGTGGCTCACCCTGCTGCACAGGAAAGGCCAGGGATGGATGTAAGGAAGATCACCCTGCTAGCCATGTCCCAGAACTGATAGTGGAGCCAACTGGGTCCCTCACTGATGTGCGGCTCTGAGCAAGCGCCTGCCATTTCTGGGTCTCTCTGATTCTTCACATTCCTTGTCCAGTGGCCACTATTACCTTCTAGCTGAGAGGGCTCCCACTCGCCCATGTCTGCCCTGTAATCTATATCCAGAGTCGCCCTCCTCCTCCCTTCCCTGTCCTGTTCCACCCCTGTTTCCAAGCTGAGCTCCTGGCAAGCATCTCTTGTCTGCGAACCCACCCCTGAACTTCTTCCTTCTGTGTTCCCCGGCTTTGGCACGGTACCTGGCTCAAGAACATGCCTACTGATGGCCACCCAATAGGAGGGGAGATCTGGAGCTTGCCCCTTTATAGACAAGGAAAGAAGACCCCCCCCAAAGAAGTCAGAGGGGGACAGGAGATGTCCAGTGTCCCCGCTGCCCCTCACCTGATGGCCTCGATCCACTGGTCGCGTTCCTCGGCATTGGCAGCTGAGATGCGGTAGGATTCGTGTTTGCCTTCTACCACCTTGCCGTCCCCGTCCGTCTTGCATGCCTTTATCTTCTGGCCCCGGCAGCTGGGGTTGTACAGCTCCAGGCAGAACTGTGTGAGGGTGAAATTCGGGGGAAACGCTAGGGCACTCTTGAGGGGATGAGGGGGGGGGTCAAGGAAGCAAGAGCAACTCTCCCGCAGAATGCCCCTCCCAAACGGCTCAGGGGGAGAGGAAACTGTGCCTACTATGTACCTAAAATCCCATGTAACAGATCGTGTGTGTGTGAGAGAGAGACAGAGACAGAGAGAGAGAGAGAGAGAGAGAGAGAGAGAGAGAGACAGAGAGACAGAGACACAGAGAGAGACAGAGACACAGAGAGAACCAAGGCTCAGAAAAGAGCTGGGGTTTAGAAGTTCCCCCGTTAGCGCCAGAGTCAAGCCCCACAAGACAACTGAGGCTTGTTCTTCCCAATGACCCTGACCCTCCTGTGTCCAAAGCTTCAGGAGAAACCCCTCAGAGTGGCTGGGCCTCATGGAGGGTCCCACGCAGGCCCCCTCCCTCAGGGAATCCCCAGCTGGACTCTCACCGGCTTCTTGGGGTCCTCTACCTTCTGCACGGAGAGGTTTTCCAGGGGAATGATCCCCCGAGGTTCTTTGTCCTAAGGAAGTGAGGCCAAGGGCAGGAAATAAGCTTGGGGCCTCCTCAGACCTCTCTGCACACTGCCTAGCCACAGAGCAGCTCAACACTAGAGCCTTGGTTGGGATCTGGAAGGCCCGATTAAAATGTCTTTTCATTTTTATTCTATGTGTGTGGGTGTTCTGCCTGAGTGCATCTAAGTGTGCCACATGTGGGTAGCAGATTCCCCCCACCCCCACAGGACTGGAGTTACAGACAGCTGTGAGCTACCACCTGGGTGATGGGAATTGAACCCAGGTCCCCTGGAAGAGCAGCCAGTACTCTTAACTGCTGAGCCATCTCTTGACCCCCCCTACCCCTCTTACAATTTTTTGTTGTTGTTGTTTTTCATGAAGGATCTTGTTCTGTAGCCCAGGTTGGCCTTGAACATGTAAAGATCCTCTGCCTCTGCTTTCTCGGTGCTGAGATTATGCATATGAGCCCCCCATGCCTGGCCTTTAGGAACTCCATCTTTGAACAAGATTTTTGTTTGTTTGTTTGTTTGTTTGTTTGTTTCAGTGCTGGGAATTGACCAGAGCTTCACACGGGATAGAGCCACACTTTAACACGGCCCCAGCCCAGGAAACCCAACTTTAAGCCAGGGCTCTCCCTTGTCCACCCCTTTCTCTTTGCCTCTGAGTTTTCCACATCTGTGAAATGGGCACATGGGGCACTGAACCCTCTAAAAGAGCCTAACACTCTTTTGCAGTGCCAGGGGCTGTAGTGTCTGGTTGTGGCTGGTCGTGTCCTAGCCCCGCCTCCCCACACACTCACAGTGGTGAACTCAAAGTAGTAGAGACAGTTGTCAGTGAGAATGAACCAGCGCCGTTTCCATGTCTTCACACGGCCCCCTGCAAGAGGCCAGGCATTGGGGAGAGTCAGCCTTCCTCCTCCTGAGCCACCAAGTTCCCCCAATAGGACTAGGCTTCCAGATCCGTTCTTTCTGTACCTCAAGTATTGGCAGCTCCCAGCACCCCATCACTCCTTGCATTTGGATTCCCAGAGATCAGGTAGAGGGGCAGTGTCACTGTCCCCCTGCTCTCCCAGGCCACTGTCACCTAACCTCGACTTGAACCCACACCCAGACCCATGCTTGCTTTACGTGCTTGCAATGCTTAATATAGACTGGCAAGTTGACAGGATCTAGAATCATCTAGACAAGCCTCTGGACAATCATCTAGACATGTCCGTCCACGCGAGGGTTTCCAGACTGAGTTAGCTGAGGTGGGAAGACCCCCTTTCAATGTGGGCAGCAAGCAGGGGCGGGAGTCCTGGACTGAAGGAGAGACTGAGCCAAGCGCTGGCCTTCATTGCTCTCTGCTTCCTGCCATGGATACAATGTGACCAGCCTCTGCACGCTCAGCTGGGGGGGCGGGGGGGGGAGATCTTCCTCCATAAGTTGCCTTTGTTGGGTATTTTGTTGCAGCACCAAGAACAGTAGCTAACACACTCTAGCTTTCATGTATCAGGCAGGGGAGGGAATGAGAAGGAGAATCCCTATCGCCATCCTCCCTCTCCTGGATGGCCACTGGCAACCCCATTTTATAGATGAGACAACCAAGGCTGGAAAAACCTAGGCCATGTATTCATGCCCCTGTGCTCTCAAATCCAATGTCCCTGTCCTGGAGCCCAAGCTCTCAGCCTTGTGGCTATGTGGCCAGCACTCTCTTGGGTCACTGCCTCCGCAGTCTGAGTGCAGAAACCAATGCTGAAGGATGGGTTGTGAGCTCCCCGCTGAGGCTCTGATGCCCCCTCTGCTATCTGGCTTTGAGACCTGGAGGTTGGAAACTGGTGCCTAGGTTGCAAAGAAGCCCCAGAGGACTATGGGAGGAGAGGCTGGGGTGACAGACAGAAGGCTTAGTGGGCATCTGGGATATGGGTAAGTCTGCCACTGTCTAGGTACACAGTAAGTGATGGAGGCTGCCCAGCCTGGGCCCTTCCTCCAAGATGAGGTATTTTTCTTCATCTGCCTTGGCAGACCTCAGGCCTTGCCTGGCTGGCCATGCTGGGGAGACTCCTGGGAGTGTTTGTAGGGAATGAGCTGGTTGTTTCTGTCAACCATCGGAGCAGCCACTGCTGTACTTGGCATGGATCTGAGTTACAGCCGTCCTCCTCCTGCTTCAGGGACACCCAGCCCTTTGCTGCCCTAGCTAGACAGGACCCTTGCTGTCTCTGTGGTCTTGAGAAGTGGCCCTAACCCTGCTGACTCTTGGCTTCTCGAGAATGACCACCCAAAGGTTCGGCTGTCCAAGGACCAGCACCTCATGGTTAGCAGTCCTGAGCAGAGATGCTCTGCTAGACTCTCCTTTCCATCCCTCTGGGAGAGAAACATCCATGGAGCCCCTACCTCCCAACATCCCTTAGCACCCCCTCATTTCTCCTAAACCCCCAAGACAGATGGATGGGTGGAAGGGGAGGTGTTTTTAAATATATATGGGTGGGTGGATATATGGATGGGTAGATACATGGTTGTGTGGATATATGGATGAGTGAATAGTGGATAAGTGGATAGGTAGATGGAGGAATGGATGATGAGCAGGAGGATGGATAGAGGAGTGTGTGGATAGATAGGAGGGTAGGTGGATGGAAGAATGGGTGGGTGGATGGATGAGAGGATGGATAGGGCAATGGGTGGGTAAATGGATGTGGGTGGAGGGGTGGATAGATGGATACTGAACGGGATAGGCGAATAGATGGATAGATGAATGGGATAGGTGGATAGATGATGAGATGGGTAGCTGGACAGATGAGTGGCTAAGTAGATGAATGAGTAGGTGGATGAGTAGATAGACAGGACAATGGGTGGGTGGGTAGATGAATGGGTGAGTGGGTGGGTAGACAGGAGTTGGATGGGTGGGTAGATGGGTGAATGGATAGATGAATGGTTGGGCAGATGGATTAGTGGGCAGATGGGTGAATGGGTTGATGGATGGGTGGGTGGATGGATGGGTGGGTAGATAGGTGGATGGATGGGTGGGTGGGTGGATGGGTGAGTGGGTGGACAGGAGATGGATGGGTGAATAGATGGGTGAATGGAGAGATGGTTGGGGGTAGATGGATGGATGGGGTACATGGATGGGTGGGTAGATGGATGGGTGGATAGGTGGTTGAGATAAAGGATAGAAAATGTAAGAAGACTGCTGGGCTGTAGGTTGAGAGACCCAGGGCTGTGCAGATCCACTCCTGGTGTGTGTGTGTGTGTGTGTGTACCACGTGTGTGCAAGTGAGCATATTAGATTATGTGAACAGAGGTCTCACCCAGCTTGAGTAGCCAGCCTTCACGGTCGGGGTTGAAGAAGGTGTGGGTGAGGTCACCGCCATCATCCTCAGGGATGGAGAAGGGCTCACTCTTGATGCTATCAAACAGGTTCTGCCAGAGAGAAGGAAAAGGATGGCTTCGGTCCACAGAGTACGGGGTCTGGACGTGCCCTTTGGCAAGTTAACTGTCTCCTGGGAAAACCTACTCCCAGGCCATTCTGGTGACCCTTCCCCCAAGTCCCTGTCTCCTCAGGTGACTGGCCATACCCAGAGCTTGTGTGCCTTCCCCTGTGTTGCCCTTGGGCAGAGTAAGCAGTGTGGGTGCCTTAGGTTCATATATAAGGACCTGGACACACATTCCTACCCTCCCTGGGTACAGCAGCTGAAGTAGGGACTGCTTCGGGCAGGGCTCATGATGGGAGATGCCCCTCTTCTACTTAGATAGACAGTAGAACCTTCTAGATGGCACATGCTGAGGTGAGGCTAGAAGAGGCCTTGAGGAGGAGGGGACTGAGTGCTCCAGGCTCAGAAGCCCAGTGTGGGGTGCTGACCACAGTGCCTATCTAGGGTGGGTTCTCACTGTAGGGATTGGGGTTTAGAGGGTGGCCGATGAACTGACTTCAGTCCTCTGTGGGTGACTCAGCTGCTTACATACGCAAGGAATGACCCTGGAGGTTTGGGAGCCAGGGCTAAGATCAATCCTACTCTAGGGAGAGGTGTGGGTGCAGACCCACCAGAGTGTTTTGAATATCCAGTGGGCACTGTGCTCACCCAGCTGTGTGACTGAACCTATGGAGGTGGGGCTGGACCATCCTCCAGCTGAGCCTTTGTGTCCCCTCCCAATCTCACTGTGCTATGGGGGTGGGAGGAAAGTGGGGACCAACATTTTGGCTGGAGTAGGGGCAGGACTGCATGGGGGTGAGGGTGAAAGAGGCCTTACCTTGGGGATCCCCAAGTGGCCTGGCTGGTGGAATGAGTGTCTGGGACAGGAAGGCCATAGCAGCAGCTGAGCTGTCAGCTCAGACAAGAATCAGGGAGCCCAAGGAGGCTGCAGGGCGGCAGACAGGGTTTCAGCCTCTGCTAAACCCACAAGGGTACCTGAAAGTTTCTGCGGTCACAGTAGCGACATTTGTATTCTGCCTCACAGAGATGGTGTAACACGCCTACACTTCCTGTGTTTTGAAAACACCCTGAAGCCCCTCTCTCTGAACAAACCACTGCATAGAGAACTTCAGGGCCCTGGGTGACCCTGTGCCCTTTTCCTAGGATCCCCCTCCCTCTTTTATCTAGGTTACAGTGCGTTGGGTACCCAGCTCCATCCCCAGGTCCAGGGAGGAACCTCCATTTGGTTGTTTAGAGCCTTGTATCCTATGTGCTATAGTAACTAGTTTAGACAGAGGCATATGACCCCCAGCCAGTCAATAGGAATTAACTCCAGGAGTTTAGTTTTCCAGGAGAAGCTGACAGCCTGACCCTACTTGGGTATCTCTGCAGTAGACAGGGTCTTCAAGATAGCCAGGGTGCCGGGTGGCCTTGATGCGACATGCGGTTCCTTCAAACCATCAAGCCTCTGGATCTAGCCACACCTGAAGCCAACAGTCTGAGGGAAAGGGATCCCTGTTCTTTTCAAATCAATCAATCGATCGATCAATCGATCAATCAATCAATCAATTGTATGCATGTTTGTGTGAGGGCGCTGGATCCCCTGGAACTGGAATTACAGCAGCTGTGAGTTGTCATGTAGGTGCTAGGAATTGAACCCGGGTCCTTTGGAAGAGCAGTCAATGCTCTTAACCGCTGAGCCATCTCTCCAGCCCCATCCCTGTTCTCTCCAGTGATACGAGTTGTGATTCTCCCAGCCAGTGTGGCAGGACAGGAAGGCATGAAGAAAGGGGTATCAAGATTTACATATAAGGGACAAGCAGGATGGCTCAGTGGGTAAAGGCCCTTGCCGTCAAACCTAATAACCTGACTTGGAGTCTTTGGAAGGAGAGAACCAGCCTGTGCGAGTTGACCTCTGACCTTCACGTGGATAGAACCCACAGGAGACGAACCTCCATTTCCAAACGTTAGAGAGGACATTGTTTTGTGAGGGACCCAGGAGGGTGAGCAGTATGGGCCTGTGACTTTTGACTCTCAGTCCTGCCCCGGCTCTCTAGGCCTCCTCCCTTCTCAGAGATGCCTTTTTCTTCCTTAGGAAACTCTATTTCCATCACTGCCCATATGTCCCTGGTTCAGTTCTTTGTCTTAGGACATGAGAGCCCGGACATCTCAGTGGGTGTCCTTTGGAACCCCGCATCTGTGACAGCGGAGGTAGCATGCTCAAGCCCTCTCTTCACAAAGCCTTAGTCTTTGCAGGAGGCAGACACAGCTTAAGCTGCGACTCTCCTATCACAAACATGATGCCTCAGATCAGCTAACTCTAGTGGCACCCTGTGACCTTAGCTTGACCCTGGGGACAGGGGTGGGGTGGGAAGAAACAGTGACAGCATCCCTAGGACACTGCCTGCTCTGGCAGAGCTGGTATTCATCTACTGCCCCTGTGTCCAGCTCCTACCTCTGCACCTAGAACCTTGTAAGTGCTCTGTCACAGCCTGCCTGTCCCCTACACACCTCCCATAGCCCTTCCTACAAGCATCCGCTCCAGGGCTAGGTGACCTTGGGCCTTGGGGGGCATGTCTCTGTGTAAATTCACTTCTGTCTCTTGGTGTACCTAGAAACATTTTGTGGCTTCTTTGGCAGTTGAGCAGCAGTGGTCCACGGAGAATGAAGGGGCAGTATGGCACTGGGTTCTTGCTTTTTAAAAAAAAATGTTAAAATGAGGCCCAGGAGAAGGTGAGAGGAGCCTGGGTCCCCGTGGCTTCCTTATGAAAACCTGGGATGGCTCTCAGTAGGGCTGGGTGCTCTAGAACACCACTGGGGGAAATTCGAAATCACTCCCCACTCCCTGTGAGCTCTGCTTACTCCTGCCTGAGGGGCTCCAGAGCCCAGCTGCAGGCTGAAAGACCGGCAGCCATCTGGCTGAGGCTCCCGCTGGCCTGTGCTGCTGACCAGGGTACCTGACCCCTCCAGACGCCCAGACAGACCGGAAGCAACATGGAGGTGAGTGGCTCTCACTTCCATGATAGTTCGAACCTGGCGGCATGAGGCGGGGGATGATGTAGTAAAGGCTCTCTGGATGGAAGGCAACAGGGGTCAGTCAGGGGGAGACCCCACACATCCAGTGCCCCCAGGAGGCTTTTGGTTCTGTCCCTAAGCATGATGCCTGCATTGACTATGTGTTCTAGCCTGTACTGAGGGCTGGTTTCACTTCCTTTCATTTCTTTTTGTTTTGTTGTTTCCTTTGGCTTGTTTATTTTGAAACGGCATCTTCGCTTACCCAGGCTAGCCTCCAACTTGCTATGTAGCAAGAATGCCTTTGAATTCCTGATCCTCCTGCCTCTGCCTCTCCGGTGCTGGATTATAAAGCAAGCGCTAGGGACTGGGCCCAGGGCCTTGTGCAAGCACACTTGGCCAGGTTTTGGGGGTGACACCTTTGCCTGCCCCCCCCCACTTCCACCCAAGATGGCAATATCATGTCTCTCTGTGGTAAAGGGCTCATGGTCAGCGTGGGTGATGTCAGTGAGCTGTGGGGGTTGAGTGTGGATGTGAGTCTCGTGTGGATCCCTTCCCACCAGACCTTGGGCCTCTAGGCAGGGACCTGTGTGGAGTTATTCCTGGGTCCCTGTGCCTAGAACAGATTTTGGTGCAGTGTGGTGAGGATGACCTCCTGTTGGGATCAGGGGACAAGAGGCTTGGGACTAGCCTAGCTGTAGAGCTAGCGGGGACTTGTGGGAGACTGGCTTTCTCCCACAAGACTGGGTAGAGCACCCAGCCAAGCATTTTCTCCCCATGGCTTGCAGAGAAGCTGAGACTCAGAGCTTAGGAGGTACTGTCTTCATTTACTGGGGTGCTCAGGATGGAGCCCTATAGTCTGTGTGTGCCTTTGAGCCACACACTAGGCCTAAAGGACCATTTTGGGCAAGTGTGTATAATGGCTGGCCAGGGTTCCCCCAAATCTAAATCTGACAGGACTTAAATCTGATGATCCATCCGCCAACATCCTTGTTGAGATGAGGCCGGGCTGAAGATGCCCACGTTTGATAGCCCACCTCACAGTAATGACTAGCCTGGTGAACCTCTGCGCCCTCTACCTCCGCTGTATCTCAGAGGTTTGGGACTCCCGGAAGGTCAGTAAGGGAGAGGTGAGCTCACCCGTAGCTGCTCCTCAGGCAGGTCACTGCCGCTGTTGATGCCACGATTCATGGTCACAAAGCGCTCGAAGGGTGGTCTGTCCCGCACGTTGGGGTTGTGTAGGCCGGTGTTGAGCATGATGACGGAGAAGGACAGCACGTAGCAGGTGTCTGTGGGACCTAGCACTGGTCACAGTTCTGGCCCAGGTTATTGTCCCAGTCCTGGTAAGGTCCAGCCCACCCCTGGCTGAGCTTGGCAGACATTCAAGGCCCAGCCTCCCCTCCTACTCTTGCAAACCTCTGCTGCTGCTCTGCCCCCCTGCGGCTTTGCCCTCCCTCCTTCCCTTTCAGATCCTGCTTTTGCCGTCAGCCTGCAGCCCTTCCAGGCCCGCCTACTCTGTTCTCTGCCTCCTGGGAACTGGAGCTCATTGTTAGCCGCCCCGTTAGTTAGTAGCTTGTTCTAAACTGCTTGGTAACCTGGACGCCTTTTTGGGCCAAGCTGCCAGCAGCCTGCTACAATGTACAGATCTGTGAGCAAGCTTCCGGGCGGGGCTGCTGTTCTGAGGATCTGGAACCTGACAGGGAGCCAGTTCCCAACCTCTTGACCTGTGCTCAGCTCTCTGCACCCACCCCCCAGGCCCGTCCTGTGATCTGCACCTCCATCTTGAAGACCAGACACTGAGGCACAGGAAGTTGAGTCACACGGTGACTCCAGGTGACACAGTGGCAAACTGATGAGATGGTGAAAATGCCTTCCATTCTACATAGCCTGCATGACTGGATTGATTGAGACAGGGTCTTACATGAAACCCAGGCTGGCCTTGAACTAGTAGCGATCCTCCAGCCTCAGTCTCAGCCTCCCTAGTGCTGATATTATAAATGTATGGCGCCACTCCTGGCCTTCCACCAGTGTTTGTTGAGCATTGTATTGTTCTGGGTTTGGGAGTCGCAGGTGAACATGGGGCTGATGTGCTCCCTGCCTTTGCTAGGGCTGTGCTCCCTGTCCTTGCTGGGGCCGTGCTCCCTGCCCTTGCTGGGAGTTTAAGTGTACAAAAACCAGCAGGCAAGCAAATGCCAGTTCACAGGTCAAGGCTAAGTACATCAAAGGCAACAGGGCACCTTTGTCCCGAGCACAGCAGAAAAGGACCAGTTTGACTGAGGACAAAGTTGCTTCCTGTCTGACTCTGGCTCTGTGCTTCCCCAGGGACAATCTGCTGCTGTGCTTAGACCCCATGCTGACAAGGGGATTTGAGGATGCTGACAAGAGGGTCCAAAGGCCTTGTGCATTTAAAGCACCAGGGACACAGCGAACCCCTCTGAAACTTGGCTTGTGGTATGGTGGCTCCTCCCTCATCCTGTCCCTATCTCAATATTTGGTTACCCCTGGAGACACAGGTATGGTTGACAGAGCCTGGTGATCATCTGCTCTGCCCTTTGCCCCTTGTCTGCCCTTCCCAGAATGTTCCATGCATTGGGGCCTTTGTTTAAGCAGAAACATTAAAGCATCTCCCCCTTCTAACTTCTTAGAAAACTCCTACTCATCCTTCAAAACCTCACTCAGACTTTGCTTCCTCTGAGAAGCCACCCTGTTCCCCACATCCCAACGCTGCTCTGTCTTTTCCTGTCCCCTCTCCCCCGACAGACATGGAGGGTTCAGTAGAGGCCTGAATGGGTGAAGTGGTTGGGGGACGTGAGGAGCTCGTCACCTGTGGACCGGAAGACTCCAGGGTTACAGAGGCAGTAGCGAGCAGCGAAGGCCTCCATCATGCGGTCAATCTTCTGGGCCTCACCCGGCAGTCTGAAGCTCCACAGGAACTGCCTAGGGGGGACAGGGCCATGGTCAGTGAAGCAGGTGGGGCTCTCAGTGGCACCAGGCGGCAGTGAATGGGAACCGGTGACCACTGGGCTCGAACATGGGATGGATGAGTTCAGGTGCAAAGGTATCAAGAGCACAGGAGGATGAGGAGTCGTCCAGAATACTGGTATGGAGCAGCAAGCTCTGGCTGTGGGGCCCTTGGCAGCCCCTCTCCTCCATGGGCCTCCCTTTCCCTGGGACCCAAACTTCCCCTAAATTCTGGAATGTGGTGACTTAGTGTCAGCTAAGTTCTCTTATCTGCTCAGGTCACTTGAAACCTACTCAGCAAAAGCTTATTGAATGAGAGAAAGAAAGTAAGAAAGAGAGAAAGCAAGAAAGGAGAAAAGAAAGGAAAAAGACTGATAGATGATAGATAGATGATAGAAAGATAGATAGGTAGATAGATAGATAGAAGGTAAATAATAGATAGATGATAGACAGACAGACAAATGAGTGATTCTTAAGCTCTTCTTCCAGGAAGCCCATACAGCTCGGATAATAGTAGCCTCTTCATGCTTAGCCTTGCAAACTCCTACTCATCCTTCAAAGCCCAGAACAAATCCCCCTCTTGGGAGCTGACTTCCAGGCCTTCCCAGCTGCAGCTGTAAGACTCCCTAAGTTGACACGAAGTCTCACCAAGACTTAAAGCTGACATATGTGACACCAGCTGTGGCCGGTTACAAGCCCTTCCTCCTATAGTCCTCTTGCCCTCCCGACTTGGTCCTGATTTCCATGTTACAGATGAGAAAATAGAGACACAGGGAACGCTCCTTCCTTTCCTGGTTTTTGTTTCATTTTGTTTTATTTATTTGTTTTTAAGAGAGGGTGGCCCACTTTAGCCTGGGACCCTCTGTGTAGCCCAGGCTGGCCTAGAGCTCAAAGCAATGCCCCTGCCTCAGACTTCCAAGTGCTCTGATTACAGGTGTGAGTACTGGACCTAGCTTTGAGGTGTCTCCTTTGTGCCTTGCCCTGGGTCACATGGGGACTGAGGGGCAAAGCTGGGTTTCAGAGAGGATGCTATGGGGCCCGTGCCACTCACGGGGGCACCACACTGTGCTCACGGATGGGAAGACACAAGTGGAGGCAAGAGCATTAGAATCAGGCGATCGCGAGCCATAACAATTGTGTTCTACATGGAGCTGGACACAGGGAAATAAAGCAAATGTGTGCTAGCCTAGAAAGTGCTAGAACATGGTGCTAGACCCTCAGATGGCCGTGAGGAAGGGCAGTTGCAGATATCGCAGTGGTGGAGCAATGAGAGGCAGCTGCAGGCTTCTATGACCTGGATTCTCCTGGCCTCACCTCTACAGGGCCATGGGCCTCTCAAGCTTCCTCCTCTGCATGCAGCCCTGGGTTGGACCCCCACCCCCACCCCTACTCCCTTCCCAACCCCTACCTCCAACCCCTCACCCTTACTCCCCCACCCCATCCCCATCCCCAACCCCAACCTCCCACCTTCATCCTGCCACTCCTATCCCCCCAGCCTCATTCCCATCCCCCACCCCCCACCACAGCACCTCCCTACACCACTCACCTGAGGGCCTGAACGAGGTTGAGGTTGGCAAACTCATGGCAGTCCACAAAGGCCTGTAGGACCTGCAAGTTGATGGGGTCCCTGGGGAGGGACGGGACAAAAGGGTACACTTAGCACCATGCCATGTCTGCCTTCTAGAGAGGGAGGGAGAGATGACATCCTCCCAGCCCAGTTATATAGTGGGGGCACACCTCTGTCTCTGTCTCTTTCCCTCTGTCTCACTCTATTGGACATGGACACGACGGACACCACACACACACACACACACACACACACACACACACACACACAGAGGCAGTGAACTCTGGGCCACTGAGTCAAGTTTTTTCCTTGGTCACTTCCTGCCTGGTGACCCTACTCCAGCCTCTGCACATCCCCCCCCTTACCCCTGCCTCCCGTTTCTTCATCAGAGGCAGGAGACGCAGACCTTTCTACTTCCTCCCTCTCCTCAGCTTTCAGGTCAGGAGTCTGTCACTCAGCAGTGTTTGAGGAGGGCTGGTGACTCACAGCCTCCTACACTGTGGCCCTCCCTCTACCAGCAAGAAGCTGGCTCCAGACACTCCTGTCTAGAGCCTCTGTGGATCCCCCTGCCTCACACCCTTTAGTCCTTCCCCCCTCTCCATCCTTCTTTCTCTTCGACCTGCTGCTGGGTTGAGCTGTTCCTGCCTGAGGGCTTGGGTGTTGACTGTTCTCACAGCCTGGAATCCTCCTGTGTGCAGGCACGGCCCCCACTTCCTCGCCAACAGAAACCAGAGCCCCAGTTCAGAGCCCTCCTGTTCGCCTTCTGTGTACCCAGCCGAGCTCATTTCTGTTTCTCTCCCATGCAGAAAGCACCTGTCCCTGAAGACAGGGGTTTGACCATCTTGTCTTATACGGAAAGCATTTGGAAGAGAGCTCAGAGCACAGCAGGCACAAACAACATGCATGCATGAATACATGCATGCATGAATGCGTGAATGCATGCATGCATGAGTGAATGAATGAATGTTCCAGAGCCTGGGAACCAGTGCTCACCCCAAGTCCTAAGCATGATGGCTTCCCACGCACTGTCCACCCTGAGTGGTATGTTCACCCCCACACCCTCACTTCCTGCTCCCTGTCTGGGGAATCCTCTTACTTTTCCCCCAAGTAGGTGCCAATGGCTGTCTTGTTGAGACCGTCACCCTTGTACAGGAACTGGGCGATGTCCTGGACATCAGAGGTCAGCAGCTTGTGCTCAATGAGATACTGGATGCCCTAGAGATAGCACAGAGTTCATGAGCAACCCCCCCCCCCAGCATAGGCACCTGGTGGAGGAGGGGGTAAGGAGGGGGACCTGGTGTTTGGATTCCCTACAGCCTGTTCTGGCATGGTGTTCTCGAGCCGCCTTTGGGAGGCGGTAAGCTCCCCACCTCTGGAGGCATGCTCAGGGAGCTAAGTGAGGCAGTGCTTTCCGGGGTCCTTCCAGCCTGGCACACTTAGACTGCACCCTCCCGTGGTTGCTGGAAGTCACAGTTCTAAGCCTCAGTGAGTCAGCCTCTCATTTTATTAGCGCCCCACTCTTATTATTCTAAATAGTTTCATTTCACCGCAGTAGCAATCTACGCTCATTGTGTAAAAGTCACACAGACCAGCTGAACCAAAAGGGAGGTGACTGCATGAACCCCACCTGGGAGGTAGCCAGCTTCCATGGCAATGACCTTCGCTGCTCTTCTCTAGTGGGTGGGAGGGTGTACCCCACCTCCTGGCACTTTGACTCCAGCTTCGCTGGGCACCCTGTAGCCAGAGCTGGCGACATATGTGCTTGTTTGTAAGAGGACAGGTAAGTGGAGCAGTATGGTCTAGGGCCCGGGCCTGTGAAAGGCGAATACACAGCCGAAGCAGTCTCAGCCAGGGCTTGGCATTCTCCGTGGCTGCTTGGACTCTTGCCCTAGTGTGGTGTGTGGCTTCCTCCTGTGGCTGTCCCTGGTGGAGAGGAAACCCATGGCCACCTGGCAGAAGGAAGGGATGCTGGCTGGCTCCGAAGCCATGGGCAATGAAGCCCATTCCAAAGTAGGGCATGGAGCCAGGGATGCAAGGGCATTGGTCCCAGGCAGGGGACTTCACAGCCTTCCAGACTTTGGGCTGTGGTGTTATGGAATGAACAGAGGCCCAGGGACCAAAGGCTTGTCCCTGTTGGGTGGCTTGCAGGGTCAGCCACAAAGGTGCCCAGAAGACAGCTCCTCTGGGCACCTTGGTGAGACCCATGTCCTCCTCCTGTGGTCATCCAGATGCACACTTTGGTGGAGTCCATGTCCCCTCCCCTGGATTTGTACCTTAGCAGGGTCCATGTTGAATTTCTTTCTCCCGATGCACATCTCCTTCTCTTTCTGTGCCATCCGGCTGTGAACAAAGGCACATCAATACAGTGGCTCTGGATGCCACCGTCCCCCATAAGCCCCGAGGGGGCCTTCCTCAGGAGAGCCAGCATGCCCTTGGAACTCCATGTGTAGCCCCGCCCCTGGACCACATGAGAGAGCAAGAACAGGCTGAGAGGTGTCAAGGGGCAGGGTAGCTGTAAGCTGAGCACTGAACTCTGGGCCTCCAGGGAGCCCAGCAGAGCACCCTGGGGAGGAGACAGGGGCATGGTGGGACCAGTGAGAATATGGGCCCCAGAGGCTGTTCCTGAATATGAGTCTTGCTATATATACTCTTGAGCCAAGCCACGAGAGCGATTCTTTCATTTCTCTTCCCTCCCCCAGGTCTCAGTTTCCTTCTCTGCAAGAACCACCTGCTGCCCTCATGCAGGGTGTGTGTGTGTGTGTGTGTGTGTGTTCATGTGTATTCATGAATGTGCATGTACACGAGTCTCTTGAGAAGCAGGGGTTTTGGAGGCTGGGTGGGCTCCCGGCAAACCAGGTGTAGTTCAATAGTTCAGTGTTCTAGGGTCCTAGCAGGCATGTCCAGCCTGCTGGCTACAAGTGGCTGCTGCATCTGGCCCAGGAGAGCTATGAATGCCAACCAAATACATAACTTACTTAGAATGTTAAAAGATTTATTCTTTTTTTTTCAATTTGTAGCTCAAATGTCATTTGTGGTTTTACAAGGACAATGTCAAGAGGGTTGGGTCTAGGAGATTGTGTGGGAACCCAACCTTCTCCTTACACAAATGGGGAAACTGAGGCCCAGAAAGTCGGCCCAACCTGAGAACAAAGAGCCAGCAGGGACTTTCTTATGTGAGGAATGATGTGGGCCTGCAGACCCACCCTTGTCCAGGGTCAGGGTCAGGGGTTTTTGCCCATCCACTTCTAGCAGCCTCTGGCCAGTAATGTGCAGGCAGTGCTGTGGGGGAGAGAGGTGAGAGCTTGGGGGTTGTTTGAGAATCAATGGGGAGTGGTCCAGACAGTGTGTATGGGGCTGTAGGCATCTCCTTGGGTCCCACCACCATCCATGGCACACAGGGAGTGCCCAGGAATCGTCTTCCCACGGGCCAGGTCCCTCACCTCTCCTCGGTGCTCTCAAAGCAGTCGATTTGGGCAAACACATCTGCAATCTCATCCTTCAGTTTCTGTGGACACACATACAAGGGTCAGCCTGGAGGCCCCACTCTGCTTAAGGTTCGGGGTCCTCCCTCAGCCTTCTTGGCCCCACCCCCTTTCTGGGCCTTTTTATCTTCAAAGTGGGAACTCAGTCCCTCTGTGTGGCTCTTGTGCATGTACCAGCCCTCATCTCAGGGGTGGGAGTCCCTGTGCACACACCCAACACTAGTTCCAGCTTGCTTTTTCTGCCCACGTGATCAGGAAGTCTCCTGCACGCTGTCCCCACCAACAGGCCCTCACTCTACCTGGCTGGCAGCTTCTCATAGCAGCATGGCACTGCTCTTCCCTGGTCAGAATTCCTCTGTGGCTCTCCGTGGCCACCCAGGGCAACGGACCCCACTTTTTGTCCAGCAACACATCTACCCAGTCACTTGTCGGTAAGCGCCTGTCTGTCATATGTGGAGTGCTATGGGTACCCCAGTGCATGGGCAGCACAGGCCTCTCAGGAGCTGTGCAGTTCATTGGAACAGCCACAGCCGATGGGGCATTCACAAGCCTGCAGAGCAGATTCTAGGTCTGTGCTGTTCCCAATTCCATCCAGGGCTTGCCCAGTACAGAGGAGGGCCCCTCCCGCAGCTTGCCCACCAACCACATTTGCTGGACCACTCAGAGAGTAGCTCTGTCCTGGTACCTCCCTGCAGGTAGTAAGTGAACAGGGCAAATGGGCCAAGAGGCAAGCACCCTCTCCCCACAAAATGAGGAATACTGAGATGTGGTACCCCTGGGCTGTTCCTAGGAATCAGAACTGGCATGGGACCCCTTGCTCTGAGGGCTGACAGATCCTATCCCCAGGGATCTTGGCTTAGCTTCCACCCACAGGCATAACAGGGACACCCTCACTAGTGTTAACTGAGGACCTAAGTGCTATAGCTATGGGGCCACGGGTCAGGGATGAATAAGGCCCGGGTTCTGTTTTCATAGAGCTAGAGTTTGGAGATGTTGGGGGCATGGGTGCATGGCAAGGGGGTGAGGGGGCAAAGGAGAGAGCTAAGCAGAAAGTGACCACAGGGATGGCTGAGGAGGAGCCTGACACATGTATGTATGTACTCAATAGGATGCTAGCCGTGCTGGTGGTCCCGTGTGGAATCAAGTGTGCAGTATGTCAAAGTTTCAGGCAGCCTGGAGGAGGAGGAGGTAGGGCCTTGTTCAGGAAGACGAAGGTGTAGGAGTATGAGGAGAGCTGAGAGGAACCCCAAGTGGAGGTAAAGAAGTGTGCAGAGGCCCAGAGGCTGGAATGAGCAAGGTGAGGATGGATGGACCTCAAGAATGGAGTCCTGTTTCTGGAGGCCACTGATAATCACGGGAGTGATCATTTAAGAAACCAGTGAGCTCCCCAGAGCTGAGCCCAGGGTGGGTGTGATCTTATCCAAAGGATGGGTGTGACCTTGTCCAAAGGACACAAGAGGGAGGAGTCACAAGTTTGCAACCTGGTCTGCTCTGGGCCTGGCTGCTGAGCCGGTGTGGGCAATCCCTGGCGGGTTCAGCCTACTTTCTATTTTTGAGGTGGGATTAAGACTGGGGCTCTGGGACCTAGGATTGAGCTGAGAGGAGACAGGGATCTAGGACTCAGGGTTGGGGAGTTGATGCTTGGATCTTGAGGGGAGGGGCTGGTGTCTGGGGCTTTGGGGAGGAGAAGACAAAGTCTGGCTGGCTTTCTGAACATTTGGTCGGGAGAGTGGGAGATCGTGTTGAGGGCTGGCTTGTGGGCGTATGTAGTTTAGCCATTAGTATGAGTGTGTGTGGGTCTCAGTGTGAGCATGTGTGAGTCTGAATGGGACCAGGTATGAGTCTGTTGAGTGTGAATGTCTGTGGGTCTATGAGTGTGAGCATATGTGTGAACACACCTGGATGTCCTCCAGTAGCTGCTTCCTGTGCCATTTGATCTGCTGTAGCTCCTTGGCCTCCCCACTGCTGAGCTCAGCTGGATCTGGGGGGAGAGAGAGAGAGAGAGAGAGAGAGAGGATTGCTTGGTTCTGCATCTCAGAGCCCCTTCTAGGGAGACCCCTGAAATAAAGTGAGACCCATGATGCCGGTGACCCTTGCTGGTACCACTGGAACCTGACTGGATGCCACCACCGCTGAGAGGCATCCTTGGACGTCCTTCTCTAGAGTGGCCCCACTTCTTCATCATAATTCCTTTTACTCCCTGGAGAGAGATTTCCTGTTGCTATTGTGGGGTCACCTGGCCATACCTAGCTGCAAGGGAAGCTGGCAAATGAGCTTCATTAGGGTGATCTTTAAGTTGTAAGAAGGGAAAACAGAGCCTTTCCAACTTCGGCCTAGCAGAATGGCTCCCACAAAGAAGGGTGGCAAGAAGAAGAAGGGCCACCCTGCCATCAGTGAGGTGGGGACTTGAGAATATATGTTCATAAACGCATCCATGGAGTGGGCTTCAAGAAGTGTGTCCCTAGGGCACTTGAGGAAATCTGGAAATTTGCCATAAGGGAGATGGGGAGTCCAGATGTGTGCATTGATATCAGGCTTAATAAAGCTGTCTGGGCCAAAGGAATAAGGAATGTTTCAAATCATATCTGAGTACGTTTGTCCAGAAAATGTAATGAGAATGAGGATTCACCAAACAAGGTCTACGCATTGGTAACTTACGTGCTTGTAACCACATTCAAAAATCTATAGACCACCAATGTAGATGAGAACACTAAACCTGCTGAATGTCAAATACAGTGGCAGAACTGCCAACAAAAAAAGAAAGAAGAAAAAACAGAATTTGGGGGCAGGGTTGGCACAACCTCAGTCTATGTTCTAAGACACTGTAACTCAGATGTGAGAAGTAAACTGGGACCTTGGATTGGACTGGCTCCCAATCCCATGCTGTCCCATCATCCCCCAAAACAAAGAGAGACCCACAATGCTGGAGCCACACCAGGACACTGCACACTTGTCCCACCTACCATACTTCAGTCAGGACCTCCATGGAGCCAGGCACAGTAGCTCATCATACTTGTAATCCTAACATTTGGGAGGTTGAGGCAGGAGAATTACAAGTTTGATGCCAGCCTAGGCTATAGGGTGAGATGCAGTCTCATCAACAACAACCAAAAGCCAAACAATCAAAAGCAAACTACAGCCAACAACATGGGCAGCTAAGGATCTCCAAGCCATTCCAGAAAGACCACGGTGGAGACCTTGGTCAGGGCACTTGATTCACCACTTCCTGTGGTTCAGGAAGAGAGGGTGTCCTTTAATTCCTGCTACCAGTGACTAACTGAGACAAAGGCCAAATGAAAGGACAGTGGAAAGGTTGGGGAGCAAGGAACGCAGGTTGGGAGGAGACATGGGTGGTTCTATGGAGGATGGCGAGCAGAGATTTGCAGGGGTCGTCAGCAGGCAGGCACCCAGGAGGGGCATGAAGACATCACCAATGACCAGCTCAGCTGACTCACTAGCCTCCTATGAGGCCACCTTGGCCCTGGACCAGCAAAGGAAGTAGCCATATGGCATGAGAAGAAGCTGGAGTCCTTCCTGGGTCCCCTGACGACCACCCATCAAGGTCCAACCAGCCGGATGCAGATACTGGCACTGGGCCATGGTTTCCCTTGGACTGGAACCTTTGCTCTCACAAAGACCGGCCAGTTCTTTATTTTTATTTTTGTGTTGCTAAGGATAGAACCAGAGGCTTTGAACAGGCCTGACAGATTCCCGACCACTGCGCCCCATCCTGTCCCAGCTATTCATGTTGGCTGGAGTCTGCACAGGTTCAGATAGATACCGTTCCTCTACTCAAAGGCTTTCAATGCCATGGGACCATGGGAAGCCCAGATCCCCTTCTTAGCAAAAGCTGTGTGCAATGGGACCTGAATGTCCCCATCCTTTGTCATCATCAAGGCCTGCTAGAGAATGGAGCAGCCTTGTGCGGATGCAGAGAGGGTTCCCTGCTTGGATCACCCCTCCAGGATGCACCATGCCCCTTCCCGTTGCACATGCAGCTGGGTGCGGGGCTCCTTAAGCTGAAGTGCAGGCCTGTCACCTCAGTGGGACTTTCTTTTTGTCCCTACAGGGGTAGAGATCCTGTTCCAAGGGGGCAGAGAGGAATGTGATGCAGGTCTCATGGAAGTCCAAGCTCTTGGATACCCAAGGGTCCCCCGGTCATTTAGTCTCCATGATTCTTTACAGGGGTAGTTCTCAGTTTAAGACTCGGGGACTCAGGGGGTGAGGTGACATATCCCAGGTCACACAACTGGGAAGGAACAGTATGGGATTTCAGTATGGTTACTGACACAGGCTTTGCCCAGGCAAGCCAGGTGTGAGTATGTGCGTGCGTATACATGCATGCATGTGTGTACGCATGCTTGTGTGTGTGTACATTTGTGTGTGCATGTGTGTGTCTGTGTTTGGAGAGTGGATGAGCATGTATGTCCACCCCTGTAGAGGTCAGAGGCTGACGCCACGTGTCTTCTTCTCTTTGAGACAGGTTTTATCCCTGGCTGTTCTGGAACTCAGTCTGTAGACCAGGCTGGCCTCAAACCCTACCTGCCTCTGCCTCCTGAGTGCCGGAACTAAAGGCGTGCACTGTCACTGACAGCATCTCTCTCGGAACCTAGACTGACTGGCTATCAAGCTGCACCTGGACCTCAGTCATCTCTGAGAATCCCCCTCTACCCAGCCTCATCTGCGCTCTAGGAATGCACCCCAATCCCAAGCACCTTGACAGAACCTCCTTCTAGCCTCTGGGCACCGCCATCGCCAGGTCTTGTCACTTTTCCTTCTGTGTCCATGCTCCCCACTGACATCCGACCACCTTGCTCGAGGTGGAAGCTGGGTTTCCCAATGCCACTCCGCTGCCCTCTGTGTGCTGGCCCTGTGTGCTCTCATTGCCCCTCCCCCTCGACTGAGGACCCACTGTGTGCACTGCTCCTCCTGTCTCTCAATCCCCCATGCTCTGAAGAGGGGATTTCTAACTCCCTGCTATAGGGGATACTCTTGAGGTTCAGAGAGGTTAAATGGCCTCTCTCAGCCAACGTAGCTGGTTGCAGTGGAGCTGGGGTGGCGCTCTACCCACCTGGGGCCAGAGCCTACAACCCTCCTAGAGCCTTGTGAAATCCACATGCCTGGGCAATCTGACCCTATGCCAACCACATCGGTGTGAAAGCGGTCACCTTCACCCCTGCCTGGTCTGCCCTCTGTGTTCCAGTCTCAGGCCAGTGAGTGCCCAGTGCCCACTGCCCGGCAGCTGCCACCTCAGCTCCTCACCACTTCCCTCTCACCCTTCCTCTTTCCCATCTTATTTTTGGTGCCTGCAGCTTGGTTTCCAGGCCAGCTGGCCCCAGTTCCCCTTTCCTGGTGAAGGGAGTACCAGTGGGCATACAGGGAGGGGCCTCCTGAGGGGTGGTTAGGTAGAAGGGGAGGGAGCTTCCTCTCCCTACCAGTGCGCTCTAGTGTTAGCCTGTCTGCCCTCATGCCTTCATCAGGCAGGGCTTTCTTGTGCTCAGGGCTCACCTTGTTGCAGGCCCTGGGGGAAGGAAGGGTCTTAACCTGCTTCCCTGTAGTACAGGTCCATGGCAGGAGCCAGAAGCAGCTTGGGAGAGCCTTTGCCACCATACCCATCCATAAACATCACAAAGGAGCCCATGCCTCCTGCAGAAGAGACCCAGCCCTGGCACCTGCAGGGCAGATGCCCACATTCTCAGAGGCAGACCAGGAAGACAAAGGACCAGCCGTTCACAGACAATGAATCTGAGGAGAGCCCCGGCCTCCATGGGCTTCTGTGGGACCTGGGTAATAGAAAGATTCCCCCCTTCCCTGATGCCTCCCCCAGGAAATCCCCAGCCCCCTTTCTCATTGTCCTCATTTGTGGGTATGACCAGGCGAGGATCAGAGTCCTCTGTCCCTCCACTCAGCACCCTGGAATGTCAGCCAGCTCCCCTTTGGCCATTTTGAAGCATGCCACAGGGCTTTTTGTAAAATGGATGAATAAATAATGAACAAACAGAATGATGGAGCAGTCCGTGGAGACCCTTTGCCTTCTTGTTGGCCTTGAACCTCAGCCTAGTCCCTGCGTCTTTGTGGAACTTAACTCACCCCCCCCCACACACACACCACCCAGAGAGACAAGGGAGAGGTTATATTAAGGAGATCTTTGGTGGCCAGAGCCACAGCCTCTTCTTATATCATGTCCTGTCAAAGCCTACTGTGTCCCGCCCATAAATAAATGGCTGTTGAAAGAGTCTGAGGGAGCCAGGTGCAGTGGTGGCGCACACCTTTAATCCCAGCACTTGGGAGGCAGAGGCAGGCAGGTCTCTGTGAGTTTGAGGCCAGGCTGGTCTACAGAGCTAGTTCCAGGACAGCCAAGACTACATGGAGAAACACTTGTCTCCAAATATCTAAAAATAAAGGGGGTGGGGATAAGAAAGAGAGAGAGGGAGAGAGAGAGAGAACAAACAAAAGAAAGAAAGGAAGAAAGAACCTGATAGGTTTCTGGAATACAGAACAAGGCATAGCATCTGGAGAATGCCCAGCACCAGTGGGCGGGGCTCAGCACCAGTGGGCGGGGCTAGTGGGTGGGGCCTGGCTGTTAAGGGTTAGGTTTCATTTGGAGAATGGTGTCACTCTGAACCAGTTATATCAACCTGGGGATCCAGACAGCCAGCAGCTGCTGTCCCTCAGAGCCCAGAACTCCAAGAGAACTCTCTGAGGGTACAGGGACATGGCTCCTCCCACAGCCCTGCTCTCTGCTCCCTGAGAACCACACCAGCCTGTCCCTCCCATCTCAGCTTTACAGCCTCCTTTTTCTCTGTCTCTCAGACCCACTGCCCTGGTTACTGAGTGAACAGGGCCTACTGTGCCAGGGCCTCACTGAATGAATGTTACTCCTTCAGGCAGTGTCCCCAGCCTCCATCAAACGTCACCAGACCTCAGGAGCTAAGAAGGCTCTGTAGGGCCCTCACAGGGTCTAGGCAGGTGTCACCACCAACAATATCCACCTTCATCAGAAGTCATTCTTCCCAGGTTCCTTATGGGGGACCTTCCCTCCTGAAAACTCTACCTTGGAACTCCCAAGAACTCTGCTGAGCCGTGTTGAACCCAGGAGGTAAGCAACCACTCAGATGCCTGTGGGACCCCGAGGCCTGGAGTCCAGCCCGGTGCCTACCTCTGCACACAGAGTTTGAGCTTTTCTTTCCTGGCCTTTTGGGCACGGCTGCCCTTGCTTCCCTGTTCTGCAGGAGGAAAGGACTGAGGCCCGTGGCTGGGACCTATCGCTTACCTGCGTGACACACATCCATTCTGAAGCCCAGCAGAAAGGTGGCCCAGCTGCTTGCCTTGCCAGCTCAGCTGCTGCTCTGGTGGGTAGCCAAGAGGACCAGTCATGGCCCCTTCCTGCCTGCCCCGCCCAGACCCTGTGGGAGGAAGTCAGCCCTGGCCACAGGGGCTGTGCGCAGGCTCCTGACACAGAGCGCACTTCCTAAAGGCAGTTGAGTTTCACCAGTTAGCTCAGACCCTGGCATCTGAATACTTGGAAAGTAGGGAAGCAGAAGGAAGACAGAGCTGGGGCGGGGGAGTGGGGGTGGGTGGATAAAGACAGACAGACGGATGGATTATGGGCACCCACAAGCTCAGTCACAGGGGAAGAAGGCCTAACGATGGACCTTCTCTGGGGGCGCGGGTCTTTACCCAGCAACCTCTTTAAATATAAGCCAAAAGATTTCCCAGCTCCTAGGGTCCTCTCTGAACTCTCTGGAATCAAATATCATTGAAGAAAAGACAAGTCATTCAAGGATGGGTGGGGGCTTTGCTTTTTTTTTTTTTTTTTTTTTCAAAGAAATGCCACCCCTCCCCCTCACGTCTCACAAAGTGTCTAATTTCCCTCTTTCCTCAGGCGGCTGGGAAACTCACCTTCCATGTGTATAATCCTTTCATGTGACTTTGTGGCCAGATCCACTTGTTTGACCCTCAGCATCTCCACTCAGGCAGGTGTCACCACCAACAGGGTGCATGTGACTTCGGGCTAGTCAACCCATTACACCGAGTCTCACTTGGCTTGTGTCCGAAGAGAGTGTGCACACTCAACCTTGGGAATGTAGAAAGAGCAGTGTAAGATTCTTGGAATGTAGTAGGTGTTCAAAAAATGATTTTCCTTTAGGCTTTAAACCCCCCTCCCCCATTGTTGACTGCTTCGTTTCTCAGGCCTTTTCTGGCGGGTTGGTTCAGATCCTGCAGAGAAAAAGGGATGGCTGACGGAAACTTTGGTCAGATGAGCGCTTATTCTTTGGAATTCAGGGCACATCCTGGCTCACTGATCTGTTTCCAATCTATTCAGTGAGGGCAAGGTCACATTTGTGTCCTAGTCTCTCGTAAAATGTGAGGAGAAAGGAGTGTTCAAGTGAGGATGAATTAATGAATGAGTGAATGAATGAATACACCCAGGGAAGATAGGCATGTAGTCCCTTCCTTGAGTGATGCAGACATTTCTGGCCTGGAGGTATAGGCCTGTCATCCTGGCTTCTTGGGAGACTGAGGCAGGAGGATTAAAAATCCAAGCCTGATCCAGTGAAAACCTGTCTTAAAATAAGAAACAAGAAGAAGAGGGCTGGGGACAGAGCTCATGGGTAGAGAGCTTGTCTAGCATAGCCAAGGCCCTGTACATGCACAGGCACACACAGAAGTGGGGTCTGTTCTTCCCCCTGCCTGGAGTCTGAGCTCAACCCTGTGTCTTTGACCCAGAGTCTAGCAGAGAGAGTGGTGCAGTTTTATGTATCAATAACAGGGGCCGCCCTGGAGGCCTGGATTAATCTGGTTTACCAAGTGGAGCAGGCTGGCCTCTGCAGCATTCTGGCTTTCCAGATGTCCTGTGTCTCCCACATCTGTCCTTTCTCATCCACGTTTGGCCACAGGACTTGCTAAGAAGCAGGATCCTCCACAGGCAGCAGGAAGCTGGGAGCTAGTGCTTGGGGCGTGGGGTGGGCTACAGCAGGGACAGAGAACTTGGGGAAAAGGTCCTATTGCCACGTCGAAATTCACCCTTAGGAATTGCTCCCGCCCCTGAGACCCCTCCCAGGATTACTGATCATTAGCTAATGTGGGCAGCATCTGACCTCAATGGTGATCAGTTTATATTATGTAGGAGGAGCCAGTGCCTGTCATTAAAGGGACCATGACTTGGGCGATCATCAGGGTGGTTAGTGTAAATTGTCAACTTGACAGAGTCTAGAGCCACCTGGGAGACAGGCCTCTGGACATGTCTGTGGGGGTCATCTTAGTGTTTGTTAATTGGGAAGGGGAGACCTGCCCACTATGGGTGGCGCCATTCCCTGGCTGGCTTCCTGGACTGCATAAACAGAGACAGGAAGCTGAGCAGCAGCAGTGTGCTCAGCTATCTTCCTCAGCTTCCTGACTGTGGGTGGAATTTCACTGGCTGCTTCAACCTGCTGCCTTGCCTCCTCTGTCACGGAGGCTGACTGTACCTTTGAGCTATGAGAAGAATAGAAACTAAGTTGCTTTTGTCAGAATATAATGTCATAGCAACAGGAAAAACAAACAAACACTAAGACAGCAACTAGGCCAATGATGGCAAACCACAGTTCAGAGGTCTTCCCTGCCCTGATAGTAAATATATAACTCCTCCTGAAGGAGGGACTGATTGGCATCAGGACTGGGTTTGCACTGGGGCTATAGATGCCAGAAAGAAGACCTGAGCATCGCGCCTACACCTGTAGTGCTAGCATTTGGGAGGTGGAAGCAGGAGGAATTAGGAGTTCAAAGTCATTCTTGGCTATATTAGTGAGTTAGAGGCCAGCCTGGGCTACATGACATCCTATCTCAAAAACTGAAAAGACAAGAGGAGGAGAGCAAGGAGAGCGGCCATGAAGAAGCCACAGGCATCTCATTGCTACTGTGTCACCAAGGAGGATCTGGGGAGGGGGGCTAGCTTTCATGGGCAGGCAGAGAACCACCGTGGGATCACAATGCTGGAAACTGAGGTCCTGTCTGGAAGTCTTCTCTGTTCCCGTTTTACAGACCCAGAGAGTGAGGTTTACAGACCTTCCTGCTGAGATCCAACCTCCAACTGATGTTCTCTGTGGAGACACCTGTCTGGACATGGGGTCTTGTCAGTGACACTTGTCAGCTGGAGTGGCAGGCTGTCCTGGAAAACCAGATGATAGAACCTTCAGAAATCGTGCTCCTCACACGTGCGCCCACCCCTGCTGCTTTGTGGGTTCATGCCTTCGGTGTCTGTTGTACCCAAGAGCCCTGGGGAAGCTAGGGCTGCCTAGCTGCCTATCCTAGGCTCAGGGCCTGGGTTCAGGCCACCACCCTGTCTCAGGGCAGTGCTGGGTCTCTAGGACCTGGGCTTCAAAATCAACTGCACACACTGGGTCTGCAGAGGCTGTACACACTGGATCTGTGGGGTCTGAGGACAGTATGGGGTTAGAGCATGCCCAGGACTTTTCTCTACTTCAGGTGTGTCAGGCTCAGAGATGAAGGGGCCATTGCCTTTGAGAGACTTAAATATGAGGACTGGGGAGACATCTCAGTTAGTGAAGTACTTTTTATAGGAGCAGGAGGACCCACATTCAGCCTCATGGGTTTGGTTACTTTTCTGTTGCTGTTACAAAATTCCATGACCAGGGCAACTTAATGAAGAAAGTATCTAACTGGGCTCACAGTTCCAGTCCATCACCACTGTAGTGGGGAACACAGCAGCAGGGAGGTAGGCATGGCTCTGGAGCAGCTGATCTCACATCTTGATCCACAAGTAGCAAGGGGGGAGAGAGAGAGAGACGACAGAGACAGAGACAGAGACAGAGACAGACAGACACAGAGAGGGAGAGAGAGAGAGACAGAGAGACAGAGAGTGAGACAGAGAGAGAGAGAAGTGGAGAGAGATTGAGGAAAATACCCTGGCCTCTACTTGTGTGTGTGTATGTGTGCTGTCCTCAGAGCCTACAGATCCAGTGTGCAATATCACACACACACACACACACACACACACACACACACACACACACACAATAAATAGGGGCTCACAAAATGGCTCAGTGCAAGCCCGATGACCTGGACTCAGTCCTACAAACCCACGAGAAGGTGGAGAGAGAGCGAGCAGAAGTCAGTGTCATCCTCCGACCTTGGCATGGGTGAGGGCCCATTCCTCCCTCCCCACCACAAGCAATACTAAACATAATTAAGAAAAAAGAAAGATAAAGTGTCACATAGTTCCCTAGAGGAGGACCGCCAGAGCCATGCAAGGGAAGGCCTTGGGACAGAGGGCTCAAGTAGGGAGATGTCACTGGGCCTGGGCTATGGGGAGAGGGGTCACTGTGCCTGGCTCAGGTCTAGGCTGTCAGAGCAGAAGAATGCCAGGCTTGAGTGGGGCCCCGGGGTCCCACTGCACGTGGGAACTGATGCCAGAGCTCCTTCTAGGGAGATAGAAACATCCACCCCCTTCTCCTATAGACCCACAGGTAGCCCAAAGTATGGCCCCCCTGAAGTTCACCCTGGAGAACTAGTGAGTTTCTTAGGTGAACTTACAGAGCCAGGGTGTGGGGCTGTCTGCAGGATCAGGGGTGACCCAAAGCAACTGCACTGAAAGTCTTTATCCAGCGTGGATAATGGCTGCCCCATAGCTGGAATCCCCTCTACCTCCCCATCTATACTCTTCTAGCACCTCCCCAGTCCCCCAGGGGCCATATGTGATCAGGCCATGATTATCCACAAGTGGTTGGGAAGAGTGGCAGGAGCCTCAGGCGAGAGGAGGTTGTCCATCCCCACTCCTCTGAAGAAATGTCTGTTAACCAGTTCTACGCGATGGTCTGTTGTTAGCAGATATGGCTGATGGGAAGAGGAGGGCGGCTGTACCGCTTGGTACAGCTGTTTGTGGAGGCGGCAGGCACATGGTGGCTGTGAGCTACGTGTCAGCCGCAGCTCATGAAATGCTGAGAACCTTCCAGTCTCCACCCTCGGTGTCCCTGCTCTGAGCCATTGTGACCCTCCAGGCCCAGCATCCTTCTCTCTAAAATGAGGCACAGCAGTGTCTCATCGAAGCTCGGGGGTGGGGGTGGGGCAATGGCGGCAATAACATGACGCTGGTCACTACTGTGCCCTCCTTGGCTCCCGGGCGCTTCATCCCTGGGCACCGGTAGGGTCTTGCTTGCTTTTGTTGGGATTTAGGAAAGATGCTCAGGGCAGACGACTCTATGAAGCTGCAGCCATATCCCATGAGGCCCCCATGAAGGTATGTTTCTCCCCCATGAGGGGTCTGGAGCCCTTTCACACCTGTGCTCGGGTGGATGGAACCCAAGCTCCCTCCTGTTTCTGTGGTGATGTCAGCATATCCTGTGGGCTGTAGCCTTCAGCAATGAATGGGTCTGACATCACCCGGAGCCTCCCACCCCAGAACTTTCCTTTAGCATGCTGTCAGGAAAATCTGCCTCACCAGGGCTTCAGCCAGGCTTCTCCTTTTGCAGTGAGGAGAACTGAGTCACTTGCTCTGTTTCCCTTTTTGCCTTAGCTGCCAGGAAGCTCAGGCAAATCTGAAGGTCAGCTTCAGCACCCCCAGAGTTTGGCATAGCATCTTTCCTGTGGCTAGCTTCTGCGCATGTGGTGGGAGTGGTCATTGGGAGGCGGAGTCTCAGTATGCAAAGAAGGGAAAGAGGAGAAAAATCAGGCTAGATGTAGAAAGGTGACCACAGTAAGTGAGGCCAGACCTGAAGTTCGAGGCATCAACATGCTGTGCGTTTCTCTCCCTTTCCCCAGGCCCTCTGCTCGGAACAAGCGTATCTGCGAAATTGGAGTAGGATAGGGGTGGGGTGGGTATCCAGTTTCCTCAAGGACAGTGCCCCAGAAGATGGGAAGGAGAGAGGCTGCACCCCTCCCCCAAAATCATCCAAGAGGGCTCAGATCTGCAGAAGGTTCTCGCGGGGAAGAATGGGGGTGCCAGGGACTCGGAGGGTCGTTGTTATTCAGGGCCCGTATCTTCCTTGTTCTTAAGCTGGAGTGTCCTTGAGATGCAATCGACTCTCATCTCCTGAGTCAGTCCCCTAAAACTCTTCAGCACCACACAGCGTCTCCCTGCAATGAACATCATCTGATTCTTAATTAAAGAACAAGATTAGGGAGCCCTTGGGCCACACTTCAATGTCATTTGGACACCATCGGATGAACTGGGCTGCAGAGAGGCGACGGGGAGGGAAGATTACAGAGGGGCTCAGGGTAGAGGTCAGCTGGTTATTTATCCTGTGACGATCAATTCCAGCATTTAGCATTTCCGTTGCTCGGATATTTCACCTTAGAATTTATGACACGGGGAAGAGAAAAAATACTAAAATCAGGCAAGGGCCGTGTGCACAGAACTCAGGCAGGAGGGTGGCCATGCAGCAGAGGCAGTGGCTCAGTGGTTCAGAGCTGTTGCTGCTCTCGCAGAGGACCTGAGTTTGGTTCCCAGATAATTGACCTTCTGAAACTCCAGCTTTGGGGGAATATAACGCCTCCTTCTGGCCTCTTCAGGTACTGCATCCACACTTCCCTCTTCATACAAACACACATAAAGGTAAACCTTAAATGAAAATGAAGTTGAGTGTTCTGAGACATGATTTGATCGGCATGACAGACACCGTAACCCTGAGGCTCACTACCACCTTCCCAACTATGACAGCCCCAGCAGCCCTTTGGTTCCCCATCCCATCCTGTGTCCCCACTTAACAGTATCTGAAGTGGTTGTCTAAAACTCAAGTCTAATTAGACTTATTTTTTATTTTATTTTATTTTATTTTATTTTATTTTATTTTATTTTATTTTATTTTATTTTACTTTTTGGTTTTTCGAGACAGGGTTTCTCTGTATAGCCCTGGCTGTCCTGGAACTCACTTTGTAGACCAGGCTGGCCTCGAACTCAGAAATCCGCCTGCCTCTGCCTCCCGAGTGCTGGGATTAAAGGCGTGTGCCACCACGCCCGGCTTCTAATTAGACTTACAACCCTTCTACAGGATTGAGAGTGGGCCTCCAATGGCTATTTAGCCACAAATGCTTATGGTAGCCAGAGGGTGGAGTCAGGTGTCCACGGATGAATGAGTACATGCATGGACTTTGGCATATGGCATGCACATACCATGGAATATACCGTGGAATATTATTCACCTCTGAAAAGGAAGGCATCTGACATGAGTGGTAGTATGGAAAAGTTGTGCAGACACTAGGTCAAGGGAGTAAGGCAGCCACAGAGGACAGAACTGCAGGGCTCCACTGCATAAGGTTTCTGGGGCGTCAGATCCATAGACAGAGGCAATCGTGGGTACCAGGGAGGGGGAAGAAAACAATGTAGACCATTCTAGAAAGGGCTGGTAGGGATGGTTGCCTGTCATGAATGCTCCGGGTAAGGACATACACATTTCAAACTAGAAAAAAAAAAAAAAAAGGTAAATTGTGTGCCTGTTTTGCTGCAATTTAAACAAATACAATTTGGTTATATTTTAAAATTATTTTGGGGTATGTGTGCAGAGGAACATGGGGTGCCTGGCCATGTGTGTCAGAGGGCAACCTGCAAGAGTTGGTTCTCTCCTTCTACCACGTGGGTCCTGAGGTTCAAACTCAGGTCATCCAAGTTGGCAGCAGGCACCTTTATCTGTTGAGCCATCTTGCTGGCCCTAAACCGACAAAGCTCCAACAAGCTCCTCAAAGGAAACAAAACGAAATCCCTTCAGTGGCTCCTGTACTCTCAGCCCATGAGACCCTCTGCCCCCTCCCCCACCTCTTGCTGCAGGCTCTGGGACTGTCCGAGGCTAGCCCATTCTTGTGCTATTTATTGAATAGGCAAATGGCTCTTGTGTTCCCACAGCCCACAGATGCCCAGTCCACACCAGCAAAAGGCAAGTGGCAGCTTCAAAAGGTTGGAATCTCCTCCCTATGCCCTTGGGTGTGGTAACACTCCCTCTCAACTTGGTCTCGGACTGCAGTGGGAGCTAAGCCGCAAGCTTCACACTTCCTGGTGTGAGGCAGGGGTTCTAACACCCTCACTCTGAGGCTTTTGGCTCTACTGCTCTTGCTTGCTGAAAAGACTGCCTTTGTCAGGCTTGGGTGAAGCCAGTCTCACCCCGGAGTGTCAAGAAGGAGCTTGGGACGGTTGTTATCTGTGGTCAACTCTATAGGATCTAGAATCACTCGGGAGATGGGCTCTGGCCATGCATGCCTCTGGGGGAGTGAGACAGCCCGCCCACTGTGGGCGGCACCATCCCCCAGGCAGAGGATCCTGGACTATTTAAATAAAAAGGAGAAAAAAAAAAAGAGCCAAGTGCAAGCATTCACTGCTCAACTGTGAGAGCCATGTGACCAGATCCACCAAGTTTCAGTCACTTCGACTTCTCCCCTGCCACAGGGGACTGCACCCATGAGTTTTATAACAGCAGCAGGAACATAACTAAGGCAATGTGAGGGCAGTGGGTTGTAGTCCTCTAAAGCCAGCACATGCCACAGGAGGAGGCCTGACAGCTAGTCTAGTGTCTCCTCTATTATTACAGAGGAGGAAGCTGAGGTGAGGACTCTGCCCAGCACTGCCATACCCAGTGAGGTTTCACTTCCTCCTCTGTGGCCCTAGGCTCTGTATCACTGAGAGGTCATTTGCTCCATTTGTCTCTGTGCCTGCCAGACTGTCAGACTGCCAAGGATCACAGCTAACCTAGCTCTTCTATGTAACCTTAGGTCAGTGGTTTTCAAACTCCGTAATGCTGCAACCCTTGAATACAGTTCCTCATGTTATGGTGCCGTCTCTCCCCCAACTATAAAATTATTCCACTGCTACTTTGTAACTGTAATTTTGCTACTGTTGTGAATCATAATGTAAATATCTGATATGTGAACTAGTGAAGGGTTATTTTAACCCCCAAAGGGGCCCAAAGGTTGAGAACCACTGCTGAAGGCTAGCAGGGTGAACCACTGGCATGAGAAGTATCTTGCCTGCTTAATATCATGGAGGATCAGCTACCTGTGGATGGAAGCTGTCTTAGTTAGGGTTTTACTGCTGTGAGCAGACACCACGACCAAGGCAACTCTTACAAGGACAACATTTAACTGGGGCTGGCTTACAGGTTCAAAGGTTCAGTCCATTATCATCAAGGCAGGAAGATGGCAGCATCCAGGCAGGCATGGTGCAGACAGAGTTGAGAGTTCTACATCTTCATCTGAAGGATGACGCTAAGAGAAGACTGGCTTCCAGGCAGCTAGGATGAGGGTCTTAAAGCCCACACCCACAGACACACCTACTCCAACAGGGCCACAGCTTCTAATAGTGTCACTCCCTGGGCCAAGCATAGACAAGCCATCACAGAATCCATCCTTATCTGACCCCCAGGAGACTGTGGCCCTCGAAGATTTGAGATGAAGACTCCAGACAGGAGCATGAGGCCTAGGAACAGACATCCCAGGCCTCCACCAGGACTCTTCCTTAACAGTGAGGCAAAAGCTTTACTGCAGAAAATGGAGGGACTGCGAGCTGCAGACATGGCTCTGTTGGGAGGGAGATTATCTTGTGTGAACAAAACCCGGGTTTCCATCCCCAGCCCTCCAGAAACTGGGTGTGGACATGCGCTCTGTAATCTCAGCACTTGTCGAATAGAAGCAGGAGGGTCTAGTGTTGGAGGTCATTCTTGGCTGCATAGTGACCCCAAGGCTAGCCTGGGCTACATGAGATCCTGTCTCAAAGGCAAACAAAACAAAAAAAGATAGGGAAAAAAAAAAAGGAAAGGAAAGGGGAAGGAAAAATGAAGCTGTTGTCCTACTGAGATGATCAGTCATTTATCCCCTCAAACAGCCCAGCCAGGATGCTCGTGGTCTTGGGGTGGGGGTGGAGTGCCATGGAAACTGCAGGGCTTGGGACTGGAAAGCCAGCTCTTCTCTTGCCTACCCCCTCCCATCCCTCATCAGAGGACACGTGCCAGCTTCTGTTTGTTAAAACAACAACAACAGCAAACAAACCGAGAGTAATACTGGGGCAGCACAAGGAGAGGCGACTAGTTTGAACAAGGAGAGTTCAGAAGGATCTTGAGAACGATGTACATGGACTGAAATTAGGGACAGCCAGTCATAGCCAGCTGCAGCAGGAGAGTCGGGCTTGGGCTCTGTAGGCCAAGACAGGGAGACTGAGCAGTTGTATCCTAAGCACAGCTGGCTCATGGGCGCCCTCGTGTGGCTGAAGTAAGGACCACACTCAGAAATACTGGGCTCCCGGGCAGTGCTGACCTCTGCAAGCTACTTCAGCTTTCACCTAAGAACTCTGAGAGTGGGCTTGCTTTCTATATGTCAAAGATTCTCCGTTTCAAGAGAGCAAAGGTGGTGTCCAGGCTCAGCAGGCAACTAGTGACCTGGATCTGAGTCACTTGGGAGACGATGTCTCTGTCTCACCTGGGTGCAGTGATTTCCCCATCCTGGGAGCAGACAGTCCTCGGGGTAGTCCACTATCGCATGGGGCAGTACCAGGGGGCTTCCAGCGACAGTTCTCTTGGGGAGAACCTAGGAAGGGGCTACAGGCAGGAGGGGTTCTAAGGGCCTCCTCGGGAGAGAAGAGAGAGGATTGGAAATGACCTGTGCCAACTCTGTGGTCCTGGGAAGCTGTGAACTCAGGGTGTGGTCAGTATGTGCCCGTGGCTTGAGTGTGTGTGTTTGAGGCTGGGGGCAGGGATAGAATGTGGGAGGAACAAGTCTCAAAAGGGGAGGGGGCTGAGAGGCCAGACATCAGGGCCTGCTTACACCTCTTGTTTCCTCTGACTGGCAGACAAAGGGCTTGCCTTGTCAGGAAATCTCTCAGGCCAGATTTTCAGAAAGGTGCTGAGTTTGACACCAATGTCTCAGAATCACTTTCCAGGAACCCCTACAGGTCCGTGAGTGAGGCTGGGCCTGAGAGAGGTTCTGTGATTCTCCCTGAGTTACACAGCCAGGGAGCACTGTGGGGAGAGCACAGTGGCTAACTGTGGGCTCCAGTTTAAAGAAGGCCACCCTGGGTTGTGTGGCCAAGACCTTCATAGGCAGTCCCAAGGCTGTGTCCCGGATCCCTTGCAGCTATGGCTCTGGATGGGTTGTGTGGCCCACAGTGGCACTCTGGCTGCTTTTGGCAGCAGATGCTGGTCTGTGAGTGCGGAGAAGAGGTGAGAGTAGGCAGAACATTGGGCACCGTGGCACATGCTTTCTGAGGGATGATTGACAGAGGTGGTGGTGGCTGCAACGTCCAACCTCCGGGTGGCAGCGGGAGGGGCGGTTTCACCCCTTTTGTTCCTTTCCTAGTTATGCCTTGGCAGATGCTCCATTGGCCAATCCTAGGGTTTTCTAGAAGCAAGGCCCAGCACACTCTCCTAAGTGTAGTGTAGGGCTTGTACATGTTCAGTGTGGGTGTTTGTGTATATGTGTGTGCAGGCGCACCACAGTGGAAGTCAAAGGATGGATGGCATTGGGGAGTCAGTTTTCTTCCTCTACATGTGGTCCCCAGAGATTGAACTCAGGTCATTGGGCTGGGTGGCAGTCACCTTTATCCACTAAGCCAGTTTGCTGGCCCCGGACTGTTTTTCTGAGACATCGCTGTGGCTCCTGGCAGCTTTTTCCCTGGGTCTCCTCCCCGTGAATACAACTTGCCCTCTCTACTCCCTGCCTTCCAGATGAGTCTCAGGTACCCAGACTGTTACCTGCCTATGTAGCTAAGGCTGGCTTTGAACTCTGGATCTGCCTGTCTCTATCTTCTGAGTGCTGGGATGACAGGTATGGGCCACTGTGGCCAAATTTCACAGACTATTTTCTGCCTGCTTGTCTGTGTTCTTATTCCCTTTTGTGAGAGCCTAGTCAAGTGGGATCAGGGCCGACCCTACTGTCCTCAGCTCAGTTTAGCTCTGTCTTCTCAAAAAGGGACCCCCACCACCACTTATAGCCATCTTTCTGGGAAGATGATCAGCTTGGCTGCAGGTGGGAAGGGACTCCGAGAGACGGCCTGGGTTAGTCCCCTGTACGGTGTGTGAGGTACATTGGAAACTTGGCTCTTCCTGTGGTAATGTTAAACGGTACTGGGACCCTGAAGAGGTGGGGCCACTTGCGAGTTCTGTAGGCCTTGGTTTCTGGAGTCAGGAACGAAACTGAAGAAGGCACAGTAAGTAGAGAGTTAGCCCATGACCTCAGTTCTCCTGCTATTAAAATACCAGTACTGGGTTGAGGATGTGGCTCAGTTGGTAGAGTGATTCTCTAGCATGCACCAGGACCTGGGTTCGATTCTTAGCAGCCATAAACTGGTCACGGTGGTGCACAACTGTAATTCCCAAAACTTGGAAGGTGGAGACAGAGGATCAGAAGTTTAAGGTCACTTGACCGAATAAGAACTTTGAGGTCAACCTAGGTTACATGAGACCCTGTTTCAAAATCAAACAATCAAACAAAAATGCCCCACTAATCACAGTACCCTATAGATTTGGAATGGCTAAACAACCCGTCTCTCCCCCACACAATAGAGTTTCACCTCCACTCTGAAGTTCAGAATGGCCTCCAGCTTGTGATCCTCCTGCCTCAGCCTCCTGAGTACTAGTATCACAGGCCTGCGCCTCATGCTGGAGACGTCACCATACCTGATTTCAAAACACACTGCAAAACTATTGTTGTCAAAACAGTATGGTGCAGGGTTAAAAACAGGCACACAGGCCAAACAGGACACAGCAGGGTGACCAGAAATCAAGGCATGCACATTTATAGCCAAGTGGGTTTCAGGAATAGGTGAGGAAGCCAGGATATTCTCTTGACTAGACAGTGCTGGGAACACTATATGTTCACATGCACAAGATTAGAGATGAGGGGCTGGAGAGATGGCTCAGTTAAGAGCACTAGCTGCTCTTCCAGAGGACCCAGTTTCAATTCCCAGCAACCACACTGCAGCTCACAACTGTCTGTAACTCCAGTTCTAGGGGATCTAACACTCTCATTCTTATATATGTATATATGTATATATGTATATATGTATATATGTGTATATGTATATATGTATATGTGTATATGTGTATATGTGTATATGTGTATATGTGTATATGTGTATATGTGTATATGTGTATATGTGTATATGTGTATATGTGTATATGTGTATATGTGTATATGTGTATATGTGTATATGTGTATATGTGTATATGTGTATATGTGTATATGTGTATATGTGTATATGTGTATATGTGTTTATATGTATATGTGTATATATGTTTATGTGTATATGCATATGTGTATATATGTTTATGTGTATATGTGTATACGTGTACATATGTTTATATGTATATGTGTATATGTGCATATATGTATACTCACACACATATATGGTCAAAACACCAATGCACATAAAATAAAGAGTAGAAACAAATTCATTTCTCACACTACATTTCACCATGGACTCAAATGGATTAAAGACATCTGTGCGGGGCCAGGAAGTGTAGGTGTGATAGTAGAGAAGGGGAGACTTTCTTGGCATTGTCTTGTACAGTGATATTTTTAAAAGATGACTCTGAAAAGACATAAAACAATGGCAAGAAAGACATATCAGATGCATCAAAGAGGAAGGCGTCCATACAACAGAGCCAGCACTCACCTGAATGGAGACCATGAACAAGATTTGCAAGGCACAGACTGTCAGATGGCTGCTATCCAGAATATATAAAGAGCAAACCCAACTCAATAACAGGACAAACAATCTGATCTTAAAGCAGGCAAAGGCTCAAGCAGACACACAAGCCAAGAATGGGCCCAGACATGTGGACACAAAGCTCATCTTTATAAGTCATCGGGGAAATCCAAATGAAAGCGGCAGGGAGACTCCCGCTTTCCTCTCTAAAGGGCGGCCCTCAGACAGGGAGCGCAGCATGTGTAAGATCTGTGGTGGAGGATGAGAGAGAGATTGCCCTGGAGTGCTGGCAGGAATGCAAATGAGCAGCCCTGGTGGAAAACAGCCCGGGGCTTCCTCGAAACTTAAAAATGGAACTGTGTGATCCAGCAATATTCTCCTCTTTGGAGGCTCGCTAAGGACCCAAAGACAGCTGGTTGCAGATTCGTAGTGGGGGGCGGGGTATGTGACACAGCACCATTCACTACAGTCAAGGCAGAGCTGGGAACTAGGAACAGACAGCAAGTGGGGTGGGGCCTACGAAGGGGAGGAGAGAGCTACAGCATCCATTGTGTCTTTGAAGGTTGCTGAGGATAGAGCTGCAGCGTTCTCACCCCCAACACACAAACAAACCAAAGCACCTTGCGGACGACTGACGACTGACACATTCATTCGTTGGATGTTACCATGTCACAATGTGTACATAGCTCAAAAGACCCCCCAAAGCCGGCTAAGTGTAGATAAGCCTTATTTGTCAAGCATACCTTACTGTAACTGAGTGTGTGTATGTTTAAGTACACCCCAAGTACTCTACCAGTCGATCAATCAATCAATCAATCAATCAGCCAGTCAGCCAAAGAGCCAGTCGGTCCTCACTGTCTTTGGTCACTGTGATGAAGTGCCACAGACCCAGTAACTCATAACTCAGCTCACTCTCCTGGAGGCTGGAAGTCCTGTCTGTGCCCAGTCAGCTGCTGGGGAGGATTGCTTCCTGGTTCATGGCTGACCATGGCTGACCATCCTTCTGCCGTGTCCCGTGTGGTGGAGGGGACTGAACCATAAAGATATTACTTCTGCCCATGAGGACACCACCCTCGAGACCTAGCCACCCCCTAAGGACCTGTCTCCAAATGCCACCGTACTCAGGGCTCAGGTACTCACATTCATTTCCTAGAGAACAGCACGGGGCAGATCCACACAGCATCTCTGGTTTGGATCCTTCTCCTTCTTCAGATTTATCTGACAGGTCTCTCAGCTGAAGTGCCTAGGACAGAAGTCCTATTCTGGGGTCCAACCATCTCCTCTGATTACATTCATATATAGTTAAGCAATACTATGTCTATGCCTGCCACATTGCTAAAAATGAACCTGATATATTATATATATGTAATATATAATACAATATATAATTATATATTAATTAATATAATTATATAATATGATATAATATATAATATAAAATTTATACTAATAAAATATGTAATTTATAATATAATAAATATATAATATAATATAATATAATATAGAATATATATATATATCACTTTAAATTTTTATTTACTTATTGTGTTTGTGTGTGGACACATGTGTACATGGGTCAGCTCCTTCCTTCTATTTTGTGGGTCCTGGGCATAAAACTCAGGTATAGTCAGGCCTGGCAGCAAGTGTCATCTTGCTAGTCAGGCTAGCATTTTGGGTACCAGATTCTACTACTACCAAGTTCCGAAGACTGTGTAATACGTATTTACAGTCTGTCCGCATCACATCTGCCCTCCACATCTTCTCCTTGGTCACAGCTCATCCCTACCCACCCTGGAGGTCCCTGTAGCTGCTTGGCCTTTTTTCCTGACTTCTGCCCCACCCACCGTGGCCTGTTCCTCATGTGGCCACCAGAGGGCGGGAGCGGAATTCACATCCTGCGGTTTTTCATTTTATGTGTGTTGGGGAAAAAAAATACAAAGTAGCTGAAGAGTGTGTTTCTGGAACCAGGGACTATGCACCCGGTGCGAATCATTCCAGCACTACTGCATCCACAGTGAGACCTCTAGCTGAATTCCCACTTTCCTTTGCAGGCTACTCTCATCTCCCTTTCCCAGTGAGGTGTCTGTCTGTTTGTCTCCCACGGAGCTCTTTGGGAAAGAGATGTTTTGTTGGACACCGAACGAGCCTGTTTTAATATGTTGCGGGAGCCACATAACATGTTAGTTATGCAATGCACGTGGGATTTTTCAGGCAGTAGACCAATCTTTTTTCAGACTTCCCCTCCTGCCTTCGGAGGCTCCTCCCTCCCCTCCCCCCAAACCAGGAAGGAACACAAGGCAGGAGAGAGCAGAGACCTCCAGCGGTTGGACAGAGTGAGAGTGTGTACACAGGCAAAGCCAGTCAGTTCCGGGTTCAATATGTTCCCGCCCCTCTTGTGTGGGCTTCCAGGAAACTGGACGGATTGGGACTGGGGCTGCTGTACCCAGGTGGGACCCCCACCCCCACCCCCTTTCTGGCTGAGTCTGGAGTACTAGTGAGAGGTGAGCAAGGGTGTTAGACTCTATTTTAGAGAAGTAAGCAGGAAGTAGGGACATGGTTGCAGAGAAAAGGCAGCAGGGCATTGGGTAAGGGCCTGTCCCAGGGTCAGGCCAGAGTCCCAGGAGAGAAGCAAGAGGCAATTGGTTGGGAGAGTTAGCCGGACCAGTAGGACAGTCCTTAATCATGAGGGCAGTGTTCATGGGACGGCTCAGTGCTCCCTAAACTCAAGCTTGCCCACACCAGCACCAAACCCTCTCTACATTCATCTTAGAAAAGCTTCACTCCAAATGAAAGGGGTTTTGTTTGGTGTTTTAAATGGTGTGCCTCTGTGTGTGTGTGTGTGTGTGTGTGTGTGTGTGTGTGTGCGTGCGCGCGTGTGCCTGTGGAGAAGGTACCTGTGGATCCTTCAGCACTGGAGTTAAGATGGTTGTACCACCTGATGTGGGTCCTGGGAGCTCAGCTCAGGTCCTCTGCAAGAGTAGTACTCGCTTTTATCTGATGACACCACTCTAGGTGTCCCCATCGAGTTTTGAGGGGTACAGTAAGAGGAGAGATTTTTAAAAATAAATAAATTATATATATATATATATATATATATATATACACACACACACATACACACACACACACATATATACATACACACACATATATATATGCACATATATCTTCAGGCATGGATATACACTTCTGTAATCCCAACGCTTGGGACACTGAGCAGGAGAATGAGGTTAAGGCCAGCCTGAGCCTCACGGTGACACTTTGCTTTCCACCCCCACCCCAAAAGGAAATGAAATACTTAAGAGAGAGAAGATACCTGGGTGCTGGGACCCAGAAGGGGAAACTATGAAGAACAATAGCTTAGGCCAGCTCGACTTTAAAAGTAGTTTAGTAGGAAGCAGGAGGCCTGTCACTGTGAAGACACACATCACCAGGCTGAACGGCTGGCTAATGGGGGGCCATCTGGAGAAATAGGAAGTAGGATGTATTCCACATGGATGGGTGATATGAGCTGTCCCAGGCAAGCAACTGTGAAATGTTAAACCAGGAAACAGGGCGTAGAAATCACAGAAGGATGCTTCTAAAACACGGCCCAGAATGGCAGAAGGCTTTCTGGGAAGCTCGCACCCACCCAGAAATGATTAAGGAAGAGATAGGTTAATTAGCTCACGACCCATGAAGCTAGAACCGACTCTCATGCCTGATACTCGCGATAAAAAGAGCGCATTTCCCTAGTAAGGAAATCAGTGGGAAAAACCAACGTAAAGGATATAAAGGACAAGGCATGAGAAAACACTGCGGTGGAGGAGAAACTGGGTGAGCTCCAAGCTGACTGGAAAAATGCTAGCTCAGAGGAAGCCGAATGCAAATCACAATCAACCCACTCTTCTTTTCTTTTTTGCCTGCCCGACTGTCAAAAACATTCGCGCCCGCCTGAACCTCTGAGATGGTGGGAGGATAGAGGAAGGGGCTGGCTTAACGCATTGCCTGCCTGCAGGAGCCTGAATGAGTCCTGGAGGGCAGTTAAAAACAAGCGCCTAGCCCTGCACCCAATCCAATGACCCAGAGGGCAGGCGGGGAGGGGGGTGGGGTGGGGGGGGTGGGAGGGAAGCAGCCTTCAGATGCCAGAGTACACATGCGCACAGCTGTGGCCCTGCGTTGGAGGGCGGGGATCCTCCTCCGCTCCCAGCGGGAACTCCTCAGACATTCCCACGCTGGTACTTGGGTCGGGGAAGAGAGGAAGCTATTCGCAAATAGGGAACAAAGATCAGGGTGAATAATGGAAATTGTGGAGGTGCAGAAGACAATATGAAGAGGAAGTAAGGAATGTTTTATTCTCCTGGATCAGTCCTGATGGTTCAGGTCAGCTGATGAGGGGACTCAGGCAGCAGGGACACTAGCCTGTAAGCCAGGCTTTTGACTACTTTGTGAGTTCTTCTTTATTTTACCCTTCTGCATCCTTATTCCACCGTTTCAACCCCTAATACTAGGCAGGAGAGAATGAGAGAGGAGAAAGGGGTAATGCTATTGTTAAAAGACTTCCTGCTAATTAGGGCCATAGAGTTCCTTGGGGCAAGTTTGATCTTCGCTGACAAGATATCTAACAACTTTCCTCCTCCTCCTCCCCCTCCTCCTCCTGCTTCTCCTTTGCACATAACTATTTAACAAACAGCAACCAATCAACAACCAACAGCACCCCACCAATGGGTCTTTAGCATTTATATATTCTCCGAAAAGTCCCTAGAATTCCAGCTATCACACAATTGCAGAAACTATCTGCAGCTGGCAAAATCAGAACCCTGCTAGAGCACGAGGCATGTCAGTCAGCTGCTATGGACAATCTGAAGCAGTCCCATTTCCCACACCTGGGATTAAAACAAAAACGTGTTCTTATCGTATTTCTGTATTTTTTAAAGAATCCAAAATTCTCACTAACTAGCCAGAGGTATTCTTTTTGAAAATATTTTATTTTATTATCTTTAAATTATGTATATTTGAGGAATATGCATACATGCATGCAGTTGCCCCTGAAGGCCAGAAGAAGACGCTATCCTCTGGAGATTGCATCCTCATAATCCCGGAGCCGTCTCTCTAGCCCCTTTAAATATGTTTGCGTTTGGTTGTGTGAACATATTTCCCACTCAAATATAACAGGGAAATATCACAATGTTGCCAAAAGCTCTAAAAGCTTTAAAACAATATTGCTTAGGGTTCAGCTAGTGGATGGATGAGTGGAAGGCTAGAGTGAAGGATCATGGGTTACCTAAGGTTGAGTGAAGAGAGGTCTCAGAGTCTCACCCTGAACCAGCCTCAGAGAGTTCAAAAAGCTGGGGACCAAAGAGCAGCAGATGCAGCAGATAGAGAGGTGATGTACCTGAAAGAGGGGAGGAGCTCCATCCATCCATCCATCCATCTATCCATCCATGCATTCATCCACATCTCTGTGCATCCACTCATGCACTCACCCATGTGTGCATCCATTATCCATTCATCCATCGCTGTCTATCCATCCATGAATGAAACCATCCATCCATGCATCATCCATCTGATCCACCCCTCCATTCATTCATCCGTACAAACATACATATGTGTATCCACCCATGTGGGCATCCATTCATCCATCCATGCATCTATGTATCCATGCAGCCATCCACTGCAGCCATCTGTGTATCCATCTCTCCATTCATCCATACACTCATGTATCCATTCATCTATCAGTATATCCATTCTACCCATCCCTCTACTCATCCATCCATACATGAATTCATTCATTTGCACATTTATCTGATCTATCACATGTACATGTGTGCACACATGCATCCATCCATCCATGCCATGATTCGCCTATCCATCCATGTATGCATCCATGCATCTGTCTGTCTACCTGTCTGTCCATCCATCCATCCATCCATGAATTCATTCATTTGTGCACCATTCATCTGACCCATCATGTGTACATGCATATATCTTCATACCATGATCCACCACCTATCCATTCGTGCATTTATCCATGCATCTATCTATCTATCTATCTATCTATCTATCTATCTATCTATCCATCTATCCATCCATCTATCTACATGTCCATCCACACATCCTCCCATCTACTTGAAGTGAGCTAGGGGAGCTAGCTGCAGAGGGGCCTCTGAGACAAGGATGTCAGATCCTGGCTCTGCCACATGACTAGGTTTCTGGTGAGGAAAGTCCCTGATGGAGGGAATGGCCTGCGTTCTTCTGGGGATTTCCTGGGAGAAAGTCCCCTCCCTGAGCCCTGGTTGTACCTGGTACAGCCTCCCAGGTGGCATCTCCTGCTCAGCTGTGGAGAGGAAGGAGTGAGCACAATGACAGAGTGGCTTAGCGAGGCCGATAGAGCTATAGAGGAACAGAGAGGGACAGCTCAGTGACTCTGGTGAAGGTCCTGCCAGGCTGATGCCTGCCTACTGCTTTTCATCAATTCTTTGGGTTAATCTATCAAGGTAGAGAGCACTTTGACCCATATGCTGCCCACCCTGAACTCTATCCCACACCCACTAGGGTTAGGGTAGAGGCAGCTTTCCATTAAAAAAAAAAGGTCATTTTAAAAAATTATTCCATTTAAAAGTGTTTTGGGGGCTGGAGAGGTGGCTCAGTGGTTAAGAGCATTGGCTGCTCTTCCAGAGGACCTGGGTTCAATTCATAGCACGTACTAGCAGCTCACAGCTGTTCAGGTCCAGAAGATCTGAGACTCTCTCATGTAGGCAAAAACAACAATGTACATAAAAAAATTTTTAAAAAAATTACGTGCTTGTTATGCGTGTATGTGCCTGTGCATGCCATGTGCAAGTTTGGAAGTCAAAAGACACCTTTTCTTTGGGGGTCGGGGGGAGGTCACCTTTTTTCTTCTGAGTTCTAGGGATTGCAGCTCACCAGGCTTGGCAGCAATCACCTTTATCCCCACTGAGCCATCTTGCCATCCCCTAAATCAATCTGTGTGTGTGTGTGTGTGTGTTGTGGAGGGTGCACTTTTGCCACAGTGCCTGTGTGGTCACAAAGTCAGCTCAGGACTCAATCCTAGTCACCCCTTTGCTTTGAGGCTAGCTGGCAGTGAGCTTCCGGGGTGTTCCTCCTTCCACCTTCTGTCTCACAGTAGGACTGTCTGTATCACAGAATCGGTCCCCACTCTGCCTGTCTTTTGTGTGGCTTCTGAAGAAGTTCAGGTTCTCCTGCTGTGTGGCAAGCTTTCTACCTACTGAGCCACCGTCTCCTCTGCCCAAAGGGATGTTTTCAAACCTCTTATTTCCACAACAATTTAAGAGTCAGCTCTGGGCCAAATCTTGAGATAAAGATCAGCTGGCTGTTTAAGGGGAACATGTTTAGGGAGGTATAGCAATTCTAAAGGTATGTGTGCCTGATGATATAGCCTCAGGGTTTAGAAAGCAAAGATTGGATGGGGGTTTGGGCAGAGCTACTATTGTAGTGGAGCTAGGACACCTGGCCTTGGAAGGGAGTTCTAGCCAGATAGTGTCTTCTTTGTGACACTAAAAAAGACTGAGCAGTCTCAGCAAGCATTTCTGATGGTAAATAGTTTGCAGCTAACTTACACCCATTCACGAAGAATGCCACAAGCCTGGTACTCAAGTCTGTCATGCCCTCAGGACTCAGCAGGGCACGGTACATGGTGCATGGTTCACGGTTCTTTGTAAGAAAAGCATCTTCATGAGGCACAGGCTTCCCCTGGCCTGTGGACATGAGTGATACACCTTCAAAGGACACACTATGAAAAAGGAGATCACAAGTCGAAAATGGCGTAGCACTAAAACATAAAACAATGCACACAGAAATATCAAGATTGGTAAATTGTGTGTGAGCATGTGTGCAGGTCACCACCCGTGACCCCACGTGGAGGCAGAGTGAGAGTATTGTGGGGAGGGGACAGCCAAGCAGATTGTCAGGACTGTTTAAGCAGGGTGACAGACAGCACATCAGAAAATACTGTTCTCTGTAGCATCTCCGTTCATATAGAAAAGGGTTCAGTGAACTTAAACAGAATGAAAACTGAAGCCACTGTTAGGAGGAGCAGTGGCAAGCAGAGTTAATGGGCAACAGCTCTCTCGTGTTTCATGTTAAGACATCAGAAGCGCCTTGTTCAGGCCGGGACTGAGGCTCCACGCCTAGCACTGTGGGCTTATGCAACCTTCCCGTAAAGAGCCCAAACAAGCCAAGGAATGACTATTATAACATTAAGAGGAAGAACACTGTCACTTAAAACAAACAAACAAACAAACAAACAAACAACCAGTGATAAAACTTTCCTCTGTCCACTGTCAGGTTTGTTAGCAAATTTCAAGGTAAACTGTAGCAAGAGCCAGCAAGGAGGCTCAGAGGGGACAGAACTTCCTGCCAAGTCTGATGACCTGAGTCTGATCCCCAGGGTGCCACATGGTGGAAGGAGAGAACCGGCTGACCTCCATGGGTGTGTGCGTGGGCACGCACACAAATACACTTTACGTTTTAAAAGCAGCCATGAGTCTCTCTTTGTGCCAGGTTTCCACATGCACAAATCCAATATGCAAAGGCTGACATTTCCCCTTCATCCAAGGAGTGGCAAGGAAATTCAATTTGAGAATTATTAGCTACAGTAGTGCTGAGAGTAATAAGGAAGCAAGAAGTGAATCTTTTGAGAAAGGTGCCTGACCTTTCTGGGAGGAAATGGTAAAAATTTTTATTGAAAGATATAAAGGAGAAGGTAAAGATGCTAACAGGCAGGCAGATTGACTATCACAAAAATTTCAGGTCCCTACTCGCTGCTGTAGGTTGAACACAGGACAGCCCAGGACTCTTATGCCATTTGCTTGAGCTTATTCCACAGTGTAGATGGACGAGCAGAGATTCATCAACCACTAGAACAATCCTGAAGGAATGTAAGAGAGGCACGTTTCTCCTAGGCTTGGAGCTTATGCCAGCCCCTGGGTGGACGGGAAGACTAGCAGAGAAAGGGGCCAAGGTTTGGTTTGCAGGTGACAGTCTTGGTACACGAGGCTTCTTGACTGCCCATTCACTGGGAAAAGATAGGTAGAACTTTGTTTAATAGATGGCACTCTGGGATGATGGTCTGTGTCCACTGTCAGCACGACAGAGTCACCTGGGAGAAAGACATCTGGAGCACATCGATCTGAGGTGGGAAGATTAGCCCACTGTGGGCGGCACCATCCTGTAGGCTGGGAAACTGCATTGTGTTAAATGAAGAAAGGATCTGAGTGGCAATGCGCTCATCGTTGTTTCCTGATTGTGGGCAACCAGCTGCTCCAAGCTCCTGCTACTCTGACGACTTGCCCACTGCGATGGATTCTAACCTTGAACCATGAACCAGAATAAACCCTTTCTCCCTTCTGTCACTGTGGTCGGAGTATTTTTTTTCCATAGCGATAGGAATAGAAACTAAGAAAGCCCCAGAGAAATCAAATCAACACCTCACAAAACCTACAAGCAGTGCCTGTGTCATCTAAAATCCACTCTCTGTATTAAGGCCACTGTCTGTAGACAGAAACTGTACACACTTTATAGAATATCTTTGTGAAATTGCATAGGAATGCTTAAGAAAGAATCACTCAAAAAGTATCAATCATTAGGGAAGAAAAATTAAAGTTGACCACATACAAATAAACATTTATAAATATCACAGCTTCTTAAAAAAATAACTCCACATACTGGAAATGAACTATGAAATGGTTATAGCAATTCACACTTGAAAAATCAAACACCGAACTTCTCCAAATAAATATAAGAGGGGAAAAAATACTCCAGTAGAGAAATGGACAAATACACAAATAGTAACTTGTGTAATAGGAAACTCAAAAGCCCAATAAACACCTACAAACACAAACGCCCAACAAAACACCTGCAAACACAAACGCCCAACCAAACACTTGTAAACACAAATGCCCAACAGAAGGCGAGTGTTTCAGCATCCCTATCAATCAGTTGATATCATCAAAATGGCAAGAAGCCTATGACAGTTTGTAGGTAGGATTTCTGGTTTGGAGTGGTTTCCCAGCTAGGATCTTGCTGTATCGCTGGCTCTGGCTGCCTTGGAACTCTCACTTTGAATCCTGGACTCAAGCTCCCAGCAATCCCTTTGTCTCAGCTTCCTGAATGCTTAGATTGCACCATGCTGTGAGAAGGTTTGGACTTGCCAAACTTCTACTAGCTTGCTCTACTGCATCTGTCCCTGACTCCTCCTCCTCCTCCTCCTCTTCTTCCTTCTCTTCCAACTCCTTCCCTTTTCCTTATCCTCCCTCCTCTCCTTCCACCTCCTCCTCTCCCTTTTCCTCCACTTCCTCCCCTCCCAATTCCCCCCTCTTCCTCCCCTTCCTCCTTTTCTCCCCTCTCCTCTACCTCTTCCCTTCTCTCTTTCCCTCCTCCTCCTTTGCCTTCTCTCTACACACTGGCCCCTGCTTAGGCAGCACCCCTGGGCCAACTTTGTTTGACATCACACATCATAGCCACCAGTTTTCCCTGCTGGTGACTCTGAGGTCACTCTGTAGCTCTCCCTTGGCCCATGTCTCCTGCCTTGCTCACAGCACCTGTGGTGTGGTTTGGTTCTCTACAGAGCAGGAACTCTAGGACAACCTGGCTTCCTGCAGTTTAGAGTCACCAGCTCCCAACACAATGCCTGATACACAGTAGGCACTCAAGTGTTTGCCCATGGGAGTCAGGCCAACTGACTTCTTGGAGGATGCAGATTCTTCGAGAGCAACTTTGTCCCTGCCCTGGGTTAGGAAGTGAGTCTTCAATTCCCTAGGGTGCCTGGGTTCCCTTTGGAGCCTAAGTCAGGTGCCCTTGGTGGCCTGGGCCCAACCTAGCACCTGTGGGGCCCCAGGTCCTCTTCCAGACCGCATGCTCCACCCCCTCAAGGCTGTGGGGCAGCAGCTTGGGTAAGTTCCTCTTCCGTTTCCTCCCGCCTCCTGAGCTGGGGTGCTGCTCCTCACTGCCGGGCACCTCCTAGCTACTCCAGACCACTGGTGTCCACAGCAACGCTCCTGGCCCCCAACTGTCATCCCTGGCTGCTGGGCCTCAGATGCAATGCAGGCCATCAAGTGTGTGGTGGTGGGCGATGGGTAAGTACCTGGCTGAATTGTCTCCCACCCCCTACCAAGATGCCTCTGAGATCCTCCCTCGTACACCCACAGATTCAGGGCTCCCAGGAGGTTCTGGGGAAAGTCGCTTCCTTTCCTTGTAAGGGCTTACAAGGAACATTTGGGGTGGGTCTGGACTGCTCCCTGTCCTTCAGCCTACCCCACTCCGGAAGCTACTTGGGTGGAGGGCCTGGACTGTGGGTGGGGTGCTGCTATTTGCCTGTACCATGAGAGCTGGGGCAGGGCTCCTACGGGGACCAGCATCAGTTCCGTTCAGGGTACAGGTACGAGGAGGGAAATCAGCAGCTTGACCTTCGGACCTTTGTTTCCCAGGCTGGCCCAGGCTCTAGTTGCTGTCTTGCTGGGCCTAGGGGACTTCTGGCAATCAATCTCCAAGCTTTCTGACTCTCAGTCCAGTCTCTGCTCTTAGGGGTGGGCTGGGCTGGCTTGAGAGAGGTGCCTGGCTGTCCTAGCTGCTGTATGTGATTGAACTTCATGTGGCAGGGAGACCCGTGTAAGGACATCAGAGGGCAGGCTGGCTGCAGCCCTGCTGAAGGCTGATAGTCATTGTCAGATCTTGGGACCACAGGCTCTCATAACCCAAGGCCTGAGTTTCTTCATGTGTCTCCCATATATTCCGACACATTAGGGTGCAGTCCTCAAGTCCATCTTGGGTCCCGCTAGATCCATCCTCACATGTACTAGATAGCCATCTTCAGTTCGAAACGGGGAGGGGCGGAGGCCTTGAGACCTTTCCTGGCTTAGGTCCCAAGGTCACACACACTTTGGCTCTGCTGGTGGCATAGGCTATCTACATCCTCAGCTGACTAGGTCCGACTTGGTCGCTGCTACAGCCGCCACTGCGCTAGGGTGTCAGCCGTTATCTGTGGCAGCTGCTCTGCTCACTTCTGCTTTGTGTCTGATCTCGGGGTGGGGGGTGGGGAGGGGACGCGGAGGGCCGGAAGTCAATGATTCTACGCATTCAAAGTTACCTGGGTGGCAGGCTGGGGCTTGAGGGTAGACGTTTAGGGGGCAGGGAAAACAGAGCAACCTCCTCGAGTGGGAAGTGACTTAACGGAATTGAACTGGGGAAGGCCCAGAGCTGTCCCTCTGGCTTCTCAGCTTCCTGCTGAATGACCTGGGTGACCTCCCAGCTTGGCAGGGAGATAGCTTAAATGGTGGTCATCTCCATTTGTCCCATTTCTCTTTTGTGTGTGGTCACCGGGCTATGGCTCTCTGTATGATCTGTCTTCCACCAACCCTACTTACCATCACAGAGTTCGTTTTACAGGTGGGAAAGACCAAAACTCCGAGAAGTTATATAACCTGCCTTGGGGGCAGAGGATTTGAACCCAGGCCTCTCTGACTTCAAAGAGGGGCGATGGGCAGTCCCTAACAGTCATTAGTTGGTGCCACTTCTATGGCACCGGGTTCAGTGTCTTAGAAGTATCAGTTATTTTACTGGGAAGATGGGCTTGTCCTTGTTGTCTACATGGGGAAACTGAGGTACAAGGCGCTTAGATGACTTGCAAAGTTGTGTAGATGGCAAATGATGGAGGCAGGATCTGAAGCTCAAGAGAGACGTGTGACAGTCTTACTCAGGTCTCCAGGGTCCTCTGCTAGGCCCCATGGTCATCTGTGCCTGTCACCTGTATCCCACACACTGGTACATATACAGTACTGGAGTTCTCCTCAGATGCGTGGCTCACACCCATGGCTAAGACTGAAGTCAGAGTCTTTATGGGCAGTGCAGGGGGTAGAGCACACTGGTAAGGGGTGTCTGGGGTTGGGAGACTGGAGCCTGGGTACAGTTCCTGCCTCCCCTTCATCTTGACCTTGGTGAAGGGGAGCTATGACCTTGGTCTCTCCTGCATCTTGTCTCTTGTCTTTCAGAGCTGTGGGCAAGACGTGTCTTCTCATCAGCTACACCACCAACGCCTTCCCTGGAGAATACATCCCTACTGTGTGAGTGACATCTTGGGGGCTGTCCCCTGTGGGTGCCTGAGATCAAGTAGGCTGGTAAGGCTAGAGAGACTCTCCACTGTGGGGAAGCTGGCTGGTGATCCGACATGCAACTCGGTGACTTATGCCAAGTCTTAGCATGTATGCTAAGGAGGCAGAGGCTCCCGAAGGCAGAGGGACTGTGGTGTGGGAAGGTGTAAAAGGACAGGAAGGAAGATGTCTTTCAAGCCAGCCAGGAGGAGAAAGAGGGGTGGAGATGGGCTATGGAGGTGAGGGAGGAGGAGGACCTCAGAAACTTAGCAGCAGTCTCTGGGGACCCATGTGCTGGGGTGGGGGCAGTGCTAGATGTGGTCTGTGGGAAGCCTATCTTCTGGTGTAGGATGTAGCCATCGGCTCCCACATGATACACAAGGGGTCCGCAAGTGTCAGAAGAGACTCAGAGCATCCTGATACTCACAGAGCAGCTCCTCAGCTTTCTGCATAGATTTCAAGCTCTTCAAGTATCCCCCAATCTCCCCTTCTAGAGATGTTACCCACTGTTTTGCCTTTTTGGATCAACGATCCTTAGGCAAACCTACCGCAGGACCTTTGCACCAACTCTTCACCTTGCCAGAAATGCCCAGGGGTGATTTCCTGTCTCATTCTCATACCTACACCCTTTAGGCCTATCCATGGTGGCCCCTGGAAGCCTTCAAGGCTAAAGTCCTGTCAATCGCCAGAGGAGCTTGCCAGCTCTCTCTCAAGACCAAGGACCCATATGTTGAGAAGGCCTTGGCTTCTCAACAAGGTGGTTGACATATTGTGTAATATACCTATGTCTCATACGTGATATCTGTGCTTTGAGGTGACAAGATCTAGAGAAGTCTTCACCACTAGCATCTAGTTAGAATGCCTTTGGGTTGGTGGCCCTGTACAGGATACCACACTAGTGATTGCACTGGGTCCTCATGGGAAATGGGTGTTACAATATCCTGATGGCCAATAGCAGCTATGAGGCTTGTCCCCCTGGGTCACTCAGCCTGTCTGCCTTCAGCATCTCACCGGGGCCTTCATTTTTATCTTCATGGAAGCCCTGCCTGGAGTAGAAAGCAGAGGTATACAGAGGGATAGTGTCCTGAGCCCAAAGCCTCCCACACTATCAAAGGAGCCACCACCCAACCAGTGCCAAACCAAGGCTCCGCTCCAAGTCCCTAGTCCGGCTCTATAGGGATCCCTTTCTGGAACAGAGGATTCAGCTGCCTCTAATACCTGGCTAAGCTGAAGGACCCAGCAGAGGGCAGCCAGAGGGGCTGGGCAGGCAGCTGGACACCGATTTCTGCCCAGCTGCATCCTGATTTGAATGAAGACTAAAAAGTTCCCTGGTACACAAAGCGTGAATGACTCCTGCCGTTAGGCTTATAAGTCAGAGAGGACTGAGGCTAGACCTGAGCAAGAACAGGAACAAAGGGGATTGTGGCTGAAGGCCACTGTCACCAGGTGTGCTGATGCTGTTCTTGTCCCTGAGTCAAGGCCCTAGCCTGCCTTTACTGGCTCAGGCAGCCCTGGAGAACCCACTTACTCAAGGATTTCAAAGCAACCACTTTTCCTCTGAGCCCACGAGCTCAGTTTCCTTTTCTACCAGAGGCAAGCCCTGGACTGGGAGATCTGAGCCTTGGGAAGCAGTATCCCTGTGAGGAGGTGGGAGGTGGAAGTCAGAGGCTTTCCAGTGTCCTAGTGGCCCATACTGACAGACCGCACTGCTGGCCAGCCGGTCAGGTGCCGAGGACCCTCAGGTCTGTCCACGATCAATCACCATGTGCTGTTTAGGTGGTAGCTGGGGCCGGGCTGCCACTGGGACTTCCTCCTCTCAGATGAACTTTCTTCCAATGAGGTTGGCACACATAGTCTCAGATGGGGACACCTGCCTGAGAATGGTTCTATGTCAAGTGTTAGGGACACAGAGGCGTGACAGCAGCTCCGTGCCTTCGGGCGCTGTGATGTGGGCTCCCATCCTGTCTCCTTCCTGACTCTGCCCAACTGAAGCCCACATAAACTTTAACCTTTTAGTTTTGTTTTTCACTTTTGTGGTAGGATATATACTCAGGCTGGCCTTGAGTTTGTAGCTATCCTCCTGTCTCAGTCTCCCCAACAGCCAGGTTCCAGGTACATTTTGTAGGGTTCTTTTGGTTGGTTTGTCGTGTGGTTCAGGGTGGTCTGAAACTCATTGTGTGGATGAGATTGACCTTGAACCCCTGATCCTCCTGCCTCCACCTCTGGAGTGCTGGGATTACAGATGTGTACCGTCACATCTGGTTTTATGGGGTACCGAGCACACCGAGTCCCTAGATAAATCTTTTTTATTTAATTTATGAATTTATTTATTTTCCCCTAGATGAACTTTTAAAAGAAGAACTTAGCTAGAGCCTCAACCTGGCCCAAACCCTTCATCTGGCCCCCCTTTATGCTTAAAATCCAGTACAAGGGGTTATCAAAGCCCCCCAAGTTCCACCTCACCTGCCCCATCTCTTCCAGCTGTTCAGTCCTGTCCACAATCTCCTGGGCTCTCTTGGCTCCCTGCTCTCCCTCAGAGAGCCCCTGAGCACAGCCCCCTTTCTGACAGTGTTCCCTGTCTGCTGCAGCCCACCCCTCCCACTTTATGTCTTACCCACTGAGAACTCTTCAGGGCTGGGGCAGAGCCGTGCGGGGCCAGGAGGCTGGTATATCTAGCTCACTCCTGATTCTAGCACAGAGTACCAGTTTCTAGACCGTCACACAGCAGCTGCTGGTAGTGGGCAGAGCACCCTGGCTGGTGGGTGGAGCCTGTCCAGTGCTCTGCCAACCCTCTGCTGTTCATTTGCTGGCGCCCCCTAATGGATATCGTAAGAAGAGCAGCCACTTTCCATGCTTCTGAGCCGACCTGGGGCCTCAGTTTCCTCTCTGGTCTCCTGGGTCATGTGAGACTCCAAGGCCTAATACACGTAGGGAATCCCCTTCCACCTGACCAAGGAAGGCACTTGAAGGGCGCTTTGAAAGGTCCTGACCGTTCCCTACCTTCTCTGCGTGTCCTGAAAGCTCAGAGGAGCCAAAAAGACAGATGCCTTTGCCTCAAGGCATCTTGGGACGATAGAGGGTCCTGATGTCTCCAGCTTGCCAGAACCCCACACAGCTAAGGCACTTGCCTTCTTACCTTGACCGCCCTTGTCTCCCAGAAGGTTCTCCTGAGACTCACAAGGATGCTTCCCAGAGTAGGCACACAGCAGCCCTAATGTGCCGACCACCTATTCTGGACTAGCTTTAGGGCAGAAAGTAACAAGCTGGATCCCCCTGTTCCCCACCCCCCAGGAATGTAATTAGTGGGGCTGCCCTGGCTGAGGCAGAAAAGTCTCCCTGGAGTGATGCAAAGAGTCCTGTTGAGGGTGAGAAGCAAGTTAGGATACGTGGGACTGTCCTACTTGGGTAAGCTGGAATAAGAAGGAGTATTTCTCCAGATGTCAGTGTGGGCAACCTCAGGGGGTGGGTGGTGTGAGCCTGCTGGGTGAAGGAAGAGCAGACAGAGAAGCTAGGAGCTCGAGGTCTTAGTGAACCCTGACATGAGACAAGGAGTGGGTGCATGTGTGAGCTCAGGGAGGTCGGATGATCTCTAGACCCAGGGGCAGGCAATGAAGGTGTCCCTAAAATCACGGCTACGGCAGGGCATAGTGAGCCTGCTGGACACAGCTTGTCCCTTAGGTTGGTCACTCACTGGCTATGTGACCTCAGGTGAGTCACGAAGCCTCTCTGATCCTGGTTTCGCTCCACCTTCTTCCACCGTACCATGAGGGGCCTGTTCTTTTAACCTAGGTATGCGATTATACTTTTGTAGAACACTGGGCTGGAACACCCCCATGGCTTCAGAGTGTTCCCTGTCCCAACACGAGCTTGCTGGGCTCCTAATCTAGTGTATGGCCCACACCAATACAAGGCTCAGACATGTCTATGGGTCCAGAACTGATGTCTGTCTGTCCCTTAGAACTGGCTCTAGCACAGTCACTTGTCACATGAGTGGAGAGTGGGTCATCTGCTGCTTCCTGCCCCTCCAGGAGGCTCAGGACCTCCCTTCACCTTCCCAAAGACCTGCCAGGAGAACAGCTCACTGGTGCTGGCCTGGCTGGGCTCTGTCTCCTTCCTGTTTCCCTCTGACAGCTTCCCAAGTACACCTTGCACCGCCTCTCTCGCCCAGTATTGGCTTCAGGGAGACCCAGCTTAACTCAGGGACAAGCCGTCACTCAATAGACACCGTGCAACCCACGCTAGGTGTCCTGCATAAGGGAAGATTAAGTTCACTCTGATCAACCTCGGAAAGAATCTCACACAACCCAGCAATCCCCTTTCCCAGGGACGAGAAAGGGAGGCAGAAAACAAACAAACAAATAAACAAACAAACAAACACAGCTGATCAAGACGGTCATGCTCTTTGTTTACTTGTACTTAAGGCGTTTGTAATAGTATCCATTAGTTGTGGAAACAGCCAGTTGCACGGTGCTGTGTGACTTTGGGCTGGTCACAGTCCCTCTCTGAGTCCTGGCCTCGGGAGAACAACACTGGCCTGGGCTGGGTTCGAGGCTGACCCATTCCTTCCTGCTCCTTACAGATTTGACAACTACTCAGCCAATGTGATGGTGGACAGTAAGCCCGTGAACCTGGGGCTGTGGGATACCGCAGGTCAGGAGGACTATGACCGCCTCCGGCCGCTCTCCTACCCACAGACAGTGCGTACCCACCCCCTGTGCCTCCTTGTGGTCCCTGTCTTGATCCTGTTCCATTTACTTCTGATGGCCTTCAGGCCAGCAGTGTCTGCTCAGCCCTGAGTCTCCCTTTGAGGCCTGTGGGGGGGGGGAGGGGCAGAGCTAGGGTCCTCCTCAGACTGTGCTCCCTCAGCCATGCTGCCCCGAGTATCACCATGCCCTGAGATGCTAGCCTTTCTCAGTGTGTGCCAGGCAGGGGCCAGTGTGCCTGGAACTGGAGTAGGCAGGTGGCCTGCTGCAGGGGACTCTGTGGCTTCTGGGTCCCTAGAGCTGGGCTTTCTACCCCTAGGGCAAAGGGGAGTGCGGTACGGCAGGTAGATGGTTATGGGAGCCGAGGGAGGGTTTCCCAGACAGGACTCTGGCCTCCCTGTGCTAACCTGCCCTGTTCTGTATTTAGGATGTATTTCTCATCTGCTTCTCGCTAGTCAGCCCAGCCTCCTATGAGAATGTCCGTGCCAAGGTGAGCCACAAGTGGCCTGGGAAGGGTGCTGAGGAAAGGGGAATGGGCAGTTAAGGTCTATCCTGGGTTAGGAGAGGCCAGGGGAGAGAGGGTCACTAGTACCACACGGGACCAATGAGGGGAGAGTCTCCCTGGGCTGTGTGTGTGGGGAGGGGTGGGGCAGTGAGGGTTCCTCCTGCCTCTGAGCCCTGTCCCTTTGTCTATCCAACCTCGTGCCTCTTCTTATCAACACACAAACTCGCCTGACTCTTATCTCCAAAAGAAGTCTTGCCATTTTTTTTTGTTTTTGCATGCCTGCTCAGATCCTGCTCTGCCTTGTGACCCTCCTGCTGGGGGTGGGGGCGGCTCTTACCCCCCTTTTCCTGGTGCCTTGGGCGTCTTTGCCCCACTCCCCGCTGCTCCCTCTCACTCTCCACTCCCCCACCTCCAGTGGTTCCCTGAGGTACGGCACCACTGCCCCAGCACCCCCATCATCCTGGTGGGTACCAAGCTGGACCTTCGCGATGACAAGGACACCATCGAGAAGCTGAAGGAGAAGAAGCTGGCTCCCATCACCTACCCGCAGGGCCTGGCACTGGCCAAGGATATTGGTATGGGGTTTGAGCTCAGAGAGAGAGAGGGTATCTGGGGGTTGGAGGTGCCTGAACACAGCCTTGTCTTAGCGCTATGCTGTGTGGTCAAACTCTGTTCTCCCAACCATTGTACCAGCTGTGTGACCTGGGCTGGTCCCTTGGCCTCTCTATGCCTGTGTTTCTCTGTCACAAAGGTATAACAGCAGTGATGGCTTCTGCCATGTCGGTGCCTGGGTAAAATGACTTGGTCCACGGTCCCAGAGCATCACGTCATGGGATGGGAGGCATAGCCTATGATTGCTTGGAGCACAGGTAGCCAAATCAAATTGGGCTGTTTCTGGAAGGCTTTCTGGAGAAGGTGTCCCTGCTGGGGACTTCAGGGTGACTCAGTCCTTTGTGCCTGGCCCTCACCTCCCTGTCTTTGCTCATCCTGACTTTCCACCAGTCACTCTTTGTCTCCAGGGACCAGGCAGAGGAGACTTGATCCTTCAAAGTCACCCAGCTGGGGGAAGAGTGGTAGCTGGGATCAAAAGGATGGAGGATGGTTGCTGGCTAGGCCAGTGGGGACACTTGCCCCGCCAAGCACTCCATCGCCAGGAGACCTGACTCTGGGTCTAGCCTCTCCTGTGGTGTCCTTCTTAGGCAGAACTACCAGCTTAGATCTGATCTCTACCCAGCCCTGTACCTCTTCCTCTGCAGGAAGGGAAGGGAGGGGCTCTTCACAGGAAGAGAAACCGCAGCCTTCTTGTGGCTGTCATGGCCACCTCCCCAGGGGCCTCGCTGCTGCTTCTCCCAGGGCCTCAGCTTCACACATGTCAGGGACGGTCCCAGCCTTCTCTTCTTCACCAGCCTGCCCCCAGAGGGAAGTCTGCATTGATTTGGGGGTGTTAGGGAATAAACCTAGGACTTCGCTCACACTAGACTAGTACTCTACCACTGAGCTACCCTCCCCCTTCCCCTTAGAGTTTTCTCACCTCTCAAGGCACAGCCCATCATGTGGAAATGACACAGCAGCAGGGATGTGAGGCAGCTTGTCACAATTCACGGTCTGGGTGCAGACAGAGAGTTAAGATATTTTAATTTATTCTTGGACAATTTCATACATGGTGAACAACCTGTCTTGATTATATTCACCTTGAACCCTCCCCCACTCTCCTCTGGCACCTGACACATGCCCATCTTTCCTTCATGTCCTGGGTATGCGTGTGCTTGTGTGCATGTGTGTGCATGTGTGACATGGTGTAGTATGTGTATGTGAGAGTGTGATGTGTGTAGTGTGCATGCATGTGTATATGTTATGTGTGTGTGTGTATGTGTGTGTGTGTGGTGAATGTGTGTGCATGTGGTGTGGGTGTGTGTGTGAGTGATGTGTGGTGTGTATGTGGTATGTGTGTGTGTGATGTGTGGTATGTGTGTGATGTATGTGTATGTGGTGGTATATGTGGTGTGTGTGATGTGTGGTGTATATATGTGATGTGTGTGTGTGTGTGATTTGTGTGTATGTGGTGGTGTATGTGCTCTGTGTGTGTGTGTATGTGGTGTGTATGTGGTATGTGTGGTGTGTGTGTGGTATGTGTGGTGTGTGTGTGTGTGTATGTGGTGGTGTATGTGTATGTGTGGGGTGTGGGTGATGTGATTGTGAGTGTGTGTGTGTGTGTTTGTGTGTGTGGTGTGTGTGGTGTATGTGGTGTGTGTGTAGTGAAGGTGTGTGTGTGTGTGGTGTATGTGGTGTGTGTGTAGTGAAGGTGTGTGTGTGTGTGTGTGTGTGTTTGTGTGTGTGGTGTGTGTGGTGTATGTGGTGTGTGTGTAGTGAAGGTGTGTGTGTGTGTGGTGTATGTGGTGTGTGTGTAGTGAAGGTGTGTGTGTGTGTAGTGAAGGTGTGTAGTGAAGGTGTGTGTGTGTGTGTGTGTGTGTGTGTGTACCCCATTGACTCCAGTTAGAGTTGCCTGCTGGAATGTCCAACTCTGGTGGCTTTGGCTTTGCACAGATCTTTGTCATAGCTGCTGTGAATGCATGTCCAGAAGACATCCCCAGCCCTCTATGGCTCTTTGGTTCTTTTTGCTCCATCTTGCTCAGTGTTCCTTAACCTTGGGGTGGGATGGGGGTGTGTGATGATGGTGTGCCATTAGGACTGGGCACTCAGTAATCACTTAGTCTCCGCACCAATATGAGTCTCTGCATTGACTGTGGCCCACTGCAGAGCAAAGGCTCTCAGCCCAAGGTTATCTGTCCTCTCCCCTCCCCTTCCTTTTGTTCCCTCTCCTCTCCTCCCCTGCCCTTGCTTGGCTCACTGTGAAGCCTAAGCTAGCCTCCAATTTATATAAACTGCCCTCCTCAGAGTCTCTGGTGCTGGATTTATAGGCCTCATTCACCAGCCACTCTTGGCCATACTTCTTCCTCAAAGTGTGTGTTCTCCAGTGACAGGACCCTGTAACTGGGATCTGTTCCTTCCTGCATCACTGATTGCCTGTGAGCTTCCCCTCTCTGGGTCTTATACTTTGAGTGCATGCATGTGTGTGTGTGTCTATGTGTATGTGTGTGTGTGATATGTGGAGTGTGTATGTGGAGTGTATGTGTGTATGGTATGTGGAGTGTATGTGTGTGTGGTATGTGGAATGTGTGTGTGTGTGGTTTATGTAGTGTGTGTGGTATGACGAGTGTGTATGTGGAATGTGTGTGTGTGTGTGATATGTGGAGTGTGTATGTGGAGTGTATGTGTATGTGTGCTCTACAGCCTGTGACATTTCTCCCTGAGGCTGTTTCATCCTTTGTGGGGAGCTGAAAGCCCCTCCCTTGCAGCTGCTGTGGGGATGGGCAGGTGAATGTTCCAGCTGTATGCCTAGGGACCCAGGTTCAGAGTGCCTCACTGCTGGTCACCACAAGAATGGGGAACCCGAGGGACAGAGGCCATGAGCCCCCACCCAGAGTCCTCTCTGGAACAAACAGCTGGATGCCAGGGTAGGACCCTGGCTTCATCTTCTCAGGGGGAATATGGAGCCTTGAGAACTTTCCAGGAACAAGAAGCACCTGGTGTGACTGCACAGGGTCTGACTTCCTGAAGCTCCATTTCCGCCTGGCTGCCATGACCCGTTTCCCAAGCCCTGGCTTCAGTGGCTTCCTCTCCAGGGGTGGGCCTGTGGCTGCTCTGCGCTGGGCCCACTGAGGCGGGGAGAGCCACCAGTTCCTCACAGCTGTCAGAAGTGCCTGCCCCAGAAAGGAAAGCAGAAGGAGTCAGAGAGGTCACCGGCCTCCCTTCCTTCCCCTTTCCTTCCTCGGGACACTGCATCTCCCAGCCTCTGTGTCAGGGCTCTGGGCTCAGGTTGCAGGGGCTGGGTAGCCATGCAGATGCCACCAGGGCCCTGTCCTTTGGAGGGCACAGAAGAGCTCACTATTTTCATCTCCTTACTGAGTTTCCCTGGGGCAGGCAGGTCCCACAGCTGCTGTTATGGTTTGCCCATAAATTGGGGTGTGACTAAATGATAGATGTATTGGGGTTTCCTCATACCCGCTCAGAGGTGTCAGCTCCATGAGAAAGGCCGTGGGGAACTTGGCCACTGAAGCAGGTCCTCTCCACCTTCCAAACAAAGGGTCCTGTGTCCTGGGGTCTTTCACCATTCCCACTGAGTCTACAAGAAGATGAAGTACAGAGAGGCATATTCCCACTCGGGTGATACTCCCCACTTGAGTGATACTCCCTGTTTGGGTGATACTCTCCACTCAAGTGATACTCCCTACTTGGGTGATACTCCCCTCTCAGGTTGACACAGCTTCTCCATGACTCAGGCCCTTGCTCCCCCTGTCTCTCCTCAGATTCAGTCAAGTACTTGGAATGTTCTGCACTCACCCAGCGAGGCCTGAAGACTGTCTTCGATGAGGCAATCCGCGCAGTCCTCTGCCCACAGCCCACACGACAGCAGAAGCGCCCCTGCAGCCTGCTCTAGGGGTATTACACCTCTCCTCTGCTGCTGGAAGGGCACCCTGCCCCTGGGCCCAGCCCTCAGGTCACTGAGAGTAAAGTTAGATCAGGACAGAGGGCCATGGGTACCTAGGTAGCCTCAGTTTCCCCTCTTTGTCACTACCTGTGAAGAGTCTTCCTGGACGGATACAACCCAAGCAAGCCAGAACCTGCCCAATGCCCTAAGCCAAGACACAAGAGCTGCCTGGCTCGCATTAAGCCTGTCCTTGTCACAAAAACCTAATGACGCCAGAGAACCCCAACCATACCCTGGGAAGGATACATGGGGGTCTGTGGGAGGAATGGAAGAGAGTTCTGGGGCAGGCAGAAATTGAAAGCAGCCATGGGCCCGGATGGCCCTGAGCTGGGATGTCCTTGTCTGTCCTCGGCACTGACCCCCTGCTGTCTCCCTTCCAGGTGTCACCCCAGTCCTCCCATCCTGATGGTCCTGACCCTCCAGGGCCCCCACCATAGCTCAGTGATGTGCTGGTGGGATTGCTGTTTCTCCATGTGGCGTTCCTTCCCAGTTAGCTGCAGAACTTGCCTCTCTCCTCCACGGAGGTCCCTGGGGATGGGCGGATGTTCATAGGCCACATCCAATTTGGGATGCTCCTATGTTCCCAGGGACCATCAGGGACCCCCAAGACGCAGCCATCCATCCTCGTACAGAGTCATACGCCCACCTGCTCCAGGCCTTCCTGACGCCTCTCTTGAAGCTTCCAGTCTCCATGGCCTGCCTCTACTGTGTTCGCCATGTTGGGACACCTCCTTCCCTGAACCAAAGGGAGAGATGTGGAAATCTGCTCCTCTGTTCTCCTTTTCCAGAAAAGCACAGAACAAATCTATTTCAGTAAGAAATAGATTTCTCTCATCTGCCCAGCCAAGTGAGGGTCTGAGCTCAGCCAACCCCTACTGTCTCTCGAGACCTCCTACTCTACTTGAAGGGTAGAGCTGCTCCTTCTTGGGACTGTCCACTCCACCTGCCAGTCAGGACCTGATCCATAGCAAATGGAAAACACAGTTCTCTTGCTTACACAGAAAATAAATGTGTTGATTCTTTTGGTGGAAGTGCAGTGAGTTCAGGCACAGTTTGATCAAGGTGGGGCGAAGGGATCAGATGACACCACGGAGCCTGGCTTCCTGTCCGTTTTGGGTCTGCCTGCTGCTGCTAGGCTCATTTTTCTGGCCATTGATTCTTGGGACTTGATCCTCTGAGGTCAAGTTCAGGTGACGTCTGCCCCAGGCAAGCTCTAAGGAAGGGTCACTCTGGTTGGACGAGCTTGTCTTAGGCCCACCTTCAATCACACAAGTGTGTCAGAGAGAGGCTGCACTGTGGCTGGCTGTGAGTTATGTTAGAGCCAGGAGCAGAGGTGATGCCAAGAAGCTGGGGTATAGAATGGGTGTGTGTGGTGTTGGGGGAATAAATTCTTTAGGGAACAACCTTCTTAAAACTGGGTGGGTATCCAGTAGCTAGGGTCCTATAACCCCGACTGTCAGAGATCACGGTAAGTGTCCTTTCTACCATCACCAGGGACAGTTTCTGCCCCAGCTGGCACTAAGAAAAACATACCTTTTCATTTGTTTTTTGTTTGTTTGTTTGTTTGTTTGTTTTGTTTGTTTTGTTTTGTTTTTGAGACAGGGTTTCTCTGTGTAGCTCTGGCTGTCCTGGAACTCACTTTGTAGACCAGGCTGTCCTCGAACTCAGAAATCTGCCTGCCTCTGCCTCCCAAGTGCTGGGATTAAAGGCGTGCGCCACCACTGCCCAGCTCATTTGTTTTTGAGATAAGACTTTATTATATAGCCTGGGCTGACTTCAGACCTGCCATCCTCCTGCCTCAGCTTCCTAAATGCTGGGTTTACAGATGTACACTTCCGTGCCTGGATAAGGTTGAAATTCTTACTAGAGAGTTCTATGGAAGTCGATGTGGTGTCCATATTGGGCACTCAGGGCCTGGGCCTGAGACAGTCCTACCTACATCTTCCCTGAATTATCAATCTATGGTCAAGACCGTGGCACTGTCTGAGCTTCCACGTCCTTCTCCCAACACACTTTTGATGGCCTGTCTGTGTCAGGTGCTACCATAGTCTCAGAGATTCAGTGACATATGTGTTGTTCTCAACCCCACCCCCAACCCCCAGGCCCCGAGTCTCCGAAAGGCTGAGAGAAAATGGCTCCCCCTGACATTGGAAAGCTAGCCCAAAGGAGCTCAGCATCTTCATTTTCTGTCTCCAAGAGTTCCAGAACTGCCCCCCCAACTCCCCCCCCCCATTTAAGAGACTCCACCTCTGGAGGGGCTTGGCCCAGTGAGGGAAGCTTCTGTCTGTTCTTACCTTGGCTCACAGGAGGGCAAGATTTCTCTGACACAGAAAGAAAGGTTTTAAGCCCATAGGTGCTGTGTTCTCCAGCACGGCTGAGAGGATCTGCACCCCCATCGCTTTGAGGAGTTAAAGACCTGGGGTGCAACCAGAGTCCCTCTTCTAGCTCTCTGCTCCTTTTCTGCATGATACTAAGCAAAACCTTACATGATTCAAAACCGTAGATCTAAACCCAGAACCATTCAAACTAAGCCTCTAAGTAGCTAAACCTCCCCCCCCCCCCGCCCCCTCCTGTAGGCGGCAAAGCCCAGGCTGTTACCTTGAGCCTCTGTGTGAGTTGTTGAGCACACAGCCAGCCCACTGTCACCTTGACAGCTTATTTCACCCAGATCTCAGCTTTCACTTTAATCTGAATAAAGTCCCCGATACTTTTGCAATTTGTGTGAAATTTTATTTCGGTTCCTTGACTAAGAGGCCAAGAACTGAGAAAACCCTGACCGGACTCCACACCACCACTAGTGACCTTTCTTCTCCTCTGTTACCCGCCCACCCAGGCCCAGTCCCTGCGCGCCTTAAACTCCCCTGTGTGCTGGGGTGGGCTCCTGCTGTGGGTGTTTAGCTCCCCCCAGCTGCCCTTGGGTCTTTGCCTTACCCCAAGAGTAATGACATGAAATACCCCTTCCGCCCCCTCACCACACATGTAACCCCAGTCCTGCATTTGATCACTTGGGGTGCTGCTCGCCATTGCAGAGGAGGAAACAGGGCCTGGAAAGCATAGGGGTCAGTGCTCTGATGGACAAAGCAGCCTGACCCCTCCTGCCCCTCCCCGCCCTGCCCCTTCTGCTTGTCTCACCCCTCCTTCCCTCTTCCAACCCCCCTACCTTCTCTTACCTTTGCTAACCCTCCCACTCCTCTCTCCCTCTCCCACCCCTCCTGCCCCTCCCCCATTCCTCTCTCCTTGCCTACAGAATCCCAGTTTAGGGCAGGACAGCAGTGCGCTCAGCATTGACGAAATACTTGTTTTCAGGGAGAGGAAAGGCTGTTTAAGTGTGTGCTTGTTGCTGTTAGAGCAACCACGTTTTGTTCCTAATTCCACCTCCCTGGAGGAGGATCTGACACCCTCTTTTGGCTTTTGTGGGCACACACACACACACACACACACACACACACCATTAAAAACAAAACTAAAGCTTTAAAGTAAATATCCGTGTTTTCTCAGCCTTTGGGGCTCCGAGGTCACACTGTTTTCACCAACCACATCCACACAAGGAAAGTCAGTCAGAGATGCTGTGTCTTGGAAGAAAGATAACAAAAGTGCTCTCCTGCTCTGAAAACTGATGGGATGTCCAGAGCAGCCACTGTCGCCTGGTGAGCTTGCAGCCTACAGCATCAATAGCAGAAGCCAACGGCTTCAGACAGAGACAGAAAGATAAACCGGGCCGACACTGTTAGCCTGCATCAGCCTTGCTTCCAGGATGAATGCTGGAGGACCCAGTTACTCGTTTTTAGCACACTTGGCCAGACTTTCTACCGATGATGTTCCCTGTTAGTACCGGAGGCCCTAGACCCTGAGTGCAGCGGCTGAGGATCAGAGGCCTCCTGAGCAGCGGATGACAAGCTGTGAGATGGGTTTGAAAACCCTAGATGTTTTGAAACAGGAGGAAGTGCTTGCTGGGTTGGCTCAGAAGTGAGGCTTGCTCCACAGCATCCACCTGGTACCAAAGCACACAGTGTGTGGCCTGGGAGGGGCCGGGGCTCTCTACTCTATGCTCAGCCCTCTTGTCCATGGCATCATGGCCCAGGAGTGAGGTAAGCACCTGCTGGACCAGACCTCCATCTCTTCCAAAGCTCTCAGCCTCCAGCTGGCTGCTTCCTGCTCCTTCTTCCGAAGCAGGGACCTCTTAGCCCCACCATCTCACATCCACACTCACAAGTCAATCCTGGATGACTGTCATCCTAGGGTTCCCTAATTCAAGCCCCCAACTGCACTGCCCCTCCTGAGCTGGGCCTTGGCCCTTTCCCCTGGTCAGCAGTGATGTCTTTCCCAGGATACCTCCTGCTTTCCCTCTCTCAGTCCCTGCACCAAATTCACCGGGCAATCTCAGTAGGATCTTGTGTCACAGACACACTGTGCCACCCCAAGTGTCATCCTAAGATCTGCTGTCGGCTGGAGCCAGGACTCATCTGACAGGCTGTCTGGAGTCTGGGGGCTGCACCATGCCCTCAGGAGCTCATAGGCTATCTAGGAGGTCCCCATGTCAGCAGAGAACAGGGAAGTGGTCCCTCTGTGTATCTGTCCCCTGTGCTTTCAGTCCTATGTGCTCTGTCAACACGGACACTCAGTCCCCGATTCAGGTTCTCATCCAGAGCTATCATGTCATTCTTTTTGTTTTGTTCAATATCAAGATTTCTTTTTTATAGGCCTGGCTCTTCTGGAACTTGCTCTGTAGATCAGGGTGGCCTTGAACTTGTAGAGATCTGCTTACCTCTGCCTCCTGAGTGATTGACACAAATGAGGGAATGGATAAAAGAATATACTAGAGAGAGAGAGAGAGAGAGAGAGAGAGAGAGAGAGAGAGAGAGAGAGAGAGAGAGAACCATCCATGCCCATAATCTGCCATCCTGCTGAAGCAGGTTTCCACTGCCCACCAAGGTGTAGCCATCCCCGTGATCCATCTTGTGTGTGCCACATCAGCTGAGTCCCCTCTGAGTGCCCCATCTACTACTAATGTGAGCGACGAGAGTGGCCTGGATGAGCCCAGCCATCCCGGATCTTGAGGGGGAGCAGCACAGCTCCTCTGCAGGCTCTGAGTCTGGAGAACCTTGCTGTCTGTGGCTTTGCTCTGTCTCCCCACCCCCACCTGCCTCTACACAGGCTTCATGGGATGTCAGTAAAGGACACAGTGGGTCCTGCAGATGGCAAGGCAGAGCTAGATGCCATGAGAGGACCCCCAGGAAGGCAAAAGGCCACAAGGCATAGAAGAACACTGGCTTCTATTCACTTCCTGTGTCCCCACTTCTCTGTGCTAAGACTGCACACACGGAGAAGTCCTTTCTCACCAGGGGCTTGGAGGTCAAGGAGAGACAGACACGTGAATACCTTTGCCTTTGTGATTTGTTCCACACATCAGAATCTTCTGTACAGAAAGGTCTGAGGGTCAGTACACCCAGGGTTGGTATACCATGGGATGGTACATATACCCTAAGTCCTTATACCCTGGCCCCATGGAAAGGTGGCCACGAACCAAGGACAGAAGAAACAGAAAAAAAAAATCTGTGTGCAGAGAAACTGTGGGACAGCTATGACCTCAAATCCTGGTAGTTGAACTATAGAGCAGAGGGTGGTGAAGGCTAGACCTCAGGGCATGATGGGAAGAGGAAAGGATGGGGGAGGGGTGCAGATCAAAATGACACAGAGCAAGCCCACCTCCTGGAACTCAAGGGGGAGGTGTGTGGATCTGGACACTGTAGGCTGTCGATGACAGTGATGGCTTAGGACACTGAAGAGCCTGCTTGAGGAGCAGTTAACCTTCTGAGCCTGCTTCAAGAAAGCCAGGGTGAAGACCCACACTGGATTTGGAAGATGTGAATTCTATCTTACTTGGTAACCCCTCCACAGGGACAAGTTAGCCAAGATATAGCATTTACGGGAAGAAAGATTTGTTTTGGCTTGTTTCCAAGGCTTTGGTTGGTGGTTGGTCAATTCTTCCCTTTTAGGCCAGTAGCCAGGCTGGAACACCACGTAGGAGGGACATGGTGGAGCAGAGCTTGCTCATCTCTGTAATCTGCCAGCAAACGGATAAAGAACAAAGAGCCAGGACCAAGGTTTAACCCTTCTGAACCACGGTCTGAGTGACCTGCTTCCTCCCATTAGGCCCTAGGTTCCGCAGTTCCACTTCCCAATAGTCTGTCTGAAATTAGACTCTCAGGGGATTAAATCAGTGATTAAGTCAGAGGCTCCATTATCAAGTCGTTTCTGGAAATGATCACAGACACTCAGGCTGTTCTTTATTAATTTCCTAGGTGTCTCTCAATTCAATCAACTAGATAATTGAGATTCACCTTTGCAGTACCAGCCCATGTCAGTTTGACACCTAATGCATTTCCTTAGATCACACTTAATCTCCAAATAAAGACGTTTGCAGAAGACGACCAGTCTACTCAACACGGCTGCCCTGTTCATACTCAGGACTGCACCGAGGTTTTCTCCAAACGTCCCAACAATTTCAATATTGATCAAAAGTTCAAACCGAAACTGAGAGTCCAGGCAAATTGACAAAATCAAAAGTATATAACACCACACAGCAAACATTCTTATTCTTTCCGGTGGAACAGGGGTGTAGAGAGAATCTTTTGTGCACTGGGTGGGAGCATCACCTGTCAATAAAAAGCTTCTGGCCTATTAGCTTAGACAGGAAGTAGGAGGTGGGAGTCCTGGCAGGAAGAGAGGATTCTGGGATAGAGTCTGCTGTGGGAGGAGATTTGCCTGAACTCGGAGGAGACAGATTTATGAAACTGAGTGCAGCCGTGTGGCACTCATGTAATAGAATAAACAGTTTATTGAGTTACGAGTACGTCGGGGAACAAGCCCAAGCTTGTGGCTTAGCCATTTATTAATTCAAAAAGTAATTCCGAAGGCGGGTTCTGGGCCGCAGCAATGGCGGAGGCGGCGGGCTGGTAACGCGAAGGTGGATTGGAAGGAAGAACAGCAGCAGAAATGCAGACAGCACACACAGGTTTAAGCCACACTGCAGATGGCGCCTCCGGTCCGACAAGCCGCTGCTGTCCTGGTAATGCAGACACAAAGGCAGTTATTCCCAGTGGAGCGCACCCTTTTGCAAGAGCACTGGAAGCCTCCCGAAATCCCAGCAAAAACACCGTGCCTTTAACCCAAAGGCCTGGAAGCCGATATCATAGATTCGCCCTCTTCGTGCCTTTCCCGACCTCTTTGGAGGCAGAAATTGCCTGTGGGTCCCTAGTTCCAGATGTCGAACCACACCGAGGACTGGTAGGGAGGAAGCTTAAAGTGAGCGGCTGCATGCTGGAGGTACGCTGGATCGCGGAAGATTCTCGCCTCCTCCGAATTTCCATCATCAACTTTCTTGACCAGCTTTCCCTAGTGGTAAACACCGTACAGCTCTTTGGGCCCCCGGTTTCCCATTAAGTCTGGCTGGGGACCCATGTCTGACCTTATCTCCATCTCTTCCTAAGCAATACAATTTGGTTCTAGAAATAGTAACTACTGCAAAAATGTGGGGGGGGCTAATATTTTTTTTCCTGACTTGGTCCTCAGGCACTTAGGGGCCATTTAGTCTAGTGCTTCAATGTTTTGTTGCTGAAGAAAATAAAGCTATGCTGCTAATCTGCATTTGGAAAAAAAAAAGTAATTCAGTCTCAGAGTCTATTTCTGGACTTTAGGCACTGGTAGAAAAGCTCATGGTTAAGCAGGAGAACAGAAAGGAGATGTGAGGCCAAAGACCCAACAGGTCAAACATCAAATCCTGTATATCATGTTTTGCATCTGGGGCACATGGTGTCATGATGTGAACATCCTGGCACATATCTCACTGCTCTGGCCTTGCTGGCTCTAATGTACACGGCCTCTTTCCTGGATTGGCTCTGCTCACTGCTCATGGTTTCCCTTGGCAGCTCTTCCAAGTCTCTTGGCATCTCCAGCTTGGCATGGTCTCCACAGCATCTTCAACTTTCTCCCCAGTTTCACACAAGAGGGGACTCTTGGGGCTGACCCAGCCACAACCCCCGTCCCCAGCCTCCCAGGATTTCCTTTGGAATCTTCGTGGTTGCCTCCGTGATCTTACAACCCTTCCACTCTTTGTGGCTGCAAAACCAGAGTCATATGAATGACAGAAGGTCCGCCACCGTCACAAGCAAGAGCTGTGGACCATGACTGTGGCTGATTCGAAAGCCTGGGCAGATTGAGCATGGTGAAAGGAATTCTGGGAAAGTCTTTTAAAAGATTACATTAACAGTGTAGATACTGCCAATGGCTGACGTCTGACCAATTCTTGAGATGGCCTTGAAGTACTTTTCCTTACTGGTCAGATACAAGGTATTGGCTTCTTTTGTTGTTTTTGTTGTTGTTGGTGGTGGTGGTTTTTGTTTTCTGAGGCAGGTTCTCACTGCACGGCCACAACTGGCCTGGGACTTCCTTTGTAGACCAGGTTGGCCTTGAACTCCCAGAGATTCTCTCCCTGCCTGTGCCTCCCAGGGTTGGGAGTAAAGACGTGTGCCATTACACCAGCTATCCTTTTAATGGTGTGAGTCTCTTTAGCAATCTACTTCTCCTCTTCGAGCGAACTTTAACCATTCCTTTTCTGAGCAATCTGCAAGGTTTTCAAATTCTTCTCTGTGCTCACCGTCAACATGGCTAAAGGCAGCTAGCAATAACTGCGCTGTAACCTAAATGCTGAAAATGCCTTAAAACTTTGTCTGCCAGAAAAGTCAGTCAGCCACCTTGAAGCTGAGTCTCACAAAGTCTCATGGCATGGGGAAAACAGAGTTAGATTCTTGGACAGACATAAGCAAACATAAATGGTGTGTGGTCTAGTCCCTAGAGCATTCATGTTCCCATCAGAAGCTTCACAGGCACTGACTCTGTCCACATCTGTCTTAGTCAGGGTTTCTATTGCTAGGACGAGGCACCGTGACCAAAAATAACTTGGGGAGGAAAGGGTTTATGCACTCACAGTTCCATGGAACAGTTTATCATCAAAAACAATAAGAGATAGAACTCAAGCAGGGCAGGAACCAGAGGCAGGAGCTGATTCAGAGGCCATGGGGGCAAGCTGCTTACTGCCTTACTCAGCCTGATTTGTTATAGAACGCAGAACCCACAATGTGCTGGGCCCTCTCCCAACAACTTCTGAAATCCCCTACAGCCAGATCTTATGGAGGGATTTTCTGTCCTTTCAAATATCTCTACCTTGTATCAAGTTGACATAAAACTAGCAAGCACAGTTGACCTCTTGTTAACTTGACACACAAACCCATCACCATTAAACCATAAACTTTCCTTGACTGTTCTTCCCCACGACCACACATTAATATTGACATTACAATATAAACATTCCAAATTTTAGAAGTTTCAGAGTCTTTAAATTTTTTAAACACTTAAAAGTCCAGTCTCTTTAAAATAGCCAGTCTCTTTTAAAATCTGAAGTCTTTTAAAATTCAAAGTCTCTCATCTGTGGGCTCCTGTCAAATAAAAAATTAATCAAATGCTTTCCTACTTCAAAAGGGAGGAATCAGGGCATGGTCATAATCTGAACAAAGAAACACCAAACTCCAAAAGTGTGAATAACCTAAACTGTCCAATTACCTGGGATCACTCGAGATCTTCTGGGTTCTTCTAAGGGGCTTGGGTCACTGCTTTTGCTCTGGCTTCTGTAACATGCACAGCTTGTCTTCTAGGATCCATCTGGCTACACCCCAGTGCTCTTGCTGCTCTTGGTGATCACCCCATGGTACGTGTCTCCAAAAATGCTCGAGTTCTGTCTTAGTTAGGGCTTCTATTGCAGTGAAGCGCCATCATGACCATGGTAACCCTTGTTGAGGGAATCATTTAATCGAGGTTGCCTTCCAGTTTCAGAGGTTTAGTTCATTACCTTGACAAGAAGCAAAGTGCATGAAGGTAAACATGGTGCTGGAAAAGGAGCTGAGAGGTCTACATCTTGATCCAAAGGCAGCAGAAGACAGTGTGCCGTACTGGGTATAGCTTGAGCATATGAGACCTCAAAACCCACTCCCATAGTGACACAGTTCCTCCGACAAGGCCACACTCACTCCAACAAGGCTACATCTCCTAATAGTGCCACTCCCTATGAGCCAAGATTTCAAACACACGAATCTATGAGGGCCATTCCTATCCAGACCACCACAGGTCTCTTGCTGCAACTGAGCTGCACTTTTACCAATAGCCTCTCCTGGCCTCTCTTCAGGGACTCCAGTCAGGCTACACAGTGCCAGATCTCAGCTGCTCTTCATGACCCATTTGTGTCTTCAAAATCAGGACCACCTGGGGCACTCTTGCACTATCAAGTTTGGTTGCCAGCAAAAGGTACAATCTTGGCTCCTTCTGGAACATAGATTCTGTGTGCTGACTCTCAGAAAACACTTCCCAGAAGATTTCACCTCAATGATGCTGTCTCTTAATCACAGCTAATTCTTTAGTTGCAACTGAGCAGAACCAAAGATTATTCACATAAATAGCCCAGTAGTCTGCTTCCCTCTGAACTTCATAAGTTGGGCATCCATTCTCTGCATTGCTCTCAGCAGGTTTATCTTCCAAGTTCCTACAGAACAGCTCACTGAGCTCTCAACACTCAATGGCTTTTGCAGCCCAAAGTTCTGAAGCTTTTCCGTAATCCTATTCAAAACAACATGGTCAGTTCTGTCATGGCAATTACCCCACTCCTGGTACCAATTTGACTTAGCTAGGTTTTCTATTGCTGTGACAAAACACAGTGATAAAAACCACACAGGGAGGGAAGGCTTTAAGGCTTCATTTACTCATGGTTCCATATAATATCCCCCATTGCATTCCAGTTTCCTAAGGTTCAACCAGAATGCCCTAACCAGCTCTGCTTACAACATTTCAGGGATCTACCAGCTCATGTCAAATTTTCAGGTTCCTCCCACAAACACGTTCTAAAGCCTCTGGACCACATAGTCAAGAATTATCATAGACATCATTTCACTTCTCAGAACCAACCTTCCTGTGTGATTCCCCCCCCTCCCTTTAGTGTGGTAGCAACAAAATATCTGAAGTGCATAGCCTAGGGGCAGAACGGTGTTATCTTGGCTTGTGCTTCCAGAAGCTTCCATCCATAACCAGCTGGCTTCACTGCTTTTAGATCCATGGCTATGGAGAGAAGGGCGTGGTGGAGGAAAGCCGCTTGCCTCAGAACAGCCAGAGACAAGAAGGAGGAAAAGGGAGGGAGGCCTCCTGTAATATGCGTGGACTGTGGACTGGGGATGGGCACAGTGAAGGGAGTCTAAGACCAAAAAGAAAGATGGCGTCCATGAGCTAAGCCAAAGTGACTCAGTGGCAGAATGCAACACCCACCCTGCCTGACCATGACAGCAAGGCATTAACTGTCTCCAGGCACACACACTTTCTGGAGGCTACACGCCTCCTAAGCGAGAGAGCACTGTAGGGTCATGTGGAAATTCTTAGCCCCAGAAAATGAATATGTTTATTTTTTTAAGTAAGCAAGTGAAAGAATGAAGAGTTATAGGAGGGAGTAAGAAATCAAGATCTCTGCTGTAGAGGGGGCCGGAGAGATGCCTCGGCTGGTAAGAGCAATGAATGCTCTTTCAGAAGAAAGAAGTCGTTTTGGTTTTCAACACTCTACCCCCCAACACACACACACACACACACACACAGCTCATAACAACCGTCTGGTCCCCTCTTCTGACCTCCTTTGGCACCAGCTATACATGTGGTACACAGACATATATGCAGGGAAAAACTCAGACACATAAAGTAAATGGTTTACACTCAGGAGAGTAGAACATACTTCTCTCCAGTGTGGCACAGTGAAGCTGGCCCTCGTGACAGGGACGAGGGTGAGCTGGCCCTGAGGGCATGAGTGTGGGAGAGAGCTGACCCCTCCACTCATCTGCTGGAAGGTAGCCTGGGTACAGTGGTGATGCCCTCCCCCTGAACTCTCCTCACCACCTCCTGCAGTCAGGAAAGCTGGCCTCAGGACAGGGAGCAGGAGAGTTGGCCCAGCCCCTCTCAGGCTGCAGCATTTGGAAGAGTGCTACCCTCCCCATGCCCAGCTCCACTGTATCACAGTGTATCCCTGTGTATCACAGTGGAGCTGCCTTTGCAGGCATGGCAGAGGGTTTGAGAGCAGGAGAGCTACTTGCATCTTACTGATGGCCACATTGGGTAGCCTAGCCAGAGCAGTGTTGGAGAGCTCCCCCTGATGGTATGGATAAGGGAGAGCAGGTGGGTGGACCAGCTTAGCTATCACCCAGGCCTAGACCCAGAATTTTGATTTGGCCCATTCCAACATCTACATCATCTGTGAACTGTTGGAGTGTGTGAAAGGGCCAGTCCTGCCGATCCAGATCTCCACAACACACGGCAACAACAGGAAAACTGGGAGGAACCAATATTGATGTCATAGAAGCCAGGGACCTTGAACCAGACCAGTGACTCACTGCAGTGAACATTCCCAAATGAAGATGTGTGGGTAGGCGGAGGGATAGACTGTGGGACACAGTGTGACACACTGCAGCTTCCATAGTGAGATGTTTTTTATGCTTTGTTTTGTTTGTTTATTTGTGTGTGTGTGTGTGTTTTATTTGGTGGGGGGAGAGGGAAGTTGCTAGGGCAAAGGGTGAATATGAGAGGGTGGGGAGATGAGCCAGACTGGGGTCCATGATGGGAAACTCGCAAAGGATCAATAAAAAGGTTGTTGGGTTTTTTTTTTTAAGGAAAAATTTAAAATGCCTGTTGTGTTGGGTGGCCCACACTTAGGAGCTCTGACCTCGGAAGGTTGAGGGAGAAGGATCAACTGTGCAAAGTCACTCTAGGCTCCATAATGAGAGCCTATCTCAAACACACCAAGTTTGTGCGTGGGGGTAGGGGTGTAGAGAAGGCAGAAGGATGCTTCGGAAGATGTGTGCACATAAACACAACTAAAGGTCAGAGCTGCCTCTGAGACAAACTAGGGAGAGGGCCGTTGGAGGATGGCTGTGTCTTCTTCGTTTAAAACCTTTTTAGCACAAGACGATTCAGAAACCTGTTTGCGAATAATGCTTGAAGAACACAAGAGCAAATCAGAAATGAAAAATAATTGCATTGCCGACAGAAAAGGGAGGCCCAGGAGAGGAAGCCTGCCTCAGAGCAGGTGATGTCTAAGCTTGTGAGAAGGGAAGGGGAGATGTGTGTGTGGGCAAAGGGTTCAGGCTTCGGGGAGGGTATGTAGAACAAGAGGAGGGGTAAAGTGCAATGAAAGGTCAGTGGGGGAGGGGAAGTGCGACACTAAGAACTGTGGCAGTGTCAGGAGTGACAGGTGGCCATGGGAGAGCCTCAAGCAGTCAGGCTGTGACTCAGCATTTTAATAGAGTCCCTGTGCCTCCTGAGTAGGCTGGTCTCACTGTGCTGTCTAAGGGTCTGGGCCGAGCTAAGAATAAAATTGACACAGAGCAGATTAAAGGGAGAAGGGCGTGTGACTCGTGTGACTCGTATCAACAGGGACAGTACAGGAGAGTTCCCTGATCACTTTCCCCATGGGGGGCAGGGGAGGGGGATGCTCCCATCCTCATGGGCTCTGGCAGCTGTCCTGCGGGAAGAAGAGGGTTAAATGGAAAGCAGGCTCTACAGGCCCAACCTTCCCCAGCCCTGCCTGGTAAGCAGGTGGGTTATGATCCTCTGGGTCCTGGGAGATCCTCCTCTCATGGCCTTCAGCCCCTGCTTTCAAATTGAGAAGGGAAGGTCACAGTGTCCTTCTTGATTTTCAAGTATCTTTTGTTCAAAAGAGAAAATCAGTGTGATAAATCGGGGAGGGGAGGGGAGGGGAGGCTGGCATTCTTAGAATCTTGTGAAGGCTGCTGAGGCCTCTGGAGAATCAGCCAGGTGAGAGAGGGGAGGGTGTGTGGGCATCCCATGAGCCTCTTCTCTGTCTCCTGTCAACCGAGGTCAAGTGTCTGCCAGCCAGGTGGTGGCCTCTGCTGAAGAACACTGAAGTTCCAAGAAGTGGGTTTTACAGTCATGTGGCTGGGGACAGAGCCAGGACAGAGTCCCACTGTCCAACGTCATGGTCCTCGGTTCCCTCACAAGCAGGAGCTCAGAAGTTAGAAGTCACTGGGTCACAAGAGCTGCTGCAGTGTGTGGGGGGTGAGGGTGAGGGGTGGGGTGGCTCATTCTGTTATCTGCATAACCCTATGAAGTAGGAGCTGGCAATGAGATCCAGAGAGGCTCAGACACATATTTGAGGTCACACAGTCAGTACAAAGCAGACCTGAGACTCAGCTCCAGAAGGAGCCAGCAGGGGGTGACAAGCCCTAAGACATCCTTAATGGGGACATTAGTGAGAAAGTTTAAGAGATGGCCAGAAAGTCATCTCATGTTTTAGAAGACAGACTAGTTTCAGTAGCTAGGTCCTTCCCTGGCCCCATGGTGATACTCCTGGCTTCCAGTTGTGTCTGGGCTCCTGAAAAACTATTTGTCTCATGGCACCATTGCTGGCCATGGGAGCCTCTACTGTGAGGGTGGAGATACCATCAGGGTTTTGCCAAGGCCAAGATCACATGGGAAAGCCAGCCAAGTAGCCTTTGCAGGACCCCAGCAGATCTGACAGCCCTGGGAGCCAGGTCCAACCAGAAGTCAGGGATTTGGGATTTTGAGTCACAGGCTTCTAGAACCTCAGATTTCCAGGGCAGGGCCATCTCGATGGGGTCCCTCTGCATCTGCATTGTCCCTTGCTCCCAGAACTCTAGGTGTGGACCTACACTTTCCCCTCTCTGCTCTGGCTTACCAGAGAAAAGGGCTCAACAGGAGCCTCGGGTCACTTTGCTGGCAGAATTGGTCCCAGTCTGCACATAGTACACCTTCCACTCACTCTCTAACTTCTAGCCCTCAGGAACCAGGTGTCCCTTCTTGTCCCTCTGCTACTCCTGATTCATCTAGCCATCACCCACTCACCCACCCATGAACTCCATGAGTTCAGTCATCTCTCATCCATCTATCCATTTGCCCATTTATCCATCATCCATCCATCCATCTGTCCATCCATCCACCTATCCATCAATCCATCTGTCTATCTGTCCATCCATCCATCCATCCATCCATCCATCTGGCCATCCATGCATCTATCCATTTATCCATCTACCCATCCATCCATTCATCTATCCATCGATCCATCTGTCTATCCATTTGTCTGACCATCCATCCATCTATCTGACTGTCTGTCTGTCCATCCATCTGTCTGTCTGATCATCCATCCAACCATCCATGTGTCCACCCTTTTATGCACCCATTTATCCATTTATCCATCTTCCATCCTTTTTCATTTGTAATGGGGTCGAATGCCTACCATGTGCTAGGCTGGTGCCAACCCAGGGCCTCCTTGGGAACCATGTCTAGAGCTTGACATTGGGGGACTGACAGTCCAATACAGAAAATATCCAAGAAAAAAAAAAGAAAGAAAATATCCATGCCCAGCTTCAGATGAGTCACCAGGAAGTAAATCACAGCTGTGAGAACAGATTTTGGACATCTGAGGGTAAGACTCCCTGTCCTGGGGTCAACCAGATAACCGTTTGCCCCCACATGGGGATGGTGTAAAATCAGTATTCCAGCTGCAGGTAAAGCCTGTGCGAAGACCCTGAGGCTCCTGCCTAGCCTCCTGCTCCTGTCCTTGCCCTGGGTGTGACTCCTGCAGCGGTGAAAGAACTGTGGAAACCTAAATCAAGGTCCAGACCCCTGCCCCATTCTCAGGAGCTCCCTGCTCACCCAGATTGAGAGGACCAGATCCCAAGATGACCATAAGTCCCCTGAGGCTTAGTTGTGATTGCCCTACCTAGATCCTTGCTTGGTGAAGCCAGCTCCTCACCCAGCCTCATGGTTCCCAGCCCCATCTCTGTACCCAATTCCTTTTTGTCCCAGCTAAGGTTGGACTCTCTTTAGTGATATGGTGTGGATTGCCTGCCCGGGGTCAACTCCATTCCTTTTATCCCTAGAACCTGGACCCAGGCTGGAGGCAATGGTGTCAGAGAATGATGGACAAATGAATGAATGAATGAGTGAGTGAATGAGTGAATGAATGAATGAATGAATGAATAAAATTGATGAGCTCAGAGCTTAGAGAGCCAAAGGGAATCTGTGGGTAGGGGGCAACAGGGATAGTGGGCAGCAGGTGACTGGGAAGCGTCATGCAGGGCTGAGAGCAGAGAAACACAGCACCAAGAAGCTCCCCCCCCCACCTTGGACCCTCAGGGCTGCTCAGAGCTCGTGTCTGTTTTAGACCAACAGCAGCCACAGATGGCCACAGTTTACTACTTAGTCTGTGCAGATTACAAGCCAAGAGAGAATGGCTTATATAGGTAGGCACCTGTGAGGAATCTGATGCCAGGGACCACCACCTTCACGCACCAATGAAGCAACATATTCCCCCTCCCAGGGAGCGCATCAGCTGATGTGTTATGAACAATTGTCTTCAAGGGCAGTTGTTATTATTCAAAGTGTATCAGTTAAGAGTGAGAATTTGTTTCCTCGGTGTATACCTTTGACTCTCGGCTCTCAAAGCCTAAAATACTTACTTTCTAAACCATCTCTCTGCTCCTCTGTCCAGATCCAACTGACCCCAGCATCACAGTCTCCTGGACCCGTCCTGCTGCTCCTAGAATCCTCCACAAGGGGTATTCGGGCTCGGAGCCCACATCTCGGAGCCCACCCTGCCCTCTCCTCCTCATTCCGCTGAGCAGACCCCTCCCTTATGGGTAACTACAGTCCCAGGGATCTGGTGCTGTCCTGCCTCTGGCAGGCAGCTCCCTCTCTCTGCTGCTCCCCTCTTTTTTTCCAAGTCCCTGAAGGAGCCAAGGCCAGCGTGGGTGGCTGAAATCTCCCCGGTAACGAGATCTGCCTCTCCCTCTCCCGGCCTGGCCTCCGCCCCTAACCTGCGGCCCCTCAGTCTGGCACCTGCTGTCCGGTGCTCAGTTCCTCTTCCCGGCCCCTCCCGCACCCTCCTGCTCCCCCCACCCCCCGCGTCTGCTGGCTCTCTATGTCACCATCTGTGGCACAATCCTTCTCTGTCACTGTCCCCACCACCCCCTCTTTCTCCTTCCTCCTGCCTCCCTCTGTCCCTGCCTTTTTCTGCATCTCTCCCTGCTCCTCCGTCCATCTATTCTCGCCTCTCCTCTTAGCTCCTCTGTCCCTGCTCCTTGCTAGGCATCTCTCCTTACTCCCCCTCATTCTGCCTTTCCACCCACACACTGTCTCTTCTCCCTCTCCTTTCTCTCTCTCCACCTCCGACCCTCCCCCTCCTTTCCTTATTTTCCTCTGGCTTCTTATGTCCCCTGCTATCTCACATTTCTGTCATCTTGAGAAGTGTCTCTTGCCACCCCCAACTGGGTGCCATCCGAAGACCCCCCATCCCGTGTCCGGCACCCTCCACGTGTCCTGGAGATGGGGGGTGACGTACCTGGAGGTGCGGGTGGCAAGTCAGGGCCGAGGACCAGATGGGAGAGGCGACGTGGGCTGACGTGGCCCCCAAGGACCTAGGAAGGGCCCACGCCCACGAATGCTGGACGAGTGTGCACGGTGTGGCACCCCAGCTGGCTGTGCTCTGGTGGTACCTGGCTGCAGAGTGCTAACCAGCCTGGCAACTACAAAGGGAGTTCTTGCCCAGTGGGCAGGTAAGAGAGCTGAGGTCATGGGAACTTGGAGGGTGGGATACCTGGGAATCTCTCACCAGATTGAACTTGGGGCTAAATCTGGGGCTGGCAAAGGGTAGGGAGTTCCAGAAAGCAATGAGGCTTTTGGTGTGTGGGCTGGAAGGCAGGAAGGACTATTAATCTCAGCATCTTATGCCATTATTCCAGAATCTTGGAGCCTCCGTGCAGCAGAATGTCAGAACTGGACCAAACCAGACGCAAGCTACCATCTGGCCTCCCGGGCCTTGAGCATCCCTTGAAGCTGGCAGTGGTGCATCTGATGAGCCCCCTCCACCTCTGCAGCAACCCTGTAAGGTAGGAATGAACGTCTCCGTTAAAGTAGGAGGAGTCTAGTCTGGAACCAGAGAGAAGTGACTTGTCCAAGGTCACACAGCATAGCATCAGCAGAGGCCAAGTTCTCAGCTCAGGGCTTGAGGGGGTGGCTCTGAGGGTCAGGCTCCAGGCCTATGGCTCATGTCAGTCACTGCCGGCTAATAAAATCCCAGCCTCTTGTGGGGAGGGGGGAAGGTCCAGGGGTGCAGAGGACAGGTGCGTTGCAGAGCCAGCCAGGGGTCCTCAGCCTACATTGTCCCTGGATGTCCTGACTCTTGACAACTCCACGCCAGAGGCCTTTAAGGAAGCCAGCATGGTCCAGTAGGCAGACAGGATTTCTCACTCACCGGGTGGGTGACCCTGTAGAAGTCACTTAACTTCTCTGAGCTTCAACTTTCCTTCCTCATCACCTGCCCCAGCCTTGCTCCTTTGACTTCTCCCTGCTTAGCTTGCTTGTTTCCACTAGTACTTACTAAGTTCATGGCGATAGGCTAGGTGCTGAAGGAAAGCGCTTCGGAAAGGGTAGGCGCTTAGTGAGAGGAGTCCCTGGCACGCCCGAGGGGCCACCCTTAATTGCTGTGAGGCTTGGGAGTACTCACTCACCCTCTCTGTGTGTCTCTCCCCTCCTGAACAGTTCTGAGGAGATTCCACCCCCAGTTTTCAGGCAAGCTCATGCCAAAGATAAACCAGACAGGGAGGCAAAGTCCCTCCCTCCCTCCCTCCCTCCTTCCCTCCCAAGGAGGAATTAGATCAGGCATAGGATCACAGAACCTTAAAGAAAAGACGGCATCGAAATTGCAGGTCTGTTTCCCCCCTCAGTGAAAAGCTGTGATTTCTCTGTTCTGGCACCTGCCTGGCCCATCAACTTTGACAGCAAGGAGGGTGTCTTGGAGGGGAGCCAGGGTACCAGGAGGGATGTTCCACCTCCGAGTCTGAGGAGGGTCTGGCTGGGTAGCTGTGTTCCTGTGAGTATGTGTGTGTGCGCGCGCATGTGTGTGTACGTGTGTGTACGTGTGTGTGTGTTGTACACACATGCTTTTGCAGGCTATGAATGTGCTTATGTGGGCCTGGAGGGGCCTTCCTTGGAGCACACGCTGGGCTTTCCTGAGGGCATCTGTGTCTCAAGTCAGGAAATGAGGTTTGCCTGGCTCTCTGCTCTCCCTTCTCCTGCCATCCTGGGCACCTGTGATTGGCCACCCTATGGGAAAGCTATAAAGAGGCACTGCGTAAAGCAAGTGGGTTGAGTGGCCAGGTGACGTAGGGGTGCCCCACCCCCACCCCGGGAGCAGAACCGTAAGGTCCTAGATCCCAAAGTTCCTTACCTAGGATGGTTTGACTCCAGCTGTCTGGAGTTGGAGTATTCCCTGTTTCAAAGTTATGGGGCCTGAAAACCCTGAGACTCTGAGATTCATGGCTCTGTTCCAGGAATTTAAATGCCCATCTCTAGACTCCTGTGGGGCTGAGACTTTGGGCCCATGGTCCAGAGTTCAAGAGCACAAACAGCCAGACAAGTTCTGCTTAAGCCAGCAGGGTAGTGAGACCACCACAATACTGAGTCAGGGACCTGCCCTAGCCCGGCCTCAATTTGGCAGTCTGTAAACTAGGATGATGGGTCACAGGTCCTCCTATAAGTGCTTCTTCCTGTCTATGTCCCAGATTGTGATACTCCTCTTAGTTCCTGGACAGTGGGTGAGGACAACAGGAAAGTCACACACTGTAGGCACAGGGGTTGTGTCAGTTCTGAGACACCAGCTTTTCCTGAAGTCTTCTGGGGTCAGGGTTCAACAAGAAGCTGCCAGCTCTGTGAGGACACTACAGAATCCCACAGCCCGCTGGTCAGATTCGCTAGACCCAGCTCAAGAGAGCTGAGGGGGCGGTGGGTTGAGGAACACATTCTGGGGCTCACGGAGCCAGGAGCTTGGAGGCTGCCAGAAACCTGGGCAGCCTGGAGTGTGGCAGGGAGACGCCTTGGCACTCAGCCAGGGGTCCGTTGCCACCCTTGGCATCACCAGCCTGGTGCTCAGAGCTGTCACATATGCTCCTCCTCAGGAGCATGCTGGGAGCTAGGTGCTTCCCCTTCCCAGGAGCCTCCTATATCCAGAGGCTCTGTGGGAAACCTAAAGCACTCTCAGCTTCTAGTGGAGGGGTCCAGACCCAGAGTGAGTTAAATACAGGAGTGAGAAGGGCAGTTTCTTAGCCTGGAGACTTCCCCTTCAGCCCACTCTGCAGCGGATCCAGGATCCAAGGGAACCAACCGGTGGGGTGGGAAGAGGGGTTTATTGGCTGGGGAAGAGATGGGGCAGAGGGTCAGGCCCATGGGAGGGACTGCTCTTAGCCTTGTACCTGGATGTTCTAGGAGCAGTAACCTGCTGAGGAGGAGGCCAGAGGGCTTCCATTTCCCAGGTCCCCAGGGTGCAGCCCACACCTTCACAAGTCTGCCCACTCTGGGTTCTTCTGACTCATTTGATGCCTCACTCACTGGTAAACGATGTGATTGAGTGAGAGAGAGAGGTGGGAGTAGTGGCAACGGTCCAGCGTTGGCCGATCTGCAGTGATCCAGGAGATTCTGAGTCCAGCAGGGGAGCCCAGAAGGGTCCCCTAGGCCCAGGCACACAGGACCTCACCAAGTGCCAGAAAATGGTTGCTCCTGCTGCATCCTCCTGCTTCATCCAGTGTTCAACTGCAGGGTCCTGCATGCAGCCCTGCACCTGGGAGATGTGGCTTCAGATGCAGATTTCTCATCACCAGTCTGTCCCGGAGGAGGAGTGGTCCAGGCACCCACTCACATTCACACTCACCCCTCCAGGCAGGGCTGTAGGTAGGGGACCCCATGGGATGGCCAGAGTTTGGGAGATGTCAAGGGCTCTGACTCCCAGGAGAGGAGATGCCAACAACTCACTGCCATTCTGTTTGGAATTGGAAGTCTGAGGGAAGTTCTGGGCTCTGCTAGAAAAGACACAACTATATCAACTTTCCCCTGGAGTTTGGGGGTGTCTCACCTGAGAACTAAGAATAGCATCCCTCACCTCCCTGGGCTGTGCAGAGAACACAAGATGCTCATCGGGCTCTCTGAGCTGGCACATAGTAGGTCTCTAAGTTCAAAGTGGCGGTGGTGTCCAGTGTGGCACAGAGGAAGCATCTCTGTCACAACTAAGCTCTCTTCTCTCTTCTGTAGGTTAGGGCTGGTTGGCTGCTGACTGATCCTCATCTCAGCCATGGCCACTGTTACCTATCCCTCATCCGAGCCTACGACCTTGGACCCTGGGAACACATCCTCAACCTGGCCCCTGGATACCACCCTGGGGAACGCATCCGCGGGCGCTAGCCTGACGGGCTTGGCTGTCAGTGGCATCTTGATCTCTCTGGTGTACCTGGTGGTGTGCGTGGTGGGTCTGCTGGGCAACTCGCTGGTGATCTACGTGGTCCTGCGGCACACATCCAGCCCATCAGTGACCAGTGTCTATATCCTCAACCTGGCTCTGGCTGACGAGCTCTTCATGCTAGGGCTACCCTTCCTGGCTGCTCAGAACGCCCTGTCCTACTGGCCCTTCGGATCTCTCATGTGCCGTCTGGTCATGGCCGTGGATGGCATCAACCAGTTCACCAGCATCTTCTGCCTCACGGTCATGAGTGTGGACCGCTATCTGGCTGTGGTGCACCCCACACGCTCGGCCCGCTGGCGCACGGCACCGGTGGCTCGCACGGTCAGTGCAGCTGTCTGGGTGGCCTCGGCTGTGGTGGTGCTGCCTGTGGTTGTGTTCTCAGGAGTGCCCCGGGGCATGAGCACGTGCCACATGCAGTGGCCAGAGCCAGCGGCTGCCTGGCGAACGGCCTTCATCATCTACACGGCCGCACTGGGCTTCTTTGGGCCCCTGCTGGTCATCTGCTTGTGCTACTTGCTCATTGTGGTAAAGGTGCGGTCGACCACCCGGCGGGTGCGGGCTCCCTCGTGCCAGTGGGTACAGGCACCCACATGCCAGCGGCGACGCCGCTCTGAGCGCAGGGTCACACGCATGGTGGTGGCCGTGGTGGCACTCTTCGTCCTCTGCTGGATGCCTTTCTATCTGCTCAACATCGTCAATGTGGTGTGCCCGCTGCCGGAGGAGCCCGCCTTCTTCGGTCTCTACTTCCTGGTGGTGGCGCTGCCCTACGCCAACAGCTGCGCAAACCCCATCCTCTACGGCTTCCTCTCCTACCGCTTCAAGCAGGGCTTCCGCAGGATCCTGCTAAGACCATCACGTCGCATTCGGAGCCAGGAGCCAGGGTCGGGACCTCCAGAGAAGACTGAGGAGGAGGAGGATGAAGAGGAAGAAGAGAGAAGGGAAGAGGAGGAGCGGAGGATGCAGAGAGGGCAGGAGATGAACGGGAGGCTCAGTCAGATCGCACAGGCTGGCACTAGTGGACAACAGCCACGGCCCTGCACAGGGACTGCTAAGGAGCAGCAGCTTCTGCCCCAGGAGGCCACAGCCGGGGACAAGGCCAGCACACTGAGCCATCTGTAAGGACTGTCAAAGAACCAGCGTGGTTCAGAAAAGAGCAGAAGCTGTGCTTGACCTCGGGGCTCGGACACCCACATGCAGTGATCTGAGCAGCAGCGAGAATGACCTTATGTACATGGCTGTCCTGGTCCTCTCTGGACTGCTGTGGTACCGGGGTCCAGCGATGGAATGTTCATAGGCTTGAGTTCTGTGCCACTGTGCCAGGACTTGCTGTGTGTCCTTTGGCCGGTCATTTGTCCTCTCTGGGCCTTGTTTTCTTCATTTGACTCAGGGATGGGTAAACTGAGCCTGGATGGGCCCTGTCAGAAGAGGGGTCTGGAATCCTTACCAGGATCAATCTCCTTTCAGATCAGGGCCCAAGTTAAGAGAATTTGGGCCATCTGACCAAGAAACAAGATATCTTGGTGATCAGTCTGTATCTTGGCCCTCAAGGAGATATACCAGGACTTGGGAAATTAGAGATGCGGGTGAGCCAGGGGTTTGCTTGGCTGAAACCTAAAGGAAGTGTTAGTTGGCGCTGTGGGATGCCACAGCTTAGGACCCAGGTGAGCCCTCCCCATGCTGCTGTGTGGTCTCGGCCAATCTGTTCATGCCCAGGCCTCCTACCTCTTCTGCAGGACAGTCCAGTGTCCTACAGACCCTCACCCCAGCCTCTGAGCACTGGGCCTTCTATGCTCCTGGACATGAGGGGAAGAATTTTCCAGAAGGCAAATGGAACCAAGTTTCAGGGGTTCTTACTGCTTGGGCCCCTCTGGGGCCTACAGCTGACTCGTCTTCTAATTTTGTATTCCTTCTCTGGTGGTGGTGGTGGGGGAGAGGGGACTGCACACCACACAGGCTCAGGCCACCGGAGGTCTGACTCACCCTATTAAGGCTATTCAGGTCAGCTACCTGGTCCCCAGGGCAGGCACCATGCAGCAGCCTGAGGCAAGAAGAGGGAGAAAGAGAGGGAGCTGAAGTAGTAAAAAAGACTGTGGGGGATGGGAGAGGAGGGAGGAGAGAACAGAACTTGGTGATCTTGAGCCAACCTCCCCGCTCCCCTTAGGGTAAGTTCAGTTGCAGTGTTGATGGTTTCAGGCAGGATCTGAAGAAGACAGACACATGGCCAGGATCCCCTGGAGGGTGTGTGGGGCTGGTGAGAGGGGCACAAGACCATGATAGAGTCCTGGGAATGGGCTTGGCTCCTCAAGACACTCAGGAGGGATGGTAAGCTCCTTGGATGGGTCAGACCTCCCATCCTCTGTATTCCCAGGGCTCCAGCTGATGTGAAGACTAAAGGGCTGTTGTCAGGGAATAGCCACTGTTCCAGCTGGCTCGGGACTTCATCCTCCCTTCCCAGAGATGGTCCTTCTGGTCCCAGCAAGGCTGGCCCTACCCTGCAGAGAGGCAGGGCTCTCAGGGAACCCACAAATCCTAGTCACCTCAAGCCGCTTGGCCACACCCTCTGTCTCTGCACCTCAGTATCCTCATCATAACAAGAATGGGGTTCCTCAGTTTGCCAGTCTGCTGGAATCTGGGAGGGAATTGAGTCTTGCTGGGGAAGCTACTGCTGGCCACAACAGGGCTGCCTCGGGATACAAAGTGGCAAGGATGCAAAGTGGCAAGGATACAAAGTGGCAAGGACACATAGTGGCAAGGTTACAAAGGAGCAAGGATACAAAGTGGCAAGGACACAACATAGCAAGAGTACAAAGTAGCAAGGTTGCAAAGTAGCAAGGATACAAAGTAGCACAGATGCAAATGTGGCAAGGATACAAAGTAGCAAGGATACAAAGTAGCAAGGATGCAAAATAGCAAGGATGCAAAGTGGCAAGGATGCATCATGTCAAGGATACAAAGTGGCAAGGGTAGCAAGAATAGAAAGTAGCAAGGATGCAAGGTGGCAAGGATGCAAAGTGGCAAGGATACGAAGTGGAGGTGCCCCTACCTCAGGTTCAGCCCATACCCTGCCCCTTCAGTGGGTGGTTTCTGTGTCAGCTACTGGAAGTGAAGGTATTCATGAAAAATGGGGGCCAAGAGGTTCGAAGCCAAGGGCCAGGGAGAATACAAACCACCCCAGAAGGAGGAAGTTTGCAAACGTAGGCATGTGTGGGGCCTGAGGCCAAGCCCAGGCCTCCCTCTGAGAAGGAATGGGATCAGGAAGTGAGCAGGCCAGCCTTCCTGGATGGGGCAGGTAAGGGAGGAGGGTGGTCAGTTGAGAGATTCTTCGCTGCTTCTGACCCGAGCTCCTATCAATAAAGACAGTGACTAAGACCTTTTTCTCTGTATTTCCAATGGCTGAGCTTGCAGCTGGGTGGCTTCTTTCTCTATAAGACTTCCTAGTCCTTCAAGGGTTACACAGATGTGCTTGAAAGTCTGAGCCTACACCCTTGAAGATTTGCAACCCCCACCCCCCCAAAAAAAGATACCTCTTCTTACTATCATGTGAACAGCAAGTCTCAAAGTAGGAAGATAATTGAATACAGCTAAGTCACTAAAGACAAGGCCATGGAGGTGATGACTGGTTAGCCTCTGCCTTTCTAGACAGCATGAGGTGTGGCAGTGTGATGGACAATATAGTCTGGTCAATGGTGTGTGATGGGAGGGGCAGGGTCATGGATGGACAATATAATCTGGCCAATGGTGTATGGGAGGGGCAGGGTGGTGGGGGAAGGGCCAGAGAGTAGCAGTAGGCTGAGTGTGCCTATGTGGCCTGTGGCTACTGTATCTAGGTACAGTCATACAGGGGTGTGTGTGTGTGTGTGTGTGTGTGTGTATGTGTAGTTACATGCATGTTGTTCAGTGCATGTTGTGTAGAAGTTGCTCATGCCATAAACACGTGTCCAACGTGTTCTATGAGGCAGGTGCCTGCAGCCACTGCCTGTGCTACCTGGCAGTGTCCACATGGGCCGGGTTTCTCTTCTGCTCCCATGGTTCTGAACTTACCAAGACTGGGAGCCACTGCTGGGGCACCCTGCAGTGTGTGTGTGTGTGTGTGTGTGTGTGTGTGTGTGTGCCCACATGTATCTGAAAACCTTGACCTTGCAGGGCAGGGATGATACAGCTGTGTCTCCAGGGCCCGGCAGCGGCAGCGCAGCTCTGGCCCTTCCTGTGAGTCTCTGGGATGAATACGTGAAAGAGTTAGGCCCTTGGGGTCAGAGTCATGCTGTGAGGAGCCTGCAGTAGAGCAGGGATTGGGAATAAGTCAGGGTGTGCTGGGCAGGAAGGGGAAACTGGAGGAGCTGGTTTTGGTTTGGCAATTAGAATCTGTGATTTAGTCCTGAGCAGAGACAGAAAGGCAGTGACAGCCAAGCCTGCCTCAGTCCTCTTCAGCTATGGAAGCTGCTGACTTACCTTGATCTTGTCGCTCAGGAGCAGTTGCCAGGCAACGGCCCATGGCCACAAGCTTGTAGCTCAGGACTTTGTGCATCCGTAACAGTATGATGGGAGAAGAGCTCGGAGCCTCCAGGGTCTGAGGCTGAGAAGGACAAGATGGACATCTGAAGATGATGTGGTCCACTGTTCCAGAGGGAGCTGACAGCTGGGCTCCATGGAACCCCATGTAGAAAAGTTGTAGATCCCATCTTGAGTAGTAGACCCCAGGCTGTCCTGGAGATGAGCAAGGGGTGGTCTCAACAGAGCCTCAGGGGACTGCCTGTCACTGACAACCCTCAGGCCCTTGGGGAGTTCACTGTAAAGCTGTGGGAGGACACATCTCTGAAAGTCATGAGAAGGGTTGGAGAGATGGCTCAGAGGTTAGAAGCATGCTTGCTTCTTTTGCAGAGGATTGGAGCGTGTGACTGGCAATTTACATCACCTGTGAGCAGTCCCAGGGATGGATCCCCTCTTCTGGCCTCCAAGGGTCCTGGGAGGGAACTGACTCCAAGTTGTCCTAAGACCTCCACATGTTGGCCATAGTGTACACACACACACACACACACACACACACACACACACACACACACACGCGCGCGCGCGTGTGCGCGCGCACAGAGAGAAATAAAAATAAATCTTAAATATATAGACATAAAATGAGACCCAAAGTTAGGTGTCTCAGGCCTTAGACTCCATTTTACTGTGAATCTACTGTGTGACATTTTTTACTTCTCTGGGCATAGTTCACTTAGCTAGCAGAGACTTTCCTGAGGCCTAGCTGTGTGACAGCACCCTCCCTCATACTGGCTTGTCCTAGAGACAAAGTGACTGGGTAGGTCAGGGCATGGCTCCTGCATCTGGACGTTCCCAGGTCAGCCCCTTGTGCATTGCTCCTTTTTGGACACAGTGGGAAAGGTGAGTATATACCTGTATTGGGAGAACGTAGTGGGTGTGCACAAGAGGTAGGTGCCGGTGCCTGAGTGTGCCAGGGTTGGTGTGTGCTGACGCTCTACAGTTAAGACAATGCAGCCAGCAAGGTCATGGGAGGCTGAAGTCCCATGCTGAGGCACAGGCTGTAAAGTCACGGTGCCCTGGAGAGTTAGCACCCGTGAGGGGCTGGATTGCGTTCCTCCCGGTTCCTGTATTGAAATCTTAACCTGTTTCTCTTTCTTTTGGAAACAAGGTGGTTGCAGATGTAAGTAGGTGCCGCAGACCCTCTGGGCCCCTTTGTCTGCGTGGAATGGGTCTCTAGTCGCGAGTGGACAAAGCGTAGGATGGGTGACAAACAGATGCACACAGGAGAGGTTGTGTATAGAATCTGAATGTAATTTTCGAATCGAGCATCAGACTTTTTATACAGAAGACAATAAAGAAGTTGGGTGATGACATAGCCGCAAGGTACAAATGAGGTAACCGGATGCTTAATGACTCTTACACAGAACAGAAGAATGGAAACGCAAAGACTGGCAGGAACTGGGCAATAAAATAACTGAGACAAAGTCAGCCCTATCTAAGGTCAGCTATAGTTTTAGAAGCCAGGTGTGAGAACTTTTAACTCCTAGGGCAAGGGCTTTCACACCCAAGTCATGGTTCTAACTAGGGAGTTCTGTTCTAGCTAACCATCTCATGAATAATGCAATACTTTAAAACCACAGCCCGATCTGCTTCCTAAACCATTGTAAATTCCTGTATATGGGAACAACTTGGCTTTTATTGATAGTGTAATACCAGAGGCTATTTTGAATGTCACTGTCTGGTTTAAGGATGTTCTAGGACTGTTGGAACACTGGCGGAAGGCTTTAACTATGTCAGAATTCAATCTTAAAAGACACTTATAATAGGATGATACTGAAAGAGCACGTGGATCCATACACTAGACTAACTCGGGAATGGAGAATTAAGAGAACGCCAGACTCCAGGAGGAGAGCTTCCTTCAAACTCTTTTTGCCTCATGAGCAGCTTTTAGGCATCCCTGCCTGACAGGCTGACTTGACCAGAGTGCCATGGCAAGTAGGGAAGGAAGTCCACATTCATATAGGGTGGACTCACTACAGTGTGTGTCCCCAGGAAGAGAGATTTGGACAGATACAAACAAGAGCAACATAGAGGTAAAGGACAAGGTGGTGGGGTGGCACACGCCTGTGATTCCAGGACGACCTGTACTCAAGGCCAGTTTGTACTACGTAGTGAGACCTTGCCTTAAAAACCCAGTACCCCCCTCCCCCAACAAAGACCAAGCTGATGCTTCTTCCTCCAAGCCCAGGGATGCTGAGGGTGCCGGCAACCTTCCAAATGACAGAGGGAGCCTTAGAACAGACCCATGGTGCTCAGAAAAGCTGCAAGGGAGATGCCTTGCTCCTGGAGTTTGGACTCCATCATGGTCACAATAAACTCACGTGCGTGCTTGGGTGTGTGTCTGTGTGTGGTGGGTATTTGTGTATCAGTGTGTGTGTCAGTGTGTGTGTCAATGTGTGTGTCTATGTCTCTCTGTGTGGTATGTGTGTCTGTATGTGTGGTGTGTGTCCGTCCATGTGTGTATCAGTGTGTGTGTGTGTCAGTGTGTGTGGTGTGTGTGTGTGTGTGTCAGTGTGTGTGTCTATGTCTCTCTGTGTGGTATGTGTGTGTGTCTGTATATGTGGTGTGTGTGTGTGTGTGTGTGTGTGTGTGTATGTGTGAGTGTGTATATGTGTGTGCTGAGGCATGCATATATGCAGGCCTGTGTTGGGTGTCTTCCCCAATCCCTCTCAGTTTATCTTTCAGACAGGATCTCTCACTAAGCCCAATAGAGATCCAGGTGACCATGAGCTGTTTTTTAATGTAGGCTACTGGGGACCCGAACTCAGGGCCTCACTCTTGCAAGGCAAGCAGGCACTTTCCCACCTAAGTCATCTCTCCAGCCCTTGTTTTCTCTTTCATGGCAGAGTCTCACTCTGTAGACTGGCCTCCCAAGTGCCCCACCCCCCACCCCCCGGCATGAACCACTGCTCCTGGCAACACAATAATCTTTGTTTCTGAAGCTCCGGCTGTGTCTCTCACTAAGACCGCTGCCAACATGCCATAGGGTGTTAGTGGTGGCTCCTCTGGCTCGGTTCCCGAGATCTGACCAACCAACCTGCTCATCCATCATGCAACACTTGATGAATGGGTGCCGTTAGCTGCCAAAGGCTGAACCCAGAGGCCAGATGGCTTCTCTAGGAGCCAAGGAAGGGACAGCAGAGAGTGTCACTGTGTAGACACTATAGACTCAGAGTCCTTATGGTTTAGTCCGTTTACTAACCTCCTGACTTTGAGTCCATAGATCAACCTCTTCCTGCCTTGGCTTCTTCCTCACTGGGTCAAGGACGTGCTTAGGTTGTAAGTGAGCTAACTTTTGCTGCCCACAGGTACTGCTTAAGCATTTTTAGAAGTGTGTCCACAGGACAGACGTGTAAGACCTCCTGGGGTAATCTGGGCTGTTACAGTTGTTGCCCAATATCAGGACCAGAAAGATGATTAAGAACATTGTTTTCCCAGCTCTGGTTTAGGGCCATCCTCCTGCCTCAGCCTCCTCCTAAGTGGATAGGGTGATGCTGGGGGTTGGATGCTCTGAGATTACCAGTGTCAGCTCCTTCAATGCCCTGGAAGTGTATACAGTCAGACCACACGGCCTCAGTTGCTTCCTGGAGGCTTAGGGTCCCAAGCCCTGCAGCCCTGGACAGGCACTTCAGGGCACTGTACAGTGGGGGTGAATCTGGAGTATGTACACAGGTACAGACAGCTTCTCATTCTCACTGGCTCCAAGGAGTGCCCAGCCATACCTTATGCCCCATAGGGACCCAGAGACCTGGGATCCTGGCCACATCCTTTGTTGCCATCCTGTTTCAGGTGAGGAGACTAAGACCTGGGGTGAAAGCAGGAGGTTTCAAATACAGAGAAGGGACAGAATGTTCTCTTTCAGTCGGCCTTTCTGCTTTAATGGTCAGGAAATGTGTCAATATTTGCTCATGGGAACTGCCGCTCCGCCGCCCTCAGTCAACACTTGCAGAGCCTGCTTGGTTTCTCCATCTGTGAGGCTATGGTTATGTCTGAGTTCTGTCCACTCTCTAAAAGGGAGTTCTCTGTAGGCTCTGGCTGTAACAAATGGACAAACACAACCTGACTTATGTGTGGGCAGTGGCACGGGTGTTCTTGGCCACACGCAATCAGGAGAACCCCAGATCATTCACTTCCTAGCTCAGAGTGCTCATGAGCCAACCTCAGGCCCTGGTGGAGCCTCGGTTTTCTGATTCCTGAAGTGCACTTCACAACTCCATCAGACAGCAAGGTGACACAATGACTCCCATTCAGGTCAACCCAGTTCTTTCTGTGTCCGCCAGGGGGCGCCGCTGGACCTCAGAGCACCAGCTCCTCCTTTTTGCTCAGATTCGGCTTTATTCGGCCACAATCGGAACTACCCGGCTGGACCCGACTGTTCTTTTAGGCTCGGAAAAAATCGTCTCCATTCGGCTCTTCTCGGCCGTACTCGGCTGGGTTCAATTCTGTTCGGTTTGCTCAGCTGGAATAGACTCTAGCGCTTTTTGGATATGCTCGGCTCCTCCCCTTACTAGGCTTCCACGGTGTGGGCCCTGGAACCCTGCCCACTTTCTGGGGTGCTGAGGATTGGAGGAATACACTCTGCTCCCCAGTCAGGCTTGGACTGCCTGCCGAGGTTCTGGTGCTGGGTGCGGAGTTGCGCGCTGACTCCCTCCAGGAGAAGGCAACCTCCTAACCTATCTGTTCAGCCCTTAACTTGGTAATGTCCTTGAACTCCAACTGTGATTTACCATTCACCATTTATACAGGACTCCCTTCTGGCGTCAGTAAGTCATTGTCCTGCCTCCTGGGAGAAAGGGCAGGAGTGAGCAGAGAAACAAACACTTATATTGTGGGACTCTGGCCTTAGACCTGGTTCTGGCTTTTTGTGTCCCGGTATACATTTGCTGGCAGAGGCTGTGAAAGAGTATAGAAGGTATCATGGGCCTTAGGGTATCCACTGGTGGGTGTGCGGAGAAAAGTGGGTGCACACCTCAGCATACGGGGCTTAACCGAAGTTGCAAGGTACCCTTTGGTTGGCTGTTCCCAGACACTCATACAATCCTGGACTCTTCAAGATCGTTCGGCCCAGGGTCATTAAGACCCAGAGAAAAGTCAAGCACACCTTTAATCCCAGCACTGGGGAAGCAGAGGTGGTCAGAACTCTATGAGTTCATGGCCAGCCTGGTCTAGAGAGTGAGTTCCAGGACAGCCAGGACTACATAGAGAAACCTTCATATCAGCCCCGCCCCTGCTTCCCCTCCAAAGACTCGGGGAATTAGGGACTTACCCAATGTCATGAAGCTAGAAAGAGGACATGGAACAGAGCCATAGTCTGTCTGTTACTCCAGAGCTGGACTTCATGTCTCAAGTCTACCTGGTGTGCCTGGACGCCCTCGTGTCTGAGGTGAGTGACTGGCAGCCTCTGGTTTGCTAGGGCTGGATGAGCAGCCTTGGCCCTGTATAGTGGGGTGCGGAGTGTAGTGGGGTGCACAGTGCTAGGCACACAGCCTTCTGCACTACTGTGCCCTTCGCCTGCTTCTCCCTGACCGTCCATCTTTTCTTTCATCCATCTTCCCAGCCTTCTACACCAGAGATCTGAGACTGCCTGGTGCTGTCCCCACCCCCAGGGCCGCTGACTCAGCCGTTTGCTCTGGTGGCTGCAGCTTGAAGCAGGTAGCCTCTCTGCAGGTCTGGCTCTGTGCCCCTGGAATGCTGCTCCGGCAGGGCCACACAGAGCCATGCCAGTGTGAGCTTGGTGGTGGCCCTTATAGGGCTATCATCCCCCTCTCTCCTTTCTTCTGCCAATGTATTCCTGACTGGACCTGAGGACTCCAAGTCATTTTGGGAGGCAGCACCAGACTAGAAGAATCTGGCGTTCTCTCAACTTGGATTTCGCTCTGCTATGTGACCTTGTACCAAAGGCTTGATCTCCCTGGGCCACAATGTCCCTGATTAAGGGATGGGATTAGATCATCTCTGAGGCTCGTTCCAGGCCTGGTCTTGCTGTTGGATTGTCTGCCTAAATGCCCAAGAAGCCTGAACCCAGAGACAGCCCTGTCAAGGACCCTAAGAAATAGGGCTGGTATACTTTTTATTTATTTTTTTATTGAAGTCCCAGACCTATCACCTAAGCAGTGGGCTGGAGAGCAATACCACTGCCAAGACCCTCTAGCTGCTAACCTGGAGAGAGGCTGGAGGTGGGGCTAGGAATCATAAATCTAAATACTTTTGAGGACCAAGGGTCCCCATATTGGTGAAACCTAGCTCAGGCAAGGAGGTATCCAGCAAAACTGAAATAACAGGTCGCCAAGGGTGAGGGACATCTTACAGGAATTGCACAGGGTTTCCGACCTCCAGGAAACCAGGGCTAGGAGCCAGGGCAGTGGTCTTTGCTAAACATTCCCCAGTTTGTCCAGGAGGAAACTGAGGCAGGGCTTTGCCTAGTCCCAGGGCACACAGGCTGCCTCCCCCAGCTCCACCTTGATCATGTTGGGGGTCATACTTCTGTAGAGGAGCTGGCTTTAGGAGAGTCAGTGAAGGTAGGATTCCAGGTGGGGAAGAAGGAATAAGCCATCCTTGGTCCAGCACGAATGGTAGGGGCAGAATCCCAGAACACCTCCGGCGGGAGAGGCAATGCTTGACCATGTTGCTGGGTGTTAGGACTAGGATTTATACCTATGGAGAATGGGTACCAGTGGCTCATGCCACTCTCTCTGTAGCTCTTGGCAGATGGCTCTTGGGCTCAGACTAGATCCGGGCAGCCTCCCTTTTCCTGAGTAATGCAGAGCCCCGCCTCCTCTCATGCAGCCTCCAGTTTCCAGGCCTAGTCTTTCTCGGCTCTTGATGCTCGTCCTTTCTAACTCTCAGGGCATTTGACTCAAACAGGTTCCCACAGCTGGGCCTGGGCCACAGATGCCCAAGGATGTTAAAGATCCAAGTCTCCCAGTACCTCCCAGGCAGAGCCCCAGGCTGGAGGGGCGGGAGCAGGAGGAGGGGACTGGGAAGCCAGCTCAGCGGGCTCCCTCCTCCCTCCCTCCCTCCATCCCTCCGCCCTCCTAGCACAGTCGTAGGCCTAGGGGTCGGGCCTGCAACAAGTTATCATCACAGACATGGGCCAAGGACCCAGAGGCCGTCCGGGGTCTGTGAGTTGAGCTTGAGGCCGCAGGATGAGGGTGAGTGGCTGGTGGCCTCTCTTCTTCTGACTGGGATGGGGGTTGGGGTCACAGTCTGAGATTCCTCTGTTCCCCTCTTTCTGGCAAGCACATAGCTCTTTCCCTCTCGCCTAGCCAGCTCATTTGGAAGATTTCTTCTCTGCCACCCTGCACTGCTGGCCACCCTGCACTGCTTCTGGTTTTTACCTGCCCCTGCAGGGACTTCCTCACCGCCCCACCCCCACCCCAGCCACTAAGCCCCGCCCATCTGGATGATAACAAAGGTAGCCCAACCTCCCACCAATTGGCTCTGGCATTTTAGGTGAGGTGGTGGGACCGGCAAGACCCCTCTATGGTTGGTGTGACCCCCACACTTGATACTGCCTGGCCCCTCTCCCAGGACCCAGCCAGGGATCCCAGCTGCAGTTAGTTAGTCCTGTTTCTAGGGAGAGGGCCCTGCTTCCTGCTTCCTGCCCCAAAGCTCCAGTTCTGTGTCTCTGAGCATCTGACTCCCAAGGGACCAGACCGGTAGGAAACAAAAATGTCTCCAAACCATGCTGACTCTCCGGAAGTTCTTTGCCTTTCAAGCCATAGACTCTAGAGTGAGGTCTATACAGGAAGAGGAAGGAATGGGCACTTTGAAGTTTTGACAAACTGGGCAGTTTCCCCGGAGTGTAAGTCGCCCATATTGCCTGGCAAGGAAGACATGTTGGCATCTTGTGTGAATGAAAGAGGGGCTAAGCTGCAATCACAAGGTCACATGACCACCAGGTCACGTGTTTGTTACCTTCTCCTTCACAGGGTGGGCACATCTATGGCCAGAATAAAGTATGTGTGTTGGGGGTGGGGGTTGCTGCGACCTGTATTTGAGAATAGGCGTGGAATTGGTCTCTGAGGGAATTCCCTGCCTGTGGAGCAGAACTAGCAGGCCCCCGCAGTATGGACAGGATCATTCCAGAAAGGGGGTGTCTATGAAGACACCTCCTGTTGTCACGCCAATCCCTAGAGAGAAGGCTCTGAGCTTCTGTCCCTTTAACACATAGTCCCTCTTCATAGCCTTTCAAGAAGTAATCATTTTACCTTCTCAGCCTGTATTAACCACAGAAAAATATTTTTGAATTTGTACTAAATGTTAAGAGGAACATAAAGGAAATAAACAAAGAGACGCCAGAGGTGTAAAAACCAGTCTGGTTTCAATAGCAGTTTCTGATCTGCGATCATCGGGTGGTGCCAGCCCCCGAGCCTGTCACCACCTCAAAGGGCCCACTGCAGGCTTCCGGCCCACCGAGCCAGCTCCTCTGGTGTCCAGCCTACTTCCTGCCCCAGTCTGGAAACTCATCATATTCGAGGCCCGAGATGGAACATTTCCATTTCTGATTCCTTTCAAAGTCTAGGTGCTTTCTGTTCACCCCCCTTAATTTCAATTTACCACCCCAGTGGCCGATTGGTAGGCCTGTCATGATTGACACAACCACCTTCGAATCACTTGGCCCCTGGGCAAGAGTGGGTTGTTAACAACACAGAGATGCCAGAGGGATGAGCCCTGCTCATAAGCCTTATGCTGTTCTAAAGGGGACATCTCTGACTTGTTCTTCAAGAGGGAGACCTTTTGCTTCTGCTCAGAAGTGGCCTGCAGGATCCACAATGCTCTCAGGGACCCTAACTCCTGACACCTCCTATGGTGCTTGCCAGAGGTGGTGGGAGCCGAGGTCAGCAAACAGCCTTTAGAGATGAGAGGGCCAAAGAGTCGTTCTCCACTTCCCTGGCTAGCCATGTGGATATCTGACATCTTCCTTGGTGCCCCAGTGAAGGCCTGGAAGCCTAGTTTGTGCCATCTGAGGGTCTCCACGGGGCCTTCCTCCTTCTCAGGCCGTGTGGCAGTGGCCACAGTAGACAGATACCAGGAGGCTCAATGGCCAGTCTAATGCCCTCCCCCAGGCTTGCTTCCCAGGTGGCCCCAGACTCTCTGTTACCAGAGGTCCTTCCCTACTCCCCTAGAAACACTGGGTCTGCCATGGCTACAGGACAGTGTTATCTGTGGGTGCTGAGACAAATGTATCTATCTGTCTCTCCTTCCAGGTCATCATGGGGATAGCCAGCCTGGGGTCCCTCTGGGCAGTATTCCTGCTTTCTCTTGTGTTTGGGGTCCCCACAGAGGAGCCTACCTTTGGAGAATCTGTGGCCTCCCATCTCCCCAAAGGCTGTCGACGATGCTGTGACCCTGAGGACCTGATGTCCTCTGATGATACGGTCCAGGCCCCTGTTTCCCCTTATGTCCTGCCTGAGGTCAGGCCGTACATCAACATTACTATCCTAAAGGGTGAGTTACCACACTGGGCAGGGTGTGGGCAGAATTGGGAGGGAGGAAAGGACAGAGGGAGAGAGGGAGAGAGGGAGGGAGGGAGAGAGGGAGAGAGGGAGAGAGGGAGGGAGGGAGGGAGGGAGGGAGGGAGGGAGGGAGGGACAGAAGAAAACAGGGCAGGCCTTGCCTAGGCCCTGTCTGTCTTCCATCTGCATGTACACAGGACCTAGGGTGTATAAGGAGCTAAGGAATAGATGATGTGCAGCCGACCGATTCCCCAGGTTAATGGGGTGGATAGTGGGAAAGGCCCTGGAATCCAAAATATGGGCATAGGGTATTGGGGTGAAGTGTGGGGCACAGTCGACAGAATGAGCATGGCAGGTACACAGGGCTCCTGGAAGGTGAAGTGCAAACTTATGTTCACAGCATAAGGGGCTCCCCAGCAGGAGTGTGAAGAGAGATGTCATGGGAGAAAGACATGGGCTCACAGGGTCACCAGCCACCACTAGGATAGAGGTTTCTCTCAGCGGTATCAGAGAGAGGACCTGGCCCATAGGTTTCATGTGGTGCACAGAGGGGACAGAGGTTGAAGTATAGAGCCTTGGGGGAGCTCGATGGCCAGTGACTCCTTGATATATAGCATAGGATGTGACGGAATTAGTGCCACTTCTGCGAGGGAACCCATAACTGCCAGGGCCACACCACTGACATCCTGGCTCCATCTTTGTTCACTGTGTCCCCACCCAATGTGAGGACATGACTTAGTGTCCAGTAGAAGAGAGGGACTTTCCTGGGGTCACTTCGATGTCAGAGACAGAGCAGGGCACTCCCCTCTGATAGCCAGCTGGCCCCTGAGACTCCTGCACACTCTACTTGCCTGGGTTAGGATACTTCATGGCTTCACTCCATGCAACTTCAGGCAGCTTAGCTTCAGGAGGTGGGAGGGCCTGGGCCTGGCTGTCCTTCCTGTGGCTGTCTATCCCATGCTCTGTGTTGCCTTGGATCAGGCTGTCAAAAGTGGATGGTTCCCTGTAGCACAAGGCCGTGCCTTGTGGGTCAAGATGGTGTCTTTCTAAATCTCCTGCTAGCTTGTATGTAGAAGGAAAGCACTCTCCTCCCCACTGTCACGGCGGCCGTAGGCCGGGCAGAGTGGGTGCTCAAGTACTCTGTACCCAGTGAGGTACCTCTCCCAGGACATGGCACCTGTGGAGCCAGCCCGCAGCCGTGGACACACCCACCCCACTTTCGTTTGGTCTGTCTTCAAAGACCTGGGCCCCCCATTTTCTCTCTACCATCCGCTGACCTCACCATTATGGTCAAGGAGACCTGGGGAAGTGCACCTTACCAGGGAAATAGTCAGGTCTCTTCAGTACACACTAGGTGTGTTTGTTGGGGGTTGCGGGTTGGGGGTGGGGTGGGGTGGGGGTGTCGTCAGTGTCATATCTATGCTCAAATCTGGCCTGCAGCTAGGGCTGGGAAAGTGACTAGGAGATCACCAGTTCCAGGGAGGGTGGAGATGGGCTGGGCCATGCTGAGTGGATATCTTGTCCTCTCCTTGCCAAGGAAGGACTCACGTGTAACCTTGAAGTGGGCATTGCCCTTTTAAGGTACACCCTAAACACTCAAGACCCAAAGGCAATTTTCTTCTCTAACCAAAAGTACAAAGTACGTCTTACCTTATGCCACCCCCTGGCTGGCCTAGGCGGGTCAACCTCCCGGAAGCTTGCCACCCTCTTCTTGCTAGGAAGGGGTCCCAGGCTGAGCTGGATAGGACACACTCTAGGTCTTGGAAATGGCCTCAGTTTCACTTCTGCAGAATAGGATGTTTGGGGTGGTGATGCCCAGCATGTAGTTAGGTGCTCAATAAACACCAGCTCCTTTGTCTGGACCCAGGCAAGGGCAGACGCTTCCAAAATGGAGTGCTTAGCACACGGGTGTGTACCTGTCCTGATTTCTCCCCCTTCATGTCCTCACAGGTGACAAAGGGGACAGAGGTCCTACAGGAACACCAGGGAAGCCAGGCAAGAATGGTACCCGAGGGGACCGTGGCTCTCAGGGTGTCAAAGGTGACAAGGGGCAGGCAGGTAGCCCTGGCAGCTCGTGCCAGACGCATTACTCAGCCTTCTCTGTGGGCCGCAAGACTGGCTTGCACAGCAGCGAGAACTTCCTCTCACTGCTGTTCGACAGGGTCTTTGTGAACACGGATGGCCACTTCGACATGGCCACTGGCCGCTTTGTGGCTCCCCTGCGCGGCCTCTACTTCTTCAGCCTCAACGTGCACAGCTGGAACTACAAGGAGACCTACGTGCACATCGTGCACAACGAGCAGGCGGTGGTGATCCTGTACGCACAGCCCAGCGAACGCAGCATCATGCAGAGCCAGAGTGTGATGCTGCCACTGGTGCCGGGTGACCGCGTGTGGGTGCGGCTCTTCAAGAGGGAGCGGGAGAACGGCATCTACAGTGATGACGTGGACACGTACATCACCTTCAGTGGCCACCTGATCAAGGCAGAGGACAACTGAGCTCCGCCCCCCCTTCCACACTCCCCCCACCCCAGTCCCTCGGCCACTTTCACAGCTGGGCAGCTGGTGGCTAGGGCAGGTCCCGTAAAACCCAGGGCTGCGTCTGCTGCTCTCCATTCCTTGTCTCCAGTTACTGCAGTCTGTCTCCATCCCTCTCCTCTTAGCTTCGTTTTTCTGGTACTTTGGGGTTTACATATTTCAGACTTTGCCAGCCTCTAGAGTGGCTATCCTGACACTCCACCACTCTATTCATCCCCGGGATCTTTATTATCTGGTAGATTCTGGCTTCGCATTTGGGGTAGACCCAGGATTCTTCATTTCTAGTGATTTCCTCCGTGACATTGATGCTACGGGTCTGTGGATCACACTTGAGGAGTTGTGCTCTCTCTAAAGTGTTCCCAGCATTCTAGGGACTTCAAGAACACTCTGGAATTGCTCCCCTACCCCCCAAACTCTAGGATTCTTTCCATATCCTCTGGCTTCCTCCTCCTCCTGGCCCTCCCTCATGTCTGACCTTTCCCCTCCTCCCCTTTTCCAGCCATTGTCCATTTGTGCACTCATCTGATGCTGAATGCTCACGTGGTCTCAGGCCTTAGGAAAGCCCAGAAGTGGGTACTAAGACTTGAGCACATACTGAGTGCTCCTCTAGACTGGGTCCACGGGCACTGTGGTTCCTTCTCCACTGCTCCCATGGTGTGACAGGTCCCGGAGATGGGAGGATAACCTTTCCCATGCTCCATGTTCTTGCCCTGTGCCCAGCAATAAAGCAAATATAGGTGTAGTCTTAGCTGGGAGGAGACCCAGGAGTTTAGATGTATCTGGGATGAAGGGGCATCTGGGAACTGGAGCCTGTTCTCTTCCCTGACGTTAGAAGACTCCTCCTTCCCCCCTTCTCTCCCCCAGACATTAGCCATGGTCAGACCATGCACTAGTGCTCTCTGGCCCTCCTGGCTCCTCCAAGACCCAGGCTCATCCTGGGTTTATGAAGGTGCTTAAGCCCCTGTCCCCCTGGAGGTGGCTCCCCTTTTCAGAGCTTCTCCTGCCTGTATTGCCCTTGCAGACATCGTGGGCAAGTCAGGCAGGATGGAGGTGGCAGGTTTCAGCCCAAAGCAGGTCTAGGGACTGAAGCCAGTGACATTCAGGTTACCTGGGGGCCTTCTCTGAGCCATGCTGCCAAGACAGGCCCTGGGGGAGGTTGTAAAAAAGCAAGACCTCCAGGTCTTTCCCAGGGTGTATAGCCTGGTGGCCTTCCAACCTTCCCCTCCCCCACTGTAGCCTGCCCAAGCTTCTCAGGGGAAGGTGGCCTCCGTCCATTGGTGCTTCTGCAGATCCAAGGCAGGGCTGGCCCTGAGAGGGCATCTCTGGTGCTTACAACCAAGTGAGCCATGGCAGGGTAACAGAGGCAAGGCCTGCCATGTGCTGTGAGGGCTGGCTCTACAAAGCCACCCTCAGCCCGACTGTCCTTGCCTGCTTGGCCAGTGTGAATAAAGATATTGAATTCTCTTGGCAATTCAGCCTGGTAATTTTTCCCCTACAGCCATCTCCTGCCTCGGGAGATAGACACTCTGTCCCGCCAGTCATTCACAGCCAGACTCCTGGAGTCTCACTGAGAGTCAGCTAAGATCTATCTGGGCAAGTCCCCATGTCTCTGAGCCTCAGTTTCACTGCCTGTAAAGTGGAGCTGACAATGGTTTGCTTCACAGTGGCAGGGGCGTGGAGGCTTCCGGATTAGATGGTGTGTCACCTGCCAGGCAGGTGTACCTGTACCTCTGTGCAGCAGAAGCATGGTGGTGATTTTCCTCAGAGAACATTCCAGAGTCTCACCTCGCCAACTCTATTTATTAGCTACTGTCTTGTTACTGAGACAAAAGCAACTCAGGGCAGAAAGGGTTCTTTTTGGCTTGAGGATACGTCTACCTAATGTGGTGTGGATGGCATAGCAGCCGGGTTGTCAGGCGCTGGTCCCACCGCATCTGCAGTCAGGAGCCAGAGAGATGAGTGTGGTTAATCAGCTTGCTGTCTCCCTTTTATTCTGACCTGGACCCTGACCACGGAATGGCACCTCCCACCTTCACTGACCTAGCCTGGAAACAACTTCATAGGCACGCCCTGACACCAGTCTTAGGTGACTCTGGATCCTACCAAGTTGACAATATTCACTTGTGCGAGGGACCGCAGAGTCCCATACCTCTGTCTCATAAAATACCCATCGTGCCTCCCAGAGGATGGTCTATTGGGGGTGGCCATATTGACCAACCACAGTCCCTTGCCTATACTGTTAAACAGATCTCTGTCTCCACTCTCTGCCTGCTGCCATGGGAGGGACAGCAGGAGTTTGTGCCTTGCTCTGTGTAGCCATCAATATTTGGTGGCTCTCTGTGTTCCAAGTGGAAGACGAATACTGGAAAGAACATACCTTTTGCACCTGCTTGGAAATTTAAGCCTGTTCAGTCAGTAGCAGAGTGGGCTCTGTGTCCTTGGGGTCCATCTAAGGCTTGAGAGAGAGGCGGCCCATTTGTGCCTGTCCAATGGCCTGACAAGTGTGCTCTTGCTTGTTAAATACGCTCTAACATGAAGAAGGCCCAGATCTGTCTAGCGTGTCAGTGGAATGTGTGATCAGCTGGTTGGCTACCCTGGAAACTTCAGGCCAGGCACCCGCAGAATTTGCACACTGATATGCATACCAAAGCCACAGACATTTCCAGGCGGTGCTGGTTCAGGCTATTCAGACCAGCACCCACCTCACCTTCCTGTCTCACTACCGTCCACGCTTCCTCCCAGCCTCAGTTCAGCAGTGGCCATGAAATAGCCTCCGACAGTTCACACTCAGTGGTTCTGACTCAGTGGTGTAGTCCCAGTGGGTATAGGAACCCTAGATCTTGGCGACAGAAACTTTCCAAACAGGCAAAGCATGGAAGAGCTTGGGCAGGGGCTTCATAAAATTGGAGGCCACCAAGGCAGGGTTGCAGAGAGAAGATCTCTGTAAAGTGGAGAGAGCTGGACATAGTGGCTTATGCCTTTAACCTCAGTGCTTGGCAAAGCCGGGGGAATCTCTGTGGTTAAAGGCTAGCCTGGTCTCTATATAGCATTCAAGGTTAGTCAGAGTTATATAGATACGGTCTCAATGAGATAAACTAAAAGCAGAGAGAGACAGAGAAGCAGTAAACAGAATGGAATTGGACACAGGAGAGGTTCTGTGTGTGAAGCTTGCCCTGGGGTTGACCTTGGGCCGAAGCCTTTTAGAGGCGGCTCACTGGGGCCAGGTGGTGCAGACAGTTCCAGATAGAGGGAGGAGGCCTGCACTGTGGTCCAGGGTGGACATGAGCCCTGGGAACTGGGAGGATGCCACACGCCATGAGGACAGCAAGTTCCCACTGGACTGTTGAAGGAGGTGGGAAATTTGGATACAGAGAGTGGAAAGTAGGCTGGTGCTGGACTAGCCAAGTCAAAGACCCTGCCTATCAGGCTCCTCCATCCCTAAAGACGTGTCTAAGAGATCTGGTGGCTTTCTGTTCTGCCTTTGCACAAGGCAGTCTTTTGTTTAGCTGGAGGGATGGAGGATGCTGGGTAAGTTAACCTCTTTGGACCCTATGCAGTCTTTGTAACATATGACCCCAAATCTTCTTTCTTACCCTACTGAGGACTTTGACTCAAAGTACACATGGGAATGGCAGCAGAACCCCATTTCAGATCTTACGAGGGCTCACAGTGGTATGGAATCCTGACAAGAGGGATAATTGTTCCAAGAAATGCAAAGTAGGCATGAGTAGTTTGAGAGACATGATGAGCTTGGGTCCCAGCTCCGATAGACTCTGCAGCCAGGCTGGGGGCCTTTGAGAGGGACTACTTTCCCTTCAGATCCACTTGGTCAGGTCCCATCACCTCAGTGTCCCCTGTCATGGGCCCTGGGCCATTTCTTCTGACTGTGTGAGCCTTGGCTTCACTCCCCACGTGCCCACACAACAGTGTGTGTGTGTGTGCGCGCGCACATGCGTGTGGGCATCTCTGTGTGTCTCTGTGTATCTCTCTTGTGTCTCTCTGCATGTGTCTGTTTGTGTGTCTATGTGTGTGTTTGTGTCTGTGAGAATGGGGAAGGGGCAACACTGCTTTGGCTGAAAAGCTTATGCCTATTGTATGACCAACTTCTCCGAATCTCCTCAGCAACTGTGGGGACAGCGCTGCCACGTGTACAGCTACAGGGCAGGGAGAGCCGGAGACACTCACCAGGAACAGAAGCAGATGGCGAAGACATTATGGGTGGGGCACACAGAGGTTAGCCAGAGAGAAAAGAGGGATTTCCAGAACACGAGTCAAGAGTTCACAGGACTGGGCAGGGAGGCAGGAAGGCCTTAGGTGAAGACCACAGTCACACTGAGGAAAGCGCCTGATCCTCAGGCAGGTCAGAGGCAGGATGAGGTGGGGACAGATGACCAGGCCAGGGGAGAGAACTGACAGAACAGATTCTCACGTAGACAGAGCAAGGCTGGTTTCCTCTGACTGTCCTTCATTTTCCAGACAGCTTTTATCGCTGAAATTGAGGAACTTGGCGATGTCGTCTGTTGATGAACTGTCTTCCCCACTGCCTCTCCCTGGCCCCTCAAGCAGCAGCTTAGTGCCTCAGTGTCCCAATGTCATCAGCCAGGACTGTCCATACATTGTTCAGTGTCCTATAAACATCTGCTCCAGGCTACAATCACTCCCCCCCACCTCCCATACAGCTGCGCATGGCTTCTGGTCCACCTTGGTCTTCCCTGTACGCATGCCAATTCTTGGAAGGTAGTCTGGACCTGGCCTCACCAGCCTGGGACGCTGCTGCTATTACTTTCCTATGTTCTAGCTGCCTCCTCCTTGGGGCATTGATCAGGAAGAGGAATACTGCCTCTGTGGCTCGGAAGCAAGGCACGTGCATACATGCATGCAGGCATGCATGTGTACATGTGTGTATGCGCGAGCGTGTGTGTGTGTGTGTGTGTGTGTGTGTGTGTGTGTGTATGCGTGTGTGTTCTCTGTGAACCCCCACTAGACTCAACCTGAGCACAGAGGACAGGATCCCTTTGGCAGGAGCCCCCATTGACATGCCCTGCATCCCCTCTGCCCTCTGCCCCACCTCAGGGCTTTTAGAGCTCACTGAACACTCTCTCTCTCTCTCTCTCTCTCTCTCTCTCTCTCTCTCTCTCTCTCTCATATGCTGAGGGGCGTGGTGCCCATTGCACCTTTCCTTCTAAGCCTTGGGCCCAGCTTGAATTAAAAACTGAGCATAAGCGAAGACCTCCCTTTCCTCTGCTCTTTGCTAGGAACCCATGTGTTTGTTGGGTTACAGCAAGCCCAGGACAAAGCAGAGAAAGCATAAATAACCCTGTTTTGAGGGATAGGGCAGTTCCATGGCCACATCCAGGGTCAGGCATCACCCCCTGTGTGCCTCTCCTTAACTTTGGTGCCAGGGAGACAAGAGGTGAAAGTCAGCCAGCTGCAGCTCTTCAATTCTCAGTGGCCAGAGCTGGCCATGTGACCTAACCCACCGCAGTGACAGAGACTAGGATTATAGACAGTGTTTAAGTCTGAGCTCCAAGGGGCTAGGGTGCCCATCTCAACCAAATCAGTCTCACCAAAGGGTGGGGACCTGAGAGACGCTATCCCGAGGTTAGCTCCAAATAGCATCAATGCCCCACCTTCGGAGTAGTCCCTGACCCTTTCCAGCAGTGCAGTTAGTGTCCCCCACAACACGCACTCACTCACACACACACATACTCACACACACACTCACACACACATACACACACACACACTCACACACACATACACATTCACACACACATACTCTCACACACTCATACACATACACACTCACATATACACACTCACACACACACTCTCTCACAACATACACACACACTCTCTCACAATACATACTTACACACACACACCATACACACACTCACACACTCACACATACACACACACACTCACACACACATACATACACACACATCATACACACTCACACACATACACACACACTCACACACACATACTCACATACACATTCACACACACACACTCACACACTCATACACATACACACACATATACACTCTCACAACACACACACTCTCTCACACATACATACTTACACACACACACTCACACACTCATACACATACACACTCACACATACACACTCTCTCACAGATATATACACACTCACACACTCACACGCACATACATACACACACATCATACACACACACACACTCTCTTTTTCTCTCTCACACACATACACACACACACACACACACACACACCCCTCTGGTTAAGATGGTGTTGTTGAGGCTTTGCCTCTAAGTCTGAGTACTTGAGAGCAGCTCCTGAACTCTATTCTCTGTGCCTCAGTTTCTCCATCTGTACAACAGGATGCATACAGGAACTATTGCAGATGTTCAAGTCAAGCAAAAAGCCTGGGACACTCTCTGTGGCACTTTATTCTGAGGCACATGTGTCTTTATAGTCATCTCCCAGAGGAAGTCACCCTGAAGCCACAGACTGCTCTCTTCCCTCCCCTCTGCCCACTGGGTTTGCAGCCACAGTCTACACCTGTGATGTCACAGGGCCCATCTGTGTGCAAAACACAAGGTATTTCCTCTGGTGGCCTCCGGTCTACAGTGGGGAGATGCTATGTAGGTCTCTGCAGCAGCCTTCCTGGGCGAACAAGGGCTAAAGATAGAAGCTCGTGTGAAGGGGCTGGCATACAGGCAGGGGAAACAGCAGATTACTTCCAGGGCATTTGGGGTCAAGACAGGGAATGGAGAATTGGAAGGACCCGGAAGTGGAGGCGAATATGGTTGGCCGCTGTTAGGGTTCAAATCCAAGTCAGCCCTCATGGCTCAAGTTTTATAAGCTCATTCCCCACAGGGTGGTGCTATTTTTTGAGGCTGTAGGGTCTCTAGGAGGGGTGCTGAGCGGGCAGAAGCGGGTCATTAAGGATGGACCTTTGAAGGTCCATAGGACCTGTGTTCCGGGTCATATTCTCCGCTGTTTCTCTGTGATGTGAACAGCCTCTTCCACCCACTCCTGTCACCACGACCGACCCGAGGCCCTCCACCACAGTGTCCTCACCTTGACAGACATCGGTCCTCTGCAACCATTCCCTGAGAGGGGCCCTTCCTCCTTTGAACTGCAGCAGCCTCTGGGCACACATCTTGCGCTGCGCAGTGTTAGAGGGATTATAAACCACCTGAAAGAGGCACATGGCTGGGCCTCCCCACAGGCCTCTCAGCCACACATCCAGATCCGAGTTGTCCTTTCTCAGAGGACGGACATCTGGATGAGGTGACTACCAGAGGTCAGGGGAAGGCTGCTGCTTCTAAAGGAGGCCTTGAGGCTAAAAGGCCAGCTGGAAATTTTGCTTGCACACTTAGGCTGAGCGCAAGGACTGACGGACATGTGAGCAGGAAGGGAGGGCAGGGGCTGCTGCTTGTGCAAAGGCTGTCCATTGGCCCCCATTTCCAACAAGACTTTTTTTTCTCCCCTTGAGCTAAGAGGAGTTAACTGCTTTCCCTCACAGCTGGGATAACTTTCATTAATATACTGTGGTCCACCCTCCCCCACAAACGTGATGCCGCTTGACAGGTGGCATCGGACAGACAACAGGTCATTTCTCCTCTGCTACCATAGCTTCTTCAGATGTGTGCTTCCCGTTCCCCAGACAGTATTCTCTTTTCCTCCATGGCATTGGCCTTCTCCTGGCATCCCTCAGACCCTCACATCTGGCATCCCCTTCTTACCTCATCCCTAGCAGACCACATGCCAGACCTGCCATGGCAGGTGTCTGTTTGGCCCATGGCCTCTTCCTTCTCCCTTGCCCCCTTCTTTCCCTTTCTTCCTCATTTTCTTTCATGTGTCTGGGGAATCAAACTCAGGACCTCACGTATACTAGTTTTAACTGTCATCTTGACAACAGCCAAGAATCACCCGAGAGAACGCCTCAGCACAGGACTTGTCTAGGTCAGGTTGCCCATGGGCGTATCTCTGGGAAAGGGCACTGTCTTGCTAGCTGAAGGAAGAGCACCATTTCATGACCTGAGCCCTGAACCCTATAAGGGTGAAGAAAGTGAACCTAGCATAAACAGCACAAGCAAACAGGCAGCACTGGCTGTCCGTTTCACTCTGCTCTTGGCTGTGGGTATGGTAGGAGGCAGCTGTGAGCTCCTGCTTTGATGTTCCCAGTGATGACAGACTGTAACCTGGAAATTATAAGTTTAGTAAACCCTTTTCTCCTCCAAGTTGGGGGTGTTTTATCACAACAACAGACATGAGATTAGACCCCTAGGGGAGCCCTCTCCCACTGAGCTGCACCCAGCCTAGTTTATTCTATAACTGTAGCTCCTTTAGTAGCGATGTGTCAGACACCTTTGTGCCTAATCTAACATCCTTGTATCTATCAGGTAAAACTTAGAATGTATGAACTTTAAAAGACCACTGGCTTCCACTGGCCTCAAAGTTGAAAATGCCATCTGATGACTCTTAAAGCCCACAGTAATGGCCACCCCCACACCCTTTGCTGTAACCTGCGGCCCTATGCCGGCAATCGAGATGTGTTCTAAGGGCCTTGAATTATGACCCTTTCCTTTGTTCTGTGACTTATAAGCGCTCATATACCCAAATGGAACATGTCAGCTGGGACAAAGTGACTCAGTGTCCTGGGGGCTGCGGCCACTCATACTTGGTCCAGAATATACTCTGTCGTCTTCTCTTTGAGGTGGGACCTGTTTTTGCTTAATGTTAGTAAACACATGCAGAATGACCCAGGAGGAGTCCTGGCATTGAGGAGGGAAGCCAGAGGATGTGTGTGTAGTCCAATCCAGCCTCAGAAAGCACCCGCCTCCCCCAAGATCATACAGATAAAGGTGACATTGTATGGGCTAGGCAGACTAGTCTGTATGTTTAGGAATGCGCGCCTCTTTGTGTAACAATAAAGAAAAACTGGTAAAAGCCATCCAGCCTGCATGCTGTCCGACATCCTCCTGACCAACAGGAAGGATGCTTCCACACTATGCAGGACTTCCCTGGGTGTGTGGTAGGCACGTCAACCACTGTGGTCATTTCCTCTTCAAGGAGACCATAGTGAGGGCTGCTGGAAAGCCACAGGCTTCTTATGCAGAGGAACAGAGGGTGTGGTCCAGCCTGTGGCGGGGGTGGGGTGGGGGGTGCATTGGTGGGGGGTGTGGGGGTGTGAGGGTGGGTGGGCTGGAAGGCTTTACACCAGCAGCCGCCCCTTGAAAGACAAGATGAGTAGGAGGGCTCAGATGTGGTCCCTTAGAGGAGCCACACCCACAGAGTCCTGTCAGTGTGACGGCTTAAGCATGATCTGAACAAGGAACACACCAGAGAACATTTTCTAAGGACAAAATTGTAGCCCCCCCACCAAATGAATTTTTTCCCTGTCAGTTTAGCTTATTAAAGTCTTGAGACGTTTAGAATCAAGTCATATGGATTTAATATTTCTTTCTACCAGGGCTGTCACAAAAATCTAGGCCAAGGGACGCTGCACCGCTGCTGCTGCCTTCATTATAATTTCCATATGTTTTCCCCTAGTGCTAAGAGAACTCCTTGGTTAGCATGCAAATTCTTCACACCCCAGTTGTTCCATGGGTCTCCGCGTGGAGCTGCCTGAGAGACCATCAGATTCTTCCTGGGACAAGGGAAGGATCAATAGATTCCTCTTCAGCTTGTAGTCAGCTCATCTGTTCATCTGTCCACTCATCCATCCATCTGTCCATCCATCGATCTGTCTGTCCATCTGTCCATCCATTGATCTGCCTGTCCATCCATCCATCCATCCATCCATCCATCCATCCGTCTGTCCATCCATCTGTCTGTCCATTTGCCCGCCCATCTTTCTATCTGTTCATCTATTTACCTCTTTCCTCTTTCTTTTTATCTTCCTTCCTCATTCTTTCCTTTGTTCTTTCCCTCCTCCCTCCCTTTCAGCAGGGATAGCCGGAGCACCTACGCCTGGCTTTAGGTTCTTGAAATGATGTGGGGCCCATAGACCTTACCTATGTACACCGAGCAGGTCCACCTACTAGCACCGGATCCATTAGGTGCTGGAGTGAAAGGCAAGTGAGATCAAGCAGGAAATCGTTGGTGTTAATAAGGTTGGGAGGACTCAGGGCCAGGGTGGGGATGGATGCCAGATGTAGACAGGAAGGCTTCACGGACAGGGTGTTTGGAAGGTCAGAGTTCACATCCTGCCCTGCTGTGTGAACTAAGAATGATAACTGCCCTCTCTGAGCCCAGGTCCATTATCTAGGTTCCCCACAGGCTGGCTTTTTGTGTTCTGGTCACTTGCTGATTGGTACTGCCTGGAAACCAGGATGGAGCTCACACTGCCCTCTGGTGGCAACTACAGGTATTGGCCTGTGTGTTTTATTTCATTTTCTCTTAAAGGAGTTAGATTACCTTTCGTGTACAAAGTCCTCAGGCAGAAGTGTCGCAGGTGGGTGTTTCGGGTAAGAAGGGACAGAGAATGTAAAGAGCACGTGTTAGCCTCACTGCCCAGGCAGGAAGCACAGGTTCCGTTATAACACACCAGGCTCACTGCATGTGCCTGGAACACACTGCTGTACATGTGTGCATGGTAACCGCAGCCTTCTTCCCAGCAGGAGCAGTCAGGAGTCAAGAGACCCTTCCAGTTCAGTACAGAGAAGGGTCCCTCAGCAGCAATGGCAGCGCTCCAAGAAACCAGAACTCCAGAAATCTGAGAGCGTGGGGGACCCTCTGCTGTCCCATAGGACCTCTGACTCCTGCTGGAAAGAGTTCCCCAGCCTTCTGGACACACATGCTGCAAAGAACACACACACACACACACACACACACACACACACACACACACACACACACCATGAACTCCTCACAGCAGTGTGGTCCTTCCAGGGAAGGTGGGGGCTGGATCAGGGCTGGACTTGGGAAAGAAGGAAGCTCCAGGCGTCAGCTTTAGTCAGCGAGACTTGCCTGCTGTGTTGCTCTGCCTCTTTCTGTCTCTTTTCCAGCTGAGGCTGCTCTCCCTGACCCTCTCTGAGCCAGGCCTCCTCTTTTGGGGACATACAAACTCCAGGTGTAGCCATTTGATGATATATCTGTTGTCTCTCCCTACAAGTGGTGGACCCCTAGATGATGGGGTGGCCTCCTGTCACCCTTTACTCTCTGGAGTTTAATGAATGGTTCGCCATTGACTACAGGCAAGTTTTCCTTTAGTGCCCAGAAAAAGCAAAATTCAAATAGCAATGCAGTATTACGAAAATATCTCTTACATACTGAGAGACTGGAACTTTTGCTGGACCCCATAGTCAGGGTTAACCATACACCCTGAGATCACTTAAGACTGCTTGCCTACAGTGTGTGCGCATTCAGCCTGTTTGTTTAACCTGCCTCTAAGAGAACTGAGAAGCAGCCAACCTTACTTACCTTGGATTTCCATGTAACCAACTTCTATAACCTAAGCTAATATATGACTGTGACCTTACGTTATACTCTTCCAGGCCCCCTGGCCCAGAATGATGCATACATATCGTTTGTGAAAAGCAGTAAATATGCCCATTGAAAGGAGCCTTCTATGATCTACCACAAAGGTTGAAAGCATCTGTTTGACTATTAGTCAGGACACAGTGAAGTTTGGTAGCAGTGCTTGTTGTCTGGGTTGGCTGGGATCAGTTGGAGCCAGAGACTTCAATCCGTTGTAGTTACTGTTAAAGATTTCTGTAAAGGGTCCCGTTCTTTTTCCATGTGATGCTTTCTGTGCTGTTCAATAAATGCAGAGCAAAGTCCTTTGTGAGGGACAGACACATGACAGACACACAGACAGAACATAAAGCTGACCAAGTCGCATATGACAGACACATGAGAACGACACACAGGAACAAACAGATTCACGAGACAGCCTTCGGGCAGGCATAGACTCAGCCAACAGGAGACCGACGGCACGGAAGACACAGGAAGCATGAAGCAGAATGTTTCCATCTGGACTCGCTCTCTGTTCACCAACTCCAAGAAGTATGCTGCTTGCTTTCTTTAACGTGATGCATTATTGGTAATCTAGTTAATCACTAATGCATATAACCTGACCTATCAGATGCTCGCTTGATAAGCCGGGGCCAGAGAAACAGTGAGAAGGCCACAGACAGCTTTGCAAAATCAGGGCTACACAGCCTGGCCAGACCCAACACGGCCAGCGGTACCTCAAGTATCCTTTGGCTTTCTTGTTCCAAAGGTGCAGTGGCCCAGAAGAGAAGATGTGTTTTGAAGCCAGGAAGTCCTGGTTCTAACTCCAGCCCTGACACTTCCCACCTATGGGGCTTTTCTTAGGCAGTGATTTAGCCTCTCTCTGTCTCAGTTTCCTCATCCAAGGAACAGCGTGAGAAGCGCTATCTGCAAGGTTGTCAGAACTAAAGGACTGAGTTTCTGTGTAGATATGAATCAGCTCAGCTCTCACTAAGTAATGGGTTCTGACCCAGTAGGACTGGGTGGGGCCTGAGACCCTGACACGCTCTAGGTGTGAGCACTTGGTACAGTTAGGATGTCTCAGATGAGCTGTCAATTGTTCCCTGGGGGAAGTTACAGCTTCTAGAACATTCTGGGGGAGGGCATCTGTCCATCTGCTCAGTGCTCTGCTTGGGTCATCAACACGGCTTCTCTTGTGTCTTTGAGGGGATTGATCTGAGACCCTGGGGGAGCCTAGGTTCTAGGCCTGGAGGTGGGTTAGGCACCGGACAGAAGAGAGCTGAGATCCAGGAAGAGGGCCTAGCAGTGAGGGCTCTTGGAGTACCCCCTCAAGTGACCATGCTAGCTTGGTAAGCCCCACAGCCCAAACCACAGACCACCCAGCCTCTCCAGCCCTGCCCACTCTCTTGCTCCTTTACACCTGCCGCCCCCTGCTTCCTGCCTGAGAGGTGCAGGTGGCTTCAGCCAGGCTGCCAGGCTCAAACCACAGGCCTAAAGCCTTGGCCACATCCTCCCCCACAGAGCGTCCAAGGCCAGTTTACCTCAGTCCCTCCTCTGGTGTTTGGGTGGATGGGCCAGGCCCAGCTTGGTCTCTGACCCCCTTATGTTTATTTTTGGTTGTGAGCCTAGCCTTTAACGGCTGAGCCATCTCTCCAGCCCAGACCCCTTATTTTTATAAGACAGAAGGGCTGGGGTTGTAGAAAGAGTGCCCCCCTCCATATTAGTGTGTGGATGAATGCATTTCAGCTCCATCTACATGAGTTATGCCACCATTCATAGGCTTGTCTGTGACATGGGAGACAGTCCAGGCTTGTGGCAGGTTACCCTGGGAGAAAAACTGGGGGTCCAAGGTCCCTGGATTCATACTGCTTCGTGGTACCTGAGCTTACTGGGAGTCATTTCTTCGTTCTCATCCCTAGCACCGTGAGTGAGCTGCCTGCAGCAAACTCGACCAACAAGAGGATCACAAGTAGCCTGGGGCCTAGCTAGCACCTTGTGTGTTCAACCTGAGCTGAACAGGTCAGGTCAGTTCAACCCTGAGCTCTGGAAGGCCCCAGAGATCACCACGGTCTTGGGTTCCTGGGTTCAAGCCTACCTACCTATCAGTGGAAGTGAGCTTTTTCACAGTCTTAACCCTGCTTGGATCACCTCTTTCCTAAGAGCTGGGGGCTCAGGGAGTGAGATGCAGAGCACACGGAGTCTCTCCCAGGATCCGAGAAGAGCCCCACCTCTCTTGAGGGTTGCACAAAGCCCAAGGTGAACTCTGGAAGTCAGAGGGGGCCGTTCCTGGAAAGCGACTGAGGATTAGCCGACCTGAACAGGCCTCCTGTAAGGTAAGTGGGAGGCGAGCAGGAAGTGCATCCTGAGCCCAGGCTCAGTTGGCATGGCTCATAGCTCGCGGGCCTCTGGTCTCCACCCATGGCCGTTCCTCTTTCAGAGTCTTTTCTGCAGTTTGGGATTCATGGGAGAGCTGACGGAGGAAGTCCTCCTGCTCTACCCGGGAGGTGATTCCTGATTCACACTTAACCAGTGTGACTCTGGGATCTAGGCCAGGAAATGGATTTCAGTGTGTGTGTGTGTCTCTTAGGAAGTCTTCAGCTGTTCAAGAGTCTGTCTTCTGAGGTGTGGGGATCTGACGTCCAGAGTTTGTGTGCCACTCATCCGTCTGGTTTGTTCTATTTCACTCAGATCAACCACCACCTGTTCCTGTGGTCTGTGGCTTCACAACTGTGATTGTTCCAGGGAAGGGACGGGGGCCTAGTGCTACGAGGAGCTAGGGCCTGGTGGGCTTGACCTGGGCCTACTGAGAGACCTGGGCCTGGTGAGCTTGACCTGGGTCTAGTGATATGAGGGACCTGGGCCTGGTGAATTGAGGGACTAAGGCCTGGTGAGCTTCATCTAGGCCTACTGAGAGACCTGGGCCTAGTGAATTGAGAAACATGGCCTCGTGAGACTAACATGGGCCTAGTAAGGTGACAGACCTGGGTCTGGTGAGTTGGTGGCCTTGCTAGGACCCAGCTCTGACAGGGGTGGGGCTGAAGAGGCGGAGAGGATCCTGGGAGAGAGCCCACTTATCTAGCCTGCCTATGTCAAGTTGGGCATGTTTATGGTTTGAATGCTGGGCAGAGTAGGGAGAAAATAAGACATGTGGAGACGTGGAGTCAGTCAGTGAGACAGCTTTGGCCCTCATGGCTCCCTTCAGCACCCTGGCTTGTGGCCTAAAGTAGAGGCATCCTATGGGGGTGAGGAGTGTGTCTCCCCCAACACACACTGGGGAGTAAGGTTGAGTGAACAGACTGGAAAGAAAGGACCCCGTCCTTTGCGCAAGATGGGCCTCTCAGGATGCCTTCCAGTCACCCTGAAAGCGAAACCAGCCAGTCACCAAATGCAGGCCCTGCTCCTTGTGGGAGGTTTGTGGCCTGAACTTTATTAATAGGCAGCTGCCCAAAGCAGCAATCTGTTGTAGTGCTCGCCCCCTGGGTGTGCAGGGGACTCACAGGCCATCTGCCAAGAAGGCACTCGCCTCGAGCACAGGGGCCCACCCCTTCTTTTCCCATCACCAGCCCCTCAGAACGAAGTTGGTACCTTAGGCACCTTGAGCACCAGGGCAGGCCCCCCGTGATGACGTCAGCCTGATTCTAAAACCCCCGGGAGAGGAAGCTGGAATATGCTCCTGGCCACCCCGTCACAGGATGCGGGTTTTCCTCTCACCACAGTCCTTCAATCTCAGTGAGTGCTCCCCCTGCTCTGCTGAGGCACCTACCCCATCAGGAATTTCAACTGCAATGTATGGAAGCCAACTCAGGTTTTGTCATCGGCAAAAGAGAGTCAGGTAGTTTCTGGGGTCTCTAAAAGGCATTTAGATTCAGGCTTGAGGGCTCAGAGAAACAGCAACGGAGGTGGGATTGCAGCAACCACCCTGACCAGCCCCTGGACCTCCCCTCCCTTCTCCACCTCACTTCTAAACGAAGATAGGGGGTCAAGGTCTGTGATTGGAGAAGCCTGGTCACATGGTCACGGAATCAGGAGTCAAGGCTCGTGATTGGAGAAGCCTGGTCACATGGTCACTCAGGAACTCGGGAGTCAAAACTTGAGTTGGTGAATCCTGGTCACGTGTCACTCCAGAGGCTTGGGACAGCCTGGTTCTAGAATCAAAAACAAAACAAAACAAAACAAAAAAAAAACGAGGCTAACATAGATCTTTAAACTAAATCGTTGTGACTTGGTTCCAACAGTCACAGCCATAAACAAGCTGGTAAGGCAAACATCACCCAGGGGTTAAGAGTCTGGTTTGATAAGCGGGCTTGGTGGCGCATGCATTAGATCTCAGCACTCAGGAGGCAGAAGCAGGTGGATCTCTGAGTTCATTGCCAGCCGGGCCTACACAATGAGTTGCAGCAGGTCAATCACAGTTAAACAGCGATACAATGTTAAAAAAGAGGTCTACAAAGTGAGTGCCAGGACAGCCAGGGCTATACAGAGAAACCCTGTCTCGAGAAAAAAAAAAAAAAAGAGAGAGAGAAAGAGGGACTGGAGAGATGGCTCAGTGGTTAAGAGCACTGACTGCACTTCCAAAGGTCCTGAGTTCAATTCCCAGCAACCACATGGTGGCTCACAACCGTCTGTAATGCCCTCTTCTGATGTGTCTGAAGACAGTTACAGGGTATTCATATAAATAAAATACATCTCTCTCTTTTTTTTTTTTTTTTTTTTTAAGAGAGAGAAAGAGGCTGGGAGAGAGGGAGAGGGAGGGAGACAGAGTGTGTCAGGCTTGGGCTGTCAAGATGGTGGCTCAGTGCGTAAGAGGGCTTGCCACCAAGATAGACAACCTGAGTTTATTTCTGTTATTGTCCTCCTATTTCCATGTGTGTGCTCTGACACACCACAGGCATGGCCTGCTCCCCTCTCAGAATAAATAAATACTTGTACAAAGATGATAGGTGCAAAAAACAAAAACAAAACCAAAAAACAAACAAACAAAAAAAGAGCGAAGCTCTCCTGTGACATGACTGAGTTGGAATCTGAGCTTTAATGTTTTGGAATTGTGAGATGGGCAAGTTTCTGCGCCCCGCTTCCTCTCCTGCAAGAGCAAGGAATTAGGAGAATTCTGAGTACACAGGGTGTTGAGAAGATTAAATAATATGACATGCGCTAAGCCCGTAGCTTAGCGTTGGCTGAAAACAATCAGTGCTAATGTCTGGCTGGTGAAATCATTTTAATGACCAGCCTGCCTTGCTTGTCTCAGCTGGCTCTATGTGATAGAAACATTAGGGCGTCAGGCATGGTAGAGGCAGAGGGACCTGGGGGCCAGATGACCTGACTGAGGCAGGCAGGTGACAAGAGAAAACTGTGTCCTTGCCTGTCACTCACCTTGCTGCTGCAGTCGGAGAGCTGTCACCTCTGATCTCCTTCGGGATTCTGTATGCCTTTAAATGGTCCCTTGTTCCTTTTTCCTTGTTTAAGGCCTTGAAGGCCCTGAAGCACTGACCTGGGATAGATACATTCTAGCCTTTTCTGGAAGCAGTTATATTAGTCAGCCATTCCTTCCTGGAACACATACCAAGACAGTCAAGTTATAAAGAGGAAAGATTTCTCTTTAAGACTCCTTGGTTTTGAGTCAGTCTGAGGAGCCTGGCCCTGCTGTTTTGGGCCCCTGACTGTACTTCCTGATGGCAGTGTTGAGCTAAGCCAGACTCCTCATGACTAGGAAGAAGAGCGGGAGAGAATGATAAATGGTCTAGAAATCTTTAGTACCAAGGGCGTGTTTCCAATAGTGCCAAGATGGAAACCAAGTCTTTTCTCCCTGGACTTTGGAGGGACATTCCAGACCCAAACTATAGCAGGAGGAGAGGGTTGCCACCCACTTGTACTTTAGATGGGCAGTCTAGCAGCCGACAAGGGACAGGTCAGGGGCCAGAGTTCATGGAGAGCTGTTGGAAAGCCATGATAATTCAAGTTGGAAATCCTGACAGGCCTGACTTCGGCTGCTGCTCGGGAAGGGGCCGGAGGGAAGTGAGACAGGGGAGGTTCAGGAGGTAGCACCAGGCAGGCATGCGGACAAGATGCTGGAGAGCGGGGCTGAGGGTGTCTCGGCCAGACTGGGAGTGGCAGGAGCTGCTTCCTAGAGCAGAGACTTTAAACACGAGTGGGTACCAGAATCTGTTGGAGGGCTCATTAAAATAGATGCTACTGAGCCCCAAGACGAAAATATCAGTCACCCAAGCTGCAGATTTGATTATCTATGTATCAGTGCATCTGTCTGTTTGTCTGTCTATGTGGGTATGTATGTATGTATGTACATGTGTATCTCTCTCTCTCTCTCTCTCTATATATATATATATATATATATATATATATCTTTCATCTCTCTCTCTCTCTCTATATATATATATCTATTTATCTATCTCTATCTCTCTTTATATCTCTCTCTCTATATATATATTTCTATCTCTGTATATCTCTCTTTATATATATCTCCCTATATATCTCTATCTCTCCCTATATATCTCTATCTCTCTGTATATATATCTCTCTCCCTATCTCTATATATCTATCTCTGTCTATCTCTCTCTCCTCACCTCTCCCTCTCCACCTCTCTGTCTCTCCGCCTATCTCTTCCTCTCTCTCTACCTCTCTCTCTATCCCTCTCTCTATTCTCTCTCTCTCTCTCTGGCTGTGTGGTTGTGTTGAGTGTGCATTGGAGTGTGTGTGTGCACATGCAGAGGTAAGAGTAGGACATCAGATAACTCTGTGCTGGACTTCCAGCTGTCTTCATGATGCTGAACTCACTATGCAGGTTCTGGGGCGCGAACTCTGTTCGTCATGATTGCTCAGCAAGCATTCTTAATCACTGAGCCACCTCTCAAGCCCCGGTGAATTTGCATCGCCAGTGCATTCCCAGGTAATGGTACTCAGAGGACTGGTCTCTTTGAGAATAGAATAGTTGGGTTTGGATAAGTCTGACTGAAGAGGCAGAGGAAGGCATTTAAGAAGGGCTGTAATGGGCTGGTGAGATGGCTCAGTGGGTAAGAGCACCCGACTGCTCTTCCGAAGGTCCAGAGTTCAAATCCCAGCAACCACATGGTGGCTCACAACCATCCGTAACGAGATCTGGCGCCCTCTTCTGGAGTGTCTGAAGACAGCTACAGTGTACTTACATATAATAAATAAATAAAAAAAAAAAAAAAGAAGGGCTGTAATGAGAGACCGTGAACTCTTGTGCATGGTGGAGTGACTGTATTGTGACCTCTTTTCCCTGCTATACTCTCCTTGCTTGAGAACATCTCTTGTCAGGGGCCAACAGGCCATGGATGGGTCTTACACTTATGGTGTGGACTCTTCCAGATGAAGACATTGAAAATGTGCGAGAGCCATTCTTCATTGAGAAGAGCAGGCAATGCTGGGTGTGGCAGCCCACACCTGTGATGCTACTACTGGGTAGGCTGAGGCAAAAAATCAGGCTATGTAGAAATCAAATGTAAGGCCAACCTGGGATACGTGAGATTTTGTTTTCAATCTCTCATGCCCTGCAAAACAAATGAATGAACAAATGGACTGCGGATGTAGCTCAGTTGGGAAAGTACATGCCTAAAGTGCACAAAGTTCTGGGTTCTGTTTAGAACACTGCATAAGCTGAGTGTGGTGGTGAAGGCCTCCAATCCCAGCATTCAAGAGGTAGAGACAAAGTGCGTCCTGAGTTCAGGACCATCTTCTGTTGCATAGCAAGTTCAAGACCGGCTCAAGCTACATAGAGACTTATTTTTTAAAAAATGAAGGAAAGTAGTATAGCGGGCCAGGGGAGAAGCTGTTGTTTAGGGAGGGAGCTCTGAGGTAGTTAGCAAGCCACGGGGAAACTGGAAGCTCTGTGGGGATCATGCTTAGAAACTGTCCCCACTAAGAGCGGTGCGGGGAGAAAGCTGTACAGCAGCTCCTACATGTCATTACTGAGTGCCAACTACCCAACAGGTGAGGTGTTAATTCCTAGGAGAGGAGTACCAGACATTCTGGCTGTAAAGGGGCAAGGGTGTGTTTTCTGATGGAGAAACCTGGTCTCTACCCAGCTGTAAGAGAGGCTGGGACGTGAAAGAGAGGCTGGGATTGTGGCTTGTGTGTTGGTATCGATCCTGGCTTACTTTCTGTCGCTATAATAGAACGCTCTGACCCAAAGTTGTTTGGAATGAAAGTTGCTTTATTTGGCTCATACTTCCAGGTCACAATCCATCCCTGAGGGAAGTCAGGGCAAGAAGTCAAAGCAGACACCACAGAGAAAGACTGCTTACCCATCCACTCCCAGGCTCATGCTGAGATAGCCAGAGTCACGAGACTCAGGATGGTGCCAGTCATACTGGGCGGAGTCTTCCCCTATCCATCATCAGTCAAGATTAAGTCCTCTCAGCTATGGCTGCAGATCTGGGCAGCTGAGGCTCATACTCTTCCCAGGTGTGTCAAGTTGACAATAAAGTCTAACCAGCATAGGAACCAGGACCCCCAAAGAAAGAAATACCTACAACCCAGGAGACAGACACCCCCAAGTCAGGAGACACCCCCAAGTCAGGAGACGACACCCTGAACCCAGGAGACACCTGCAGGAAAGGCTTACAAAGCTGCCATGGGAACCACAAGTAGGATGTCCTAAGATAAATGCGGAGGGAAAGCTGCGGAGAAGAAAGGCCCTCTCTAGAGGGTCCCATGTTCTCTCCCCGTAGGCATACATTTTTTGCAGCCTGCTTTAAATAAGGGCTCACCCTCTCCTCTAGCCCACCACCCAGCAGAGGGAGCAGAAGAGAAAAGCTATTAGGCTATGGGGGAAGTGGACCTGTTCAGCAAGAGTTCTTTGGGGGTGAGCTCGATCTTCTTTGGCAGAAGTTCAGTCCCATAGCAAACACCAGATACGAATCAGCTGCTACAGCCCAGTCTAGGCAGGCAGACACCACACATGAACCAGCAGCTGTAGTTCAATCCTGAAGAAACCGCAAGGCTCACCAACTGGCCTGAGGCCTCGGGAGTGGCGAGCTGCCGCAGGAACCTCACAAGCAGTTCTTGGGTGAGTTTCCCTCAATGGTGGCATTTCCACAAGTTCAGCTCAACAGTGCAATGTAAGGCGAACCAATACAAGCGTGTTGTTAGTGAAGAGTAATGAGGTGGAGCAACCCAAACCGACGCTAAATGCTTCTCTCTCACTGTCTGTGGGGTCATATTTATACTCCTTCATCCCTGGCCCTTTCACATGTTTGTTATATCAAAATGTCCTTTCACCTGTGTCTGCTTCAGATAAACGTTCTTTCACATGTCTGCTTTAGCAAGACATCCATTCACCTGTGTGCCCCAGCAAAACATCATTTGACATAACTGACTTCCCAAAGAAACTAGAAGTTGCCACTTCATCTCCCCCTTCCCTCTGAATGTGCTTCCCTCTTGTACAGCAGTGACACCCAGCAGTGTGTTCTCTGTGTGGGGTGAGCTGACGGTGGTCGATTGCACATTTATGTTAGAATCAGTGGCTAATCTTTTATCGGGGGTGGGGGAGGATTTTGAACTCCTTTAAACCCCGATCTTCAAGCTGGAGTGGTGGATGGATCTGCAATCCCAACACATGGGAGGCTGAGACAGTAGGATTGCTCCAAGTTCAAGATAAGCCTAAACTACAGAGTGAGACATTGCCTCAGCCACTTCACCCCCAAATTCTGGGTTTGCTGGCAGTATTGAGCCAGCATTTCTCACCAGTATGCCATACACTCTACCTGTCCCATCTTCCATCTGAAATAAAGTCAGTCTTACCCCTCCAACTGCAGTTGGAAACCCTGTCTATGCCTACTAAGAGGGATACCAGGCTGCCTCTCTCTCTCACGGTGCCTGAGGCTTTGCTTGTCTCTTCGTGTGCCCATGTGCCCCCCTGAACCTGTTCAGAACAAGAATCTTACATCTTGAATGGGATCCCTCAGTCCTGAGCTGTCCCTCCTTCAGGGAAACCTGCCATTGGTACCATCCAGGAACAAGGGCACCTGGACGCATAGTTCAACGGTAAGAGAGCCACACTTTTTCTGGCTGTGCACCCGAAGAGTCCTTATATTGGGAAGCCAAGAAGCTTGGGTCACAATGTAGCTAATTTCTGTTTGTTCCCCCAGATGTCACTGGGTTTATACCATGTTTATAGTGTAGCTGGGGTGACCCTTGCTGTGTCCCTTCACACATTTAGTAATGACAAGAGCCTCTTGTCTGAATGCTATGAGGGCCCAGTGTGAAAACACTGCATGGAAGCTTCAGGTGGCCATAGCTCAGCCAGGGCAGGAAGTCCCAACACATTTTCTGTGAATCCTCATTAGTGGCCCAGCGCCTTCTGGGGACTTTTGTACCACCCCAGAGCTCCTGTCCCCATAGGCCCAGCTTAGTCCTGCAATTCTGGGGAGTATATCTAGATACCCCATTGATATCTGGATCCTCCGTTGATAGATGGTATGCAGTTGTACATGTGGCCAGAACTGGGAAGACACTGCCTTTCTCCTCTCAGTCCAAGCTGATTTAGATTCTTGTAGTGCTGAGAGAGACATGACTGGGTATCATAGGCAGGGCCAGGGAAGGATTAACCTACTGTCTGTATATGTTATAGCTCCAGACCCTGCTTTGTTGCTGCCCACTGCCCCAACATAGCATCTTTGCTGTTAAGCGCACAGAAGGTCCCCTGTTCTTTGGAGTCTCCAGTCACCAGGTCCTGGAGCCACCCCTCACATGGTTGGGGAAGGGTATCATTCCAAGATGGAGTGGGTTTCTAAGCCAGGTTTCTGCTTCTTCCAAGCAGACATGTTGGCCTCGAAGACAGCTAGACAAAGCCTTCTCAGATGGACAATTGAATTTTCAGTTCTTTAATAAAAACACTAACGCAGAACAGAAGGGAAGCAGGGCTTCTAGAAAGAGCTTCTCACAGGTGTTCTGCAAACATCACACGTCCTTTCCTCGAGGTGACACCTAGCCTGTCTTCTGAGAAAGATCAGAGATCTTGGCGAAACCCATTTGAGAAGCGAGCAAACAGAACATTTGAGAAGAGAACAAACAGAATCTTGCCCTACACGTTTCCCACGGGGGCGGGGTGGGGTGGGGGGAGTGGGCTTTGCGCAGCTTTCCTGGCTATCCCTGAGGGCACATTCTGGCAAGGCAGTAAGGAGACCTGCATTAGGTCACTTTGCCATTGCATGCCGTAATTATGGACAAAATGCGCTTTGCTCCCTGGGCTTTGCAGCCCAGAGCTCCTTTGGGCTACAGGACTCGAGGTTGTGCAAGGTCACAGAGATCGTGGTTGATAGGAGAGCGCACGAAGGGAACCTCCCTTTATATTGGAGTTTTAGTTTTAGTTTATTTTCAGAAGGAGAGGCTGTGTTCCTATGAAATAGGGCTCTTAGCCACCTTCCCAGGAGACTACAGTGGATGTGTAGTTCAAGCCTATCCTAGGCAGCGATTAGCTTTCCCACTTGGAGTCACTCAGTGGAAGCATCCTCTAGCTCACGGTATGTGCATGCATGCATACATGTGCATGTATGTGCATGTGCACACACATGTACACACACACACACACACACACACACACACACACACACACACACCTACCTTTGGATTGCCCCAGGTCAGAGAACAGGGCTAACTAACTTCCTATGCCTTTCGGCCACCCTTGTTCTTTCCCATTTACTCAATGCCAGACTCCTGTGGATGCCCGTGTCACTGCCTCTGGTCTGGTGGCATCATGACCACACTATCAGTCTCCACACATTTCCCATGTGGGTCTCTGTTGGAGGCATGTTAGGCATGACTTCTGGGCCACATCTGGAGATGCCAATAGATGTCAGAAAAGTGGGGCCATTTTAGGCACGTGCAAGGGATATGGCTTACGTTTAGAACCTCCTTGGGTAGCAAACTTCTTGAGACTTTAAGGATGGATTGTTCCCAGCATCATTTGTGCTTTGCCTCCCTCTGAGGTGCTACTTAAGGAGGGAATCCCTTCACTCTGAGAAATTCATCTTGAGTTAGGAAGTCTCCTCATTGCCCGATCACCATAAGAGGTACTTACACAAGCCGAGGTGGCTTCAAGGTCAGCCACCGGTGGCATCTTATGCAATTGCTGTGGCACTGGCAATCCATCCTCAATGGAAGTGTCATCAGGCCTACTGTGCACAACTGTATCTGAAATGGCCACTTCTCCTTCTCTTTCCCTTCCTCCTCTCTCGCCTAGAAGCTCTCTTGTGAAGGTCAGGTCATTTTCACGCTCTGCCAGTCTGCATGAGTCCCACAGCCCAAACAGCAAAGCTATTTGGTCTGGAACACTGGCCCTAGCACAGATCTCAAATCTGGACTGGCTTCAGCCCAGAAGCTGAGTTGCTCTGGGGAAGAGCAGGGCAGGGATATGGTGACCAGCTCTGTCCTTGTCTTAACCCTGAGAAATGCTAGGTGCTGGTGACCCTGCCAGGAGATGGTCACAGAAGAGATCTGATGGGACCCATGTGGGGCTAAGTGGGCTGCTGTTGATGCTGTCAGTGGTGCTGGAATAGCCAGGGGAGCAGGTGACTTCCAATGCATCATGGGAGAATGCATATCTGTAGATCAGGAGCCCAGGGAGGAGTTGAGGACTATGAGGAGGCATAGTCTGGAAGTGGGGCTGATGAAGGAGCCATAGAAGATGGCACCTTCTGGCTTTGGCATTGGTGGATAGAGTGTCCATAGGAAGAATAGGTGTTGGTTGAGCCCCTCCGTTACTAGCCGCAAGACTGTTTGTGGTGGTTTGAATAGACTTGGCCCAGGGAGTGGCACTATTAGGAGGTGTGATATTGTTGAAAGAAGTGTGTCACTGTGGGGGTGGGCAATGAGACCCTTCTCCTAACCATGTGAGAGCCAGTCTTCTCCCTAGCAGTCTTTAGATGAAGACATAGAACTCTCAGCTCTTCCTGTGCCATGCCTGTCTAGACACTGCCATGCTACTGCTTCTCTCAGCTCCTTCAACACCATGCCTGGATGCTGCCATGTTCCTGCCTTGATGATAATGGACTGAACCTCTGAACCTGTAAGCCAGCCCCAATTAAATTTTGTCTGTGTAAGAGTTGCCTTGGTCATAGTATCTGTTCACAGCAGTAAAACCCTAAGATATTGTTCTTTGTCCTTATCTCAGCTGGGTCCCTCTGATGTTCCTTCCTATCCTGTGCCCTTTATCAGTTGGGAGGGAGAAGCTTTCCGTGCTATAGGGATGAGACTTGGAGTCAGATATGTGTTAGGCTCTTGGCCAATGAGAAGACTAGAATCTGGACCATCAGTGAGGCTGATACCGTGGGGGTGGGGTGGGGGTGGGGTCTTTTCTTCAGCTCCCAGGTTGAATAGCAGAAGGCAGGTTAGCATTAGTGAGGGAGTGGTCTCTAGGTGGGTCACACACAGTGTCACCTGGGTGAGTGATGCCATCCAGGCTGAACAGGGGAGGGAGGGTGTTGGGGGGGTGAGGCCATGGGAGGGTGGCTCGCAGATGCTGGGATTTTTCAATGGTTGGTGGAGGGTGGACTGTGGCAGAGGCGGGAATGGAATGATGCCCTCTGTCTATAGCTAGGAACTTTCTCAGTTGCTTCTGGACTGTTATGTGATTCAGACAGAGATGGCCAATGCAAGGCTAAAGGTAGCAGGGGCAGGCTGGGTAGCTGAGTTCCTGAGTTCGACTCCAGATCTGGCAAAGACAGGAGGATCCCAGGGGCTCACTGTTAGCCGGTCTAGTAAACTGGAGAGCTCCAGGTTCAGTGTGACTCTTCTGTAGAAGTAAGAAGGTGGGGAGGTGGCTAAGCAAGCAAGATCACTTACTGCACACACAGGAAGGGCTGAGTTCTAATTCCCCCAAACTACATAAAGGTTGGAAGTACTCCCACACACTATTGTAATCCCCAGTATGGATATCACTTGCTGTGTGCTGTCCTGGCTCCAGGTCCACTGAGAGACCCCCGTCTCAAGGGAACAAATCAGAGTGATGGAGTAGGGAACCTGGCATCTTTCTCGGGCTTCTACATGCCTCCACGGTATACCTTCATCACATGTGTGTACACACGCATATATCACACGTGTACACATAACAAAAGAAAAAAGAATAGTCCAGCGACTTTAGGGAGGGGTCCTAAATAGCTAGAGACACGTCCTTTGCTTCTTTCTCTGCTTTCTAGTTGGAGGAATGAGGATGTGATGGGTGGCACCCAAACAGCCCGTTTGGTCTGTGAGGAGGTAGCAGAGTGGTTGTTGAGGATGTCTGGGGAGGAAGATGTCTGGGCTTTGGATTCTGACCTTATAAAGCCACCTGCCAGCCTGGACTGCCACCTCTGGACCTCTTCTTACGTTTGTGAGAGAAATAAACCCTCTCTCATCTTCAGCGGCCCTTTTCTCCTTTCCTGTTGAAGCTGAGCTGTGACACTGCTGCTGGTGGAAAGGGGTGGGAGGCAGCTTGTGGGGTTTGGGCTGGAACAGGTCAGTGTCGATGAGATGGAGGAGCAAGTGCCTGTTCTGAAGCAGGGGGGATAGGAGCTTGTGGGAGGAGCTAGTACTGAAATCTGGGGACTGCAGCATGGATCCTGGTGGCTCTCAGAAGCTTGAGTGAGGAGCAGTGTTGCAGCCTGTCTTAGTCAGGGTTTCTATTCCTGTGACAAAACACCATGACCGAAAAAAGCAAGTTGAGGTGGAAAGGGTTTATTCAGCTTACTCTTCTCTATTGCTGGTCATCACTGAAGGAAATCAGGGCAGGGGCCTGGCTACAGGAGCTGATGCAGAGGCTGTGGAGGGATGCTATTTACTGGCTTGCTCCCTGGCTTGCTTTCAGCTTGCTTTCTTATAGAACCCAGGACCACCAGCTCAGGGATGGCACCACCCACAATGGTCTGGACCCTTCCCTGTCTATCACTAATTATGAAATGTTCTACTGGCTTGCCTACAGCCTGATCTTATAGAAGCATTTTCTCAATGGAGATTCCCTCCTCTCAGTTGACTTTAGCTCCTGTCAAGTTGACCTAAAACTATCCAGTATGGAGCCACAAACCTAGATTCCAGGGTGCAGAGAGGACAGGAAGCTGAGAGGGTATAGTATGGCTTAGTCTCCAACAGGGGCAGTGATGTGATAGACAAGGGGGAAGGTCATAGCTAAGAAGGCACATTGGGTCCAGGAAACCCCAATGCAGGCATCTCATAGCCCCTGTGAAAATGGAGTCCTCGTGAGGAACTGGCTGTGGTAGTGGATACTCTGGGAACTGTGTCTGTGAAAGAGGAGGGTGCAGGGAACTTTGTTCACGGTGAAACCCCATGAAGATGCAGGAGAGAGGCATATAAAGGGCCCAGGAGCAGCAACTCTAGGGACCACGACGCAGATGCTGCAAGGAAAGATAGCCTCGTAAGTGGGGGTTGGGGGTTATTCAAACACAGCAATCCCCAGTAAGGGATCTGGGGTGACTGGGTGGGTACTGTCAGGCCTCTGACATCTGGGAAGCTTCTATGAGATTCTTCCTCAAAACACCCTGGGAGAAATGCTGGTTTCTCAGGACGGCAGGCCAGGGCTTTAAGGGTGACTCTACCGATCTTCTGCTAGCATGCTCTGTGAATGCTAGATTGAGTCCAGCCTGTGACACAGTAAGCCTGGTGGATCCTGCACATGAAATGATGTCCATTTGATAACCAGTGATAGTCCCCAGGCTGGAGGAAGCTGGCATGAGAGGTTCCTTGAGCTCTGAAAGCCTGGGGGCTTCTGTGGGCTTTCAGAATAAGCGTCCAAGTTCGGGCTGTGGGATGAGTATTCTGGAACCCCCCTGGGGACAAAGGGGGTGAAATGGCCTGGTTGGGGCTGAAGCAAGATCATCATGGCTGCCTATTCTGGCTGCTGGGCGGGAAGTTCTTGTGGTCCCAGGGATGGGAAGAAAGTTGGCACATTCCCCGGCACTTGGATGGTGCCTAGGCCTATGGACCCTGCTATGTCCAGTGGCCTGTGCTGTTATACAGACAAGGGTGAAGGTGAAGTTCATGCCTATTTACCTTACATACCAAAAATCCCAACAAGGAAGAGGGGGGCAGGAGATGGTGGATAGATAGTAGATAGATAGACAGATAGACAGAGAAAGGGATAGAATCAGAAAGGTAGAGAGATAGAGAAGATGGCTGGAAAAACAGAGACAGATGAACTAAAACTGGGGTTTTTAGGACCTGGATGTAGACAAAGCCATTCATCTCCTACCCTACTGGCTGTTCTGGGTCCTAGGTTCTACCTCCCCACAAGGATGGCTGGGAATGGAGCCTAGGGAGGAGGCCAGGCAGGGTGTAGGGAGCACCACCTTTTCCCTCATGCCTCTGTGGCCCTACTATGTCTCACAGGTCAGAGAGTCTGAGTAAAGGGTAAAGACTATGCTTCTCTCTGCCCCGGCCTGGCTGCTTAGTAGGTTCTTGCTGGCTGAAGGAAGGGGCGAGGGGAGGATGGAGGAGGGAGAGAGGCCTGAACTGCATCAGCGAGACTGGTCAGGGTCGTCCCCACAGACTAAGCTATGATAGCACTGGACCTGTGGCTCCTAACTCTGCCCAGGGACGATTATTCCTTTCGACTTTACATGTGCTTTAATAAAATGGTTCCATTTATCTGGAGGGAAAGGCTAAGTCCCAGGTCTGCATGCAAAGCCAAGAGCCGCTCATCGCGGCTTCCCAAGAAGCTTCCAGAAGTATTCTATGCTTAGGAAACCTGGCCTGTCAATCTCCCCGTCACCATGGATATGGTCTCTTGCCTCCTACTGTTATTAAAGAATCTTCCAGGGGAGGAGGGAGGTGGGACAAGAGAGAGTCGTTAGCCATTTTCTGTGGCTGGGACTCAGTATGTCAGAGAGTTGGAGCTTGCTGGGCCCACAGCTGTGGAGCTTCCTGAGTGTTGGCAGAGGCAGTGGGTAAGGCCTTCCTTCTGCCTCAGAGGAGGTCAAAGGCATCACATGGCTGGAGGGAGCGCCGCCGTGTTGGCTCCTGTTTCTCTTCCACATCAGTGCCATTGTAGGAAGCCACCTTCATGCCTTTACCCCCACCCTAATGGCCTCTGAGATTTCTGCTCTCACAGACAATCAAAATAAGAATTTAGGGGGCTTGGATTTCTAGTGCATGAACATTTAGGGGGCACATTCACGCCCTGTCAAGGAGAACTGGCTTTTATCCCAAGTCTTCATGGATACCTTCCTGTGTGTCAGTCCTCACCCCAGGCCCAGGCAGGAACTGATAAGACCTATTCCAGTCTGTCTATGAGGTTCCCCCACCCTACCCCAGACAGCTCCTCTGCAGGAAGTCTGGAGCCCTGATATAGCTATAGGATAAGGATGCGGCCATGAGGATGCCATGGGTCCAGGGATGAGTCTGTAGCTTGGTGGGCTGATAGGTGGGAAGTGGTTGGAGGAGGTACGTCTCTGGGAACATGCCTTGGACACATATCCTGTCCTCAGCCTTCTCCCCTATCCCCACTTCCTGCTTGACAAGTCGGGGAGCAGCTTTTTTCTCTTATCATGGTGTTTCACTGTGGCAGATCTAAGACACCAGGGGCCGGGCCACCCAAAAGCCACAAGAAATCTTTCCCCCTTTAAGCTGATTTTTGCCTGGGAATTTTGTCACCTCAATGAAAATAAAATAGCAATCCCATTTTACAGATTCGTGAACTGAAATTCAGCGAGTCCAGGTCACACAGCCGGGGTGACTCTCCCTAGCAATGGCAGCCCACATACCTCCTTTCCTGGCTCGTCTCAATTCTCTTCTTAGGGTTCTTGATTTCACTCTCTGGCATCCCCAGAGTCCTGGGGATTTTGTGTGTGTGCATATGTCCCCCCATATCCCAGACAGGGCACCAACAACAGACCAAGAAACAGCTCCACTGAAGTCTAGCTTGGTGAGCTAGTGAGTTTCTTGTGCACATTTATGGAGTAAGGGGTTGCTTACATCAGTTTGGGTGACACCCCCTCCCCAAGCAACTGTGTTACTAGGAAGTCACAGCTTAGCATGGATGATGGCATCCCCATAGTTGTATAGATGGAGTCACTTCTTCCTTGGCTAACCTATCCTCTCTAGTGTGTAAGTACCCCTGAGTTCAGTTCCACATCGCTAAAGCTGGACCTCAGGGGAGCTGTTCCTGTTACTTCTCTTCCCTTCTTGTGAGGGGATGAACATCAGCAGGTCCAATCGTGTGGCTCTCTTGTGGCAATTACAGCTGCCCCGATGAAGACGGTAATGGCTGTCATGTCCAGAGAACAACTCCTCCCTTCTTTTCACAAGAGGGCAGAAGCTTGTCATATTTCCCCAAGCCTGGCATTAAAACCAAGATGAAGGGGAGACAGAAACGGGGAGTCCCTGGTCCTGTGATACGATATGTAAACAAACAGTCATTCATTTACAGAGAAATTCGTGACTTCATTGTTAAAAATAAAAGCCGTGAACTGAACCCTGCCGCCCTATCTCACCAAGAGAGGAAGGATTAGAACTTACAACTCGGAAAGGAACAAAGTGATAGGAGGGCCACTCAGTGACCAGCAAACTGCTTATCAAGCCTCAAAACCAGTCAGTCACCTTTGAATGCTAGTCTAAATAAAGGGCATCTCAGAGACTGAAGTAAAGGGCAGCATGTAGTGGGGGCTGGGGGATGGTTAGAATGGGGATCAGCAAGGAGGACACCTAGACGCTAGGTCCTAGAGGGATGATGTGTCTGTGGGTGGATTTGGTGTTAGGGTGTGAGCGTGTGTGTGTGCATGTGCTCGTGCGTGAGCAGAAGTCGATGGTGTTAGGGTGGCATGTGTGAGATGTAGCGGGGAAGAGTAGGCAAAGAAGGGCCTGCCCCCATAGGTTCTGTGCATAGCTAGGTCCCTGTACCACAGTGACTGTGTGAGCGTGTGTGCCACCACATTCGGTGGCTGCCCCTGGGCGTAGGAGGAGATCTTATCAGTGCTAGGTGTGTGTGGAGTTTCAGGCTACCTCATCACCCCCCATCTCTCCACCTCCCATTGGGCCTTGCCCCTCATCCTCTATACAGGAAGTGGGCTCGCCCTGGGTTTCAGTCTGTTGCTGGCCTAGCTGTTGTCTGCTACCTAAGCTGCGGAGCAGGAGATGGCCGTGGACCCAACCTCCAGCAGGACTGCAGGGAACATCTCGACACAACTCCATGTTGCGGCCAGGTGATGCCCCTGTGTGGTCCCCTGGGAGCCCTGGGCACCCCACTACCTCTTGCTGGTCCTCCCAAGGGACAGGGAGCTGGGAGGGGGTGCTCATCTCTAACTTGATTCCCTTTGTAGTTTCTGTCTGGGCTTTGATGATTAACCTTGTCTTAGGATTCCCTGGGGAAGGGGTAGCCTGGTTGTCACGGTTTCTCCTTTAAGAATAAACCCCTTCCAATGACAGGGCTCAGTGACTTCTTCCCAGTCTATTCTGTTGGAAGCTGTGTGACATTTTGGCTGGGAGGGCCTTCCCTGGGTCCTGGGTGGGGATGTCTTAGCCCAGAAGGGTGGAGGAAAAGATTCCTAGCTCGTCAGTATTCAGAGGTGGCATGGCACGTATGGGACAGGTGGGATTCAACGCTGACGCCTGTGGAGTGCATCTCAGCCTGGAGAATACTCACTCCTTAGTGAGAAAGAGAGAAGGAATCTCCCCTGGGACCTGGCTGTCCAGTCAGCTATGTTGATTGACAGGTTTCTGAGGGCCCTAGGCTGGAGGTCAGAGGTAGAGTTCTAGCTTAGATTTGTCTCTGACATTACCGAGTGGCTAGAGAGGTTAAGGACATCGCCAGGCATGGGGCTCCGTCTCCCAGGCTGCTTGAGGTAGGAGCTTCCCACCGTTAGCTGTGTTTACAGTACTTTAGGGCCAAGGTGGGTGGCTGAGGAAGGCAGAACTACCTTTGAAGGTCCCCTTTCTTTCACACACTCCTCAGCTGAACAGCAAGAGGTGAGCAGTGGTGTGTGTGTGTGTGTGTGTGTGTGTGTGTGTGTGTGTGTGTGTGTATCTTTATCTTTGTGAATGTGTGTGTCTCTGGAGAGGTGGCCAGAGAAAGGATCTCTGATGTCAAAGGCCACCAGGTCTGACAGACAAGCTCTTGCTTGCCGTCCGTCCTCCCTGTACCTCACAGACCTGTGAGGCCTTGGATTGCCCCAGCGCTGGAACCTTTATCCTGGGAAACAGGCTGCTGTAGGCCTTGATCTTCCCATAGGGAAGGAGCAGTCAGTCACAGAACCTGCTCTTGTGCTGTGAGACCTCTCTGTGACATGTGTGGGTCAGTCTGACGCAGGGAGTGTGACACGACTGTCACTCATGGCTGACCCTCCTCCGTCAGCATCACCACTGTACTGGAAATCAGGTGACCCAGTTAGAGCAGCCTGGGTCTGTGGGATGACAGACCTTGTCAGGGCCTCAGCGGAGACATATGAGTCAGGGAGATGAACGTCTGGTGGTTGCGAAGGGCATACGTGGGTGAGCCTCAGGGGGACAGTGCCTGGGACTCTGAGATTCTTGGGCTGTACTCACTCTGCCCGAGGCTGGCCTCGTGCTGTGTGGTTTTGGAGTGGTTTTCTTAGTCTCCCAGAGATTCAATTTCCCTCTTGCCGAAGGAAGCTGCAACCACCATGACTTCTTGAAGCTACCCCGCGCCCCAGCCTGACCCTTCCAGAACCTTCCATGTGCTCTTCCATCTAACCCTGTCCATGATGGGTGGATGCTTTTGTGCCTCTTCAGCCGGGGGTGGGGATCTGGTTTGGGTGCCATTTCTTAGGCATTCTCTGTTTTTGGCTGTGGCTTGTGGCCTGGCTATAATCTTGCCCCTTTCATCCCTCTTCCTCTCCCACAGGGTTATGCCCTCCCTCACCCCAGCCCCCCCCCCCCATCATGAGGCTGCTCAGATGTCTGGGTCTGACCTGGCTTGCTGCCTCATTGAACACCTAGAGTGCTTCAGATCCTGTTGGACTCACAAGGGGCTGTGGAAGGCCCCTTGCTTGGGCTCTGCAAGAACCTGTTAGGGTTCCCTTTCTACCCAAGCACCTGCAAGGAGTTGATCTCCCAGGGAAGGGAGGTCCGGGGTTGAACCCCAGTTCTGTAGACTTGGCCCTGGGATCCTTGGTCTCCTTGTCTGCCTAGCAAAGACACCAAACAGCTGCTGAGCTGCCGAGCAGCATAGAGTAGCTGGAAGCATGAGGGCCTGGGCAGTGTTTGGTGAACATACCCGGCAAACACTGTCACCGGGCCGCCACCCATCACTCGCTGTCTCACAAACCCCAGAGCACAGCCCTTCAGTGCATGACTAAAATTTATTGAGGGCCTCCTGTGTTCTGAGGACAGCGGTTTGGCGTGGGCACACTGCTTTGACAGTGTGGTAGATGCCAAGCCAGAGGGATGGAAGGCAACCCAAGGTAGATTGTCCTTCCTTCATGGGGAGACCAGGGTGAGTGCCACAGAACCAGCAGAAAGGAGAATGGGAAATGGGCCTTAAAGGATACCAGGAGCCTTGGGGGCAATGTGGAAAGGACAAGTCCAGGGAGGCTTTTAGAGGACAAGACCAAAGCCACCAGCTTGTGTGGACTGCAAGAACCACCTAAGGCAGGCCACGGTCTTGCCTTCCATGCTCCTCAGGGCTGAAGTGGGTGCTCTTGGTAGCCCTGTGATAGGTATTCATTTGGAGCTCAGAGACCCAGGAACGAATGGAATCCAAATATCTTGTCCTGATAGACTGTCTATGACTCATATACATAGGTACGTGCATGCATGCGTGCGTGTGTGCGTGCGTGCGTGCATGTGTGTTTTCAAACTGAACACTGCTCTAAGTCATATGCTAAAGTCTTGAGCTGGTCTCTATCCTGCTTGGGGCCTGGGCGATTCCTTTTCCCACAACAGCTATGATGTGGATGCTTCCCACCTATTAGTCACCCCAGAGACTTGGCTGTCCAATCACCTGTGCAGTGCTCACAGAGCTGAGTCCCTGTCACCTCACCTCACCTGGGTACATGGGGTGGGCATCTTCCAAAGATGCTTTGGGTGGGAGACACCTCATTCACACCGTGCTCCAGAGAGCCGGTGGCTGCCGCTCCAGAGAGCGAGTGGCTGCCCCTAGGAACTCCTTGTATGACCACCTACTGCCACCAGTTTCTTGTGATGGGTTGGTAATTTATAGTGAAAACAGAGTCTGTGTAAGGACTGGTTTGGTCTGACATTTTAGGCACCTCTGGAAGAAGGGAGGGAGCTCAGAGGGAGAGAGAGCCTGGGCCTGCACTGCTCTGGCTGGGCGGAGAGGGAGAGTGGAGTGGGGTGGGGGTTCTGACTTGTTCTCTCTTTCTCCACTTAGGGTTTGCGTCCTCAGCTCCTCTCGGATGTGATGGCTACCATAGCTCTTTCCTGGAACCTGTCCCTCTACGTCTTCCTCCTGCTCCTGGCTACACCTTGGGCGTCTGCAGCAGTGAAAGGTGAGCATCTGGCATTTTGATGTCCATACTTTCCCCGGTGGGAGGTCACATCCCAGATTCCTGCTTCAGGGAGGCGGTCCATCTAGCCTGGGAGGCAGGGCAAAGAGGGACAAGGCAGTGGGACCCAAAGGCAGGTATCCATCTTCCTGAGCTTGCACAGGGTTCTCCCAGACACATGCAGAGGCTACTAATGGGGCCTGCTTGGCCATGGATAGGCGCTCTGTCTTCCCTTTGAAATGGGTCTGAATTGGGGTTGTGACAGGTGGCTCAGTGGGCAGAGTGCCTGGCACAGGCGTACAAGCATGAGAACTAGCATAATGGGCTGGCGAAGTGACTCACTGGGCAAAGTGTTTGTCCCACAGACTTGACAACCTGAGTTCAATTTCCCAGATGCTGTGGTGGAAGGAGAGAGTTGATCTCTAAAAATTGTCCTCTGACCTCTATACACGTACCATGGCATCTGTGGCATGTGTATCTACATACATGCACATGAACACACACACACAGCAATGAAATGAACTTGAATTCCTTTTCTTCCCAGCTGAGTCCCCTACCTCTTCCTGGGGCAGGCATAGGGTGCCAAGCGCAGGGTAGTGGACATACCAGAGGCCATGTATGTCCTGTAGCCAGCCACTCACACCCCACTCTGCCCACAGACTGTTCCCATCTTGAATGCTTCTACAACTCAAGAGCCAATGTCTCTTGCATGTGGAGCCATGAAGAGGCTCTGAATGTCACAACCTGCCACATCCATGCCAAGTCGAATCTGCGGTGAGTATAGCCTGGTCTCGCCAGGACCTCAGGGCTGTGGGACCTCCAAGCTGTGGAATCCTGGGCTTGAGATCCACAGTGGTTAGCACCAGGCTCAGACACTCAGTCATGGGACCAGGTTGTTTGGGGACAGTGACTGTTATCCATTCATGTAAGGTTAGACTTCATGGAAGAGGTAATCGGGGTGCTTAGTGCTTCCTAAGGTTTTGTTTTGTTTTATATATATATTAATCTGGTATTTTGGGAGACCCCACAGGCAGCTGTGGGGTTACATTGCCTGGGGAAGTATCTGGGGAGCCATAGGCTTTGTCAGGCTGATTTTAGCTGCCTGGAGGTTAGGGGCTCTCAGGCAGGGGTGGGGCTGAATTGACTTGTGTTTCTTGGTCACTCTGGCTGCTGGGAGGCCAGGCTGGGGTGGGGAGCTGGCCGCTCACCTACTTGCAGCTATCTCTGGCACAATGGGGCCTGAGAAGGGTTCTTGGATGGCTCTGTGGTCCTGTCTTGGTTTCTGATGTGACTTTTCTGTTCTGCAAGACCCTGGAACAAAACCTGTGAGCTAATTCTCGTGAGGCAGGCATCCTGGGCCTGCGACCTGATTCTCGGGCCACGCCCAGAGGTAAGTAGCCTGAGTAGCAGTGTGTGCATGTGTGTGTACGTGTGTGTGTGTACGTGTGTGTGTGTGTGTGTGTGTGTGTGTGTGTGTGTGTGTGTGTGTGTGTGTGTGGTCAAGTCCTTCCAGCTGTGGGCTGAGGCTGGCGTCTGAGGTGTGCCCGGACCTCTGCAAGCATCAACCTGGTAATACAGACCAGGCCCTCTGGGCTGAGAGGGAGGAACAGGAAGTTGGATTTTGAGGTATAGGGTCTGTACCCGTGCTGCCCCTTCATGAGCTGTCGTCCCCACTCTCCTTGTGAGTCTTGCCACCCTTTTGCATCCCAGACAACGGCAATCACGCCAGACTCCGGCTGAGGTCTCAGCATCTAGGGGGCAGTGGCATGCTATCGCTGAGCGTCCCGGCCCTGGTGCTACCTCACAACAGCTCAGTGCCTCTGGGCAGCTTCAGGGCCTCCGTTTCCCCTCTCATAAAATAGGAAAGAAAATGGAAGCTCCCTCAAAGGGTCGTTCTTGGACAGAGGAGATGCTGAGAGTCCTACGTAGACCCTGATGATTTTGTCTCCTTGCCAAGGAAGCATCTAAGTCTCAGAGAGGTGTGGCATCTGCCAAGGTCACCCAGCCATCAACGGCTGAGCTGGGGTTGACCCCAGACCTATGGGCTTCTGGTAGCTTTTCCATATTGTTCAGCTGCCTCTTGCATATTCTTAGATTCAGACTATGTGGATATAACTTAATTTTTTTCCTCAAACCCTTTGGGCAGGGGCAGGGCAAGAGCAGGGCAGTGCCAGGGTTTGCCCTGGGAAGTCCAGGCTGTGTTGGCAGGTTCACATTTTCTCAAAGAGAGAGGAGGGGAGATACACAACACAGCCGGTAAGCCTCCAGCTATGCCAATCTGGGAGCTTTGCAGGAAACTGGTCTCCATCCTGGTCTGATTAGTTCTTAGCTGTGTGGCCTTAGGCATGCCCCTAACCCTCTCTGTGTTTCAGTCCCCTGGGCTAACTGATGGGAATGGCAATAGTATATGTCTGTCTCAGGGGGTGGTGAGAGTTCAGTGAGGTAATTTATGCAGAGAAGAGGGGACAGAGGTTCCCAGCAGCCTCATACTGGCGATACCTTCAGACCAACCATAACAATAATAACCAAGTTGTGCTACGATTAAGTGGGTGAACCTGATCTGGTAGCAGCTGTGAGAGATGAAGGCAGTGCCCTCCATGAAGTGAGAGAATGCAGTACCCAGCTGATTGGTTGGTCAGGGAACTCTGATGGTCAGGCTCAAGGCTGCTGCAGGTAGGAAGGGCCAGGCCTCAAGGCTCTGACTGCAAACCACCACCCAGTCCCAGAGCATAGGTCCTGCCATGGCCTGCCACTGATTCTCCTCCTGCCACCTACTTGGAGGTAGGGCGGGAGGGGGGGACAGCCATTCATCTCTAAGCTTTGGTCATTCTGAGGAGCCATGGCTGCAATGGCCTTGTGTGCCATGGGTCTCAGAGGGGAGGAACTACTATGCTCATCAGCAAGCTGTGAGCAGCGGCTGCCTGGGGCACACTCAGCAGCTAGCCATCGCCTTCCGGAAGCGTCAGGGCTATTGAACAGGTCTAACTCTGCCTTCACTATGGCTGTCCTTCTTGGGGGGCTTGGCTACTTGCATTTCTCTTGTAATGGGGAGCTTCCTTCTAATCCTGGCGGCCTACTTCAGTTTTTATCAGGGATTATTGAATGACTGCTCTTTGTGCCAAACTTAGCTGCTGCCTGTGTTTATAAATAAAGTTTTATTGGAACATGGCCCTTGAGTTGTGACAGAGACCGTGTGTGTGTGTGTGTGTGTGTGTGTGTGTGTGTGTGTGTGTGTGGAGCTGTGGAGCTAAAAATACAACCTGGCTGGTTAGAGACATTGGCTACCCCTTGCCTTAGATAGCTTGGTATTGGCAGAGCATGTCCTTACCTTGACATTTTAATGGTCCCCCTTTCTCAATGACTTCTGGCAGCTACACCTCTGCTCTCCTCCCTTGCAGTCCCAGTCACTGACCTCTGTGGACCTCCTTGACATAAATGTGGTGTGCTGGGAAGAGAAGGGTTGGCGTAGGGTAAAGACCTGCAACTTCCGTCCCTTTGACAACTGTGAGTATGGAACCTGGTGTGTGGGTCTGAGTCTGTCCCTGCGCCTACCTGAAAAACTCCCCCCAGCTCTGACCTTCCCACCCAACCCCACCCCCGCCTGGAAGATTCTTACTTCAGCTCTTGCCTAGTTGTGGGTCTGTCTCTCTGCTGGGCTGAGAGCTTCCCAAGGGTCTCTGCTGGCTCCTGAGAGGAGCCTCAACTCCAGGTCTGAACAGGCAGGAAGCTCTTGTTGAATTGTGGCGTGTTCTCCAACCTCTAGGGGCCACCTCTAGAAAAGAGAAGGTGCAGAGGGGAGATCCAGGCAAAATTCAAATCGCAGCCCTGCCTTGACGCATCAGGCTGGCGGGTCACATCTGGGGCCTTAGTGTTTTCTCTGTAGAATGGGGATAATTGAGGTCCTTGTGACAAGAAGGAATGTTGAGATGCATAAACTGCTCAGCATTCAAGACATAGGAAAAAAAAAAGCTAGTGCTCTGTAGGCACACAGAATCTCAAGGTTACATGTAGAGCACTTGCCAAGCTGTGCCAACACACTCTCACAAATATTTATAAACAACTATATTGAATGAGTGTATAAATAGTGTAATTGAGAAATGAATCATAGCTGTTTATAATTTATATTTACATTTAATATGTATACTGATGGGATACACGGACATAAATTTATATGAGAGGCTATGTAATTATAGCTACATGTTCTAATTATTTAAATTTATGTCTTATTTAAATGTATTCATATAAATACGAATACATCAATAATATAGATAGATACATGGATAAAATAAGGTACATGAGCTGGTACCTGCACAGCTCTCAGATCAGTTTTCCAGCAGAACAAGGCTGCCTGCCAATCATCCAGCAGTTGGTTAGTCACTCCTGAAGAGTGCCTTGGGTATCAAAAGCTCTATTGGCACGGCATGGCCCATACTCAGGCATCCCAGGAGGAGCATGGGCACAGAAGGAAGAAGATCCCTTATAGATTTACTCTTAAGGGTGTAGGCAGAGCAACAAGGGCAAGGAGTGTAAGGGGTGAAGCATGGCCGGGGAAGGCTGGGCCATTTGAGCACAGGAATGAGGAGGAGTGGATGCAGAGGAGGAGGAACAGGGGCCAGGAGGGAGAAAAGAAGGTTCAAACTGTGGTAGAGTGGGCTCAGAGGAAGGGGCAAGTAGGTAGGTATGGAAGAGGAAGTAGAACAGGTTCACAGCAGGATGTGAGGAAGGGAAGAAAGGGGGCACATGCGGAAGAGGGGGGCAGCTGTTGCAGAGGAGGGGGGACAGCAGGTGCAGAGGAGGAGGGACAGCAGGTGCAGAGGAGGAGGGACAGCAGGTGCAGAGGAGGAGGGACAGCAGGTGTAGAGGAGGAGGGACAGCAGGTGCAGAGGAATGATAGCAGGTGTAGAGGAATGATAGCAGGTGTAGAGGAGGAACAGGTGCAGAAAAGGAGGAACAGCAGGTGCAGAGGAGAAGAAGCAGGTGCAAAGGAGGAGTTGGTGCTGGGGGTATTGTGTGGTGGAAACTGGGTTGCAAGTTCTTGGTATCATACCATGATACCATGATATCTGCTCCCTCCTGTCTTCTGTCTGCAGTTCGCCTGGTGGCCCCTCATTCCCTCCAAGTCCTTCACATTGATACCCAGAGATGTAACATAAGCTGGAAGGTCTCCCAGGTCTCTCACTATGTTGAACCATACTTGGAATTTGAGGCCCGTAGACGTCTTCTGGGCCACAGCTGGGAGGTGAGGAATGGCCAAGCCTCTGCCTCTACACCTTCCTGTTCTGGTGTCTACCCTTGTCTGTTTCTACATGCTGGTGTGCCGCTGATTCAGCCTGGTCCTCCGACATGGCTTCTCAGTGCCTGCTTGGCTCATGCTCTTACTGCTTGGGGTTACATCTGGCTCCATATCTATGTAGTCCTTCGAGTTAAGGCGGCCTCTGAGACTTGGCAGCCGCTTTTCCACATTCTAAATGCAGTGTGTTCCCAGGCTGCAGGGGATGGGGTGGTGGTGGTGAGGAATGATGGGGACTGAGGCTTGCCATCCACACACTTGTCCCTTATTGCCTGGTGACCCTGGGACTCAGGGCCCCAGCAGCCAGTGAGTCAGGGAGCCTTTGGGAAAGCTGGGGAAGAAGCTGTTTGCTTAGCTTCTTGACCTAGTTGCGGGAGGCAAGGTGGAAAGTAGAGCTGAGCTGGTACCCATCTCTGCCCAGGATGCATCCGTATTAAGCCTCAAGCAGAGGCAGCAGTGGCTCTTCTTGGAGATGCTGAACCCTAGTACCTCATATGAGGTCCAGGTGAGGGTCATAGCTCAACGAGGCAAAACCAGGACCTGGAGTCCCTGGAGCCAGCCCCTGACCTTTCGGACAAGGCCAGCAGGTACAGTGGGTGGCACAGGTTGGGGGTGGGGGTGGGAGGAGCTGGGTAAGGGGAAGGTGCTCTGGGAGCTGCAAATGTGTCACTTGCCAAGTTCAAGGGACACGGAAGCTCTAGGTGTGGTGTGATGCTCAAAGGCTGCAATTGGAGAAAAGGTCTCAGTGAGTGAGGTAGGGAGTCAGATCAGCCATGGGCTCTGCTGGGAGTACCACAGGGACATAGCCTTTAAGAACAGCCTTGCTTTTCTGGAAAGCTGGGCTGGAGCAGGACTGAGGATGGAGCCCCCAGCAAAAGCAAGCCTGGCTAGACACTGGTACCTGGCAGAGTGCGATTGTTGTCCAAGATGTGTGTGGCCTTCTGAGGGGCCGTGTCTCAATTTCCACTTCTCACACCCCGGACAGATCCCATGAAGGAGATCCTCCCCATGTCATGGCTCAGATACCTTCTGCTGGTCCTTGGTTGTTTTTTTGGCTTCTTCTCCTGCGTCTACATTTTGGTCAAGTGCCGGTACCTTGGGCCATGGTAAGGAGACTCCTACCCAGTCTTCCTTTCCCACCCAGTCTGTCTTCAGCATGCACATGTTTCCAGGTTGGCCTATGCTGCATCCTGTTCCCTCGTACCTGCCCTCTCTTTGTCTCCCTTCTCAGCAGCTTCCTTGTCCCTGTGCCTCATTCCACAGGTAGAAGCTGGTGTAGGAAAGTGGGGCAAAGCTCAGCTGGAAGAGTCCCCTGGGCCTCCCTGAAGCCCACTGGAGTCCCTGTCTTTCCCGTTGCTCTTGGTCCCCTCCTGTCCATTCTGACTGTGTCACACTCACTCTTGCCTAACCCTCCTTAGAGATTCCCCACCACACCAGTCATACATCCTGACCCTTGAGGGCTTCCACTGGAAACTGTATGCCAATCAGAAAGCGCCTCCCCTTTCTCCGGTTAGATACGTCCAGGTTCTGGGTAGCTTAGTGGTAGATCAAGTAGATCGGTAGATGGAGTAGATCGTGATGTAGGGATTCAACTTCAAACTGCCATTGTGAAATGAACAGCGTCGCCATTCCCCAGGGGAGTGTTCACCAGGAGGTCTCTCTCCTGCCTCCCTCTCTAGCCTGTGTGGTCCCTCCCACTCTACAGCCATCTTTTGACTGGCACACAGGTCTGTGTCCACAGACTGGGCAATCCTATTACACGTTTGGTTCAGGTCTGTCTTCATATCAGCATGTCAGCTCCGGGGGAGCAGAGGCCTTCTTTGCTGTCCACTCTTGTGACCCTAGCACCCTGTGCAGTGTTCTCCCTTGGTGACTGCTCAGTCAACATTGTTGAATGAGTGGATGCAGGATGGGCCCATCCCCTACTCTCAGGGCTGTGGGGCTGCTGGTGGGACCTCATGATACCCACTACCTGGTCTCACTCTTCACCCCTCCCCCTCTTCCTTGGCCAGGCTGAAGACAGTTCTCAAGTGCCACATCCCAGATCCTTCTGAGTTCTTCTCCCAGCTGAGCTCCCAGCACGGGGGAGACCTTCAGGTAGGAACCAGGGGTAGAAAACAGAGGGGTGGTTGATGGACAACCCAAGAGCAGGCTGCAGGGGAGAGATGTGATCAGGTGACAATGGTTTTCCCTTCTGTGAGGAGGCTACAGGATGTGAGGCAAGCAGCTTCCCCCATGGACAACAGCTCTGTCTCCACACTGCATGGGAGCCTTCTGTCTAAGGCATGTGGCTTTGGCTCTAATCCTGGCTCTGCCACTGCCTGCCTCTGTAAACTTGGATGAGTTATAGATCTTCCCAGTGCCTCAGTTTCCACCCTTGTACGGCCCTGGGAGTGTTGCTGGGTGCAATACGGGATTCAGGGAGCTGCAGAGATCCCTGTCTGTTTCTCCCGTCCCTGTGAGCAGAGCAATTCCAGGCAGATCCAGTGAGCAGTGATTCCTGGCAGGCCTAGTGACTCATCATGGGAATGCAAGACCTCAGGACATCTGGACTCACAAAACCTGGGCTTGTTTTCAAACTGTGGTCCACACAGTCCTATCTTCTCCCTACCTGCCTCAGGCTAGATGCTTCTTGAGGCAAGAAGTGGATAGAGGGTAGAGGGAGTCTACTGTTACTACCTCCGACCCCACTGGGTTTCCATGATTGGGAAGCATGTGGGGGTAGAGGGACCTGTGGCACTATGCTGAGAATGGGAGGCCCAGGCAGGGCTCGAGTTCTGCTGGACTGGCCTGTGCCCATTACGGCTGAGCAGGGCCCTTCTAGAATATCTGAGAGGCTCCCAGAATTGAGGATGTCTTATGATACTTGATGTGTGTGTGTGTGTGTGTGTGTTGTGTGCACACATTCCTGCATGCTTGAGTGTGTGCATGTAATGGGGTGAGCAGATCCATAAAAAGTTTGTCCAGACTGTGTCATGGTGGTGCACGCCTTTAATCCCAGCACTCGGGAGGCAGAGGCAAGTGGATCTCTGTGAGTTCAAGGCCAGCCTGGTCTACAAAACTAGTTCTAGGATAGTCAAGGCTATACAGAGAAACCCTGTCTCAGAAAACCAAACCAAACCAAACCAAACAAAAAAGTTCAAACCAAATCAAAAGAAACAAATAATCAAAAGACCAAAATAACTCTTTTTCCTGAAATCCCTTATGCCTTTGACTGTGGTAAGATCCTGACCAACAGACAAATGCAAACAAACCTTGACCTTGGCTGGCTATGGGTCAGCAAGGATTCATGTCTTAGCCTCTTTGGTTAGCCTGAGGGGGTACATGCAGGCCATGACAGGGAGGGGTGAGCTGGAGATCCACCAGTCCTTGACCACTGTGTCCCCTGTCCTTGCTACACCAGCTGCCTGTGACTTGAGCAGGCTAGACCATCAAGGACATTGGTCAGCTCATTGACTCTGGTCAAGACAGTTGCGATTGTCCTTCTGTGTTCGCACACCTCGTTCAGTCCGGGTACACAGCAGGTACCCAGTAACCAGCCACATTCACCCCTAGCCAACATCCCCCAGACATAGGTGAGCCAGCACTGAGCCTGTGTTCATCTAGGATCTGACCTAGGCTGACAAGTTGAGAGAGTCCACCAAGACAGCAAGGCTACAAGATGATTTCAGGTTGGGGGCAGGGAGGAAACGGTCCTGGGTGGTCCTGAAGGATGGAGAACAGGTGGGAGGGAAGGGAGAGGAGGAGTTGAGTTCAGTGGTGGGGAGGACGTTGAACGACCCACTTATTCTCCTCACTTTCTCTGGCAGAAATGGCTCTCCTCGCCTGTCCCCTTGTCCTTCTTCAGCCCCAGTGGCCCTGCCCCTGAGATCTCTCCGCTGGAAGTGCTCGACGGAGATTCCAAGGCCATGCAGCTGCTCCTGTTACAGAAGGACTCTTCCCCTTCACCCTCGCCCAGCGGCCACTCACAGGCCAGCTGCTTCACCAACCAGGGCTACTTCTTCTTCCATCTGCCCAATGCCTTGGAGATTGAATCCTGCCAGGTGTACTTCACCTATGACCCCTGTGTGGAAGAGGAGGTGGAGGAGGATGGGTCAAGGCTGCCCGAGGGATCTCCTCACCCACCTCTGCTGCCTCTGGCTGGAGAACAGGATGACTACTGTGCCTTCCCGCCCAGAGATGACCTGCTGCTCTTCTCCCCGAGCCTCAGCACCCCCAACACTGCCTATGGGGGCAGCAGAGCCCCTGAAGAAAGGTCTCCATTCTCCCTAGCATCCCCTGACCTGACGGGCTTACAGTGCCCTTTGGAGAGGATGCCGGAAGGTGATGGAGAGGGGCTGTCTGCCAATAGCTCTGGGGAGCAGGCCAGTGTCCCAGAAGGCAGCCTTCATGGGCAAGATCAGGACAGAGGCCAGGGCCCCATCCTGACTCTGAACACCGATGCCTATCTGTCTCTTCAAGAACTACAGGCCCAAGATTCAGTCCACCTAATATAGACAGGTGGCCAGGACTGGGATCCAGCTGCCTGGGTCAGGACAGGCTTGAGGAAGACTGCTTAAGAGGTCTCTTGAGGACAGTCCACTGCTGAGGACTGTCCTGGCTATCCCTGTCCCCCCCCAAACTTAATCATCCACTTCTGAGCTCCACTTGCTACTTCCTGGTCTAGCCAGGGTTTGGTGGAGGGTGAGAAGTGGGGGAGCGGTGGTCAGCTCCACTGCCCTATTTAGTCATGAGGTCACTAGCTTCCTGTACCTGCCTCCCTCCCTCCTGCTTGCCTTCACAGGGCAGCTAGAACTTGCTTCCCCCAATACAAACACAACCTTGCTCCTCGTTTATCCCTGAGCTTGCTGGGGCTCCTTACTTCCCTCTGCCCCATTTCCTGTCTCAACTCTTGCCCTGCCAGCACGGCTGTGGAACAGCTGTCCTCAGGTTGTGATGTGGCTGTATACTGTCTTAAAATCAGAGCAGCTTTGACAACCCAAACGAAGAGGTCCTGATAAGACTGAATGCAGCCTGTCGACTATGGAGGGTCCCTCGTAGAAGGAGGGATTGGGAAGGGTCATCAGGTCATCACCTGATCATAGCCACTGTCCTGCACCCCATCCTCAGCTATTCTGCTCCTGGAGCATGCATTATTTTATGTGTTCTTGGGCGATGCTGGTCTATGTAAGGGAGGGCAGGGCTGATTAAAGTGAGGGCTCCATCTATGTTGCTTTGGGGACCTTGTCTATTCTGGGGTGGGTTTTTCTGTGAAGCAGCTTCTTTGGGGTTACCTAGCCCCCTTGTCAGTAAGCCTAAGAGAGTCAAAGGACCACCGAGCTGGACTTGAGTGTACGTGTACCTTTGATGCAACATCTGGGAAAAGTACTTGTTTTGTTAATGTATCCTTGAATCTAAGAAAAGCTTACACCACAAACATTGTGTCAGCACTGTCCTTTGTGGAGACCTCACGAGGATCCCCTGGGGTCTCCTGGAGTCATGATGTGTCATTCCCTATCCCCCACCCCACCCCACCCCACTCCCAACCCCCTCCTTTGCAGGCACTGTTCATTGTGCTCCACCTAGGTATCAAGCTTCTCTCATCATCTCCTGTAAGTCCCGCCTACCTAGAGGGAGGGGCTTCTCCTGTAAGTCCCGCCTACCTAGAGGGAGGGGCTTCTCCTGTAAGTCCCGCCTACCTAGAGGGAGGGGCTTCTTCTGTAAGTCCCGCCTACCTAGAGGGAGGGGCTTTTTTCTTAAGGCACTCAGAAGGAGATGAAGGGGATAGCACTTGACCCATCTTCCTTCTCCCGGGCTATCTCCTGACCTCCCTGTGATAGGCTCAGTTTGGACACAAATACCTACCCAGCAGTGGCGGTTGGATCTTTCCACGGCTGCCTCACCAACTCATGAAGGAGTCCACTGGAACCTGAGCCCCGAGTCCCAACAGCCCAGGCATGCTAAGTGTACCACCTCACCCTCAGAGGAGAGCACTGCTCTCTACAGACCACTCCATTAGCACAGAGCCTTAGGTGTGGGTCACTGTTCTAGGGTGATCAGATCGTATCTCCTCAGGGAAGCAGAGATCCAGACCTAACTAATGGCTGCCCTACCCACAGTGCCTGCCTTCGTGGTCCTGCACACTGCTACCTGGCTGTCTGGCCAGACTACAGGACCACTGTAGTTGCTGACTAGCAACTTAGGAAGTGCCTTGGTGCAGAAGGGCTGTCACAGAGGCCAGGCCTGATCTAGCCAAGTAGGGTGTCTCTCAACCAGATGTCCTGCGAACAGGTGCTTGGGACAAGGCCCATTGTTAGCGAGAGGAGATAAGTCAGTGCAGATGGGATTCAGAACCCATGCAAGGGCTCTCCTGCCCATCCCCTCCTGCCACCGGATGCTGCCTGCCACCAGCCTCCTCTAGCTCAGCAATGAGTCAGACCTGAGCTTTGCATTCACATTCTTCACTGTGTGTCTTGGGCAAATGGACAAACCTTCAGGATTTTCTTGCTTCAGCTCCCAAACAGGAATACAACTTATTTCCACAACTGAAAAGGTCTGGGAAGGATTCAGTTCTCTTTCAATGATCTGTGCATGGCATTTTTGCAATTATTTCCTGTAAAGTTTTAAAACACATTCACCTTTTTGTTTGTTTGTTTGTTTGCTTGTTTAAATGCACTTAATTAAAGATTTTTCTTCATATCGTGTCTGTGGCTTGAAAACCCAATCTTCCTATAAATAAAAGGTAATTATCAAAAGCAGGTGCAATAAAACTATGTAACCTGTGAATATGATCTGGGGGTGGAGCCTGAAAGCCGAGCACTGCCTTGCTCATTCTGTCCCAGTTCTACAAGAAAGAGAGGTAATGTCCAGGTAGTGTCTATGTCATTGCTGTTGGAACTCTGTCATCTCAGGCTAGAGACTGAGGGACACTTCCTCTGTGATGAAAGCAGGGCTGTTGAGAACATCTTGGTCATTTATAGGAACCAGGTTCCTGTGCACAGATAGGCTCCAACCTCTCTCAAATCCACATGCAGGCTTGGGCAAGCATCCCAACAGACTATGGCTCAACCTATCATTCGTCTATCCGCCTCTCTGTTTTTCTCTGTGTGTCTCCGTCTTTCTCTCTCTCTAGCCATCTAATGATCACCTATCAATTAGCAGAATTTTTGCAGAGTATTGAGAAACAATCTCTAGCATTCATGAAGTTGCACACATGGCAGACATTGCTAATTGATTTTATTATGTATAGTAGACACTAATACTCAAGTGTACCTATGCATGGCAGACATTGCTAATCAATTGCACCTATGCATGGCAGACATTAATACTTAATCACAGCCTTCCTTCCACTAGAAGCTGGATGCTGCCTTAGAGTCTGTGGTACTGTGTCTGGGGCAGCCCCGACTGATGAAAACCTAGCCACATGTCTGGGTCACGCTGCCTCAGTTTCCCTCTACAATAGGAGCTCTTCCCCTTTCTCTAGGCAGGGGGAGCAGATGCTGAGATGGGGCAGCCTGGGAAGCTGAGAAAGAAATGAGCAAGGGTCCCCAAAGCCCAGGAACCCAGAAACCCAGCTGTTCCTGTGTCTGGTGAGAGACCTGAGCTGGCATTGTCTGGAGAAAGGGGTCACCCTATGCCAGGTGGAGATGGCCAGAGCCACTGCATGGCAAATGGAGATTGTGGGAGTGGAGCCAGGAGAGAGCAGCTGGCAGGGCAGTGCAGGAAAGGGGGTGCCAGGACCCCCAGGATCAGATTTCGGGGGAAAGCAGCAGCTGGAGAGAAGGCCCAGCCCAGGCTCTGGAGATTCTTGGGTGGCAAGTGGGGATCAGGAAACAGTTAGGAACATCTTGGGGTGCAAGGAAGGGACGGGGCTGGGAGATGGGGACAGAAGAAGGCTTCAGGCCCCTCCCAGGTCCTTTTGGCTAAGGCTGACCTGTTCCTCTTTTCTCCAAGTCTACATCTCTGCTCTCCCGTCCTTGCTCTCAGCAGCTTCCAGTGTTTTCAGGTAAATTGTGGTGGAATAAGTTTGTTCAAGTTTGAGACAAAAATCCAGCCATACCTTACTCATTGTGATGCCCCGGCCAACAGAGGAAGCCCCAGGGAAACAAAAGTAAAACCAGACAGCGACATTAGAGGCAGAGGTGGTGGCTCATTTCTGAACCCCAAAAGCAGAGAGCTAAAATGTGGGATGGAGGAGGTGTCTCAGGTTTGAAGGTGACCTGTCTGTGTAGTGAGCTCCAGGCCAGTCTGGACTACTTGACAAGCTCATGTTCCAAAAACAACCAAACCAAACCAAACCAAACCAAACCAAACCAAACCAAACCAAACCAAACCAAACCAAACCAACCATCCAAACAAACAAACAGCCCATACCACACCACCCTGCCCCCCTAAAAAAAACCCCACAAAAACCACCACCCAACTCTCTCTGCCTCTACCCAAAACAAAAACAACAACAACAACAAAAACATGTCACCTCCATGTCTGTGAGAGACAAGAGCTTTTGTCCCACTTTTCAGATGAGGAAACTGAGGCTGAGCGTAGTTGAGAAGTGTAGCTGCTAGTGGATAGAGATTGTGTGCTCCAAGCTCCTTAGTTCCTGGACCTTTCTAAGTGCAAACTTGCCTGGAGATGATTCCTCCTCCTCCTCCTCTTCCTCCTCTTCCTCCTCTTCCTCCTCTTCCTCCTCTTCCTCCTCTTCCTCCTCATCTTCCTCTTCCTCCTCTTCCTCCTCCTCCTCTTTCTCCTCTTCCTCCTCTTCCTCCTCCTCCTCCTCTCCTCCTTCCCCACCACCACCTCTTCCTCCCCCCCACCTCTTCCTCTTCCCCTTCTCGCCCCTCCTGTTCTTCTCCCATCAATTTATTTATTCATCCACTTTACATCTGGGGTGCATGGGGTGCTATTTGGAGACACTTTTACCAAAGGCAGAAAACCAGAAAGCTCTGTCTTGGCCTCTGGGTAGCACAGCCTTGAAGAAAGAAAAAAATGAAAGGCCCACCGCACTGCAGGAGGAAGAGAAACCCTTCTTTTCACTGCTCCACTGGCCAGGGCATGGCTGCCGGTCAGGTGAGGTAGTCTTGAACTCCACCCTCCCCTGCATGACTAGAGTCTTCTTCTCTCCAAAGCCTCCTACCTGACACCCAGCATCCCGCAGTCCAGGCATCAGCAGCAGCAGCAGCAGCAGCAGCAACTTCATCCTGCTCAGCCTGTTCCCTAGCCCACCTGTCTCCATAACCCATCTGTCTACCAGGAATGTCCATTTTGATATTGCAACATGATGCCATCTACAAAATCCACCAAGAACCAAGTAGTTGAGTTGAGAGAGAGAGAGAGAGAGAGAGAGAGAGAGAGAGAGAGAGAGAGAGAGAGAGTGCTCACATAATGTGGTTTTACTTAAAACAGTTCTGTGTTGGTTCTGAACTGTCCTGCATGTAGCCATGGGTTGCCAGTTGGGAGACTCAGAACAGCTTCATTGAGAGCCACATGTGGCCACGCCGCATCCTGGTTTGACTCCAGAAACACCCTGTTGTCATCAGGGAAGACTGGATTCTTCAATGTCACTGTCCCTGATGTGGGAACCCTGGCGAGCTGTCATCAGCTCCATGCCCCTGTGCCCACGGGGGTACTAGGTACTCAAACTAGGTTGCTCCCAAGTAGTCCCTCAGTGCTCACAGTCTGCAGCTCTTAGTACCACTTGGAAGGTGACAATGCTGACGCCATGTGTATTGCTTCCAGGGCTGGAGGCTGAGGTTGAGGGCGGCTACAAATAAAAACTAGAAAGAACTGATTTCCGTTGTCACCTGCTGATCCCCAGGTTGAAACAGCCCTCGACTCAAGCAATCCACCCACAGACTCCTACAGATCCTTCAGAACCCCATTTAAGAACCCCCACATCCAGGAGGCCCTCTGAGTTTCCCCTCCAGAATTAAGACAGTTCCTCTGAAGAATCTCTGCTCCAAGCATTGCCGTGTGCGTGTGCTCTAGCCTTACATACGTGCCCTTTGGCTTGCTGGTTTGCTTCTTTCATATTCCATTTGACACAGGAGACATGAACTCACAGTGTTTTGATGGCTCACTCGAGATCACACAGCTAGAACACTGGAGAGAAAGCCTGGTGACCCTGGGTGATCTGTGACACTGTCACTGGCCCAGATTGTCAGTGCTCTTTAAAGCCTGTGTCAACAAGTATCTCAGACTATGTGCCAAGTACCTATGGTGGCAGAGTGGCAGCTTCTGAGACCTAAGAGGCTGCTGCCACATCCCATGCCATGGGGAGTTTAGTGTAGAGAGACAGAGCAGTGCTGAAATGTAAGCTCACTAGAAGCTCATAGCTTGATGCCTGTGTCAGCCCTGGGACAGCCCCTCTGCTGACATTTTCCGATACCAGGGATGTGACACACCCACTGGGGGCCTTGAGAAAGCAAAGCAGGAAGCCGCCTGAGACCTGGGGTGCAGGATGCCAGGAGGTACCCTTGATTCCAGGAAACCAGGGCACTGAGGGGAGGGAGCAGCTGGTGGAGAGGCCAGCTTCTCCGCCCCTCTGTGCACCTGGCCTCTCGTGGGCATGCACCCAGGCACACAGCTGTAAATATGCCATAGGTGCTGGCCCTGGGGCTGGAATTGTCCACAGAGACCTCAGCCTTGGGGTGAGAGAGTAACCATGGAGGGTGCAGACAGGTAGTCATCACTCGCCAGCCTGTCCCTGTACCTGGCACAAGACCTCATTAGGAAGCGCAAACAGACTGCTTGGCTAGGAGAGAAGATGCCGGAAGGGCCTTCGAGGGTGTTCAGCTCAGATTTAGCGAGATGTGGAAGCACTTGACAGAGAGAAATAACAAACTTATTCATGTATTCATTCCATGCTTGTTTATGAAGGATGATGACATGCAGGCAGCTACAGGGCAAGCAAGGGAAGGAAAGTAAATGCCATCTACCTGTGTAGCCCTTGATGGCTGGGACAGAGAGAGACAGTGGCCCTAGCCTTGTGGAGTTGGGCAGCCTATGCAAGGTTCTGGCTTCACTGCCAGCCAGCTGTGACCTTCCTGGATGCCAAAGCTTCTCTGTGCCTCGGTTTCCTTATTCTGGTGATACCAGGGCTGTCATGAGAATAAAATAATTAAGTGCCTATGGTGTACTTAGAAGAGTGCTGGTGGTTGGAGCCGTGGCTGGGAACAGGACTGTAACTGGGTGGCCCAGCGGGAGCTCCCAGCTTGCCGCTTGCTGTTGGTGCTCTTGTCTGCCTTGCAGCTCTTGGGGATGGGCACATGGCCTCTGCTGCCCCTCTGCATGTGGTCTCTGTTGCCCCTCTTTTCCCTTCCTAGGCTCCTCCTCCTTTGTACATCTGCCCCAAGCATCCTGAAGAAGAATCCTAAGTCTTCTTATGATTCTAGTGGCCTCCTCCTCCTCCTCCTCCTCTTCTTCTTCTTCTTCCTCTTCTTCTTCTTCTTCTTCCTCCCCCTCCTCCTCCTCCTCCTCCTCTTCTTCTTCTTTCTTCTCCTTCTTCTTCTCAGGTCGGCCATCTTAGCTGCCACCAGCCTTGCTTGGGGTTATTGTGCCCCTGCTAGGTCTGTCCCATTGAGACTCTTGGAGCCTTAGTTTTCTTGTCTATGATGTGAAATGAGGGAAGCAAAAGAAAAAATTCTTGTTTCTATGCTTCTGGTGGACCAGAAGGCTGATCTAGAGTCTCAGAAGGAGGTGGAGGTCCCCCATCATCAGAACATTCCCCCCTCTTTTACCTCCCCTCCTCCTGTTCTCAATATTCAATGTCCAGGGGACTTAGAGACAATGCTGTGTTTTTGTGAGCCCACCTGAGGCCAGCCTGACATGCAATTATTGATCAGTAACTCTTGCTGTAAGCAGTTGACCTTCATACTAAATGATGAGATTCGAAGGAGCTGGGACATTGTTAGATGCTCTTGGTGGTGGTCAACTCCGGCCATTGAGTAGGTGTTCCCGCTGATGGATCCTGTCACCTGCTCCAGTGCGGGTCTGAATGAGGCTCTAGGAGCAGAGCTAGCTGTCTGGCAAGCAGATTCTCTCACTGTGATAATGATGCTTGCGCAACTGGGATTCCACACGGAGACTGGGGAGAGGAGACAACATCACTAGGGCTCTGAAGGATGGCAGTGATGAGCAGTGGCCACATAGAAGGCACTGGCTCCGTTCCCAGGTCCTCCCACCCCCGCTAGGCTTCCAGCTATTGGGTCTACTCTATGTGAGAAACAGTTGCGGGAACAGAAAAGAGGGCATGTGGCTAATAGAAGGTGAAGCCTCCTTGGAGACTGAGTGTGGAGGATGCTAACCGGGTCACCTAGGGAAAAGAGCCAAGCCTGGAGATGAACAGTCTCCAGTGGGGCTCTGGCTGCAGATTGTAAAGATCAACAACAAGAAAATGTTGGCCACTGAACCCTGATCCCTTGGACTTTTGGAACCATCTGCCTGAGGCCCGTTCTGTGCCCAGCTCTGCCAGCAGCCACCAGAGGCAGGAAGAAGCTGGAGGGGTGCACACCCCCATCCTGGACCTGCTATGGCTCGATTGGAGACTTCTGGACTTTAGAACTGAGATGGAACATGTACTACTGTTCTAAACCATTCTTCTGCAACCCTCTGTCTCAGCTCCATCTTCCCAGACATATATCTAGATAATGTCTGGCAAGGACCCTGGATCCCTCTCCTGCCTTCACAACAGAAGGTTTGAGAGAGGCTCAAGTAATTAGGAGTCTTCTCCCTGCTGTAAGAGCATGGAGTGTCTCCCAGTCCAATGTATGGAGATGCCTGCCAACAGAGCGTGCCTATGTAGAACACGTGAATAAGACCCTATTAGGAAACCTAAGTGCACAGAAGTGAAAATGTTACCTGTCAGCTGGCTGTGCTCCCTCTCGTATCCAGATAGGACTCATGGGTAGGGGAAAAGAAGTTCTTTGGTGCTGGCCATTCTGGGCCCTGTAGTCCTCACTAGACTAGTGAACCTCAAGGCTTACAGCTCCCAGCTCTGAGCACGAGGACCTATGGCTCTAACCTTTGGAAACTAGACACTTGGACTTGAGGTTTGTTGCTCTGGGTTTTAACCAACCTGGTACTTGGCAGCTATTGTAATAACGCTTCACCTTCAGCAACAGTACATAGCAAGAAAAAGCACCAGCTGGCACTGCCTTCTCTTACAGCTCTTACGCATGCCTTGGATGCTGGGACCCTCGTCCTATAGTGATGACTGTTCTAGGCCCAGAGTGTGAGGCTCCTCAGCCATGACAATTGAACTACGGTGAATAAGATACTCGGTCTCCATTCTGGGCAGCTCTCTTGAACGTGCCCAGTGATCAAGCCTCGTAGCTTCTTCTCTTCAGTTCTTTACATTTTACATGGGCTCTGTGACTCTTACTGGCCATCAGTTCTGCTCCAGCCACTTTCTGGAACATCTCAGCTGTCCCCTGGCTGCTCTTGCCATGGCTGTTCCTTGCGGCTGCAGTCACCTGGAGGCTGCCTTTGTAGCTGCTGCTGTCCCACGATCCTCTCCTGGTGTCATCAGCCAATTCCATTAATGATAAGGATCAAAAATCGGCAAAAAGAAACCACTCAAGAAAATCTTATTGGATTTCATGTTAAAAAAACCCGGGGCCAATCAGGGAAGTGTCTCCAGGCTGGCTGGGGAAGAGAGCTGAATAGCCTACTTATATAGACGAGAAGTGAGTGTGGTAGTGATATTTGCAACAATTGTGGCAAACTTTTATGCAAACAAAGGACTGTCTTTGGACTGATAGCAGGCCTTCTGCTGCACGGTTTGGGGAGGTGCTATCCCTCTGACCCGGGTGGAAATGGCTGCAGGGTCATCTAGAGTTCACCAAGTCCAGCCCAAACTGTCTGAGACAGACCCGGTGGAAACAATGTCTTCTAGTTCCTTCTGGAGCTGACCTTACTCTTCGTTAGCAAGCAGCTGTACTGGCCAGGTAACTTCCTCCAGGTGTCCAGGGAGCATTTAAATTGCTGGTATGAGGACAGTCCAGCTGGCTGTTTAACTGGGAATCCTTTGCTCAAGATGGTCAGGACATCATAGAAGCATTTGACATCTGTCACTTTGGGAATTAAATTATCCTGTGCTCCAAATCTTAGCTTACTATGAGGAAAAAATAAGCATTGAAAAGGGTGCTTATCATAGAATCTTACAAACAGTGACTTAACAGGAACCTGCTACATATGTGCCCTGCCATGTGTGGCCCCTGGAGATGCTGTGCTGCACACAGGCCTGGAAGCGGCACCCCACTGCATGCGTGCACTGGGAAGACGCTGAATACTCATCTGGTGAAGTGCACAGCATATACCCAGCCCTGGTTTGTGAGGTCTGGGTAAGTTTACTGAGGCTGTTGAGACAAAGCACAGGTTCTCAGCATTGGAAACATGTGCCTCGCAAATGATTCAGGCTGCGAGTTCAAGATCAAGGTGTCCATGGGTCCCTGCCTCCTGGAGCTGGAGCAGAATCTATTCTAGGCATCACCCTGGAATCCAGTGGTTGCTGACCTGTGTGCTGTCCTTGCCTTTACAGATAGCTGATCTTGTCTCTGCCTTCACTTGCATTTTGTGTGTGTGTGTGTGTGTGTGTGTGTGTGTGTGGTATGTGCTTGTTTGTGTGGTGTGTGTGTGTGTGTGTCTGCCTGCCTGCCTGTCTGTTTCCAAGTTCCTCTTTTTATAAGGACTCCAGTCATATATCATTAGAGTCCATCTCACGACTTTCTGCCCTCAACAACTCAACTCTGTCAAGCCTGAGATGGCAGTCTGGGATTGTGACACATCTTGGCAGCAGGCAGGAAGACTTGGATTTTAACCAGCCTGACTCTCCAACCTCTCTGGATTGACTTTTGTCACCTGATTAAGTTGAGTGTCAGGGCCTGTATCAGGCATTCTGTGTGTCCGCCCCTACCTATAGCAGCCAGGCCTGTGAGTCTAGGGGCCCAGGAGCCTGACAACCAGTAGCACTGTGCCATACAGAGTCCCAGGAGCACTGAGACCCTTGTGGCATCTATGTGGAAGTATGTCCCTATTGTCTCTGCTGTGGGGACAAGCAGAGAGAAGCAGAGGATAAGGGAGGGCCAGACACCCCAGCCATGGCTCCAGCTTCTGAGATCTTGGGGGATCTTATATCCTTGCCGTCCTGGGGCCAGCCCCTCCCCCCAGGCTGAATGGATCAATGGCTGTGGTCACCAGGTGCAGAGGCCGCCAATTGTGCAAGATCTTTCTGAGATTTTTCAGCTATCATCCTGCCTGGGCCAGGGGCCAGGCCACTTGGTAGTTCAGAGGACAGGACAGGGCACAGAAGAGGGGCTCAGGGTGCCTGTGTCCCAGTGGTATATGGACTTCGTTCCCGTCCTGAGCTCCAGTTCCCGGGAAGGTTTGCAGTGTGGAAGCTGGAGATTGGGAGAGAATGAGGAGAAGGTACTGGGCTGGGAATTCGTGTTGAGGGAAGAATGGACCCTCACAGGTCAAGGGTCAGGCCCACATGTTCAGACAAGGACCCAGACAGGGCTGTCAGGGGACAGTAAGGAGAGCCACCTTCACGCTGAGTCATACCCAGCTACAAGACCTTTCCATTCCCACCATGCTAGGCTTTCACGCACCGTTTTCTTGTTGGCCCAGACGGGGCTAATGGCGCCAATGAAACATCCAGGGATCATGACTTGGGGCCAGGGATCCACCCTGCTTCCTCTATCCCAGAATGGCCTATGTCCACTGACCATGCAGCCGGCATCTCAGAGCAGGCGTTTCTTCACACTCTCTCTACACTCAGTTCACGCTCCATAGCTTCCCATACTGCCCCTCACGCCCCATGCACATTTCTTACTCCATCTGTGCCTCACAGCTCCACACACACCTTCTGCCTCACAACCCATGTCCGTCTCACTCTGTGGACAGGCACATACCCACTTACGCTCACACGCAGATCCCCATGCTCCACGGCCTACACAGACCCACTCCACCCTACAGGCATGGCTATCATCCATTTGATTTTTACATGCCCCAGATATACATTCTTAACATACATCATGTGTCCACACATATACTCTACACTGTACACATATTTCCTACATGCCTGGTGAACGCGCACCAACACACACATACACACACACACACACACACACACACACACACACACACACACACACACGGGGAAACACATGTTCACAGCACACTGAGCCTCAGATTCATACACAGTTCTCTACAGGAACCCCTGGCTCACACCATGTGACCTGGCCAGTAGCTCTCCTTACCATCGTGCCTTGACAGCTCTTGCTTGGGCCCTTGCCCAAACTTGTAGGTCTGACCCTTGACCCTATGAGGGTCCATCCTTTCCTAGATAGTCCTTCCCAGCTCGCACACTCTCCTTCCTCACTCCCCAGTCTCCAGCTGCTACACGGTGATCACGTGTCTGGGTGAGACCCAGCCCCTCTGCAGCAGCACTGTCCCATCTAATTCTAACATGAGCCTCGCTTGTCGCCTCAGTTTCCTAGATCCCATCAAAACACAGAAAAGCAGGTGGGACTCATCTTTGCACAGCTCCTCTAGCCCAAGAGAGCAGCCAAGCTAACATTTCAATCTGCAATCAGTACCCAAATGAGCAATGCAACGACTGACTTTTTTTATTATTTTTATTTATTTTTATTTTTTCTTGCTCATGATCTGGAACATGTCTTACCTAAGAGCCCATCTCTGCTCATTCTGGCTCTATTTCATGTCCAAGGGACACGTGTGGCCAGTGGACAGCAGGGTTTTGTAGAATACCAGTAATTCTTAAATTAAATTCATGGAAGAGAGTGTCAAGTGCACCTCTCCCCTAGCCCACTTCTCTCCTATCCCCAGAAGTCACGGGCCCAGGCCTTTCTGGCCAGTGTCAGCTGTGTGAGCCCCTGTTCTCACCTGAATCTGCCTCTGCAGTTTCCCATTCACGCTCTTAGGGGACCAGGGGCTGTAACCAGGCAGAAATATCACCAAGCAACAGGCCCCGGGGGAGAGCTCAGGTCTCCTGCTCCTGCAGGTCCAGCCCCCTGGGCACTCATGGGGCAGGGCGGGGTTAGAGAGGCGGGCACTAACTACTTGCCTCCTGCCTCCTGCCTGTTTACCTGTGTTCAGTTTCATTGTCACCCTGGACCTGACAGGAGAGGCCCATGGAACTTGGGGCCACAGGCCACAAGGGACAAGGGCCAGACACCCCAGCCATGGCTCCAGGCCATTGATCCAACCTAAGCTGGCCAGTTGGGGGTGGAAAGACCTTGGCCTGGATAAACAGAGGCCTCCAGGCCTGTGTGCAGGCCCGGCACCTACCTTCCACTCTTGAAGGTAAGCAGGGGCCTCTGGGACAGAGAACCAGGATCTCTGGTCAATGGCCTGGTGACTAGGCCTTTGAATGGCTTACAGGGGCTCCTCGGCCAGAGTGACCTGGCATAGAGGCCATAGGGTGCACCAAGCTGCTGTTGGGGAAGGGTAGATGGGGCGAACCTAACGCAGCTGAGGGTGCAGGGTGCCAGAGGGCTTCCAGGGACCTGGTGGCCTGCGATTCAGGTGTACAGAGAAAGGGGAGGCCCAGTGTGTGGCCCTGGTTGCCTAATTTCTCATTTCATATACAGCTTCACATCCCAGGCTTTCTGGAGAGCAAGAGAGAGCCCAAGTCCTAATCTGTATCCATGTGGGATCTACACACAGGCCTCTTGGCTTGTAGGCTGGAGCTGGTGTGTGTGTGTGTGTACGTGCGTGTGTGTGCATGTGTGTGTGCAGGTATGTGTACATGCATTCATGTGTTTCAGCCTGTATGTGCGTGCGCGCATGCATGCATCTCCATCTCTACACATCTGGGGGTGGGTGCACATGGGTCATGTGTGTGGCTGGAGCTCCCAACCATCCCTTCCCCATGGCTCACACGCAGGCCCCTAGCTTCAGTGGTTCACAGCAGGGCTTCCGCTAAGTGCCAAGATATACTTCCCATGTCCTTGGGTCAGAGTCCTGACTTGGGCCTTCTGCTCAGTCTTAGGCAATTCATCTCCCAGGACTTTTGATTCACCAACCACTAAAAGGAGGAGACATTGAAGCAAACAGCCAAGGTTGCTGGAGGTGAAATGGGCTTGTGTGTCGCCGTGCAGCCCACGGCTGGAGTGGAACTCTCACACTGTGGTCAAATCCAGATCTCCACTGTGCTACCTGTGAACTCAGCCCGCAGAGGGTGGACAAGGCTCTCCACTGTCAAGAGGGTGGAAGAGGGTGCAGAGCTGTTGCCCAGTCCACCAGGAGAGAAGATTGTGCCCTTCAAGGGTCTCCACATTATGCATGGGTCAGAGAGCACACCCACCTAGTCAGTTGCACTGATGGGGGGGGGCAACTTTTGAGTCCAAGGCTGGTTTGGGCTGCACAGGAAGGCTGTGGGTTTTCAGTGCAGTAAGAAGGTAGAGCCACACATTTTTATTTATTTATTTATTATTTTTTATTAGGTATTTTCCTCATTTACATTTCCAATGCTATCCCAAAAGTCCCCCATACCCTCCCACCCACCCACTCCCACTTTTTGGCCCTGGCGTTCCCCTGTACTGGGGCATATAAAGTTTGCAAGACCAATGGGCCTCTCTTTCCAGTGATGGCCGACTAGGCCATCTTTTGATACATATGCAGCTAGAGTCAAGAGCTCCGGGGTACTGGTTAGTTCATAATGTTGTTCCACCTATAGGGTTGCAGATCCCTTTAGCTCCTTGGATACTTTCTCTAGGTCCTCCATTGGGGGCCCTGTGATCCATCCAATAGCTGACTGTGAGCATCCACTTCTGTGTTTGCTAGGCCCTGGCATAGTCTCACAAGAGACAGCTATATCTGGGTCCTTTCAGCAAAATCTTGCTAGTGTATGCACATTTTTATGATGGATTGGGCTTCAGGAAGATTCAAGCCACTGTCTAATAGCAAAAGCTGTGGTGTGGTCATCCTTGTGGGTACAGAAGATGGAGACGGAAGCTCTGTATTCACTGTGACCCCCACCCCCATATCCAGCGTATCTCTATGAGAGCTCTAATAAAATGGGGTGACAGCCAGTCACAGAGGTGAGGGGTTAGAGGCAGACTCAGCATCCTTTCTGGATCTAAGCCACCGAGCCCTACTTCCCACAGGCAATGAGACGAGGAAGAGGCTCTGTGCCTGGATACATGGTCGCCCCATTGCTCCACCCCAGCAGCCATTTCATTTGAGGGGAACACCCTGAGCTGGGCTCCCAGAGATGCCTGCCTCAGAGGTGCAGGAGGACAAAGACTGCCCCATTTTGCTTGCTTGCTGGCCAACTTGTATGAGACAAGCCAGTCTGGAGTGGCCTGGAAAGGGGATCCTCCTGCCTCAGACTCAGACTCCTGGGGCCTAGGATCATAGATGTGCTCTGCCAAGCAAGCCTCCTGGCTCTGGGTTTGGACATACATGTGACAGCTAAAGGAAAGGTTGCCGCCTCCTACCTTGTTTGAGTCAGGATCTTGTCCATGTTATCTGGCTCCCGAGCTTCTGAGTGTTCTTCTGTCTCCGTTTCCCATCTTGCTGTAGGAGCACTGCGATTACAGATGCCCAGTAGTACATCCAGTTTTTATGTGAGGGCTTTCTGGGGATCTGAACTCGGGTCCTCATATTCGTCCAGCAAGATATTTGACTTTGCAAGCCATCTCCCCAGCACCAAGTCTTCTTTTGAAAAAGGGAGGTTGAGAGAAACAAGGCCCCAAGCCAGTGTTGATTTTAACCAAGGGTGGCCCAGGTTTAAGGAGACAAGTGGCTTAAGTAACCAAGGACCCTGGACCCTGAACCCATTGCCAGACAGTGCATAGGAAAGGCTCCCACATGCTACCCAGCCTCAGTGTGGTGGCACTAGGCTAAGGTCTCACGGGCTTCAATAAAGGCTGTTGTGTGTGACAAGAGATGGTCAGCAGGCTTGGGCGTCATGGTGTGGTTGTTGGGAGCCATTGAAGGATTCAGACCCAGTGGATGAGGGCAGGGGTCAGGAGATCTTTCTGGTAACAATGTGGAGGATGGGACAGAGGAGGGGCCAGGAGGCAGAAAGCCCATCTAGGAGGCTAGGTGAATTCTCCCACAAACACATTTTCTGTGCGTATGCTTTGGAGTCACAGTGACATCTATAAGTGTCAGAAAGAGAGAGAGAGAGAGAGAGAGAGAGAGAGAGAGAGAGAGAGAGAGAGAGAGAGAACAATGTTCCAGGGAAGTGGAATCCTTGCTGTGGTGTGTGTGTGTGTGTGGGGGGTGTCCTTCTTTGTCCAAAGTTTGCTTGGGAGTATCTAAGGTAAAGTGGCAGAAGGAATAAGAAGAGGTGACATCCCATTGTCATTTGGCCATGACTAGTTAATTATAGGAGATAGCCAGAGTAGAGGAAAACTCAAAGAGACACTCAGCTACTGCTGTGTGATCTTAACTAGGGGGGTTAGCCTCTCTGGGCCACAATTTTTTTCATCTGTGTAAATGGCATTCAAATACCAGGATAATGAGGCAAATCCTGGCCTGGGCAGTTCCCAGGACACTCTGGGCTTTAGCTGCTTCATCTGTCTAATGGGTGCAAAGTCCTGAGAGGCTTGCATGAAGCACCCACACAGAAAGGGTTCCCACCTGTTTGTGGGCACTACCTAAGGACCCACCAAGAGCCAAACCATCCAGCCCTGCTGCCTGCCTTCTGGGATGTCCTCCTAAGGCCACTTTTACTCCCTATGACCTGCCTAGCAGCCACCTCAGTCACCAGTTCCCGGGCCTCTGTCCTTCCATGCAAAGGTGTTGAGCGCCACTGGGTCTCAGCAAAAGCTCCTTTGCAGATGCCGAGATGTTTCCAGCTCCCCTGTTCTACCAGGATGCCCACCGCCGAGGTCCCCCAAGCGGCTGATGGTCAGGGCGATGCGGGTGATGGAGAGGAAGCTGCTGAGCCAGAGGGGATGTTCAAGCCCCCCCAAAACACCAAGAGAAAAGACCGGGACTACGTCCGCTTCACACCACTGTTGCTGGTCTTGGCTGCGCTGGTCTCAGCAGGGGTCATGCTTTGGTATTTCCTAGGTAATGGAAACTGAGGATCTACTTGAAGAGACCCCCTGGGAGGGTTCAGGGTGGATATAAGGAAGATTGTCTTGGCTGTGAGGGACACATGAGGTGAACCAGGATTTCTTGTTCTGAGGTGGTTTTCCACTCCTTGTAGTCTACCTGGGTAACCATCCCTATATCCCTTAAGGTGGGCATACTGCTGGACCTCTGTTGATACCATAGCTTAGTGTGCTCCCTGCTTCCTTCAGCCAGGGATGCACCCAATTCTTGGGTCTGAGCCAGCCAGGGTATGTGAGCACGCCATTCCTTGCTGAGAGCCCTCCTGGGCTTTCCCTTGGGCTCTGCTGCAGGAGGCCCATAGGTACCGATGGGACCTGGTACCAATTAGTGCCTCTGCTCATTTGAGGCCCATGTGCTCCTCTGGAGAGAGGACCATAGCTCCGTCACCTCTGAATCTCCAGGGTTCAGTGCGGAGAGTCAAGAGGACCACTAGAGAGCACCCAGGCTTGTGAACCTCTTCCTCATATCTGACTTGGGCCCTTTGGCTCTGAAATCAGGTCCCTCAAGCAGTCCCATGGCACCCCAGGAGCAGTTGGTCCTGTTCTGGACCTAGAGACACCCTTCCACCCACACATTCAAAACTTGATGGTCCCAAGTGCTAGATGGGGATAGCTCACCTCCAACCCTGCATCATGGAGGAAAGTGGATCAACAAGATTAGTCTGTGACTGTGAAAATGTTTCCCATAAGGAATAGAAGGTTTATTTATCTGTCTGTTCATCCATCCAAATATCATCCACCCATTCATCCATCTATCCATCCAACATCTACCATCCACCCACCCATCCAACATCGTTCATCCATTTATCCCTCTGCCAACCATTTCATCATTATCACATAGCCATCTATCCATTGACCATCTACCTATCCATCACCCATCTATTTATCCATCCATTACTTACCCATTGTCCATTCACTAGCCACCCATCTATCTGCCATCTCTTCATCAACCATCCATCTATCCACTTTTTCATTTATCTATCTATCCATCATCTATGAATTCATCTATCCATCAACTCAACCATTCAACTATTCACGTTACTCATCTGTCAATCATTCATCCATTGATCCACTCATCCATAATAGTCCAATAATCTACACATCCATCCATCCACCCATCCATCCATCTGTCCATCCATCCATCCATCCATCCATCCATCCATCCATCCATCCATCTGCCCAGTGCCAGGCACAGGGATTTGTGCTAGACTCTGGTGATGGCTTCTGTCCTCCTTCATGATTCCACTGTGGTGTCAAATACAAATATAACATGCCTGTCGTGACAGAGGAGGCTAAGGGGGTTTGGAAACCCCAGAAGGGAGATCTCAGCTCACATACATGATTAGAGGCTTTCCAGTAAACTGTTGCATAGGATTCTTTCTGGACAGACTCAGCAGCACACTTTCAGGTCTGTTGACAGGACCTGGGAGGCTATATACACTTAGAACAGCACTAGACCAACAGACCCACCTAATCCAACCCAGATTCGAGAAAGGTGACACGCTAAAGACCCCTATCTCAGGGTTTCTGTCGCTGCGATAAAACACCATGACCAAAAGCAACCTGGAGAGGAAAGGGTTAATTTCACCTCACACTTCCAGATAACAGTCCATCACTGGGAATGTCAGGAAGGGGGAGCTGAAGCAGAGGCTGGGGCTTGCTTAGCCTGCTTTCTGATAGCACTTACCAGTGCAGGGGTGGCACCCCCACAGTAAGCTGAGCCCTCCCATATCAACTATCAATCAAGAAAATGTCTCATCGGCTTGCCCACAGGCCAACCTGGTGAGAACATTTTCTCAATTGAGGTTTCCTCTTCCCAGTGACTCTAGCTTGTGTCAAGTTGAGGTAAATGTAACCATTGCAATACCCATGTTCAACAGCAGCTGGCTTGGGGTGACTCGCAGCTCTTCTCAGAGCAACCCTTCACCAGGAAGTGGGAAGCCCGTACCCCAAATGCTGCAGGCTGGAGCACAGTCTCATTAAGCTGCTGGGTAATCAGGCTTCAGGGTTGAAGAGCCAGGCACTCAGATGGCAGTCATCTTTCTAACCCTTTGTCCTGTGCCCCAGTGGAGTTCTACCTGGGGCTGTAGACCTAGGGCATGGGGTGAGTGCTCTACAACCTTCCAGAAAAGCCAACCCCTAAAAGGACTCAGGGTAGAAGACGCCTCCGGGAGAGCTGTTAGGTTGACTCCTCCTACCCAGGCCAGCATGAGAGATAGTGCTTTGATAGATAGATAGATAGGTAGATAGATAGATAGATAGATAGATAGATAGATAGATAGAGAGAGAGATGGAGAGAGAGAGAGAGGTAGAAAGAAAGGTAGATGGATAAATGGATAGATAGATAGATAGATAGATAGATAGATAGATAGATAGATAGATAGAGAAAGATAGAAAGGTAGATAGATGAATTAATGGATAGATAGATAGATAGATAGATAGATAGATAGATAGATAGATAGATAGATAGATTAGATAGATGAGCAATAGATAGCTGGGAAGCATGCCCCACCCATCTTAGAAGGATAATGGACAGCCCAAAGTGGGGCTGATAGCTGGGCAAGGAGCAAGATGAATCTGTATGGGATGTGTGCCTGGATTCATTGCTCCTCTGTGGGATCCAATAGTTGAGCCCCTCATTCTCCCAGTCATCCCACAGCTCCAGATTGGCCCCATCCCTTCCTACTCCCCAAGAAAAAGCCTCTCAGAAAAGAGACCTCAGGACACCAGACACCAGCCCTCCCACTATGAGGGCTCTGCCTCCCACCCTCTCAAGAGCCGTCTAAAGCAAGATTCCAATCACTCCCACCTTCCTTTCACAGTGGGACCCTTTCCACCCTCCGTGGACCCTTGAGAGCCCCTCTTAGCCTCTTCTTTCAGTGCAGCATCCCTAGATGGTGTTATGACTTGAGGAGACCTCCTGTGAACATCTACTCTCACACACCCTGTGGGGCCAGGCTCTACTCCACTCCCAGGCTCAGCTCTTTCAGCCCCCTGTCATGGCCACTGTTGAATCTTAGAGCTAGGTGTCCCTGGCTGTATCGGGCCAGGAGCACACAGTCTTCCTTGCCACTGTCAACCTCAGCTCTCATTCCTTCAGCATCCTCTGCCAAGGAAGATTCTCCCTTTCTTGTCTCTACCCATTTTTCTTGGGCATCATTAGTAATCAGCGTCCTTTATCCACAGCCACTCCCAATTTTGCTTGTCCAGCTCAGGTTGCCTTCCACCACTGCTGCTGCCTCGCCCCCTGAATGTCCAAGGACCCCCTCAAACCCCACGTGTGCAGAACACAGATCTCGCCAGTCCTTACAATCTCTCGTTCCCCATGTCCATGCACCTGCAGGTGTCCATTTTGGCCCCACAGCTTCTTCTCTACTTTTACTGCCCCACTTTGCAGTCTACCCAACATGGTGGATGCCCAGCACACCGCTTTGGGATCCCTGTGTAACTTGGTAGATGAAGATGAGGAGAAGTAGGGAGACCAGTGCCGCCTTGGAAGCACAAGATACTCGGAGGGTTGGGGTGACAGGAGGTAAGAGAGACAAGAGACTTTTGGACAAGCTTCTTCCATAACCCCCTTCTTTCTGACCAGGGTACAAGGCAGAAGTGACTGTAAGCCAGGTATACTCTGGCAGCCTCCGGGTGCTCAACCGTCATTTCTCCCAGGACCTGGGCCGACGGGAGTCTATTGCTTTTCGCAGTGAATCTGCCAAAGCCCAGAAGATGGTACGGAGGGATGGGAGGGCAGGCGGGGGAAATGTGAGAGGGCCAAGTTATGTGTTTGGGTGTCCAGTAGGTTTGTCTGTCACTTTGCGGGGAATGCTCACAGAGGGTGCTGGGGAGACCCTGTCCTGGGTACCATGGGAAAGGACTGTGCTGGAGAGGCAGGGTCATGCACAGGCTCCAACTGACTAGAAAGAGACCTAGATTTTGCCTCTTGCAATAGGGAACTTGCAGCTGACATTGTCAGGGCCCTGCCCCCCACCCATACACTGCAATGACGATTGCATTAGGGACAGGGTGCTGCTAGCTCCTTCCACTCTCAGCCAGGCACAGGACTACTATTCAGGCTGCTAGAAGCAATGCTGTAGGCATCCCTCAGCCATGAGAGCCAGAGAGCTGAATACTATGCATCCCACCATCAAGATGTCCTTATAGGGAACACCACAGGGCCCTTCATGCTGTGTCCAAGTGTGCTCTATCAATAGCCCCTCCGTTGCTCTCAGCAGTACCTTGCTCATTAACGGCAGGCATTCTGAACTCCCAGAATAGACTAGCTATACCAGAGGTTGTGGGGTGGGATGGGGTAGGGGTGAAGGCTGTGCTTGATTTAACCTTGAGCTTGTGAGGGTGGCAAGCACAGGTTTGATGACCAGAAGGGACTTGAGAAGCCTGCACCTTGGAGGCCACCATGGAGGGTGACCGGGACTTTGTCTTCCTTCTCACAGCTCCAAGAGCTGGTTGCCAGCACCCGCCTGGGTACTTACTACAACTCTAGTTCTGTCTACTCCTTTGGGTGAGTTGTCCCGGCCCAAAGGGCCCCTGTGAAAGCCACAGATCTAAAGGCATGAGGGCTGGACCCTGTAGGCAACTGACACAATGCCCTAACCATACTCTACCTCAAAACTCCATTAGAAAGAAAACAAAGAACATGGGAGAAACAGAGGCATGGAGCAGAAACTTAGCCTCCAACGTGTGGTTTCCCTTTATTGAGCTTGGTTTTGTCATCCATAAATAGCGGTGTTGTTGTGACAGGGTTCACACCACACCGTGACTGGGGCTGCCTGATATAAGTGGGTTTAGGTTCAGGGTGTGCTTAAAAGCATGTGGCTCAGGACCCCCAGTCCAGGACTTGGCTTGCCTGGTCATATTTGGTTCTGCCAGTTACTAAATGACCTACTGTGACTCTGTCTCTCCTCCTAGGGGTGGGGAAGAAAGCATAGTGTGTTTCCAGTGGGTCTAAGTCTCAGTCAGTTCCCTTGAGTGGGGGCTGGGCTGGGACTTTAGGCTTCTTTCACTTCTGTCTGCCTAGGGAGGGACCCCTCACCTGCTTCTTCTGGTTTATCCTTGACATCCCCGAGTACCAGCGACTGACCCTGAGCCCTGAGGTAGTGCGCGAGCTCCTGGTGGGTGAGCTACTGTCCAACAGCTCATCCCTGGCTTCCTATAAGACCGAATATGAGGTGGACCCGGAAGGCCTGGTGATCCTGGGTCAGTACTGTGAGGGGGAATCCTGGTGGGGTCAGATCAGCGGGCCGGGGGAGGCTGCCTCCCTCTGGGGGTTGGGATGCTCAGGTGATCCTGGAGCCAAGATAGAAGTCGAGGGTGGGGACAGGGGCAGGGGCAGGGTGGGGGCAGACAGCATGGAGGGCTTACCTCCGCTGAGCCTGGCTCGGCTTCTCTCCCCTGTTTTTATTTTCGTTGTTCTATTTATTTGGCTTTGCCCTTGTTTATTTGTTTGTTCATTTCCTTTTGACAGAAGCCAGTGTGAACGACATAGTCGTACTGAATTCCACGCTGGGTACGCTGCTCTGTCCTTGTATTGGCCTCTTTCCTTTAGAATCATAGGTCTTCTTGTCTGGTCCATTGTGGGGGTGGAGGTCCCGAGGTGTCCACTGTGGGGACAGGGAGCCCCAACTTAGAAACACTGGGGGGATCTCAGAGGGGAACCTGGGTGAGGGCTCTGAGCCCAGGTGGGGGCTCAGGTAGACGTGTGCTTGCACGCCTGTGCCTTAGATGTGAGTGTAAGCCCCCCCCCCCATGGGTTAGCCATGTGAAAACCTACCTCTGCTGCCTGTCACTCAAATCAACCTACCTGCCTACCCTCTTTCTTACTGAAGGTAGAAACAATCTTGCCAATCCATGCTTAATCCTTTGGCCATGCAGGACTTAACTAGGTCTGTTGAAGAGGATGGTTCTGGCACACTCAAGAACTCTCTCTTTACACTTCCCTCCTTGCTCTGCCTGATACCACACTGTTAGAATCACGTTGATTTTCTCCCAGACGCTATACTAGCCTGCTACTGAGGCCTGAATAGCCAGGTGCCAGGCAGCCCACTCTGTGGTACAAGGTTAGGGGTACCATGCACACTGTAGACTACGGACTGGTGACTCCTGGGGTTGTACACACAACATGCTATCTAAGCTACTGTACCCTATGACACAAGCCTAGTGCTCAGATTCCCGCTGTCCCAGCTAGTGTGGCCACCTAGAGCAGACGCAGGAGTGAGCACCTCAACCCCTCTCAAGGAGGAAGATGGTTTCAAATCCTAGGTGTGCCTGTTCTGACTCCCTTTCCTCCTGCCCTTGGTGGATGGAAGCACTGACCTCAAAAGCACGGTTCAACAGTTAAAGCCAAGATTGTCAAACAATTATTCTGAGCTGGGCCAGGTATACCTACCTGCCTTGACAAGGGGTGGTGTGGAGGTCAAGAACACAGACCCTGTTTCCATCATCTGTGTGGGGCTATCTATCTATCTATCTATCTATCTATCTATCTATCTATCTATCTATCTATCTATCTACCTATCTATAAATTATCTATCAATCCATCATTTATCTATCATCTATCTATCTATCTATCTATCTATCTATCTATCTATCTATCTATCTATCTATCTATCTATCTATAGATTATCTATCAATCTATCATTTATCCATCATCTATCTATCTATCTATAAATTATCTATCAATCTATCATCAATCTATCTATCTATCTACCTATCTATCTATCAATTATCTATCAATCTATCATTTATCCATCATCTATCTATCTATCTATCTATCTATCTATCTATCTATCTATCTATCTATCTATCTATGGGGAAATGCCTTGTGCAAGTGTGTTTTTCTTTTGTTCTAGAACCCCCCCAGTCCCCCATAGCAGCTCCAATTTTGATTCTTAGTTAAAAAGCCTTTGACTTTTTTTTGGAGACAGGGTTTCTCTGTGTAGCCCCTGGCTGTCCTGGACTTCTCTTTGTAGACCACATTTGGCTTGAATTTACAGAGATCTGCCTGCCTTTACCTCCCGAGTGTTGGGATTAAGGCGCGTACCGTAACTGCCAAACCTTGAATTTTATTTTTCAGAAAATGATTTCCCATGTAGCTCAGGCTGCCCCAAAGTCCTCTTGCCCTCATCTTTTGAGTGCTGGGATTTCAGCTGTGGGCCACCACACTGGACTTTATTCTTAGAAAAACAAGTCCATTTATATGAATAACACATTTTTATAAGAAGTGGCAGCTTTTCCTAAAACCACCAATCTGCCTTGAAGAAAGGTATTGTGATGTCTGTCTGTTGGTGTCGGGGTGGCCACTTTGTGGGTGTCTGTATTTGGTCTGCTGTGACATCACAGGTCACAGAGCCCTGGGACACTCTGCTGTGTTCTCCAGGAGGCAAAAGAAACAAGGGCCTTAGTGTTAATATGAAGAGTCTGGCCTTGACCCCCTTAGGACCTGGGGCGCCACACTGAGAACTCTGTGCGTGGTCGGGAAGGCTCTTGCTATCTTGCTACCATCCTCTTTGCTTTATTCCCTCTGTGGTGGTTTCCTGTTTCATCGCAGGGGATGGCTTTCATAGCATCACACACCTGAGTGTGTTGGCACACATGTTGACCCCAGAACTCAGAAGGCAGAGGCAGAACCCTAAGACTTTGACATTAGCCTGAGTTGCATAGTGAGACCCTGTCAGAAACGAAAATAACACCCCAAATAAGCCACCACCCCCTCCCATCTGCTTTCTCGGCTCCTTTGAAAGGTCATGGTCAGCAAGATGTCACTGTCAGCTTGGTCACCCTCAGTGCCGCAGCATAGACAGCGCTGGGCCTCAGTGGCTAGTCATGGCCAGCATCCGGTGTCAGTTCTGCAGGAGTCACCTGTGCAGTGTCCAGTGCAGACTGTGGTCTATGCTATGTCTGCTCTGACGAAAAGCCTTACGTTTCTGGTGGTGGAGCTGCGCTTCTTGCTTGTGTGGGTGCCCACAGAGGTCAAAGGGCAGAGGAGAAGTCAAACTCTCTCCTTTTGCAGTGCTAGGACTAAATCCAGGGATCATGCATGGCAGTCATGTGGTTCCAGCCTGCTGGCACCTTTCAAGTAGAATGAGTTCCCCCCATGTCCCACGCCAGGCCCCTGCTTATACTGGGCCACCTGGGTGACATAACCTCCCCCCCCACACACACACACAGCGAGCTCTGATCCCCATTGGGAGACAGACACACAGAATATCACAGGCCAGTTACCAAAGCCAGAATGGATAGGCTGTGAAGGAAAGACTGGTTCTGTGCAAGGCATGAAGGTGAGCATAGTTGCAAGGCGGAGCAAGGAGTCAGGTGAGGGGATCCAGGGAGGAAGGAGGGAACAGCTCTTGATCCAGCAGCCAAAGCCATCTTAGAGGCTGGGGTGTCAGGCCCAAGCCTGGGGAGCTGGGAGTTCCTTGGGTCTAGTGGGGAATGGCCCCTTGGCCAGATGAGACATGGCTCCACATACCATGAGCAAAGCCCAGGAGAGGCCTGGTGCAGGCATGAGTATTAACCTCTACCCATTGCTGGGGCAGGACTCTTAGTCCTGTTTGCAGTTAGCACGAGGCAGGAGGGGCACACATCTCTGCTTCATTACTTTTCAAAAACAAAAATTATCAAAATGGCTCGCATAAGGTATGGGCTTAAAGCAAGATTCACAAAACAGAGACATCTCTGAGAAGCCAGATAGCAGAGACAGGTCTCTCCCTTTCCCCAGGCAGATTCCTAGGCAGCCTCTCTGCCCAGGAGGCATGTATTGCACTAGAGTCTGGCTGGCCAGGGCAGGAGAGGGGGCAGGACCCTACCTGGCCCTCGTCATCACACAGAGTGGATAGGGTGAGGGTTATGTTTATGTATGCCAGAACTCAGGGTGGCTAAGCTACTGGCCAGAGTCACACAGCTGATGCATGCCGGTGCCAGGATGGTACAAACAGCTTTCCCTCCCCCAACCCCACCCGTCTCAGGTTCCCTGAGCCTGCTGGCAGAGCTCCTGGTCTCCCTGCTTCAGGAAGCCGAAGGCCCGGCTTAATGGGTTCTCAGCTTTGCTATCTCTGGCATCCAAGCTTGCGGATTAAATGAGCTTTAAGTAAATTAAATTTTATAAGTGCACTTAATTTATTATGCTTAATCAGGAAGACTAAATATTAAATTAAGTTGAGTTTAATGGAAGGATATCCTGGGGTGTGGGGTCTGGTGAGATACAAAACGAGTTGTGAAATGAGGGTAGCTATTGACTGGGGCTGAGCCTCAGCCCCAGGGGACAGCTGTGGGGTGACAACTCAGCTGGGGGGCAGGGGGAGTCACAAGAAGATGCATTGCTTTTATTCAATGCTTATGGCTTTTATTCGGCATTTCTGGCTCCATGCTGTGTGTCCCAGCATGGACTGTCCCCAGGCTGTGGCAGCCCCATGAGTGTGGGCCGCTGTCCTCAGTATACAGGTGGGAAAGCCAGCCTCCCAGGGTAGAAAGTCCAGAGAACTGCTAAGGGCAGGGAACAGGATGGTGGGTGCAAGACCCGGGCCTTGCAGCATCCCTGAGTGTTTGGCACTGGGTGGATGAGGCAGCCCACTGCTGGTCTTACAGCCTGCACAGTGTCACTCCAGGGGGACCCACGCCAGATTGTATAGCCTCACCCTGTTTTAACTTCTTTGGCTCCCTGTGGCCACAGGACAGAGCAGTGCTGGGCCTGATGCGATCTGGTCTGCCTCCTTCTCCCTATCTTGTCCTCCTGCAATGCCTGCTCTGTGTTAAGACTCTGCAAAGCTCCTGCCAGGTCTCTCTGCTTCTTGCCATCTATACACCTTGGGCTCAGTCCAAGGTCTTCATCTTCTGTGCTATCTGTGCCGGGCACTCTTCCTGGCCCACAGGGCTCTGTGTGTTTGTTAAACGATTGAATGAGTGCGTGAGTCAGAGGCTGGGCAGGGAAGCTACAGGGGGAAGAAAGGTGGATGCCCAAGCCCGGCCCGGCCCCTCTCCTCCCTGCCTGCTACCATGGCTGGAGAAGGCTTTGTAGCTATTCCCAGTCTCTCTTTCTGGCTAAGGGCTCTGTCCTTTTCTACCTCCAGGCTGTTATCGCTACAGCTACGTGAACCCAGGCCAGGTACTCCAGTTGAGGGGGCCTGACCAGCAGACCACAAGCTGCCTGTGGCATCTGCAAGGGCCTGAGGACCTCATGATCAAAGTGCGGCTGGAGTGGACCCGGGTCGATTGCAGAGACAGGGTGGCGATGTACGACGCTGCTGGGCCCCTGGAGAAGAGACTTATTACCTCGTGAGTCCCTCCCTGAAGGGCTGAGGGAGTCCCAGGGTCAAAGGCCACACTTTGCGTTGGAGCCTCAGCCTCAGGCCCATATGGCTGCTGTGGAGGGCAGTGGGAAGGGAGGCTACAAGGTTGTGTGCCAAGCAGTGGTCTCCAATTTCTTCTCAGAGCCTCAGTTTTCCCATCTGGATGAAACTAAGCAGTTGTAGGGTGATCTCTAAGGTCAACTCTGGGAAGGCACATGGCTTGTTAGAACATTCTAGAATCTGGCAGCAGTCTGGTATTTCAACCAGCACTCTTGCTGCATCCTAACTGTGTCCCTTAAAACACTATGTTTGCCCCTTTGAGCCTCAGTTTTTCTCATCTGTAAAATGGGTGTATACCCTTACACACCATTTTCTGATATAGACAATATTGAAGATATGCAGCCATTGTGTCCCTCATTCCATACTGGGTAGCTGGGGGCCTCTAGGGCCCCAACCATCTTCTCCAAGATGGACATGGGGGTGCTGAACCTGGAAGACCCTGCAGGAAAGGGGGCTGGCAGTGCTGAGTTGTGCCATTGTTTGATGCCAGGGGACAAGGGGGTGTCATTTCTGTGTCTCTTGGATCATACCATCTTGTACACTTCTCTGCTCCATCAGGGTCTATGGGTGCAGCCGCCAGGAACCCGTGATGGAGGTGCTGGCGTCGGGCTCCGTCATGGCCGTGGTGTGGAAGAAGGGCATGCATAGCTACTATGACCCTTTCCTGCTCTCAGTGAAGTCTGTGGCCTTCCAGGGTGAGAGTCTCCAAGGATGGAAGGGGGTACAGACAGGAGCCCTGGTCTCTGGTGGCATGCCCTATGCCTTCTCTGTCCTATCAGTGATAGAGTGGCTCTGGAAGCCTTCAGTGAGCCGCAGTCCCCTCCCCTCCCTTCCTACCTCTCTCTCCCTTTGTCCTTCACTCTCCTCTCAGGGCCCTGGCAGCCCCCAGCAAAGGTGTCCGTCCTGGCAGACCCCCAAGAGGTCTTGGCTCATCCCTAGCCTCAGTCGATTCTTCCTGCCTCTCACTTCCCATCCCACCCCTCCCTGTCCCCAATCTGTCCTCTGGGTTAGCAGTATTAACTTGAGGACCCTGCCTGTGCTATAGCTGGACTTCTCATTAGAGCCGCTTGCCGTTTCTAGCTGCCATTCCTCTGAAGGTGTCTGATGGTTCTTCTTATTCTCCTGGGTCTTCCCTGGGCTCTCCCACAGGCCTCCAGCTGGCCCTGCAGATGTGACAACTGGTGTACACTTGGGTTCTCAGGCACCATAGTCTCATAGGTTTTCATAGGAAACCAAGGAAGGGTTTGGGGCTCTGGACCCCCAGGGACAGGTGACCTGAGAACCCAAGGTCACACTGCTCTGCTGCTTCCACCCCTGAGCCTCTTACTGAGTGACTTGGCCAAGCCTCCCTCCTCTCCTGGAACTCTTATCAGTGTGTGTGCATATGTGTTATGATGTATACATGTGTGTGTATGTGTGTGTCGTGTGTGTGTGTGGTGCACATGTGTGTGTGTTTTATGTGTTTTGTGGTGTGTGTGGTATGGGTGGTATGTGTGTGGTGGTGTGTGTATGGCATGGTGTGTGTGTGTGCATGTGTGTGTACATATGTGTGTCTCTCTGTGTGTATGTGTGTACATGCGTGTGCATATGTATGTGTGCATTGCTGGGATGGACCTCGGGGCCTTCACACATGTTAAGCAAATGTTCTAGTGTGGAGTCACACCCTCAGCCCCTCCCTCTTTGCAAAGGCAGCAGCTCTCCCTCCCCAGCTGCCCCAGAGCATATTTTGCATACTGTTAAGTTTAGTGCGCTTGCCACTCAGCAGATGGAACGTGCTGTGTCCATCACATCTACTCACTGCTGAGCTAGGTACTCTTCTCTCCATTTTGTGGATGTGGAAACTGAGGCACACTTACATAGCCATGTCGGGCCCTGAGCTTTGCTGTTAGTGGGGCGCAGTGAGACACTATGGGGGGCAGGAAGGGGCCCATCCTAATGGTTGTTCTTGGACTCAGACTGCCAGGTGAACCTGACACTGGAGGGCCGGCTGGACACACAGGGCTTCCTCCGTACACCCTACTACCCCAGTTACTACTCTCCCAGTACCCACTGCTCCTGGCATCTCACGGTGAGTTCCTCTCCTCCTGCAGCCTGCCCTGTGCAGGGACAGGAGGAGCGACATCCCATCTGGCCCAAGTACTCACAGGCTAAGTACAAGGCGGGAGGGTGGGGCTAGTTTATCGGAACAGGCACGTGCCCAAGCTCGCCCACACCCGCTATGCCGCACACGATTGCCTGCCCTCCTTTCCCAGGTGCCCTCTCTGGACTATGGCTTGGCACTCTGGTTCGATGCCTACGCACTGAGGAGGCAGAAGTACAACCTACTGTGTACTCAGGGCCAGTGGATGATCCAGAACAGGAGGTAACCTTCCCCTCCCCATCACGCGGACCTCAAGCTCCTACCCGTGCTGGGTCTGGGAGGTAGCAGAGGGTGGTGAGCCGAGGCTGAAGCCAGCAAAGCCTCTCCTGACTGTCCTTCCTGTCCTGACTGTCCCTCCTGTCCTGACCAGCCTTTCCCCAGATACCCAGCAGGCTCCAGCACACATTTTACCATCCTGTCTGTCCCAGTCAGGGTAAATGGTGAAGCTGCTTTGACTTTTGTAACCACATGGCTCCACCAACGATGGGGACAGGGCACAGGGCACGTGAGAGCACGTGGCCTTTCTTCCACTCCCCTACAGTCAGAGGACACCATTGTCTTTGCTGCCGTTGACTTCCATGGGGACAGCAGCTCTCAGGGTTACCCTGTGTGTTTGTGTTCCCTGCAGTGTCCTGCCTGTTCGCTTGGCCTCCTGGCAAGGAGGTGTCCTCTTGGACAGAACGTCCTCTTGGGAGCTTGCAGGGGGCAGAGGGAGCTGTGAAGTGACATTTGTGTGTGTGTGTGTGTGTGTGTGTGTGTGTGTGTTGGGGACTAGCCAGAAGGACAAAAATGGACAGTCCCCTTGGGCCAGCAACTGAAGATACCGCTAAGCCCCATTTGCCCGTTAGTTGATCTTATTCTAGATAGAGGGTAGCAAGGAGCGACAAAGATGGCTTTTTCCAATTTGTTGGGGACAGTGACAAAAAGGAGGTAAACTGTCCGAGGTGTGATGTGAGTCTGTGCTGTCGTAGCGACAGGCCACTGTGTGATATGCCTGTGATATGTGATAAGCTTGATATGCCTAGGGGTCAGAAGGTCTGCATGGGTGCCCTTCTTCATGCAGCTCCCTCAGCCACCAGCCCACTCCGGGAGCTGCTTGCTGGCCTCTGGTTTCTGCACCAGAGCCCATGACCGGAGTTTTCTGAATGAAGGTGTTGTGTTTTCAGCCATGACACCTCCCTGAGTGTTGTCACTATCTCTGAGAGGCCAGAGGGAGAGGGAACAGCCTTGGGCCTAGCACTCTCTTGCAGCCTGTGCCTAAGGCTATCCTATTAGTCTAGGTTGACCCTGTGCCAAGTGTTGTGGGGCCCCAGAGCTCAGTGCACAACAGAAACACTAGCTTCACTGGGGTTACTCAGATGGGTCACAGTAAGGCTCCTCCCAGTGGTTGTCAGCCACAGGCAGTTAGACTGGCGCTCAAAGCCTGGCTCCCCTGGTTCCTTCTTGGGCAAGACTTACCTCTCCCAGCCTCTGGAACTTATCTGAGTGTGCTGAGACTGGGATGGACTCTGAGGATGAAGTAGTGCTCACCTAACATACAGTGATTTCTGGGCTCCACCTGGTAGCCCCCAATAATTAAAAAAAGAAAGAAAGAAAGAAAGAAAGAAAGAAAGAAAGAAAGAAAGAAAGAAAGAAAGAAAGAAAGAAAGCCATGGACATGCAAGATGGCTGAGTGGGTAAAGAGGCTTGCCGGCAAGTTTGAGGACCTGATTTCAGTCCCTGGAACCAACATGGTGGAAGGAGGGAACTGACTCCTAGAAGTCATTCCTTGACCTCCACAGACCTGGTGTGCCAAACAAGAGTGCATTCTATTACACAGAAACGAACAAAGCAAAGGGCCTGGAACGAGACGCCTTCCGCTGGAGACTAAATAAGATGGTGGGTGGAGACGGTACCAACCACAATCGCTAAATGGCTCTTACTCGGTGCCACACAGGCATGGAAAGCGATTATATGCTCCCCACAGTCGAGCAAGGGAGGCGGACTCAGATCCTGTCCTTAACCTGCTTCTGTGGCTGGAACAAAATCGCCAAGGCAGGGAAGTTTATAAAGAATAGAGGTTTGTGCAGCTCCTGGCGGCGAAGGCTGGAAGTCTAAGAAAGCAGCGTAAGACTCTGGCTTTCTGCTGAGTCATAGCGGGGCAGAGGGTGTCAGGAGATGAGGCAGGGCCGAAGGGGCTTGCCTGATGGTGCAGGGTGGGGGTGGGGGCTTGAGGCCACCCACCAGTGCTTCCTTCATCTGCTAGATGAATGCATTCACCAGGCACAGCCCCTTCCTGACCCAATCACTTCCCTGAATGCCCTTCCTCCAAACGCCACTAGCCTAAGACATTGGAGAATCCAAGTGTGAATTTTGGTTTCAAGTATGAATTCCAGGGACTCGAACGTTGAATGAACCGAGCCTCACAGCTTGTGGGAAGCCTGAGGCCCAGAGGCTGAGTCATTTGCTAAAAGTCCCTGTGGCTTGTGACGTCATCACTGAGCTCAGGCAGCTGGCCGGCCCCCAGGGCATGATTGCCCAGCTCTCTCTGTGTGTGTGTGTGTGTGTGTGTGTGTGTGTGTGAGAAAGAGAGAGAGAGAGAGAGAGAGAGAGAGAGAGAGAGAGAGGAAAAGAGCACTCAGTTGCGCACTTAATTGTATGGTGTCTCCTCAGGAAGGCTCTCATCTCTCAGTAGAGCCATTCCCAGCCGATGGGAGATCATGGCATCTCTGTGGCTCTCACCAGTTCCTCTGAAAGGAGCAGCTGGGAAAGTTGCACCTCATCTCAGCCCTTCCCCTGGGATACAGGGTTCCCCAGTGGAGAGTTAACTCCTTGCTCCATACAGTGAATGCCCTGGGGAGGGCAAGGCATGATGGGAAATATACAACAGAGGCCTGGGGCCTGGTCTCTGGTTATTGTGGGCTGATAAAGATAACGTCATTGCTGGGAAATTCTCTGAAGAATGTGTCCTGGAAAATCTGCTGTGTGGGTAGCAGGGGCCTGAAAGATGGAGGAGGGGAGAGGGAGACCAGGACCTTTGGTCCAGCAATTGAGGAATACAGGGAAAAGATGGCTGAACCCCAGTGCCAGTCTAGTGACAAGGGACTCCTCCACTGGCTGGGCACCCTTGGTCCCTATTCTGTCTGTCCATTTTGTTTTCTCCTAGTTCTGCCTGCCATCCTGCTGTTCTGTTGTTCTGCTGTCCCCACAGGGTCCGCTTGCCCTTCAGTGGCCTGCAGGTGGTGGTGGTGGTGGTGGGGGCACAGGTCTTGTCCTTGTAAGATCTAGCTGCTGGATGCTGGGTTTCACAGAACCTCCTCACTGGGCGATACCGCAGCACTGGCTTCCCCCCTTCCAGGAACCTGCCCTCATTTCCTCTCATGTGATGTCACTCTCCTGTGACCTGCCTGACCCTTTCTGCTAACTTCCAGCCATGAGATAAGGCAGAACGACAGGCTCCAGAGGCCCCTGTAAGCCTGACTTTAACTGGTCTTTCTGCTTCCCCAAGGCCCTGTGACTAGTGCCACTTGCAGCCACTCTGTGTCAGGTCCCCCAAACCATTCTTCCAGGTCCTCTGAAATATCTGCAAGGAGGTGGGGTCAGGGGATGGCTTTCTCCTGACTATAGTTTGGCCACCACACTTACGGAGGCCTGAAGTTTGCTGAGGTCACAGAACTAACTTGTCTGGTGGCAAAGTTATATGGAGCCCGGCTCTGCAGTGCTAGTCAAATGTCCTGTCCACCACAGAGCAGGCCACTGTCCCTCCCTCAGTGCTGTCTTTCTGCCCTCTGTCCTTCAGCTCATCCTTAGAAAGAGCCATGTTCACAGTGAGGCCTGACCCCTCCCACTCATTTCTCTTATCCATGCTTCTGCCTATCCACCCAGCATCTCTCCAGCTCCTCTGTGGGAAGATGCTGATATGCCAGATTGACAGGCCTAGGAGAAAGATCCTAGGCTAAACTCACAGGGTGGGGTGGGGTGGGGTAGTAAGGCAATCCATATGGTGTCCCGGCTCCTTCTGACTCTAGCACTTAGCTGCTGAGGTGAGAGGGCTATTTGGACGGGAGGACCAGAGGGGCCAGAAACTCAGAGGGCCGCACCTGGGAACAGGGCTCCATATGCCTGAATCTTACATTTGTTCTGGGATGCTCCCAGCTTCCCTGTCTGCTTCTTGGGACCCTTCCCTAGGATAGCAATGCACGGTAGGTATAAGATTATCATAACCATAACACAAATTTATATATTTATAATAACGCCCTCAAGGAACAATCAGGTTCCTCTTAGCTTGAAAGGGACTGGGCTTGCTCCAGGGCTCCCCCTAGTGGTGATTTCATTTGTCAAGGGAGGCTAGGCTCTGGCTCTCCCCCCAACCCCCCATCCCCCTCCGGGCTTTTTAACTTTCCTTGTCAGAGTAACCCTTGCTCTTGCGGGTTAAATGCCTGTGCCAGGAGTTAAATCTGATTAGTTCAGAAATGTATACTTCATCAGTTCCCTCTCAGTTTCTCACGGTAATCTGTGATCTGAAAATACTTAAGTGGAAAATTCCAGAAGTGAATCTGTTTCATTAGCTACCACTCTCTTTAGAGCCCGATTTACAAAGAGAGATGTGTACAGGCAGAGCATAGCACAGGTAGTGTTCGCCACTGCGTGGGATTTCTGGTGTCCACGGGAGTCTAGGAATGTCTCCCATGCATAAAGGGAAAGTCCTGCGATTTCTTTAAAATGCATTCTTTAAAGTAAATAACTTTTAAAAAAAATCACATTTTCCAAATGCCCTGCCCACTTCCTGGGCCTGTCCTCTGAGGATAACAATCCAGGAATCTATCTTTTTTATCCACCAGGAACCCATATTTCCTTGGCTTGAAAAAGGGCGGGAGGCGGGGAAAGGGGGACGACAAAGACCCAGACTTGCTCCGCGCGCCCCCTGGTGGCGATCTTTTCTTTGACGAGCAGCTGGGCTGTTGGAATTCTAGGTGCTTGCAAAACAATTCCTTTTCAGGACCCCTTAATTTGCCTTGAAACGATGGGGCACCCCAACATCTAGTAACACAAATATCGACCCTTCAAATTATTTGCAGATTCTTTAATAACTGGCTTAATAGAGCAGGGCTGGCACCCTCACACACTCTTCTGCCCTCAGTTTCAGGGTTCCAGTCACCTATCTTGGAAATTCTGTTGTGTTGTTGTAAGAGAAGGAGGGAAGGAGGGTCAAACAGGATTAGAGCATCACTACAGGGGTGACTTTTAGTCTCTGGACTGCACTTTGAGAGCTACTCATGCAAGTAGATTACAGATGCCCGAGCCTAGCCAGGAACGTGAAGGTGAGGGTCAGGGGCTTGGGAGGATACGTTTCCAGAGCTTCTCCTGCCCTGAACTGAAGCGGGCAGGATTCTTGCTCCACTTTGCAGTTTCCCAATCATCTCTGTCTACAGGCTGAGTGAGCCTGCCAGGTTGCTCAGCGGGCCAACTGTGTTTTGTGTGGGGTGAGTCTACAGACAGATGGCCAGCTGAGGTCCTCTGCCTTTGCAGACACACAGAACCTTTTTGTAGATGGAAGGCTGGCAGAATGATCGTTTTCCTCGTGGAACAAAGAGGGAGAGTGAGACTCCTCAGAGGAGGCCCTTGACTAGCCAGATTCTCAGAGCCTATGGGTGACTGGGGCAAGAATCTGGACGGAATTTTATCCCACAGGCAATGGGGCGCCACTGCAGGTTTTTGAGCAGGAGAGTGACATAAACAAACTCCTTTCTAGAAGAGGACTCTGGGGCTAAGCAGCCACCCAAAGGAGAAATGGAGATAGAGGGAGTGTGGGTGGGGCCCATTGTTTCTGACTCCCTGGTCCTTACCCTGGCTGTGCATAGGACCTAGGTTGTTTTTTTTTTTTTTTGTCTGGGAAACCAGTCTACGTGTCTAAGCCATCCCTGGTCACTCCTAGGCTATGTGGCTTCCGTACCCTGCAGCCATACGCTGAGAGGATCCCCATGGTGGCTTCGGATGGTGTCACCATCAACTTCACCTCCCAGATCTCCCTCACAGGCCCGGGTGTGCAAGTGTACTACAGCTTGTACAACCAATCAGACCGTGAGTACAATTTGAGGTGTGTGTGTGTGTGTGTGCCCTGCCCCTGTGCTGTCCCCAGATGTGCACAAACATTTATGAGGCTAGGCCACAGTGAGAGTGCTATGTGTCTTCATACACATGTGTTCACATGGCACATAGTTTTAGGTCCTGGGTAGGCAGTCACATGTATCCCTTTGTGTGTGTGTGTTGTCTGGATGTAGCTCTGCATGGACCACAGACACCAGGCACTGGAGCAGGTGTACGGGCACCTAATTGTGTACATGTAAGGATACAGATGCACGTATTTCATGGCATGCATCCTAAGTGTGCTCTTCTGCTTCCATTTCCTCCTGTGTACCGCCCCCCCCGTCCCCAGCCTGCCCTGGCGAGTTCCTCTGCTCTGTGAATGGACTGTGTGTCCCTGCGTGTGATGGGATCAAGGACTGCCCCAACGGCCTGGATGAGAGAAACTGTGGTGAGCAGCCTGACGCCTTCCCTCCTCTCTCCCTGCGCTGGACTAACTCTACCCGATGTGTGCTTCCTCCTTGAGAGCACCCAGGAGCCCACGGTTCTTGCACTGTGTCAGGATGGCAGTGTGGAAAAGCGGCCTTCCCAGAGCCAGCCTACCCCCATACCATCCCCCATTGAGGGAGTGCCTGGGATACACTGTAACCCTCAGCTGAGGTTACACCCTTTATCATAAGCAAATGTGCCAGCTGTCTGTCCTGATCCATATTTTGAAAAAATAACCAGGAGGGGGTGGGCAGAGCCAAGCAGGGATGGTGGCTGGACTGAGACTCTCAGGAGCTGGGGTCCAGGTTAGGAATCCTGTATCTTGTATCTCTCTCCTTAAATGGGGTGGGGCCCTTATCCCTCCAGCCTGAGGCAGGAACTGGTCCCCAGACTAGGGTTCTCAGGAAGAATTCTGAGCAAATGCTGGCTTCTGACCCCTAGAGTCACCATTCAGGACCAGAGAGAGTCAAGGTATCTGGGCAGCGATGCTCCACGTCCCCCTTGTCCAATCTCAGTTTGAAGAGAGAATCAGGGGAAGAGATTTCATATTTGACCCTGAACCTCTAATGACCTCAGGCCCATCAGTCATATCTGTTCCCATCAATGAAATGGGCCTTTCCAGGATCGCTGTGAGACGGGTGTGCAGAACTGAGAGTGTATGATGGTGGGCACATAATGCAGGGAGTATCCGATGCCACTGCAAAGCCCCAGCCTGGTCCCCCCAGCCCCTCCAACCATCACCCTCTGTACCCACAGTCTGCAGAGCCATGTTCCAGTGCCAAGAGGACAGCACGTGCATCTCACTGCCTAGAGTCTGTGACCGGCAGCCCGACTGTCTCAATGGCAGTGACGAAGAACAGTGCCAAGAAGGTAAGGGAGCCTGCCTGAGGTCTCCAAGGAGATCAAAGGGGTCATAGCAACACCTATTGCTGTAATGGTCCCTGTCTTCTTATCCAACTACTACCAACCTACTGTGCATACATCAGCATATTCAGCTGTCTGCTCAGTCAGAAGTCCATCCATCCATCCATCCACTCAACCATTCATTTCCCCAACTATCTAACATCCATCCCTCCACCCACTTACTAATTACTCACCCTTCCACCTTTGCTTCTGATACACCCTTCCCATCCTCTGTTTCACACAATCCCTTGCTCATCCATCGATCCACTGATCTGGCGACCATTTTTCTGTAAACCCAACCACCTTTCTAGGAGTCCATGTTTCCATTCCTCTAGCCAGCCATTCTTGTCAGCCAGCTAGTCATCTAGACACCTGAATATTCAACCACCACAGGCAGGCTACCTAGTGATGGGGCAGGGGCAGTGAGGAGGTAGAAATGAGATGACGGAGAGAGGGTACCTACCTTCAAGGGGATACCTCTTAGTAAGAGGATATGACAGGTGACCGAGAACCTTTGGGGCACCATGTACAGTAGTGTGGGAAGGCTGGGGGCATGGAGAGCTTCTTGGAGGAGGTGTGCTTTTAGCTAGAGAGCTGGGGTTTAAGCAGACTGGAGCATTGGAAGTGAGGAGAGTGGGCACAGAACAGGGAGCAGAGCAAGGCGGAGTGTCTGTGACATCGTGTACTCTTGTACCTCCAGTCTGATAGGAGAAGCACAGTTTTGCCTTCAGGGGCCTCATGGGAGTGTGAGGTCTGCAGCTGTAGTCTGAGAGAGGGAACACGGCCTCACTGTCAATGGGCCAGGCTGAGTGTGGGGTGAGAGCAGACCCTAGGGGAGACTTGGGGAACCCTTTGGTGTGACTGAGATTCCCACCCCCCCGTCCCTAGTCTCCTGGCCTCTCCTGGTGCCATTTTTTCTGGGTCTCGCTTTGGAAGGCTCCCTCGTTGCTCAGAGACCCACCTTCAGTGGCCTGCCCGGTCCCCTCCATCCCAGGAGTGCCCTGTGGGACATTCACTTTCCAGTGTGAGGACCGGAGCTGTGTGAAGAAGCCCAACCCAGAGTGTGACGGCCAGTCAGATTGCAGAGACGGCTCAGATGAGCAACACTGTGGTGAGCCTGCTAGCCAGGGCTGTGCATGAAGGCCAGGCCCGGGAGTGGGGCATGGACCCTCATGGGAAGCAGGAGGGGAGTGTCACCATGTGTCTGTTCCGTGTCTAGCTGTCTCTGTCACCTGTTCCTGGGCCTATTTCTCCTTTCCCCCCACACCTCTCCATTATTTTCCTTTGTTGTCTGTCTCCATTTCTCATGAGCCTTTCTTCCTCCCCTCTCCTTCTTCTCTGTCCCCTCACCCCCACCCCTGCCATCAGACTGTGGCCTCCAGGGCCCTTCCAGCCGCATTGTGGGCGGGGCCGTGTCCTCCGAGGGTGAGTGGCCATGGCAGGCCAGCCTCCAGATTCGGGGTCGACACATCTGTGGGGGGGCGCTCATCGCTGACCGCTGGGTCATAACAGCTGCCCACTGCTTCCAGGAGGACAGGTGAGGGGACACCACAGGGCCTGGGGGTGGGCATAGGGAAGGACCGTGGGAGATACAGCATGCACAAACTGTACTCAGACAGAGGAAAGGGTAGAGAGCACCCTGGAGGGCTGCCATGTGGGATCTGGTCTGGTTCTGCTGCAAACATGCAGTGTGTTGCTAGGCTGGCTGTTCAGCCTTTCTGTGTTCCCTTCATGCTTTAAATTGAGACCACTATCATTTATTCATCCCATTAACCCAATGACTACACCACTCCTACATGCCAAGGGCTGTACTGGACATCAGGGAGGTAGCGGAGGACACAACTGTCCAAGCTGGTCACAAGCTGTCACCCCCTATCATAACTTGAGCCGTAACGAGGAAGGGGACAGGGAAGCTCTAAGGAGTCATCTCACTGGCCCTTACACCTCTTTCCCTGGTGATATGAACCCCTTTCAGTCCTAACTGGATCCAAGCCCCCCAAAACCCTCAGGCCCCTCCCATAGAAGCCTGTACCCTCTGTTGGCTTCCGGGGACCTGTTTGTTGTGCCCAGGCACACCCTGCTCTGCCCACCTACTCTTCTTAGCTCTTTGCTAATTTCTTCACTAAGCGCCCCCGCCAAGCACCACCTTCTGAGTGTGCAAAATGGGCTGCAGACAGGGAAACACTGTCTCAGGCCTGGCACTGGGCTCTTCTTGTGTCTCATTGGCGTCTCCTTAGAACACGGACGTAGAGAATGTTCCCATTTCATAGATGACCCTTGAGGGTGGGTGGGGTGAGATGAGGCTCTTCATTACTGCAGACTGCACTAAGGGGAAGATGGCATATAAGCCACTCAGCTCAGGGGGTGGGTGTGGGTGTACTATGGCCCCATTTTGTTGATGAGAAAACTGAGGATGAATCCCTTAGTTACTAGAGAAGGCCAGGCTTAGCTAGGGAGAGATGAAGCTGGGGGTGGAACCCAGGCATGAGAGCACAGATAGGCGTTCCGTCATCGCATCGCTGTATGCCAGCCAGGGGGTTAGGAGAAGAAACAAGAAATGGTACCCTTCACCCCAGCAAAAAAGCTGGCTGTTATCAACTGGGTCCCTGGATGGGAGAGGAAGCAGCTGAGCCATGACATCCTTCCCCTGCCCCTCACCCAGCATGGCCTCTCCGAGGCTGTGGACCGTGTTCCTGGGAAAGATGCAGCAAAACTCGCGCTGGCCGGGCGAGGTGTCCTTCAAGGTGAGCCGCCTGTTCCTGCACCCGTACCACGAGGAGGACAGCCATGACTACGACGTGGCCCTGCTGCAGCTCGACCACCCCGTGGTGTACTCGGCCACCGTGCGCCCCGTCTGCCTGCCTGCCCGCTCCCACTTCTTTGAGCCAGGCCAGCACTGCTGGATCACAGGCTGGGGAGCCCAGCGAGAGGGTGGTGAGCTGGGGCAGGTGGCGGGATCCGGGATCTTGGGTGGAGGCTTGGAAGAGGGCTGACAGGGTCCCTCCGTCAGGCCCTCCAGCTTCAGGATCGATGAGAGTGGACTTTAGAAGAGAGAAGTCTGTGACAGGACCTGTGGGTCCTGCTCCTCCAACCCCCTCCTTTGCAAGAAGTATAAATACGAACTTAAGGATAGACAGGGATGCCACAGCTTGGCAACATGAACCCTAGGGTTGGGGGGTGGGATGAGATGAGGCTCTTCATTACTGCAGACTGCAAGGAGGGAAGATGTCATATAAGCCACTCGGCTTAGGAGGTAGGTACTATGGACCCATTTTGTTGATGAGAAAACTGAGGCCGAGTCCCTTAGTTACAGAAAGCCACCCAGTCAAGACAGCTGGACAGGGACTCGGATCTAGAACTGGCTTCCCTATAGGGTTCAGGGTTTCTTGCTCCTGCTGCTAGGAAGGGTATTCCCCACTCCTGGCCTTAACTGACAGAAGCTGCCCAGTCCGGAGGCTGCCCCCCCCCCCAGTTCTGCAAAGGCAGGCTTGGCTGGCTTATCTGCAGTCTTGTCTGTAACTGTGGCATATGGTGATTGACCACTTGGAAGTAGGGTGGGGAGCAGGTGTGTTGTGGTTGGAGCTTGAACAAGGGCCTCATGTGTGCCAAGACAAATGTCCCACCGCCCAACTGCACCCTGACCTCTACAGAGATAGCCTAAAGATGGGGACGCTGAGGCTCAGAAAGGTGACCTGGCCAAGATAAGGGCAGCAAAGCAAAGGCACGCTTGAGTGGTTGCTCACTCAGCAACACACACACAAGCACCTACTGTGTGTCAAGCATGGAGGCAGACAAGGAGGGTGACAGTGAGAACATTAAGGGGAAGAAAGACCATGGTATGAGCTACCACAGACGGGGAATAGGAAACAGCCCAGGGAAGGCACCTGCCCAGCGCAGCCAGAAAGGCGTCAGGAGGAGGGGTCTACGGTGAGGCTGCAATGACAGCTAAGAGCCTGGGAAGCTGGTGTTGGGGGGAGAGGCACAGGTGTCCGGTAGGCAGATATGAGAGTGTTCCCAGCAGCCAGCTGCAGGGGAAGCAGGGCAGGTGTGGCTAGGGGAAGGTCTGGAGGACAGGCGCTCTTGGGGGCCACCACGGGAATCATGGGTGAGGAGTCCTCCCCACCTGCATCTCAGAACCAAAGGGACTTCAAAACCCCAATGTCTGGCCCAGCACTAGACTGGTGGATGCTATCACCAGGACAAGATCTGGGCTGAGCAGAGGGGCCACTAAGCAGTCAAGAGCACAGTGAAGGGCTTGCACATGTGTTAGAGAGCATCCCCCCAGGGACCACAACAGAGCAGATGGAGTCTGGAACCCCCTGAGGAGAGGAATGAGGGAGGGGAATGCTCTGACAGGCTTTGTGGAGGGTGAGGGGTGGAAGTGTTGTCACCTTGAGCCATGCAGAGCAGCCAGCAGTGACAGGGCAGAGTGGGAAGGTCTTCACATGGGGAGCCCATTCCCAGCCCCTTATTTTTGCCTCTGCAGGTCCGGTGAGCAACACCCTGCAGAAGGTGGACGTACAGCTGGTCCCTCAGGACCTCTGCAGTGAGGCCTACCGCTACCAGGTGACCCCACGCATGCTCTGTGCTGGCTACCGCAAGGGCAAGAAAGATGCCTGCCAGGTAACTATCTATGGGGTGTGTCCTGAAGTGGGGAGATGATGACTGCTTCCACTTTACAGATAGGGAGCCTGAGGCCTTCAGAAGCTGAGGGGCCTGCTCATGGCTGCAAAGGCACATAGCAGACCCCTTGGGGTGGAAGGTCTTTTCGCTCCGCTCCTTCCTATCCTAAGACCTTGGGGCTGGAGTCATACGGGTAGACCCTCACCCTGAGGCAGTCATGTCTCTCCTGTTTTAGGGTGACTCTGGAGGCCCACTGGTTTGCAGGGAGCCCAGTGGCCGCTGGTTCCTGGCAGGGTTGGTTAGCTGGGGCCTGGGCTGTGGCCGACCCAACTTCTTTGGCGTCTACACCCGTGTCACACGTGTGATCAACTGGATCCAGCAGGTGCTGACCTGAGGGGCTGTTCTACAGAGCTGGACCTGCCTCCAGCCCAAGTTCAGGGTGTCCACCCAGCCAGGACACAAGTATTCTGGGGCAAGTGACCCTGCTAAGGCCTGTTCCCCTCAGGCCGACCCCAGTGACAGTACAGAGAAGGATACCAGCTGGTGGTTAGGATGCCTCCTGAGGTCCAGGGGCTAGCCTCAGCTAGGTTTCACTTCTAACCCTTTCTTATTCTAGTCCTTTCCCCTCCCTGCTCCTACCACAGTTTTGGGGTGGGGTCTGGCGGCCATGGCCTCCAGGTCTCTGTAGGAAAGTAAGAACCCTTCCCCTTGCAAAAGCCTCTTGGGGGAACTGCACAGAGCAAGAAGGTACCTCTATCAAGGCTCTATCAGAGCCCTTGAGTCTGCCAAGTGGGCTGTACTGTAAGCCAAATCATGGGGCAGCCTCAGCTGCAGATGCCTGCTGAAGCTCTGCCTGCTGCAGGGGCCTCCCTGCCATTCACTGGAGGCCTACTGTCTCTTCTGGAAATAAAGCACTTGACCAAGCCCTGACACTGGTATCTGAGTGGCTTCACGCATCTTAGGCCTGTCGCTGAACACACCTGCGGCTGCTGTGACGTGTTCATGCAGAGGCCACCGTGGAGAGCAGGGGAAGCTGGGAATCAAGGGCAGATATGGGCCTTTTGAAGGAGAGGAAAGGGCATAGGGCATATAGCCCCAGAGATCAGGGTACACAAGGAGCCAGGGAGCAGGGTACAGCCAGAACACAGGAAAAGAAAGAGCAACCCAGGTGGGTTGCGGGGAGGTGAGACACAGGACGAGCAGAGGATTTGACTTGTGGGGGCTATGGGAGCCATAGCAGGCTGGAAAGTAGGGTGGCTTCACATTTTCCAACCAGCACCCACACCTTGTTGGGGCAGCTTTAATCCAGGGAGGAGCAGAGACAGCTGGTGCAAGCGATGGCATGAGCTGGAAGATTTAGGACACATGGGTGCCCCCTGGAGGCAGTGGTGATAAGTGCACTGAGCTCTGGAATTGGCAAGGAGTGAGGAGGCAGGGGGCAAGGCTGGCCAGGAAGCAGTGGGAGGGAGGCATGGGATCCTGCTAGGAAGGACAGGGGTCAGGAAGGCAGCAGGGCCTCTGGACCTGTGGATAAGTCTCCCGCCGAATTCCTAGGGGGGATCTGCTAAAATTCAGGGTCCCACCTAGTCTCTTTTAATCTTAAATCAGGTGAGGAGGCCTCCAGCTGGCTCCCGAAAAGCTGGCTGGAAGAGTGAGCTCGCCTTTAGGGACTGCATTGACTATGTCCTCATGGTCGCGGTGAAGTTTTCCACGCTTTGAGCTGGCAGAAGGGTGCCCCAGTGGCCCCTTACCTTAGCACATCACTGCTGGGTGTAGGGATACTCAGAAGCTGGCAGCCCAGCTTCACAAATAAGGGGAGCAGGAGAGTGCAGTGGCCAGGTATCCAAGCAAGAAGTGGAGGGGTGTCCCCGGGCATGGGACACAGGATACCCTCAACTCTGACTCCTGAGCCCAGGACTTAGTCACATCCCAGCCTCCTCTGGGAAAAAAAGACAAGAGCAAGGGGGCGTGGCTTCAAGAGAGAGCCCCCATTCCTTTGTTTAAGCCCTGTTCGCAGAAGTGGCCCAGAGAAAAAGGGTGGCAGCCAGGCCAAGCCTGTTTGTTCATGTTTATTTCATGGTGGGTGGGACACAACTGACAGACATGTGCCCATCCCGGGGTGGTCAAGACACGGGCGGGACAGCTCAACCCGTTACACCTGTCCCCTTCCCCATCCCAAGTCCCTGGACACTGTACTCTGCTGCCAAACACACTGTGGCACAGAGAAGTGGTGGCCAAGGTGCTGTCAAGCGTGTACCTTCCTTCCTGCCTGGCTAAGTCCTCACATTGTCCCCCACCAGTATCTGAGGCCATAGTGTCCCATACAGGGGCTGGGCTAGAGCCCTTCCCCTAAGAAGGTAATGATTGCAGCCCCAACACACTCAGGGCTCCCAGGAATCCCATGATCCTCCTTGATTCTCACAACAACCCTGTGAGGTAGGTGGGAGGAGAGGGTGACCCTATGGTGCCATGGAGACTGAGGCTCTAAGAGGTGCTATGATCAGACTGGGAGGGAGTGTATCTGCCATGCAGCAAGGGAGCCCAGGTGAGGGGACAAAAGGGCCTGGGAGATATGGGTAGGCAGTGCCACAGTTTGGTCTTGGCGTCTCTGCCTGGAGACCCCAGGACCCATGTCAGGCCTTCCAAGGTCCCAGAGGGCCCCAGGCCCGGCCCTGAGGCAGGAGTGAGTCTCAGCCCGGCAGATGCAGGCAGCATTGACAAGGTAGAGGGCTTGTCTTCCTCCTCGGGCCAGGGGCCCACCCCGTGGTACAAAAATAAAGGATTTCAGATCGGAACCCCAAGTCCCTGGAGGTGATCTGGGGGCTCACATCCGGGTGCCTCTGGCTTGTAATAGCTAGAAAATAAGAGGGGGGGGGACAGAGGAAGAGGAAAGGGGGTCAGAGATCCAGGGTTGGGGGGGGTGAGGACAGGGTAATGCCAGGACAGGAAAGTTGGGGAGAGTGGGGGAGGGAGGGAGAGAGAAAGGCAAGTGAGTCCCAGGCTGGCTCTGGAGGAGGGGTGGGGCTGAGGCCCAAAGGAGGTGGAGTCAGAACCCAGGAGGGGAGAAGCTGAGGTCTTGGGCTGGTGGTGGCAGCCTGGTGGCAGGGCAGGGATGGGAGAGGTAGATCTCTGCTGTCCCAGGCAAAAAGGGGTCACTGGAAACAGCTGTCCGCCCCCATCTTAGAATCCAACCGTGGCCCAGAGAGAGGCGGTGACTTGCCCAAGGTCACACAGGGAGCTAAGGCTGACTGAAGGCTATAGTCAGCCAGTCAGAGAGCAGGTTTTGGTTTTTTTCTGCCACACTACAATCCTTGGTAGGCTCTTGCCAACTCCTCAGCCAAGGCACACCACATATGGCCTGTCCACCCACTCCGCAGAACTAGGGGGACACAGAACCCACATGCAGTGCTGCACGAGCTTCTAGGCATGCGGGGTGGGGCAGAGGCACAGGGCTGGTCCTCCCCTCCCCAGCCTGGCCTCAGTGCTGGAGTGTGAGAGCCTCCGCCTCTGGACTCATGTCAGCTCTCAGGGCCTCACCCAAGGACCAGATAAGTTGAGAGACTTTGGAGAGAATCAGCCAAAAAAAAAAAAAAAAAAAAAAAAAAAAAAAAAAAAAAAAATTGGCTCGAGTCCAAAGACAAAAGACGAGCACCCTCCTTGCTTCCGCCCCTCCCTCCAGCTCTGCCAGGCTACAAACCAGGGGCGGCAGCTCTGGGGGCGGGCGCGGGGCCGAGGAGCTCTCACTGCAAGCTCAGGCTTGGGTCTGGGAGGGTGCGGACAGGGACCTGCAAGGAGGAAACGTGAGGAGGCAAGTGGGAAGAGTGGGGCCTGTGGCCAAGACCAGCCTCAGAGGCGCTCTGCTGGGTTGGAGGACAAAGAGCAGATGCGGCCACGCCCCTCCTCCCCAGGCCAGGAGGCAGGAGGGGCTGGAAGGGGCGAAGGAGGCGGCAGGCAGGATGCTTGGGGATGCAGGGCAAGGGGGCCTGGGGAGAGGGCGCGGGAGACTGGGACTAGGGCAGCCCCAGGGTGGAGACGGGAGCAGGCGGAGAGGAAACCTGGGCAGGGGCAGAGAGGGAAGAGGCAGGGTGCAGATGAGATCCAGGAGGAAGAGGAGGTGGATGAAGATGAAGCAGGACCTCCAGCAGGAAGCGGAGGAGGAGGAGGCGGTGGTGGGAGGGAGAAAAGGTTAGCGGGATCCTGAGATGACAGGGCTGCAAGAGAAAGTGAGAGAGGGATGGTTATGGGCGAGGCGCCAGGCGCTGAGCTAACCCTGGTGGCCCGCCCCCGCAGTTCCCGGCGGCAGCTGCTCCAGCAGGGAGAGGGCGGGAGGCCCGGGCTGTCATTAGCAATCGTCCTCTTGGGGGCGGGCTGCACCTTTCTCCTGGGCATCCGCCTCCACCTGCACCTGGGCCACCTCCACCTCCTCCACCTCCTGCCGCCGCTGCTCCTCCAGCTGCTCGTCCGTGCTCTGTGCACCCGCCGCCGACCAGGGAAGAGAGAGTGGAGACACTGACGAGGGGGCGGGGCTGCGGGCGGCTGTCCGCAGGGACCCCCGACCTCAGGACTGTGGGGCAGGCGGGATGAAAGGGACCTCTGGGAGAGAGAGGGCTGCAGCCAAAGCAGCTGGTGGGTCTTCCCTAGCCCAGAGGGAAGGCTTAGAGCCCAGCCAGGCTGCTGTTAGAGAGCCGGGCTAAGGGGAGGGCTGGAAGAGGAGCCCGCGGGCTCCTGGGAAGGCCTTACTTTGGAAGGATGGATCCAGAGCAGGAAGCCAAGGTTGTCCCAGGGTAGTCACCAGCCAGATCTAGATGCCAGCAACAGTGTCTGGCAGCCTGGGCCAGGTTGGTGACACAGGGAGGGGGTCAGTGCAGCAGGGCACCCTGCATTCTTGCAGGGAGGAGCCAGCCACTGGCTTGGGGAGTGGAAAGAGGAACACACAGGGAGCCGGAGTTCCTACGACTCCAGCACATGGGCATAGCTCCCACCTTCTCAACCTGAAGCATGCCTTCTTCTTTGAGAGCCCTACCGCAGGCCCAAGAGGGCAGGACCCTACTCAATTCCTCCCACGGCTGCCCGGCAACTGTACTCTTGGGAACTTGCTGCCTAGGCCGGAGCCCAGAGGGCTCCTGACACCTTTCAAGCAGGCTACCCAAAAAGCCTGGGGAAGGCTAGGATATCTTGACCTAGGCTGATGAGTGACCAGGCGGTCACCAGTCCCTGGGAAATACAGCAACCTATGGGAACCCAGGAGTTCCAGCCTGGAATCACCAGAGCGTGTGACCCACTGCTCCCTTCACAAAGAATCCGGCAAAAGATGTGAGAAGAGAGACCTGCCGGAGGTCATATACAGCGGCATGCTGCAGTGTGCCCCTGTCTCAGTGTGCTCTACTTCGTGCCTCAACAGCTGCCCACGTGGCCCCTTTTGATGCCACATGACTGAAAAGCAGCATCAAGCTCGCTCTGTCTGGGGCCTTGCAATGGTCCTGCCTGTCCGCTCCCCAGCCTGGGCCAAGGGTGTGAGCTGACTGGACTGTGGTGGCGTGGGATGGATGGCGTTGGCTGTGACCATGACCATGAGTGTTATGTGGGTGTGGCAGGAGGGAGGAGGAAGCAGCAGAATGGGGGAGAGGGGTGCCTTCTTCACACAGGGCAGGGACTCACCTTGGCCTTGCGGGTGGACTCGGAGCTCAGGCCGTGTGGGGAGCTGTGGAGCTCCTTAGACACCACACACAGGAACTCAGCCTGGTCCTCACTCCCATAGTTGTAGGAGGAGCCGATGTTCACCAGCTGGAGTGAGACACCAATAGGACGGGGATGAAGGGTGGGGTAGGGGGGCAGGAGAGACACAGGCGCCAGCCTGTGCAGGAAGCTCCTGGTCTCCCAGAGGCACAGAGCCTAGGAAGGCAGGCTCCTTGGTCTCCGCCCGCACCTCCCCAAGCATGGCTGAACCTGACCCAGAAACAGAGTCGTATCACCCCAGCTATACCCTACAACCGGGTGCCACTTCCTGAAACAAGTGGGGTCCCCCTCACCCCGACATTGCTGCAGCAGCTTCAGGACTAGGCTTGCAGGCTAGGGTTGGCGGAGCAGAGCCTATGGAATATTCCTTTTATTTCCAGAAGAGGCAGCGTAACTCCAGAGGCTACAGGACCCAGACGGGTGACCCCTGACCTGCTGGCCTAGTCTCTTAGAGCAACTGCTCAGTACCTCTCCCCCACCCCATCTCGCTTCTCAGATCAAAGGCCTCCTTTGTTTAAAGGTGTCCTGAGAGCCACATCTGTATGGCCCTTCTGACAAAAATGTGAAGGGACACGAGCTCTTGGGACCAACTCAGTGGGCAAAGAAAAACATTACCCTCTCTGCCAGCAGAGGGCAGGAGAGACAGTAGACTATCAGAGGACCCCTGTGGCAAGAGGCAGGCTAGGGACCAAGTTCCAGAGCCCACCACTTCTTCCCCGGAGTCTTACAGACTCACACACATCATTTCTAGGTGTTTCGAGACTATGCAGCTGAGGGTGACACTGACTTCCTGGCTCCATGTCTGGACTGTGGATGTGGCCTCTTTTAATGGTGTGACACTGGTGCTGATGAATGGAGTCCTGTCCCAAACTAGAACCTTTCCTGATGGCTCTATCTAACTGTCACAAAGGCCTTGTAAAGGAGGTACCGGTGAGCTCACATTCCAGGCTGCGGAGGCTGGGGGAGGAGCAGTCGGAGGACTGACAAGAGGGCAGCGCTGGAAGAGAGGGTATCCTCCAGTCCCAGCTGGCTGGTTGGTCTTCCTCATAATGGCTATCCTGGAAGGCCAGTCTTTTCCAGTTTCCATGCAGTAGAAGTTGGCAGGCTAGGCACATTGGGGGCTAGCTCAACTCTTCTCTCACTCTCAAGGCTGTTTAGAACTTGAATTCATATTGGGCCTCTGCGCCCCTAGTATCCTAAGAGGCATAGCGTGGCTGTGTGGCTGATAACAGTACTCTCTCATGGTGCCCTACATATGGCCTGGAGGCCTGGCTAGTCACACGTGGGAAGCCACCACCTGGGGCTTCCAGGAAAGAGGGATGTTTATCCCTATGCATGTTGTGTCATGAGACCCTGGAGGTCAGGCCTGGGGCATGACAGGAAATCTACTCAACTCTGGTTCTGGTCTCCTACACCTGAGCTGTCCCTGAGGACCAGAGACTGGCTGCTGTGCAGATCCCCAGTGACCAGGATGCCCAGTAGCAAGGGTTCCCTGCCTCATTCCTTCCCAGCCCATCCGTGACCAGCAGGTACTTTTGTAGTCTTGCTTAGTCCCACTCGAGAAGACCACGGGGCTTGGGGAAGGGCTGGAGGCTAGAAAAGACAAGCTTAGGGTGTCCCTTGTGCCCAGCCCACCTGCTCGAAGCGCCAGCCGTCGGACATAGTGGAGACCATCTGTGTGAGCTCTTCCTCTTGGCACTGCAGCACTCGGTATACATGCTTAGGTGGCACCTGTGGGTAAGACACTCACATGGAGGGCATGTCCAAGGTCAACAGGCACTCGGCTGCTCCTTCCCCAGCCCATAACATAGAGGGAGGGCAGGAACTTTAGATGGGAAAGGAGGGAACCATGCTCTGAACACCTACTATGTGCCAGATGCTTCTCGTACGGGACTCACTCCTTCTGAGACCCTTACGGATTACAGAATTTTATACTGAGAGTCTCAGAAAGGTTCAGGGACATGCCTAAGGTCACCAGTTCAAGGGTGGCAGAGCCATGTGTGGAATATGGGTGGCACAAGATTGAAGACAGGAGACGTTCTGGGTTATCCGTGGAGTCAGGCCCTCACCTCCTTAGTCCCCGTGGCTGGGAGGTGATGTCTCACCCCATTCCTCAAAGGCCTGGGGCCTGAGCTCTGAAATGCTAGCCCTGAGTGAGTACCTACTCAGGGATGGCCTGATTCTATGAAGTGGACATTTACTCATGCTGTGTGGCTAGGTGTGTGTGTGGGAGGGGGGGTGAGGGGGTGGGGGGGCTGATACTGATACCATCTTGTGAGCATGGGTAGCTAGGCAACTCTGAGCATCTTTGCTTCCCATAGAGGAAGACAAGGGCATGATAACCCTTGGTCACACACAGCAGAAGCCAGGCGGGTAAAACCCCAGCAGTGTAGAGCCAGGCTGGGGCTGTGCTAAGCAGTCTGGGAGGCCTCCCTTGTCAGGTAGCTCGACCTCTCCCTCACCCATCATTCATTCCCCTCCCCCTTCCCTCCACTGGCCCTGCTTCCTCTCTCCAAACCTGGGCCACTGTGTAGTCTTTCTCCTCCATCCTGTCTTTGATGATGCGAATCAGAGGACCGATGTTGTAGAACTCGGCTTCCTCCAGGACCCCTGGGGCACAGAGCAATACAGTCACCTTTACTGTCCCCAGGCCTGTTCTCCTTGTCCCCAGACCTACTTCCTGCTCTAGTCACTTGGGCACATAAGGGTCCATGAGTTCAAGGGTCAAGAAAGAGTTGACATTTCAGGCCTAGGGATTTGCTCAGTGGGTAGAGGAGCTGACTAGCACTCACAAAGCCCTGGGTTCGATCCCCAGCGCCAGACAAACCATGAGTGTGACAAACCCTTGTAATCCTAGCACATGGGGGGTGGAAGCAGGAGTGCCAAAAGTTCAAGGACATCCTTGCCTACGTAAGGAGTTTGAGGCTAGCCTGAGCTATAGGAGACCCAAACAAACAAAAGGAACATTTTTCCCCGCCTTGGTCCCCACGTAAGAGGCTGAGATGTGACTCCTCAGCCAACCCCGTTTTCCCTGGTAGTGATGAGTTTGTGACCCAGGACTACCTGTCATACTGGCTAGTTTACAACCTGGAGATGTCCTGGGCATCAAGAGAGAAGGCTCACAGGGACTGTGCCCTAGAATACGACAGGGAGGGCCGAGGCTACCCACTGTGCGCCCTGGTTTATTGAGCACACACTAAGTCCCAGGCCTGAGCCAGTCTCTTCACGTTCTTGACGGCACCTGTTAGAACTAGAAGTGAATTCCTTCATCATGTCCACTGAACAACTGGGGAAACTGAGGCTAGGAGACAGGAAACAGCCTGTCCAAGGTCACACGGTCGGTAAGCCACAGAAATAAGGCAAGCTTCACCTTCAGAGCCCGGGACCTCTCAGCAGAAGTAAACAAGCTTTTGTGCAGCTCAGCTACCACTCAGAGATGTTGGTAGGTAAACCCTTATAGGTCCTTCACAGGACCTGGGACACAGGGAAGAGGGTGTCACTGTTTGTGTGTTACAGGACTGATCTGAGAGATCAAGCCAGCCATCCCCCTCCTCCCACGGCGACCTGGGAAGAGCTCCCAGGAGTCTGGACTGCAGGAAGTCTCTGCAGGGCAGGGGCCTACTGGGCTCTCTGGGCTCAGGGACCATCACCAAGTGTCTATGTCCTCTCAAAACGTAACCTTTGAAACCTAACTACCACGTGATGGAGGGAGGGACTCTACCCTGCTGGAGGTGAAGAGTCACGAGGACGGAAGTCCAAGGAAGTGAGAGGTCTGACAGAAAGGTTGACAGCCAATGACTCCCTGCCTGCGTGGACCATGCAAGTGGGCTGTTGTCAGGAGCAGGAGGGGTCAGGCCAGAAGCCCCCATGCTAGCACACTGACCTCGAATCACAGCCTGCAGAGCAGGGAGAGATCGGTGGCTGTCATTAGAATCCCCTGTACTTCCTTAGGCATTGTGGCTGCAACTGGGTCTGGGGCCAGGGGGTGAGGGCATTCTCTATGAATGCTCAACTAGTACCTGCCTCAAGGGACAGCCAGCAAGGACTACTGCCGGGGGGACAGACAGACATCTCTGGCAGAGAGGAACAGCAAGCTGTGTACCCCAGGCTAAGCAGCTCCGAACTGTGAGAAACTCCCTTCTACCTCCCCAGTGTTTACTGAGCCAGGCACAACCCTTCACAGACCCAGAGAGGTTAAACTAACATTTCCACTGCCTCCTTGAGAACTCCATCTCTCCAGATAACCCCACCACCACCACCGCATCTGAGGGTAGGAGAGCATCTGAGGGTAGGAGAGCATCTGAGGGTAGGAGAGCATCTGAGGGTAGGAGAGCATCTGAGGGTAGGAGAGCATCTGAGGGTAGGAGAGCATCTGAGGGTAGGAGAGCATCTGAGGGTAGGAGAGCATCTGAGGGTAGGAGAGCATCTGAGGGTAGGAGAGCATCTGAGGGTAGGAGAGCATCTGAGGGTAGGAGAGCATCTGAGGGTAGGAGAGCATCTGAGGGTAGGAGAGCATCTGAGGGTAGGAGAGCATCTGAGGGTAGGAGAGCATCTGAGGGTAGGAGAGCACAGAGCGTTGAGGCGCTAGAACCTGTAAACAGGTATTAGCTGTGACGCAGCTGGAGTATGAGCCTCCCAGAGGGACGTGCTCCTGAGCCCAGGCCCCACCCACGTGATCGCTTCCCCTCGGACTGCTAGGCAGCTTCAGCAAGGCTAACGCAGAGCTAGCTACCTACAGTAAGCCCTAATCATGATGTCCTTTGGGGAGCCTTCGGATCACCGTACTCCACTGGGGTCAGCCGGAGAGGACCATAGCCTAGAGCAAGGGCCATGTAAAACACCCACAGGTACACAGGACCCATCTGTCCCAACACACAGTCTTCTGAATGTGGGTCGTGATGCCTGTTTTGGTTTTTTTGTGTGTTTGTTTTTGTGGGGTTTTTTCTGTAGACACCAAGAGAGACTCAAAGAAAACTGACACGTCTGAGCTAGCCTGGTCCAGAGCTCAAGTGTACCGAGGAGAGCCGGTTTGGGGATGACTGTAGTCCTTGCTCTGATCCATTCCCCACCCCGCTTCCACATCAGCTGGGCCCGGATATGAGCCTCCAGGGGTCTGGGAAAGGCCAAAGTTTTCCCAGCACCCCACCTCCCCAACAAGCCACTGGGCTGTAGAGGCTGCCAGCTTTGGGGGAGGACCACTAACTTTGCCTCCTGGCTGATGGGAAACCCTTGCTTGGGAGACACAGAATAAGGCAGAGAAAGAAGACCCAACCCTTCCCCCATCCAGCCTGGAGCATCACAGGCTACGCCTGGCTTGCCAGAGGCTGGGGAGGAAGGACATTCATTCCCAAAGGCTACAGATGTTTCAGGACCTGGCTGGCTTCCTTTTGACCACTTCCTGTTTCCCTGTCATTTACCCAGTGACCACGGGAGTCTGTCGGCGTGGCTGAGACCTGGACAATGGGACTCCACTCTGGGACAGGCAGAAAATAATGGGGAAATGTAGCCACTGTGCTGGCTGCAAGACGATTTTTTTAGGCCTCCCCTGAAGGCTCCAGTAGGCTGTAGAAAGACACAGACCAGCGCAATGGACCAACTCACCCTCCTCGGCCATGTCCTTGTCCAGCACCAATTTTCCATGTCTGAGGAAATTCAGGATGGGCCCGAAGTAGGTGGGGTCACGGTCAATGAGGTAGGCCCCGGTCTCATCCTGTGGAGATGACCACAGGAAGTAAGGGGTGTGCAAGCTTCCCCAAGCCAGCCAACCCGCCACCCAAACACACACACGTACATAAACTGAAATCATCACAGGCTGGCTGGAAGAATGACCATAGGGAGAGAGGAAGCAGGAAGAGAGCAGTAAGGGTCTGGGTTCGAACTCTACCTCTGCCTTTTCCAGGCCGTGTGACCTTGGGCCAATCATCTGGCCTCTGGAGTGTTGCTTCTTTCTCCCATAGTCAGAGGATTAGATGTAAGCATAGAGGGTGACCGGATTCCTGAGTGGCCCCTTACCTCTCTCTCAGCACAGGACCCAGTGAATTTCCCTCTTAGGAAAGTTTCCCTCTTGGAGGCTGTGTACTGCCCCCAAAACCTCCAGCCAACCCCACTATCCACTAGATGTTTGCAAGTTTCCAAAGAAGCTGCACTCTGATTGGACAAGTGCAGCCTGCAGGGTGGACTGGGATCTGGACACCCAGCACAGAAGACGGAGACATCAAGGGACAGGGGACTCACCCAAGGGCACAGTGTAAGAGGGCCACAGAATGGGGGACAGGGGACTTTGACAAGCCAACTCCAGAGGCCTTGCACACGAGGAGGCCAAAGTCAGAGAGCAGGGAAGTTCCCCTCTCCTCCCGATTCCTCCCTGGTCATTTGGGAATTTGGCAGGAGAGCAGGGTGAGCCCACAAGTGGTAGCTCCAAAGCCAGTGCTCTTCCCTACATTAAGCCCAGCCCCAAGACACCCAGGCCTCCTCCATCTAGTTCCTTGCACCCTTCAGCTGCCCACACCCCAAGGGCGGGGAGAAGCAGCCGTATCAACTCCTTTAAGAGTCAGCCAGGGCAGTAAGGCAGGCCCGGTTTGTTGGTCCCTCCCCAGCGCTCCACAGTAAGGAAGCGTCCCGGATCCGGGGCAGCTCCCCAAAGCTCCAAATGGCTGCGGCCTGTGCTGTCCCGTTGCCACGGCAATGGGTTATAGCTATTCCTCTCGGCTCCGCTTCTTCCCCCTCCTCCTGCCTCGACTCCCCGCCTCAGAATCCTAGGAAAGCCAGAGGCCGAGGGACGCGCAGGCGGGACAGCCCGGGAGCGCGGGGCCAGGACCCCACCACCACCACCACCACCACCGTCAGCGGGCTCAGGGCTCACCCTGTCCGATTGAAGCTCTTCGCCCTGACACAGGCGGCTGAGGAAGGACTTCTGCTCCCGGCACAGCGTCTGGCGGGTGGTCAGGAACACCGTGCCCCCCACGTTCAGCCGCACCCACTTGCCCCAGCCGCCCCCGGGGCGGCCGCCCGCCCCCACCGGTGGCGCTGCCTCCCCGGCCTCCATCCTCATCGCCGGCCGCGGTGTCTGCATCCTTCCCACCGCACGCCGCGGGCGAGTACCAGGTGCGGGGCATGCCGGGAGCTGTAGTCTGGAGCCAGGGCTGGGACGCTCTGCGCTTGTCCTGGTGTTGCTCGGACAGCACGTCCCGCCCCACATTGCCTTTCTTGGTGATCTATCATCTGGTCTCTCCGTGTGGCCAGACTGCTTGGTTTGCAGAAGGCCCTGCAAAAACAGTGATTCCCTCAATTGGCTATTCCCCCCCATTTGTTCTGCTTTGTACGGGGGCCCCAGCTGAGGAATACCTGACCTGAGAAGAACTTTCTTCCTCCAGAAATTCCTATATTTACCTGAACCTACTTTTAAAAATAGGCGCACGCGCCTGTGTGTGAGCATGTGCATGTGTGCATATGCGTGCATGAGCCACATCAGCAGTGTTTCTTTTTTGTCCCGTGTTTGGCAAAGACCACAGGGGTGAGGTATGGTCACCACCTCTTCCTAAATTCTTTGAGGACATGTAGTTGGGCTTAGGGCTGGCTTAACGTTTCTGTGTGCCAGAAGCTGTGTGAGCATACATATGACTCCTTTAAGCTTCCTGCATCCCTGCCGGGTTGCTCTGGACGCCAGTCTTGGTCTAGTCTGAATGCTACCGAGTCTGCTTAAAGAGTGAATGTTCAGAAGATGAAGTTCAGGTACTGGCTTCTCTGGTGCCACTTGGCTTCCATATGTGCTTGACCTGAAGATTGGAGATGAGGCATGGATCGGCTCTACAAAATGGGGGAGGGGAATTTTAGAATAGCCCCCTCCCCCATGATGCTGAGATGCCCTGGCCCCCCCAGCTGCCTTTCCTTGAGGGGAGTGTGGGGTGTGCAGCAGGGAGAGGCTCCAAAGCTCTCAGCAAAGGAGGAATGGGCTTAGGGTTTGGGAATGGTCACTCTAGCATTGGCATTCAAGGTGATTGCTGGGCTAGGAGAACGGGTGGGGAGTGGAAACAGGGGAGGGGGAGGATCCTGTCTGGGGGACATGGTCACTGCTGTTCTCACCTCACTGTTCAGCGAGTTCCTGAGGACAGTTGTTCCTTTGAGGACAACACAGCAGGTACAAAAAGACCTGACTTAGGGATGGCCTAGTTTCACTTTCTGTTGATGTAATATTAACATCCTGCCAAAAGCTAACGTAGGGAGAAAATGGTTTCTTTGGCTCATAATTCCATATGAGCTCTTTGCTATAGGGAGGTCTAGGTTCCAGGGCCTCAAGGCAGCTTAGCCACATCCACAATCAAGAGCAGAGAGAGAACCAAATGTATGCGTGTACTCAGCTCACTGTCTCCACTCTTACACAGTCCTGGGCCGAAGCCGAGGGAATGGTGTCTCCCACAGTGGGCTGTGTCTTCCCACATCAATTGATGTAATCAAGACAACCTCCTACAGCCATGCCCACCTGATTCAGACAATTCATCACTAGCTCTCTTCACAGGTGATTCTAAACTGTGTCAAGCTGACCTATCACTGGGGAGGTGAGAGGGGCAAACCCCTTGCAAGGATGGAGATCAGATCTTCCTCCTTCGGGCTGCACGTATACCTGTGATGTCCTCCAGTCAGGGCCTGGAGGAGAGGAGAGGAGAGGAGAGGAGAGGAGAGGAGAGGAGAGGAGAGGAGAGGGAGAGAGACACAGAGAGAGAGAGACAGAGACAGAGACAGAGACAGTCAGAGAGACAGAGACAGAAAGAGACAGAGACAAAGAAACGGAAACCAGGGACAAGTTCTACTGTTCGGAGGTGCGTCCCAGAGTTACCACTTCCTCCATCCGGGCCCTTCCTCTGAGTAGCCCACTCAGCTTGGAGCTAATGTAATCCATTGATAAAATTAATGGCCCCATGTGCTAATCACCCCTAATAATGCCACCAGCTAGGGAGCAAGTTTCTACCTACAAGCTGGGTAGAGAACACTTCATATCCAAACCACAACCCATTCGAAGTGACACCCCCAGAGCCACTACCAAGATCCAAGATCCCTAAACAGCTGACAGCTGCCTCCATATTCCTTCCTGTGTCCGGCTGGGCTTTGGTCTGGCCCTTTTTAGGTGGGAAAGTAAGGCCTACTAAAAGGTTCACCCGCCCAATTGTGGAAAAGTCCTTAGTCCTCTCCTAATGACTTTCATGTGTTACTGGGTTCACCTACTATGTGCTAAGACTGAAACCTGGAGGTGAAGATGTCAGAGGTGGCCCATGTCTTCCAGGAGGTCTTGCTTGACTCCCAGAAGGTAGGTTTGAGAGGGTTAGATAAAACACAGAATCTAGGCAGCCTAACCTTAATTGCCTATGGGCGTTTCTTTGTTGTTTGTTTATTTGCTTGGGGTTTTTGGTGTTGTTTTCAGAAGATAATTGGGAAACATCCAACATTCTTCAACATTTTCCAGGATGGTGGCTAAGCCTAAAGGGAGTCAACTCTTAAATGCTAGCTGGTTACACTGCCCCCTGCAGGCCCAGCTCATGCTTTGCCATAGGTCCCTATTCAGCTGGAAAGTGAGAGGTCAAAGCAGGGTTGGGGTGGGGGGGGTAGGGGGGGTGTGTGTGCAGGCTTGCAGTCTCTCAGACAAGGAAGCCAACCAGCAGCCCAGTGTTGTGGCTTTTCCACGGGGTGACATTGGAAAGGTCTTACACCCTCTGAACCTTATTCCCGCACCTATAAGATGAGACCAACAGTATCTGGGAGGAAGCAGTCAGTCAGGATGCAAGGACTGGAGATGGGCACTCATAGTGCTACCTACACAGAGGCCAAGGACTACCAGCTTTTATGCAGCCAGCAGGCTCTTCTATCAAGATTGGTTCTTGAGTCAAAGGCTGCTTCATTAGCCATGGATGAACCATCCTACCACCCATACTCCCTGCTGGGGTTGGAAGGGAAGGCAGAGAGGCCACCCCTAAATGCTCCAGGGCAGGGTGGCGGACATTGCTTAAAGTGACCCTCTAGTCACTGTTTCAGAGGGACTCCGGACAACCCCTGGGTTCTCATCTGAGCACATCGTTTGTGGGCTATCCTGGTTCGAGCCTTCTCCGTTCAGCAGGACCCAGCCTCTGAGTGGCTTGCGTCAACTCTGCTGGCAGTTCTGTGATGAAGCCGTCAATCATTCCGTTCTCCCCACCTCCGAGTTCAGAATGTCAGAACATCCCAGTTTGCTTCAAGTCCTTGTTTGGTTCCTCGTGTCACAGTCAGTTCCGCCCCCAGTTGGGGGCGGTCTCTGCTCCTTATCCTTGTGTTAACCTGAGGAGAGAACGGGATAGAGAGGGTCAGAGAGCGCATGCGTGGCTGCCTGGTCGAAGGAGCTATTTTCTTACTTAGCAACATGCTTCACAAGTCCAGGGTCCAAATCTGCCCCGTGGTCCTCTACTCATGACATTTGGGTAGCTAGGTCTGCAGCCCCATCAGACCTCACTTTACACTTTTGGCAATAAGCCATGATGTTATTACACTTTCCAACTTCCCAGTGTCCTTACAGGTAGCGAATGTTGGCTCCCAACACTGAACAGCTACGGTGTACTGAGCCTAGGTCAAAGCAACATCCTGGGTGTGTGGGGAGAACAGACTCACAGGCCCGAGTGTTCCTAACAACCGTGTCACCAATTTCTTTTTTCTTTTTTTTTAACCTGGAATGTTCTAGAATTTTAGCAGATTTTCACCAAGCCCGTCTCAGGAATAGGGATTTGGTTTTGGAGAAAGCCCAGGTGAAGTGGAAGTTTCTGGTTGTGTCATGTGATGCAGACTCACAGGGTTTGCTGAGGAGAGACCTGTGGGAGGATAGGTGATGGACATGTGATGTTTGGAGAGAGTTTAAGGGAGACTCAATGGACGGTGACAGGAAGCTTTCATGGCCTGGTGGTTTCTGCTGGATCGTGAAGAAGCTGCTGATTTGGGTTTGCTACCCTGACACTACTGAACTGGACTGCTGACAAGTGGAGATTGGACTCCCCCCCCCAACTACTTCTAAACAGGTCTGTGTCCCCTTGTCCTGTTTACCATCTTTTCTCCCCGACCTTTGGATGGTGGGCTAGAAGTGGGGGGGGGGAGGGTTGAAGCATTTGAGAACCCTTATTAAAAGTAGGTTTTGAAAAATCTAAGGGCTGGTGAGATGGCTCAGTGGGTAAGAGCACCTGACTGCTCTTCCAAAGGTCCAGAGTTCAAATCCCAGCAACCACATGGTGGCTCACAACCATCCATAACCAAGATCTGGTGCCCTCTTCTGGAGTGTCTGAAGATAGCTACAGTGAACTTACATATAAATAAATAAATAAATCTTAAAAAAAAAAGCATTAAAAAAAAGAAGAAGAAAAGAAAAATCTAAGCTTACACCAGTGTGGGGCTGCACACCTTTAATCCTGAAACTTGGGAGGTGAGAGCAGAAAGATCACGAGTTAAAGGTTGTTCTGATTGTATAGGAAGTTTGAGGTCAGCCTGGGTTGCTGAGACCCTGTCTCAAAAATAGGTAGATAAATAGATATCTGATAGGTAGGTGAGTAGGTAGATAGATAGGTAAGTGATAGGTAGGTAGGTAGGTTAATTAGGTGAGTCCTCCACCCTCCCCTTAGAGTTCACAGGAAGGGTCCATAACTGTCTACCACTCCATGGGAAGCCTGCACAACTCCACTTGTGTTGTGAAAGGGCAGTCTGAGGCCAGACTTGGTGCCATATGCATTTAATCCCAGCACTCAGGAAGCAGAGGCAAGGGGATCTCTGTAAGTTTGAGGCCAGCCTGGTGTGTATATAGCTAGTTCCAGGTCAGCCAGGAAAAATGGAAAGAAAGGAGGCAGAAGAGGAAGGAAGGAAGGAAGGAAGGAAGGAAGGAAGGAAGGAAGGAAGGAAGGAAGGAAGGAAAGAAGGAAGGAAAGAAGGAAGGAAGGAAGGAAAGAAGGAAAGAACGAAGGAAGGAAAGAAGGAAGGAAGGAAAGAAGGAAGAAGAAGGAGGGAGAGAAGGAAGGAGGGAGGGGAGAAGGGAGGGAGGGAAAGAGGGAAGGGGGAGGGAAGGAGGGAGGGAAGGAGGGAGGGAGGGAAAGAGGGAGGGAAGGAAGGAAAGAACAAAGGTCGGCCTGCTCACATACTTGATGCAGCGGTAACTGGGCGCCAATGGGTCGGCCTGGGCTTGGTAGCTGCTCCCTTCAGCCAGCAGGGGGCGAGCATCAGGCTTCTCTGTCTTGAGAAGGAAACCACAATTATCAACCAGCCCACCTGTTCCAGTTTGCAGTTTCACTGTGCTCTAGGTGGTTGGGTTTTCAGAAGCAGGGCTTGTGGACCGAGTCTCTGACCTGCCGCTTGTTTGTCTCTTCTCAACGTCACAGCATGCATCCCTGTGAATCCCAGCTCTGGCCACCCCCTCCAGGCACATGTGAGTGATCACTTTAATCCCAGTCCAGCTGGTGGTAGTTGTGGCTGTCGGCTGTCAAGGGAGGATCCAGAGGGAAGGTCCTGCCCTGTCCTGGCCCTGGACTCACCTGTGACCTCCTTCTACAGAGTCAGCTCCTGCTGTCAGCTAAGGATTCTAGCAGAACAATGAAAGGACAGAGAAGGCTTCTTTTCCCCAAAGCTTCTTCTGGTGGGACATGGGGTGGGAGTTGAAGGGCATTCTTTGGAGCCCTCACTACTGGGAGTGGTTCACACTGCAGTGCCCTTCCAGGGAAGCACCTCCTCTGATTGGTCCTTGGATGCTGCTCGGGGAACTACACTGTAGATCAGTGGTTCTTATCCTGTGGGTCGAGACCCCTCAACGGGCTGTCAAGCAACCCTTTCTCATGGGTCACCCAAGACAGATATTTACATTACGATTCATATAGTAACAAAGTTACGATATGGAGTAACTGCAAAAATAATGTAAAGGTTGAGAGGTCACCACAACATAAGGAACTGTATTAAAGGGTCACAGCATTAGGAAAGGTGAGAACCATTGAGTCTCACCTGAAGCAGAGCCCTTATTTACAAAGCCCCCTTGGAGAATCCATCCCTTCATCATCTTAGCTAGCTCCAGGAACACCTATAGACAGTCTGCAGCCCCCGCGCCCTCCCCCCCCCCCCCAGCGTCTCTTCTGACTTGTTTGGTCTACCATCTTTTCCAACCTTCTCCCAACCCACATTCTGTAAGCCTGTTGTATCCAGGTCACAGCACTCAGTCCAGGTCTGCAGGAAGCCCCTTTGATCAGAGAGTGAAATAGACTCAAGTGTACCCAGATCACAGCCACAGTGTAATGGCTGTCTGTCCTCCAGCGGGTCTGGGGGTTCGATCTGTCTGTCTCTGTGCTGGGCTTTTAAGCTGAATCCTTAACCACTTTTATTATGAGAACACTTTTAGATGGTCTCTGTACCTTGTTTTCAGAATGTGGGTCCAGTTAGCAGTCCCAGCGAGATGGACTCAAACAAGCTGTATGAACCACAACCACTACCACAATCACAACAGCAACAACCAAAACAAAAACCAAAAAAACAACAACAACAACAACAACAACAAACCAAAAGCATTTTATCTTCAGGCTTAAAGAAATGTCACAAAAATTACCCCCGCCCCAAATCTCTAAATACCAACGCTTCATTACCTTTGTCCATCTCCCTGCCCCCCACCTCTGCCTTTTTTTGCTTTCTAAACTGATTTCTTTCTTAAAACAAACTTCAGTCAATGGCTTCTCCATTCTAATCTCAGCCAAGGTTTCTAATACCAGGGTATTGCCCCCATGGCCACAGTATAGGATCAGTATAGGATCCGGGGGTTAGTGGAGCTAAGCCTGATCCATTACTACAGTCTGTCTGCAGATTTTCTCAAACTTCCATCTAATGTCCTTTCTGACTAGAGAAAAAAAATGCAAAACCAAAACAAAGAAAAAAATCAAAATAAAAGATTTTGCACCAAGACACCTTGTACTTGAGCTATTAGCCCCCAGCCCTGTGCCTGCCCTCACCCATACAATGTAGCCCAGGCTGGCCTGGAACTCAAGATCCTCTTGCCTCAGCCTCTAGCATGCTGGAAGTACAGATCTTCGACCCCACAGTCAGCCTCTCTGCTGCGGTTCCTCTGTCTTCCGCTTTTGAAGCCTGAAGGTGATCTGCATGGCACACCCTTCGTGGTGGCTCTGTCCGATTCTCTCTCTCACCGCGAGGCTTGCCGTGGGTTGTTGGCTGGGTTCTTCTGGGCTCCCCATCCTTGGAGAGGTGGTGAGTTATGTAGGTTTCTGAGCTATGCACTCTTTTCTCCTTTCAGATGAATCATCTGTTGAGGAGACAGGGGAGGACATGTTGGTTCTCCTCTCCTCCAGCTCAGCAGGGGTCTCAGTATCCATTGATTATTCCTGTGTGAAATCATCAACTGTGTTGACAGCCAGGCTCTGATTTTGTAACTCCATCACTGTTTCTGTATTCGCTGGGTGTCTGTCTATTGAACAGCCTCCCTTGGTCTTCTTAATTAATTAACCAGTTAATTAATTAATATCGACAAGACTATTAATTAATAAAGATATTAATACACTAAAATACAGGTTATTGATTGATACAAATATTAATTAGTATCAATACAGACTATTAGAATCTTTTTTCTTTGGGTTGTAATATGTCACTATTGTTATGTTTATGCTCAAACTAAGATTTAATTAATGGAAACATCTTCATGGCTTCTGTATCTTTTTGTCTTTAATACATTTTTTGGGCTGGAAATGCAAATCCGACAGTAGAGTGCTTGCCTATCGGGCACGAAGCCCTGGTTCTATCTCCAGCACAGCGTCAGGCAGGTGTGGTGCATGACTGTCATCCCAGCGGTTGGAAGGTAGAGGCAGTAGAACCAGGAACTAAAAGTCATATATCAGCTAGATTGAGAGTTTGTGGACAGCCTGGGGTGTGTGAGACCCTCGCTAAAGAGCAAACACACACCAAAAGAAAGAGAGGAAAGGGGGAAAATAAGTGAATTAATACTTAATCTTTTTAAAATTGTCATAAAGTGCACAAAACATTGAAACTAAATGATAAGAGATTTTCAGGCCAATGTTCAGGGGTATGAAGTCATATCTCTGCCATCCTCTCCACCAAAATCATTCCACCAATACTGCCATTGCTATCTCTGCCAAGATCCCCATCACAATTATCTCCACTAACCCCATCTCCCCACCATCCCCACAACCCCACCATCCCCACATCCTCACCATCCCTACCATGCTCACCAATTTCACCTTCTCCATCACCCCTACCACCTCCTCCACCATCACCCCAATCCTCACCATCTCCACCATCCCCATTATCCTCATCATTCCTATCTTTAACACGATTAGCCCTGTCCATCTCAGAACACTTCCACTTTCTAAAACCAGAACTTGGTATCCTTACATAACAGCCTCCTCATCCTTTGGACCCATCTTCATCTCACCAGGCTGAAGTGTGGTTCAGTGATGGAGGGGTTCATCGAGGCCACAAAGGATCCTGAGTCCCATCCTCAACACACCAAGTAAACCCACCACCACCACACCACCGAAACAGTAAGGGCATAAGTATCCGCTATCCTTTCTCTCCGCCCCAGAAGCAACCAGGTTCTTTGCATGGACAATGCTATTTACCCGCATGCCCAGTTCACCCCACTGAGGTCTTTGCCCCCATGGGCTCTTACTGAACAGCCCAGGAGTTAGGAAGGAGACCCGTGGAGCTGGTCTCACACGTGGTTGCACACAGACCCACGTACACACTCACACTTGTATGCGTGCATGGGCACACATGACCTATGTATTTCTCTTTCTCCTTCCCCTCAGAACCTTGACCCTTTAACTCTGACCAGCACGGTGAAGCTCACTCTCCCCACTCCCGGCCCCCCACCTTGTTTCCTCTCTCTAGCGAAGACAACATTGGCTCCTGGCTTTCTGAGTTTGCTTGTTTTGTGTTTTGTCTGAAGACATACAGTCCTAGCAGCCACATATCACATTGAGAAGTGCTGAGGGAACAGAAGGCACCATCTCCTTGGGCCCCATTGGTGGTCTCTATCTGAATTACAGCCTCGTTAGCTTGCTGCTGATAGTGCTGTGTTCTGTTCCCTTCATCATTGTTGATTGATTGATTGACTGATTGATTGATTGGGATGACTTTTGGTTTGATGTTTGGTTTTGCATGTCAAAAAAAAAATCTACAAGCAGCAAAATAGGAAAATGCCTTCCTTAGCACGCCGCCGTCCATCCCTGCTGGTGTCAGTCCTGTTGCTTTCTGAGTTATTCTTTGGCATGACGTTTTAGAGGAATGAGTGGGTCCGGGACTCTCTCTGTACGTGGCTTTCTTGTACAGTAGGTGACTGTAGTGTGGGAGTAGTCTTTACCGCTTTCCTTTATTCACTTGGTGCTTTGTCTTAAACTTCACTTTGAAGTTTTATTTACCTCCTGTTCTTATCTCCCTTTTCTTTTAAAACTGTTTTCTGTTGTTGTTATTATTATTACCATTATTATTATTACTAGTAGTAGTAGTCTATGTGTGGTCAGGCTTATGCAGCAAGTATATTTAACTGATGACCCATCTAACTGGCATCTGTCTGTCTGTCTGTCTGTCTTGGGGCTAGAGACAACTCAGCACTTAAGAGCACTCCCTACTCTTCCAGAGGACCCCAGTTCACTTTCTAGCCCCATGGAATCCAAAATTCCCTTCTGTCCTCCAAGGGACTCCTGCATACATGTGACGTACACAGAAATTAAATTTTTAATCTTAAAATATGAGTAAAATAAGCTCTTGCTATGTAGCCCAGGCTGGCTTCAAACTCTGTTTTCCTGCCTCAGCCTCCTAAGTGCTGGGACTAGAGTTTACCACCACGCCCACCACACCCGCCACACCCACTATGCTCTAATACCAGTCAATAAGTTTATCACCATTGAAATTCAGGTTTTTCTCTCCCTGCTGTTCTCTATTGTTGGAGTGTCTATAGAATGTTTATTTGCATATGTTAACTTTATAGAGGACTAATTTATTGTTCGGGTATCTCTTCTTAATACTCTGTGGTATTTCAAGCCATATTACCTGAAAAGAAAAGAAAAGAATAGCTTTCCTTCTGTCTTTTGGATTTTTATTTGTTTTTCCTCGGCTGGCCTGAAATTCACCAATCTCCTGCTTCAGCCTCTAGAAATGACAGGCATGTATCAC